>NW_019154111.1:10272062-10892990 GCF_002288905.1 Enhydra lutris kenyoni
TAATGGCGCGTAGAATAATGGTGTGTCACAAAGTCACTGATATCCTGGATTTGATGTGATATGGTATATGTTTTGCCGTAACATATCTGTTTTGCCATAACAACATGCCATAGACTGGGTGGCTTAAACAACAGAGATTTGTGTTTTCACAGTTCTGGAGGCTGGAAACTCATGGTCAAGGTGCCAGAAAATTCATTTTCTGGTGAGGTCTCCTTTCCGGGCTTGCAGATGGCTACCTTCTTGCTATGTCTTCACGTGACTTTCCCTCTGTGTGTGAGCACAGAAAGAAAGCTCTATCTCTCTTCCTTGTTTTATAAGGACACAAATTAGGGTTTTACCCTTACCACCTCACTTAATCTCAGTTACCTCTTCAAGGGCCTATCTCAAATATCATTACACTGGGCGTTAGGACTTCAATATATGAATTTGTGGGGAGGGAGACATAATTCAGTCTATAACCTATGGTGAGATGTACTTTTTTGTGTGTAAGTCTCTCCTACCAATTGAAAGATCTCTGAGGCCCATAACTTCTTTGACTTGTTAGTTCCATAAGGACCATGTCTTCTTTGATCACCATTGTTCCCCCAGCACCTAGCATATGGTCTGGCATTCGGTAAATGCTCCATGAATGTTTGTTATCTCACTGACAACTTTCTGTGATCCTCTTTAAAAACTGAGTGTGTTTCTGCTTTGGGAAACAATGCCAGAGGTCTCCCATATATGCTTCAGATACGGTGTCAAGGCCCTTGTAGGTCATAATTACTAATCATGAAAGACAGTGCAGGGCTGGAACATCAGAGCTGGGCAGTCGTTAGAAATTCAGCCAAATCCTTTCAAATCACAGATGAGAAAACTAAGCCAAATCCTTACCCAAAGCTAATTAGAGGCGGAGTGGGGGCTGGAGATCACATCTCCTCGGTGGTACCCTTTCTACCCCATAACTCTGGTCATTGGTCTGGAAATTCACAAATGTCATACAAAACTGGGTGCCCTGGCCCTGAGACTTTTGCAATTCAAAGTGTAGAAGCAAGCGGATTTGTCATTTGAAAATTGCATGCATTTTTTTTCCAGGCTAAAGATGAAAACTTTAATATCATTTTTGAGAAGGTTGGTTCCTTATTCTGCAAGACTCCGTGAATGATTCCTTCCGTTGTGTGAAGCAGCCCCCATGCACGCTGGACAACCGGGAGATGTTGTTGACTTGGGGTAGATGTAAAGCATGAAAAGATAAACAATCATTTAAGGCACATTTTCCTGTGGGTGATTGGGGTATGGCCTTTGGGGAGTAGTAGGGATGGAGGAAGAGGCTGAAGGGCAAATCTTTTACTTTGCTGTACCTAAGTTCTTGCTTTTTCTTGTATAAGAAAATGAGGTTGCTGTGCATGTGGTCATGACGGTGAGTGGTGGGGGAGGTTGGGAGTTGTCTTCAGGAAAATGGGACTGGAGAGGAAAAGACCCAAGAGCATGAGGTTTGATCTTCATCTTGGGGTGGAAATGGAAACTGAGGCAAGGGTACCGTGCTATAGAAAGCAAGGACAAAAGGTCTTACTCTGGGCACCTGGATTGGAGGTTGGATCTCCCCACAGAGGCCCTCTGCTGGTTTCACCATTCCTGGGTGATGTCCAGGGTCCCCAGGGCTGGGTCATGTGCCGCACTCAGTTCTAACCTGATCATCCCCAGAGGCGAACTTTGATGAGGACCAGGGTACAGCAAAGTTGCTGCCTGGGGAAGCCACCTCCATAAAACCTAGGAAAGGGGTGCCCACCGGAACTGGTGAGTACGAGATGCGTAGACTCAGTTCCTGACACCTCAGGAATCCTTGGAGGCTTAGTAAAGATGAGATGTCCTGCTGGTCAGACAGGCAGATCTAGAGTCATTGCTATTTGTGGACTGAATGTCAATGAGCATTTGTCCCCAGGGGCTGAGACATTCCAGGAACATACACACCAGAGCATCTCATGCTCCCTTTTAGCTCAAGATGCTTCCCTAACAGCATTCCTTCCTTTATTTTCCTTCCACATTCTCAGGGTAAAAGAGAGAGGAGCTGTGATAGCTCCGTAACCATGGGTACTGATGCCCAGTGTCACCTTTGAGTTTTATGCTGATAGTCTTGTTTAGTCCTAGACTTAGGCTTGCCATGACAAGTATGATCTGCTCATGACACCACGGAGCAGCAGGGCAGTGGACCTGGCTGTCCCTGGCCAGATGGAGGGTCCAAACTGGGGGAGGGGTGTGGAGACCCCAGATGCAGTCTTGGTCAGAGTTGGGCCCTGGCCTCTCAAGCAGTGTCCAGTGGGCCATGGGGCTTCGGGCAGACTTCAGGACTGAAGGAGGCCAAGCAAACCCCTGCCTGGTATCCATTTCTGGATTTAGGAGTGGGGACCGAAGTGGGAAACTTTAAAGGGGAAGCAAAGAGACTGAGCTACCCGTTAGTTTCCCATCTCCACTGGGCTTGGTTCAGGATCTGAGCAGAGGCTGGGGTGGGTGGGCGGAAGGAGAGCCCCAATGCTCAGTTTATAGCAGGGGGGAAGGCAGAGGCAGGGGATATGCGGGAAGGTCTGGCGCTCTTGGTTCTGGGGAATCCTTTCATTATTTCTTCTTATTTGCTTTTTAATGTATTTGCTGCCCAAGCCATAACAACATAGTGGGGGTGAGGAAATGAGGTACAGGACAGACCAGTGGTTGTTCTGCCAAGCCTGGCCTCTGTCAGCCTTCTAGAATCTTCTTGGGCAGGAGCAGGGGCAGAGCATGAGGGGCAGCTGAAAGCAAGTCTGGGGGCATCTGTACTAATTTTTTACTCCCAGGCAAAGGCCCTTCCTGTGTCTCAGAACTTCGTGTGGCCTTCCCCTTGTGCAGAGCGTGGAAAATTGCATTCGTGTGTGCTCAGGGCAGCCAAGGAGAGCCCGGTTTGCGTGCGGTGGCCCTGTTCTTGTCTCTTTGTCAATTCCTCCGTGACAGCTGCGGACTCAGACACCACACTTCAATTATGTACCCAGCAGGTGAGGGGTGCTTGGACAGGGGCCATCACGTTGAGATCAAGGAGGTAATTCATCCTTTTTACACCCGAGGGACTGAGGGACCGAGGAAGGACGGTGCATACAGATGTAGCCTTGGCCTGAGAGCAGGGGAGAGAGAGTGGAGCAGGGGAGGGGGAGAAAAGGAGGGAGAGAGCGAGGGAGGGAGGGAGAGGGAGAAGACGGCGGGGGGAGCTAAGAGCTGAGAAAATAAAGCATGATCAAAAGGCTCTCTGGGAATGGACTTATAGAACCTTCAATCTCGGCATTCTCTCTCACTCATCCTTGTCATTCTGGGCATTTCCACAAAGGACTGTTTAATTCTGCAGCAAACGATACCAAGAAGGCTTGAGGCAGTGGCTGCCTGGGAGGGAGGAGGTGTGTGTTGGGGTCACTGGACAGCTGGACAGGGCAGAATTCTTCCCACCTCACTGTCCCCTGCCTCCTTTCTTCTGGCAGCCTTATTCAAACCCGAAGGTGAGGGCTGGCCTGGGTGGCCCTGGGAGAGACGGGAATGGTCAGGTGCTGCAGGTCAGTTGCACGTGGGAAGGGAATGAGTCACGGGCCGTTGCTTGGCTGAGAAGTCTCTACTGTGCTCAGAGAAGGCCACCTGACTGGGCGCAGGGGAGGAAGGATGTGGTGGCTTTCATGCAGGGCCAGACCCTCTCAGGCTTGAAATGAACCCAGGAATGCCCAGGTGCACCAGGGACTTGGGTCTTTGCACAACGACTGTGGGATGGAGATGAGGGCGTGGGACCATAGCCTCTGGCTGCACATTTCTATCTCCCTGGGTGTGACCCGTTGGGAGGGTCTCTAAAAGGCACACATTCCATGACAACCCGTTCCCCAGAAGCCTGGACCATCAGACTGGAAGGGGATCTCCTCCACCCCATGGAGCTGGGAGTCCTGCACTCACAGAAACCTTTTGGCTCGCAGCTCTGTTTCTGAAGGCTACCCCAGCTTTCCGGCTGCGAAGCCGAGGTTTGCTTGGAGTTATTGTGCAAAGCTGAGCCAACCCGGGTTTTAGATGTGAGGCTTTGCACAGTGGAGGTTTGCTGTTCTCATTCTCTGTCCTTATTGCAAGAGATGGTGGCTGCTTTTCCTCATGTGCACATCAGGGCACTTCAGAGGGGACGCCTGCTCGCCAAGCTCTGCACCCTTGGTTCCGGGGACAGACTGCTCCTAACAGAACCTTGGAGCCCTCTCCTTCATCCCTGAGCCTCCTGGCAGAGTTGCATCCCATCCTTGATGCCTGCACATAAATGCATGCCGCTCTTCTCCTTAAAAGTTGCCAGCAATAGTCATTCAAAGACTTTCGTTTCCCTATTTCAAGTTCAATCACCTGGCACTCAGAACATTCTCATGCTGTCAGAAGGAAATGCTGGAGGCTTCTGATACGGTTGCAATGGGTCAGTTTGGCATTCTCCTGAGCTGGGGGAGGATTTGGGGGTTGGAGGGTGGCTGGCAGAGGCCTGGGGCAAGGGGCAGCACAGTGGGCAGAAAGAGCCAGCTCAGGTGCTGCAGACCTGTCCGGGCCTTCCTTCTTCCGCAGTCGTCCGTGGAAACTTTCTTAACAGTGACAGCTCCCGCTGTTTTCTTCTTTTTCTGCTGCTGGTAACACGCTGTACCATGTGTTCTAACTCTCGGTTATCTTAAGTCCAACACTCTGTCTTGTCCTCATACTGGAGGGCGCATCAGCTTCTCCAGCTAACCTGCCAGCTCCTGGGGCAGGGATCATCTGGTTCTAGATATACACATCTGTGGTTCAAAAAGCCTGTTTTAAATTCCTGCTCCACAGCCTGCCCTGTTTGGCATTGAGAACACAAAAGTGAGTATGACAGGACCTTAGCCCCTGAGGGGGAAGTGAAGGGAAACATGATTTCAGTGTAGCCCAAGACCGCCATGATTGAGGTAAGCGTGCACACCCACGCGACCCAGCCTGGGTATGAGGGCGGGGGCTCCCCGAGACACTGAGACCTCCATGAGGCCTCACAGGGTGAAGAGGTTTATATGGAACAGGGGAGGACAACGCAGATAGAACAGCCTAAAGAAAGACCGAGAGTTATGTGTCCTGGGATTTTTCTGAAAGGGAAGTCTATATTTCTGGAGTATTGAGTACAAGGTCAGTTGTGGTATGGGATGGCATGGGTGAGTGAGTGAGTGTGTGTGTGTGTGTGTGTATCCATGCTGCTGCTGTGTGTGTGTCTGTTGCCATGGTTGACTAAAGAGATGATGAGGCTTGAGCCAGGGAAGCAGCTGGAAAACTATGAAAAATACCTAGCAGGTAAAATCATCTGGACCCAAACCTCACCTTTACCTTAGCAATACGGTTGCTGAGCAAACACTCATGGATGGCCGTCTCAAAAGGTGGAAGGAATAATAAGCACATGAGTGAGAACACCAAGCTCCACCCTTTCCCAGTCACCTTGAGCAAATCGTGTTTGTTCTCCTCTGTCTCGGGCAATTAACTGCCTGTTTCATTTTCAGACCTCTCATCTCCACAGCCCCCTCAGAACACCAGCTCCATTGGTTTGCTTTCTCTCCATCTCCTCACCCACCTGCTCCACACACTGGCAGTCCTCTGGGTGGAAGGGAGTGGGGAAGGTCTGGTTAGGATGGAGGGACCCTTGAATGGGACCAGACACAGACCTGCCTACCTTGTAATGTTCCCAGGATTGAAGCGGAGAGTTCGGGTCCCTCCTCAACCCCCCATATCAAGAGGACCAGAGATTCAACTCTGGGTCCTGAGAAAATGCACCAGGTGAACTGATCCTTGGCTCCAAATGCTATAATAGTTTTCGCTGGTCTTTAGCAAAATGGAGAAAACAGGGCAGATGTACCATTTTGCACAAGTCTAAATTTATTTGGTTTAGAAGTCTGCTTTTATTCTGAGATCATCTCTTCCCATTTTGTGGTGTTCACAAGTCATTTTAAAAATGAACTGATAGTGATCATAAGATTTATTTTTAGTGTGCTTATTTGGCAAAACATAAAGTTGGCAATCCTGTGTTGATCTACCCTCCCCCATATTATTTTGAAATTTTCTTGGCATGTGAAAAGTTAGAGTCTGGGAGCTGTTGAGCTAGATGTGCTTTTCCACTTTAGGGGGTAGTATAATGGGTAAGAGCCTTATGGGGTTTGGGCACACCACCCCCAAATGTGGTGTGTTGTCATAGCGAATATTTCAAGCTGAAGAAATTTGAGAAATGACAGGTGTGGGAAGGGCTCTGGCCTTCCCTGAAACAGGTCATAGGCCTCACGTGAGAGGTGCCCTCCTTACATCCAGAGGAAAAGGAGCATCCTTATCTGTGAAGACCAAGGGATGCCAAGAAGAATCCAGAAGGACAGGCCTTGCTAACTTCCCCCCAGTTGACTACTCTTGGCTCTTACCCCTTTTGTCCTATCATGTTTTCCTATGATTTTACATGCTTTATGGAATCTAGCATAAAAGTACTCAGGGGTAACTGCTTCTTTGGGTATCCAATTTCCTTATGAATGCTGCTGTGTCACATGAAATTTATATTAAGTCAACTTATATGCCTTTCTCTTGTTAATCTGTCTTGTTATAGAGATAGCTGAGGTCCAAATATGGGTAGAGGCCAAAAAAAAAAAAAAAGATACTTTTCTCACCCACCAGCCTAATTGTGGAACCAGACAGTCTAGGTTCACACTTGGCTCCAGTATTTACTAGCTGCGTGACTTCTGGGCTTCAGGTTCCTGATTTGTGAAGTGGGAACAATAGAGATCCAACCTTCCAGGATTATAAGGATTGAATGAGCTAATGTGCATTCTCTATTATTATTACTTCTAAATATTTCCATTAAAATATCACTTCCTTGTCAACCAAGAGTTTTAATTCCAGAAATTTTACCCAAGGAACCTGGGATGTTTTCCCCCAGTAGATTAGTCCGCTAATTCCATTGCCAGCTAGGGCTTTGATGGAAGGCAAACGAAGAAAGGAAAAAGAGGCAGAAAGGAGAAAAAGGTGAGAAGATGCTCTGGAGTTCTTTGCACTTAAAATTATGAGGCCAAAATACAAGGCTCAGAGAAGAGAGCCAAAAGACTATAAATAACTGCCTTATCATCCTAGAAGATGGTTAGCACTTTTTTCCCCCCCAATACCACTAGATCTGGCTCCTGGCTATACTGGAAATTTGAAAAAGTCTGTATTAATTCTAGTAGGAATTTCTCTCCCCCTGTGGTCTCTAATATATTCTCTTACTCCAAGGAGATAGGGGGCTGCTTTTCTATCTGTTCACTCCAGGATATTAAAGACTTCCAGGGGGGCGCCTGGGTGGCTCAGTGGGTTAAAGCCTCTGCCTTCGGCTCAGGTCATGATCCCAGGGTCCTGGGATCGAGCCCCGAATTAGGCTCTCTGCTCAGCAGGGAGCCTGCTTCCCTTCCTCTCTCTGCCTGCCTCTGCCTACCTGTGATCGCTGTCTGTCAAATAAATAAATAAAATCTTAAAAAAAATGTATTTAAAAAATAAAAAATAAAGACTTCCAGGGGCAGGCCTCTCAGGGCCCTTTGTACAGTGAGAGGATAGTGATTACAGGGAAGAATTTCTGAATACAGTGGGACATTCATTGAGGTTAGGGGACTGTTCCTGCAGTACTCAAAGTTGAAGCATCTGTCTGTGCTCCTCGGTATGAGACCAGCCCTGCTTCCAAGATGGAGTTTCTGGGATTGGACATGTGGCATGGATTTGATCTTGCCAGTAGCTATAATGAAGAGTGAGCAAGGAGAACGTGACAGCATGGCTGGGGGACAGAATCAAACCATGGCTTATCTAGGCTTATCTATCTTACATAGCTACACTTGGATCTCAGGGCAAATATCAGACATAAGACATTGGAAAAGCTCCCAGCCTATGGTACCATCCAGAACATACTCATTATGTTTATTCCTTCCTCTAGAACTTGGCCTAGGCAAATGGTCTACCTGATCTGCCATATGCCTCCCTCCCCACTCCCCATCTAAACAATACCCTCCATTCAAGACCATCCAGTTCAGTTCATTCATCAAACACTTGTTAAGTATCTTCTAAGAGCCAAATACTGTGCTCAATGTTGAGGACAAAATAAGAATAAGGCTGGACCTCTTAAATTGGGATATATGTCTTATGGATACTCAAAGCAGTGAAATAAACATGATGTCTTCCCCAAAGCATCAATTTTACTTGAAGATTGGGGAAGGAAAGTAAAATGAAACAATTTAAATGCCAATAGTTTAAAATACTACTCATATATTAAAATAAACATCTATTATGGAAGAGAGATAGAATTCAAATATATTTAAAAAACAAAGGGTGAGATTTCAAAGAAATTGCATATAAGTGGTTGACTTCTTTATACTGTATCCCTGAAACTTGGTGGTACATACGTTAATTCTCTTCTGCCACTATGAGCACATCGGTTAAAAGTCCTTACTGAGGGGCGCCTGGGTGGCTCAGTGGTTAAAACCTCTGCCTTCGGCTCAGGTCATGATCTCAGGGTCCTGGGATTGAGCCTCACATCGGGCTCTCTGCTCAGCAGGGAGCCTGCTTCCTCCTCCTCTCTCTCTGCCTGCCTCTCTGCCTACTTTTGATCTGTCTGTCAAATAAATAAAAATCTTTAAAAACAAAAAATCCTTACTTAGTGTTGTGGGGGAGAAACTGAAGGGATTTAGTCAGGGAAGAGTCATAATAAAAGTTGCAGTTCAGATATGTCACTCTCAAGAAATACCAGGTATGCTTACAGATCAAACACTAATGTTTCTTTCTAATCCCTGACGAAACCCCACTGCAATGGCTATGAAGAATTAGGGAAAAAAAAAAAAAAAACAAGGACAAATTAAAGTACAGGAGAGGAGATGACAAAAGGCAGAAGAAGTCTTCAAATTTGTGGAAGCTGGAAAGCAGTGGGCTGTGACAAATGACTTACCAGTACAGAGAAAGCTGAAGTGCTATTGGGAAGTGGTTGTGGGAAGAACCAGAAATAAGGGGTAATGGTTTTCTTTGAGGTCCTCTGGTATCAGTTGTGTGCTGTGGACGGACTTGTATCCTCCTCACCATTCATAGGTTGAAGCCCTAAACCCCATTGTGAATGTATTCAAATACAGGCTTTTAGCAGGTAATTGAAGTTAAGTGACGTGGTAAGGATGGGGCTCTATTTCTGATAAGATTAGAATCCTTATGAGAAGAAACACCAGAGAGTTCAGGCTCTCCCCACCACATGCGTACGGAAAGAATTCCATGTGAGGACACAGTGAGAAGGTGGCCATCTGTAAGCCAGGAAGAGAAGTCTCACCGGAAATCTTGATCTTGGACTTCCAGGCTTAAGAACTGTGAGAAAATACATTTTTATTGTTTGCGTCACCAAGTCTAAGGTATTATTTATGGCAACCCAAATTAAGATATACTATGATAGAATATAATGAATTTTCAAAATGCTATAGACAAAGAGCCTAAAAGCTGAGAGAGACAGAGGGAGAGAAGTGGGGAGGGAGTGAGGAGAGAATATTAAAGAGCAGGAGTCAGGATGGTATGGGTCTTCTCATCAATGTTAGAAGTTAAAAGACTCTGGAGCCATGACTTCAGAATTCTGAAGGAAATTGTTTTTGAACCTAGAATTCCATACCCAGCCAAACTACCTCTGTGTATGAGGATAAGGATACATAATGGTTAGTTTTATGTGTCAGTTTGAGTGGGATAAGGAACACCCAGATAGCTAGCAAGGTGTTGTTTCTGGGTGTGTCTCTGAAGGTGTCTCAGATGAAATTCACATTTGAATCCACAAACTGAGTATAGATGATCTTCCTCACTAATGCTGGTGGGCATCATTCAGTCTCTTGAGGGCTTGAACAGAAAAAAAAATTGTAGAAGTTGGCTGAATTTGCTCTCTTTTTTGAGCTGGGACATCCATCTTCTGCCCTTGGACATCAGCATTCTTAGTTCTTGGACCTTCAGATTTGGACTGGAATTATGCTACCAACTTCCCTGGGCCTTCTGCTTGCTGATGACAGATCATGGGATTTCTCAGCCTCTATTATTTTGTGAGCCTATATCTCATAATTAACAAACAAACTCCTATTAGTTCTATTTCTCTGCGGAGCTCTGAACTAAGAATAAATTTTCAGAAATGCAAGTCTTAACAAATCATCTCCTGTATTCCCTTTATTGGAAAGCTACTATAAAATACACTCCACAAGGATGAGGGTAACTGAGCAGGATTAGAGCACTTCAGTCTATTTTGGAAAAAGAAGGGAGAGTTTTAGGAAGGAAGTCTCCAAGAAGAAAAGTATTGAGTGGATTGATTACCAGATGTGTTTAAACATATCGAAAAGAGACATTCTGGTAGAAAATTTGGAGGGGAATTAGTAAGCGGTACATAAAAATCAAGCAAATAAGAAAACACAGCAATTATTTATTCCAGGGAAAACAAAAAGCCCATACAGGAAAAAAAAACATAATCAGTACACCACAAGGATCAGCTGTGAATGATGCTACAGAATCAAAAGAACAAAAACAATGAAAATAGTGACATAACAATCTTGGGAAAATGAAGAGGGGGAAAGTGTGTGTGTGTGTGTGTGTGTGTGTGTGTGTGTGTGTAAAAGACCTAAACTCTCATCTTCCATGGTAGAACATCAATAAATATCTAAAAATCAAAAACATCCACAAATAGAAACGCGAGCAGATTATTCAGGAATATAAAAGTGAATACCAGAAGATGATGATGATGGTGGGAAAGGAAATGCCATTTTTCATTTTAAGTCTTGAGTAACATTTGATTTCAGGAACTTTGTAGCACTTTGATAAAGGGAAAAGTTAAATTTTAAGAAATCATAAATATCACTTTCTGTAGATACTCAGAGATGGGATTGGTGAAGCATTAAGTGGAAGCAGAGAAGGTAGTCGAAGCCACTGCAATTATCTGGGTATCACAGGGTGGATTCCGGCAAGCAGGCTCCCTGTTGAGGAGGGTCCTTAGTACTGACACCCGTGGAAAAGGAGGGACAGAAATAGGAGGAGGCAGAGCAAAATGTCTGCGGATCCCATGGGGAGCTCTGGCGCTCAGACAGCCCTTCAGAGTGGTCTTGGGTGGGGCTGGGATAGATGAGGCTTAGGTAAGACAGCTTCCTCTGCAGCTGAAGCAACTCCTGAGGGGGTTAACTCCAGGCGGCCAGGCCACCCAGAGCATTGCCAGAGCAGAGGCAACAAGGCCTTCCTGGAAGGAGACTCTGGACTGTCTATGAAAGTGTCCACTACTTACCTTCTTAGTAAGGGTAAGAAATGATGAAGGCTCAATTTAGTTTGCAGCAGTGGGAATATGAAGGAGGGAACAGATTTTGGAGGCAATTAGGAGATAAAATCTACATGACATACTGATCGATTGCTTCCAGGGAGTGAAAGGAAGGAGGAGGGCACTAGGACCATCTGGTATACCTCCAGGTTGCTTGATAGTAAGGTTGGGTGGATAGAGACGGTGACTGGTTTCACAGAATAGGGGTCTCTAATAGAAGAGGTGATGGATTCAGTTTGGGTAAGCTGAATAGAGAGGCCTGTGGGGGAAGGAGGCCTACCTGAAGCTTCTACCTCAGCCCGCTCAGATCTCTTCTCTTAATAAAAGATGACTTTTATTTTCTGACCTCCGTAATCAAACCCTGAATTATATTTTCTGCTCTAGGGTAAACCCCACGAGAGCAGGGATTTTTGTCTCTATCCCATTACCTAGAAGAGACGCTGGTATTGAGTATATAACACATGTAGATATCTGCTGTTGATCCAATGTGCTGTTTCTATTATTTTCTGTTTTTGTCTGGCCTCCTCAATGAGACTGTGAGCCTTTTGCTACCTGGTATGACAAATTACTTTGCTTCTATATATTCCACAGCACCTAGCATAGTGCTGGGTGTAAGGCACACACATGCCAGTTGCGACTTATTAATGAGCAGACAGGGGATCTCAGGTCTCTAACTGATTAGACTTCACACACCCCATTTCTGCCTCCAACCTGTTTCCACCTTCCGTGGTGTTCTTTCTGGTGCTTGGATGGAACAGATGCTCTGTAAGATCCTTGAAAATAGTGTGAAAAGATGTCACCCAGAGAAATGGGGAATACAATAAAATATGGTACAATTAGCCAGTTTTATTGGAGATTAGCTCAGATTATGTACATTGGCAGGGAGGTGGTTGTGAAGAAGGGCCACTGAAGTCAAAAAACAAAGTTAGGGGTCCCCCCAATCATCGTATTGCCTAGCCTTCACGTTCGAGGTAGAAAAAGTAAGTAGAGGAGGAATTTGAAGAACAAAAGAAGGAAAGACCAAATATACTGCTTTCTTGTTAGGGTTCAGTTTTCTGCATGTGAAAATGCATTCATAGCATTGGCTATTCATGGGAAGGAGTTATTTTATCTATGTTATACAAGGAGAATAAATTGGGCAATGTAGAAATAGAATAAAGTCCCCTGACTTGGGCTGTTTGTTCTCTTTTACACTGGCATCTCTGTACATACTTATTGCTCATGCTTATTTAGGAACTGATACAGAGGTAGGTGAATTTCTGAGGGTTTATGGTGAAGGTGATTCTAAGACAAGTTGGCAGGTTATGGTGAACCTAAATAGGGTATCCCTTGACAATTTACAGGTGGGGACTGAGGTTTAACTTTTAAGTGACTAAACACCAAACCAGTAACCTGTGAGTTGTGGACCAAATTCATGACTTATACCAGACCAAGGAATTATAGTTTCCAGACTCATGCTTCCTTCCAAAACTGTTTAATTCCCAGATGCAACTTCCCATGGGAAGGAGGACTTAGAGTTTGAGTTGGTTTCCAGGTCATGAAATCAACTTTTCATCCCATACTCTTCATGCTTCTGGAGATCCCTGGCATGAAACTTTAGGATGACTCTGGTGTGGGGTCTCTAATCTGCACTGCTAGAGCAAGGAATGCCCCCTCAGTGTACAGACAGAACTTACCGCGATGACAACTAATCAAAACGCTTGTGCTTATGGTCATGAACTGGGGTCTTCATATGCTTTGCATATTGCTGTCATCCCAATAAAGATTACACTGCCAACCCCACAAATGGTTATAGCCATTAAGGCAGGAGCATCTGAGAATCTCAGTGGTGAGTGTACTAGAAATGGCATTGGTACTTGGAGTCAAGGATGTGGTTCCACTCCTGCAACTGCCCTTGACTATCTGTGTGACATTAAGCATGTTACCTAACCTCTCTGAAACTGTTTCAGACAGGATGATAATCACTGTCTTGACTATGTCACAGCGGGTTCTGAAAGTGCTTTGCAAACTGTAAAATGCTATGTGGCTTATATGCTAGGAGTGTTGCTGATTGCAATGTGAAGCTCAAACTTCCTTTGTTCTCTCATTACCTGGATAGTAAATGCCTACTCTGTGCTCCATGATGAGCCAGGTACTTGGAATACAATAGGCAAAATGCAATAAAGTTTCTTCCCTCATGTCTTTATGGACCGTTAAAATTCCCACATCCAGAAATGCCACCACCTTTGGGGTGCTGCTGCATGCTCTGGGGTTACTTCCCACTAGAGCCTTCAATAGGCCATCTGGAAGGGCCTACAGAGAAGGGCTTTTCAAACTGAGCTCTGTGATTCCAAGGATCCCAGGGAGAAATTCAATGGATGAGGGGACTCTAGGTCTCCCTCCCTGCCTTCAGCTATGCTTGCTTCTCTTTTCCTGCTCGATTTGATTGTTTGAACACTGCTGCTTTGGTGGAAGGAGGTGGACAGTCCAGTTTCTTGACCCTTTCTAACTTTTACATCTGACTCATAAGTGAGCCTCTTTCAAAGTCTCTTTCATTTCTCCCACAATTGCCGTTATTGGAATGAAACCAGGATATGAATTCTTTCATCTCTGTTCTGACATAGTATAGGGAAGGGGCTGGGTGGGAGACAAGTCTCCAGGAGGGATGGACTGGTTTCCTCTCATAGCCGCACAAATAGTATTGGCAGCCACCCGGTTGGGACTGCTTTGCTTCCCAGGAGTTGTTGGGTAGGTAGGATGTTATGTAAGGCCATTTGTCTTCTCCATAGACAGTCAACCTCAACAGGTAACTTGGTAAACCATGCGGGAACTTCACCCATGGCCCCAAGCTCCTAGGTTATCATTCTAATAGCAAGTGGCATTCTGGGTAGTCTTTGACCTCCGATGAAGCAATTCCGCAGTGTCGAGACTCTCTGTAGTAATTGACCCTGATAGCTGACCGAGAACTTCCAAGTGAACATTTAGGCCGGTGCTGACCACCAACCAGAGCCTCCCCAGGAAGTGGTCCTTCTCAGGCTGCAGCGGGAACCAGAAAATGGATGAAATCCCTTTGCTAGCCAGACTGTGAAACGTCCAGCATTTATTGGCTTCAACTAGCTCCTAATTATTTAGAGATTTTCCAGGATAGAATAGTGTGCCCCAGGAGATATCACTAAATATCTGTTCCCCAATTTGTTTTTTAGCACCTGTGATCATTTTAATGAGTTAATCCTCACGACATTGTATTAGTGTACTATACCGATGGCTGTTGTAACAACCCCCCAAATGCTCAAACATACTAGAAGTTTGTTTCTTATTCACACTAAATCCAAAATAAGTCTTGGGATTGGTGGATATTCCTTTTCCAAATAGTTATTGAAGGACCCGGCCGTCTTTTCTCGTGCAGTTCCGCCATCTAAAATGGTGAGCTTCTAGGCTCACCATGCTTTTTTGCATCAAGCCAGTGGAAGGGAAAAGGGATGGAACGTAGCACATGGAAAAGTTGTACAAGCCTGCTGGGAAGTAGTGGTACACATCACCCCACTTAGGAGTTCATGTCCAGAACACAATGTGGTCTAACCGTGTGCCTGGAAGAAGAGATCTGGTGGATGGCCAGCAGTGTCTGCCCCTGCCACCTGCCTAGGTTGTGTCTCTCTGTGTAGCAGGGGCAAGGAATAAAGCAGACGGAGGAGAGCTGTCTTAAATAGCAGCCATGGCGCTGACCTCCTGCCTTCAGAACACGGTGGGGCAAAATGAGGCAGCAGTGGGAGACTGTTTTCGTTGGTTGGGTAGGCCATCCTCTTACAGTTTGAGGATGGTGGCAGGCATTTAGGGAGATGGGCTGTATCCTACGGTGGTTGTGGCAAAGTAAGCTAGTGCAGCCACTTTGGAGAGTTATTTGTCAGTGTGTATGCCCTGTGGCCCAGCAATTCCATTTCTCGCTGTCTTTCTTGGAGTAACCCCTCTCATATGTATACAGTGAAGCATAAATAAGATGCCGATTTCCGGCAATGTAGGTGGATTGACAGGTTACAGACTGTCAACTGTCAAGGAGTAGGGAACCAGGTAAGTAAGCTATCTTGTATAATACGCTTGTATTATGGAATACACTGTGAATGGTGAAAAGCACAAAGTAGATTTATGTGGACAAATGTGGTAAGGACATTATGGCCTATTCCAAAAGAAAAGAACAAGTCACAGAGCGAGAGGTCCCATAGTATACCAGCTATAGAAAGAGAAACAAGAACAGGATAAAACCATAAATGCCTCTGTGTACATGTGCATTTATAGGTAAAAGTACAAAGGAAAGTCTGGGAGGATACAAACCAGAGAGACGTTACCTTGCAGGAGGGGGCTGTGTGTGAGGTGGTAATCAAGGGGACTTTACTTTTTATTGTTTGGATTTTAATCATCGTAAAGCATCATTAATGGACTACTTATGTAATTAAAATAAATTACTAATGGAACCCCCCGGGTGGTTCAGTCGGTTGGGCGTCTGACAATTGATTTCAGCTCAGGTCATGATCTCATGGGTTGTGGGATCAAGCCCTGCATTGGGCACTGTGCTCAGTGGGGAGACTGCTTCTCTCTTTCTCCCCCTCCCTCTGCCCCTCCTCACCAGTGCCCCCACCCCCCCATGTTCTCTATCTCTGTCTCTCTCAAATAAATAAATAAATAAATCTTAAATAAAAACATAAATTACTGGGGTGCCTGGGTGGCTCAGTGGGTTAAAGCCTCTGCCTTTGGCTCAGGTCATGATCCCAGGGTCCTGGGATCGAGCCCTGCATTGGGCTCTCTGCTCAGTGGGGAGCCTGCTTCCCTTCCTCTCTCTCTGCCTGCCTCTCTGCCTACTTGTGATCTCTGTCAAATAAATAAATAAATAACATCTTTTAAAAAACCATAAATTACTAAACATAAAGGAAGAAAATGACTAAAATAAAATAAGGAAAATTAAAAACCCAAGTTTGCTGGACTTCACAAATAAATAATATTATTTCTTATGTTTTGTTGTTACCTCAGTGTTTTAAGATCTTGGACAAAGACCCCCCTCCCACTTCTCCTCAGAAGCAGGCCACGTAGATATCTCATTCACACTGAGTGAATCCAATCTTTAGAACCTACAGGAGCTAATGGGGTCCTGTAGTCTGGAGAGTGTTTATCAAGAAAAAGAACTTCTCAAGAGAAACCGGCACAAGGGGTGTTCCTGTTGTCCAGTTGTTTTCAAATTACGTTCCTGTTGGAGCGAGAGGTTCCATAGCTAAAATGAAAGAGTTGCTCACGTGTACTTCTAGAATAGGTCAGCTTCAGCCACTGGCTTAGGAACTGAAACAGAACAATGAATAACACAGTTGTGGCCACTTCCCACGTGGAGCTTACAGTCTAGAGACACTCTCCCAACTTAGAGAAAACATTTAGTTCACACGTAGAATTTTCTCCATTTTCAGTTTTCTCCCATGTACTTTTCCTTCAATTTTTGATATTGCTTCTAAAGCGGCAAGCACAGATGACAGCAGTAAAGACGAGCCCTTGGCATACAAGCTTTAACAGAAAAATTCAGAAATAGTGTTCTTCTGTTTAATTTGACAACTAATCTTTTTGGACGTGTTTGCCTGGTTGCAATATTATATTTCATACATAGGGTATAATCACGCTGTCTTCTGCCAAAATTGTTGTTTTATAAAAAAAAAGGAATTAAAAGCATAAATATCTCAGGGGGCTCTTCAGAGGACACCATGATTTCTAGGCTGGGAAACTACCTGAACGCATTTGAAAGCCACCGCCATTTACTCCAATCCTTTGTCAGGGTGTTGATTTTTGCAAGGATTCAAAGCGGGCAGAATCTTCGTGAAGGTTTTCTGGGATGCGCGCGTCTCTGACATTTTCCTGGTGTTTTGAGTCATCCTCGCGCTGAGCCACAGCTTGCCTGGTTACCAGGCAGAGTCTGGGTCACAGAAACAGAGTCTAACAAATTTTACTTCCCAAATTATTTGTGGCCTCTTCCTGCATTTCTGATTTTGCCGTGATGTCTGCGAGTAATGCTTCTCCCATCTCCTTTTCTTTCCTGGCTTCTTCTCTCACACATATAGTTCCTCAACAATGCGTCCTGCCCCTTGAGCCTTCTGCTGCTTCTTTCTCTTCCCCTTCTCCTTCCCTCACAATCTTTCGTCACAAAAGCCCAAAACAGCAAACCCGTGGTCTGGCCAGAGGGTAACTGGCCCAGAGCAGAAGGCAGGCAAAGGTTGGCAAAACCAGAAGGCCATAGGGAGGGACAGGCAGAGGAGAGTCATGGGTTAATAATTATGGTCCTTTCACGTAATCACTGGTTCATTCGCTTGGTCCATGGGTATTTCTTAAACACCTACTAAGTGCCAGCACGGGATACAAGTGTAAACAGGGTGAACTCCCCATCTGTGTTTGTTGGGCTTCACCTGATGGGACACAGGGAAGAGTAAGCAGGTGTTTCCAGTGCCCTGGGTGAGCTCTGTGACCAGCCGTGCAGGGCACACAGGGTGCAGGTGGGAGGAGAGGCTTCCCAAAGAAGGCCACTGAGCACACCTGCCAGCCAGAGCCGCTGGCTGTCTGCTAATCCCTTTCCTCCTCCTCTTCCTTTCATAATAGCATGTCCCTAGAGACGACATTTTTTCCACCCTTTCTGGCCGCTAAGTTCAGCCATGCGACTAAATCCTGGTCGTATCTGAGCAGAAGTGATGTGTGCAACTTCCGGTAATGTCCCTGAGAGGAAGGGTGTGCCTTGCTTCCCTGATTCCTATGGTCCGGAGAGTGGACCTGGGCGTGTTTCCTGGAGCGGCCATCTTAGACCATGAAATGGAAGCTCAGTGGTAAAGGTGGCAGGGGAGGATAGAATGAACTGGAAACAATATTGTGCAGCAGAGTTGCCCAGCCAGCCCAAGGCTTGCAGAAAAACACAAATTCTATCCAGTATACATTACCGTTACTTCATCTCTGTTAGGGTTGCTGGACCGATATATTAAGCCATATATCAAGTTTAAAAGAGAATTCCAAATTCGTAGTCTCCTCTCCTTAAGCACTTGGGATCCCATGCTGTAATTCAGTAGTGTTCCTTGCATCAGCCAATGTGGGAGGCAGGTGGGAAATGGGCTATTAATGTTTTAGATTCCATGGAGAGGTTGCTTTGGTGAAATAGGTACTCTCCCAGCTCAGTTCCCCTGAAAATTTCTTAAAGACCGAGATCCACTGCCTTAGGAGCTGGAAGAGTAGCCTAGAGGAGGATTTACGTATTTGGCCTGAAATTGAACTCCTCCCTGTTAGGAAGGCACAGGACATACAGAAACCAGGGATACAGAGTCATTTTTCATTCTGCGGCTTGGAGGTCTCCTGCTCAGAGTTCAGGGATACCTTTTGGATCGGAGTGGAAACTGCCCGTCGATTCCTGGGCAAGGCTGCCCACGTGCTGCCTACCTGGTCTCCAGGTTTGCGTATCAGACTCTTGTACCCTGACCCCATCCTGCACCCCATGCCCTGCTAGTCCCCCTCCACGGCACCCTGGCTGGCTGTCGCGGCCAAGGAGCACCCTTTCGGCAGTGTGAGTTGGGAGACACCCCTCCTCAGAGACAAACCCACGATCGTGAAGGCAACTGGTTCTTCATTCACAGAAGGTATTAGTCAGGATGAGTTAGTTAGTTTGTGCTGTAGGAACGAGCCAACTGTCGAGCCTCAAATCCAACATGGCGCCACAGCATCTCCCCATTGGAGGCCCTCGAGGGACCCTGAATGACCATCTTGTGACACCCCATTCGAACAGGCAGCTTCAGGATCTGTCGTGGCAGGAGAGGAGAGGACGTGGAGAATCACGGTTCTTCATGCTCCCAAGGGGAAGTGAGCCATTTATTGGTCATGTGGCTCATGCCGCCACTCCTACCTTCAAGCGCTGGGAGTGCCGTCCTCCCGTGTATCTGGAGGGGAAAGGGGCTGAGAATACTGGTGAGCAGCAGCCCTGCTAACCTCAGGGACGACACCGCGAGAAGGCTGATGGGGGTGTGCAGTGAGTCTTCAAAGTGGGCATGCGCCCGGGAGGAGCACAGGATGAGCCACTGGGTGTGGAAAGAACACGGTGGAACGGCCAGCTCTATTTATGCTTTATCTTCTTTGTAAATTTCTATTTCTTGAGTGTGTCTATTCTATCTATTATAATGAGTATGTCTATTTATAAGGTGCATAATGTATATGTAGTTTTACATGATTATAATTTATAAGTAAATAAATATGCATATGCCGGGGGTGGATGCTCAAAGAAGTTTTATAAATGGGACAAGCAATCAAAAATGTTTGAGGACCACGGGGCCAGAGAAGAGGACCCAGAGCTCCTTACGCTGTGGGTGTTGAAGGCTCTTGGAAAATAGGGCCTAGAGCCCTTCACCCCAAGGTGACTCAGTTTCCTTCATTGTGAAATTTCCTTTCCAGAGGCTCCTAAGATTGATCCCACAAAGATCCATAAAGAGCAGAGGCCAAGACAGGGTAGGCTTTGGCGGAGTACCTTTTCTCCTCTCTTTCTGATAGCCAGCAAATGCAAAAGCAGCAGCAACACTTTGCAGGGCAGTGAAGAGGCCATGTGCATTCCTGAATATGGTGCCTGGTGCATGGTGTGGACGCACTGGGCATGCAGTGGTTGTTATTGTCAGGTCGAGAATGCTGCCTCGGTCTGGAGAGCCACGGAATCTCCCTGTATATGTATATTTAAGATTTTTATTTATTTATTTGTTAGAAAGAGAGAGCCCAAGCAGGGGGAACAGCAGGCAGAGGGAGAAGCAGGCTCCCCCCTGAGCAAAGAACCAAATGTGGCGCTCCACCCCAGGACCCCGGGATCATGACCTGAACTGAAAGCAGATCATGACTGAGTCACTTGCATCTCCTTGTTATCTGCCATTGCTTTCGTGGGAGTGGCTGAAAATCTTTGAAAGTTTCACTCTGGGGGAACAGTGTTACGAAATCGGGCTGCTGTAGAGAGAATGACAGAGAGAGAGAATCAACGTGTGTGCATATGTATGTGTGTGTGCATGCCTGAGCATTTGTGCACACATCGCTAGAAGCTGATATGGACAGAGTATATGAGTTTTTCTCCCTCTGGCTAAAATAAAGTTTCCCAACTGGGGACATGAAAAGAAGGGGAGAAAGACCAGGGAGGGGCAGATTGGCACAGGGAATAAGGGGCAGGCACCAGTGGGAGAGGTGTGGAGAAGAAAGTGTCAGAAGACAGATATGAAAGCAACCACCGGAAATGACTGTTGTATCCAAAACCGTAGCACATCAGGAGCTGAAACCCTATAATCCAGGGTCCTTGTGGGACCGTCCAGACCAAAGTACTCTTGACAGTCTGTGGATGGCAGGAGAGGCCCGGTTGCTGTGTCCCACACTCAGCCAGGGACTCAGGCTGCCCCATGTGCCCACAGTCCCCACCAGGGCAGAGAGGCCGAGAACTCATGTCTGTGCATAATGCGACATCATTTTCCCTTAGAGACCTGCTCCCCCTTTCACGCCCCTCCCATCTGTGTGAAGGACACTATCAGTTTTAGAGACCTGCTCCCCCTTGCACTCCCCTCCCATCTGTGTGAAGGACACCATCAGTTTTCCAGTCATCCAGGCTCAAAGCCTCAGCCATTTCCAACAGCCACTTCCCATTCAATCAGTTGTCAGATCCTGGCAAGCTCACCTCTCACGTGGATCCCCTTCTCTTCCTCCTGATGCCTCTCTGCAGGTCGGGAAGAAACACAAAAACAAACAAACATTGCATGTTATAAAGCCCTGTACTAATTGTATTTCATAGGACTTCTCAATCTTTATTTGCAGTGAACAGCAACCAGCATTCTAAGAGAAGAAACAGAGAGGGAAGAGAAAGGGGGAGTGGAGAGAGAGACAGATTGATTTTAGATTAAAAGTGAAGGACATCCCAAGGGCAGTATTTCAGGGGAGGCTCAGAAGAGTCTGGAGAGCTGAAACTTGGAAGTGGTGGGACACAGGCGCTGCCTCCCAACCCCTTGACTCAATCTCTCTCTGCACACTGCTTCCTTTCTCTGCAGGTTGCTTTTCTCTGCTGCTCAGTGGGTGGGTGTGAGTCTCTCTAGTACCTTGGCACAGCATCTCCCTGGTACTGGCATCTCCTCCATGGAGGAGATCCGAACAAACTCGCTAGTCTCACGTCCCTTGGAAATTTCTTCTTGGCCAAGTTGGTGTGACCAGGCATGCAGGTCCTTGCATGCAGTTGTGGCTGCTGGGGACACATAGCTGTGCCCTCCAGCCTTGCTTCGGTGCTGTCTCTGTGTGCCTCACATGTATAACCTGTGCCCTTCCCTGTCTCTTACAGTCTTTTGAACCTCCCACCTTGGAGCTTTCTTTCGGGGACCTACGGTAGGAAAATGGTACTAAGTATGCCTCTTGGAACTTGACCCACTGTGTGCCACATTGCGTTACCTCTCCAGGGTGAGCCCAACCCAGCCCACCTGCCTACATGCACCAGACCTGTGGCCACATGCGACTACGAGCACTTGAAATGGGACCAGTTTGAACTGAGATGAGCCGTGTCAAATACACACCTGGTTCTTAATACCTAGGAAAACAGAATGTAAAATATCTCATTAATAATTGTTCAGATCGATCATATGTTGGAATGGTAATATTTGGATATGCTAGATTAGATAAAGTATCTATTAAAGTTAATTTCACCTGTTTCTTTTTACTTTTGAATATGGTTATTAGAGAATTTAACATTACCTATGTGATTCACATTTCATTTCTGCTGCGCAGTGCTAGGCTGAACTACCTTCTCAGGAAAAGCCTGGGCATTCTTATTCATGGCCTGTTTTCAAGCAGTTTCTCCCTCCGGGAAGGTCTGTCTAGCTCCCAGCTATCCAACTCCTATCCATCCTGCAAAACCTCCTTCCAAAGCTGCCCTTTGAAGCTCCTTCCCCACAGATAGAAGATAACCTGTCCACCCTCTTTTTCTTTTTCTTTTCTTTCTTTCTTTCTTTCTTTCTTTTTTTTTTTTTGTACTTTAAAATACATGTTTGGCATATTTTACCTTTACTATAAGTAA
The DNA here is from genome assembly GCF_002288905.1 of Enhydra lutris kenyoni. NCBI lineage: Eukaryota > Metazoa > Chordata > Mammalia > Carnivora > Mustelidae > Enhydra > Enhydra lutris. Next base: position 10,294,406 of record NW_019154111.1, read on the forward strand.
GTATAGTATGTATGTGTTATCTTCTATATTATATTGTAGGTCCTGTGGCCATGCTTCATTGGTTTGTCTATTCCAGGTATAGATACCTACTAAGTGCCAATTACAGACCAGAAATACTAAGTTTGTGAAAGAAACTCCCTTTTGCTACTCATTGGTTATTCTGTGCTCCAGGGAAGCCTTTGTCCTGGTCTATATTCCAGATGTCTCCATCACTCCCTTACCCACGCCCTCACGCATTCCTCCCCTGCACAGGCACGTTCTCTTACCTCCATTACCATATTCGTTCATTTGTTCATTCATTCATTCTTTTGTTCTAGTATTTAATGGCACTTTACCATGCCAGGTACAGATGAACACAGGTGAATGAAGCGATGTGGTCCCTGTCTCAGTGGCATTTACAGTCTAATGGGGAAAGTGATAACAAAAGCGAATAGATTAGTGTATGCTTATGGAACTGTGGTAGGAAGGATCCAGAAGGGGAACCAGTCAGGGGGAGGGCAGGCTGACTTAGAGTCCTGGTCGAGTTGAGCCAATGCTGTGTAAGCAGAACCTGGTAGGCTGAGGAGTCAGCTGTGGGTTAAGCAGAAGGAGGAGGGCCCAGGCAGAGGGACTCTTGGAAGACCCTGGGAGGGAAGCAGAGTGTTACATGAGGCCAGAGGACATCATCTCTGCGATTCCCAGCTCTGGATGGGCGAGAGGAATCACTAGTAGGTCAGTTTCCTCTCCGTGCTATGAGTTTACTCTTTGGAACTTCTAGAGCATCAGAGACTACATGTGACTCTTAAAATCTCTCCAGGTGCTATTCAACAAAGCATACATATTAATTCCATTTCTTCTTCTAGTGTTACCCTTAAGTGAACAAGTGTAAAATTCATTGCCTTTCTGTATGAAAATCATGGGTATAATCTCATCGTAATGCCCTTTTGATATACACCAGTGGTTCTCATGCGGGGGTGGTTTTGTCCCCCAGGGGACATTTGGCAGTGTGTAGAGACAGTTTGGGTTGTCACAACAGCAGGGAGCTGATGGTGGTGCTGTAGGCATCTAGTGAGGAGGGGTCAAGACATGCTGCCAAATACCTTCTAACGCAAAAGACAGCCCCCCACAGAAAAGAATCATCTGGTTCAAAATGTCGGCAGTGCCAGGGTTGAGCTACCTTGATGTGTAGTCAGGGTAGGCATGCTTTTGATAGATGGAAAGCTGTGTCCCTGTGACAGAGACTGCCAGTTGTCCCCTCATATCCAGTGTCCCCTCTGTCCTCAGTGGAAGAGGCCCAGGATTTTCCAAGATCACAGAGCACTCAACTAAAGGACGCCATTTCCCAGTGTCCCATGTGGTTAAGTGTAGCCACATGCCTGAATCCGGTAAGATGTCAGCAGAAATGACCTTGGGGAAGGTTGCTGAGATGGAGCTGCCTTGGCGTGCAGTGGTGACATGGGGACATTTTGCTCCTGTTTTTCTTCCTCCCTGCTACCTAGCATGCAGTGGGATGGCAGGAGCCCAGCCCATTTAGCATACCCGTGATCCCAAAGACAGATGTCATGAAGTGACCTTGAGGTGACCTTGAAGATGGTAGAGCACAAAGACAGAAGCCTTAGTCTTGGCTTCCCGGAGCCTCTGACTCTTCCCCCAGGCATCTTTTACGTGAACAAACAAACCTGTGTGCGAGACTCTCTGTGAGTTTGGGTTACCTGTAACATACAGCTGCCTTTCCTTCCAGCTGAGAGATCATCACTGAGGAGCCCGAGGCCCATAGCTTTTTCCCCTGGGTCTCGGGGACCTCTTTCCCACCACAGGTATTCTGCTCTCCTCTCTTGGTACCGGTCTCCTTGCATGCCAAAGTGTCAACCAGCCTCAGATGCAATTTTCACAATTTTCCAAGTTCTGGGCCAGGCTCTCCATATGGGGAGACTTGCGTGGAGCTCATCTTCTGGGATCGGGCCCCACTTTTGGGTGTCTGTTACTGTGTGGGCTCAGTATAGTAGCCTTCCTGCCCTGGGGTCGCTCACAGGCAATGTTCAGAAGCTGCAAGTAAGGGCGGGGGGAGCTCAGGAATGTGCACGGGGTCCGCACTGTGCTGTCACTTTTGAAGCCAAAGTTCTGTGCCTGAGCTCGGATTTGGAAGCACAAAGGCGTGTTTGCCAAAGGCTGGAGTTTTGATGTGGAGTGGAGAAATAGCTGTGACTTTGTGGGGGAGAAAAACACCTTTCGTTTCTTGAGGGAAATATAAGTAATGCAACTTTGTGGTTTCTCACTTCTGATCTTCTGGAGAGCAGATGTTCCTTGAGGAATGGCTGGTCCAGAGGCGACATATTTAAGTTCGCAAACACCACACATTTAGATGTTAGACATTTCGGTGTTGCTAAAGAAAACCACCAAATTAAACAGCCAACTTTCCCTCTTAGTTTTGTCAGAGAGACTTTTTAAAATTAACTTGGCTGCTGGCAGTGGGATTGGCTCATTTGCCAGTCTCGGGGATGGGGGAATGGTGGATGTGTGACTGGGGTCCGGAAGAGGAGTGACGGATGGAAGGAAGTAAGGGGCGGTAGTGGTGCCTGGGCACGCAGAGAAGCCTTCCTCCCCCTGGGACAGGCAGAGACCCTCCTGTGGGCCCAGCATCCTCCTGCTTTCCTGCTTCCCAAGGCAGGAAAGGCAAACCTCTGGCCTCTAGGAGCTAGTGTCATCACGCTGAAGGGAAAACCCACCCCTTGCCATTACGGCCCTTTTGTGCCCAGGGACACACCCTCCAGGAGGGGTGGAGCTGGCTGGAGAGGACAGCCTTCCGTAAATGGGTGGAAAGTATTTCTTTGCATTAGAATGAATGACGTCCAGGGTATAAATGGTGTGCTGTGGGTTGCATATATTGCTTCTCTTAGCCTCATGACCCTCTTATCGTGTGTGTGCGTGCTTTCGTTTTTAAAACACGGTGGGGTATCATGCTTAGCGAAATAAGTCAATCAGAGAAAGACAACTATCATATGATCTCCCTGATATGAGGGAGAGGAGATGCAACATGGGGGGTTAAGGGGATAGGAGAAGAGTAAATGAAACAAGATGGGATTGGGAGGGAGACAAACCATAAGTGACTCTTAATCTCACAAAACAAACTGAGGGTTGATGGGGGGAGGGGGGTTGGGAGAGGGGGGTGGGATTATGGACATTGGGGAGGGTATGTGCTATGGTGAGTGCTGTGAAGTGTGTAAACCTGGTGATTCACAGACCTGTACCCCTGGGGATAAAAATATATTATATGTTTATAAAAAATAAAATTTAAAAAAAAAATTAAAAAATTAAAAAATTAAAAAAAAAAACATGGTGGGGGCTGGGGTTTGGGGAGCTCGTTGCAGAGAGCAGGGCCGTGGAGCTTCAAGCAGCTGTACCCTCGCTGAGGGAAGAATACGAGGAAATGCAGCCTTTTGTTTTCAGCAGGGGTGAGGAAGCAGGGAGAATATTCCATGTGGGGTTTGGAGAGCTTCTTCTGGAAGGTGAGGTTGGGAAGGTTAGGTACAGTCCCTCCAAAGTACCGCCAGTGCCACCAGCAGCAGGGGCAGGCCTGCCCCCCACATACCAAATCCCCACCTCCTCTTCTTGAAAACTCCAAACACCAGTGTCCTGGTGGAGACATGGAGTCCCCAAGAGTGGAAGTGACTTGTGTCTCGATGCCCCGCAATTCCCAGGGAGGAGTGGGGCCGGCCTGGGGCCTCTGGCTCCTACTTTAAGGGTTTTGTCTGTGTGATTGCTTTGGCTTCATAATATCACTTTCTACTCTGGTACTTGGACGTGTTCCATAAGTGCCCTGCTATGTGAAGCTCTTTCTTAAAATAGGAAGAGGATAAACTCATTGGGAAGGCTGGAAGGACCTTGTGAAGAGAGCCGGGCATGATTACAAGTCACCCTGGTTCCCCTAGTTCAAGCAGACAGATGGTGGATAGAACCGAAGCCAGACAATTTGCACTTACCGAATTAGCGCCCGTCTGTTAGTCTGCAGAAATGGGGGGGAAATGGGCATCTCTCTTCTCACCATATAAGGTGAATAACAACCAGTGCTCCTGGAGGGTTGACCCTACGGGATGCAGAGGCAGTGTTCGCCAAGCTGCCCCTCTGTCGGCTGCTCACGGGAGCAGAGTGCTGGGAAGAACTCAGAGCATGGACTCAGAGAGTCACAGGTTCGAATCCCGACTCTGGTGATTAGCACAGCTGGTGTGGCCTTGGGCAACTTAACCCCAGAGAGGCTGCTCACCCATCCAACAAGGTTAATGTCTATTCATCTAATGAAGTCAATACAAGCAAAATGGGCAGAAGGCAGTAGGTGCCCTGTAGTCAGAGCTCATTAGGGATGGCTGCCAACCACACTCCGACCCCATCTAGCCTTCACCTGCGTATGCCAACGGCCACAAGAAGGGCAAGTTCCTGCTCACTCCATGAGCCACGTGTTTGTAGGTGGCCCCATGTAAAGAAGGATGGGGGTTTTCTATGGCAGGGCTTATAATCACACTACAGAGTGTCCTTTACTTTGAGGGGAGTCCCTGGCTCAGTTTCAAAACAGGCAATTTGCCATTCGCCCTTTCTTCCGCTGACCAGTACTGAGTCTATCCGCCCCATGTCAGGCCCTGACCAGACCCTGGGGAGACTGACTCTGCCCTCAAGGAATTCAGAGTCTGGGAGGGAAGATAGTCATTCGAATAAATAATTATGACAAACTTTAAAAGCCCCATAATCAGTGTGCTGAATCCTACCTGGCATGAGGAGGAAGGTGTTAGGAGATTCCTCACGTGGACTCTGAGCTGGGCCTTCAGGGAGGACAGGGATTCTGGCAGATCACCAAGGGAGCAGAAGGGACAATGTGGGAACAAGGCCTCAGGGTGTGGGGCGCCTGGGTCTCCCAGGGAGCACTGAGCGCCACAGGGTGACAAGTGTCCAATGCACTCAAGAGTGTCAGATGTGGGCTGCTGAGCCAGGCGGGGTCCAGCCCTGACTGTGGGCGTGTGGACAGGAGGGTCTTTAGTCAGGGTGGTGGGTGGTTCCGCTAGGTTTGCTTTTCTGGGAGGATCAGAATGGATCATGAGAGACAAGGGTGGGGGCCGGGAGACCTGTGTTCAGGCTATCACAGCAGAGGAGGGCAGCAGCAGAGGGACAGATTTCCGTGCCAGTGAGCAGGGTGCCGGGGCGGTCCTCGTGGTGAATTGGCACAGGGGCTGGACGACAGAAGGCGGCGGATGATTACCTTATTACTTTCTAGGGTAATGAGGATCCTGGGCCAACATTGTCTTATGGCACTTTACGTTCTAATGCTTGCAGTTGGTTTCTCCTTTGCCATTAGGATGAGTGTTTCTTGAGTGCTGGGATGCTGACTCGCTCATTCCACCTGTACCCTTCCTGGTGATACAGAATAGGGACCAAATAACCTTAGAATTAACATTTTGATAAATGTGAATGGATGAATATTCATTCTGCCTTGTACTGCACGCCTCTGGGGTGGGGGTGGGGGGGCGAGCATCTGTGCAACTTGTTACGGTTCCCAGCAGGGGGTCTCTCCTAAGCCGCCCTGTCAAACCCCATAGGAGGAGGAGGAGGAAGAGGATGATGGTGATGTGATGGATAATGATAATGGTGATAATGCAATGCTGCTCACCTTCCCCTTTCCAGAGAACAGCGCTTCCGAGCCTCCTTGGGGAAATGCAGGAAGCACCATCCTTAACTGGAGCAAAGGTTCCTGATTGGAACTTCTTGGCTGGAAGAAGTCAGAGGCTCAGGGAACATTTCCATTACAGTGATTGTTGCTGTCACTGTGCGTGAGGGGGCCCGTTGAGGCTCTTTTGTCGAAGGAAGATAAGACTGCAATCCCCTTAGCCCGGTTTCTGTACTTCACAACTATCCATCTCTCCATCTATAAAATTTTCCCTTGATTCTTCATCGCTCAGGGCAGATTCCAGCTGCTGTTCTGCTGTGGTTGGTGCTGCTGCTGGTGAGGGGAGGGGAGTCCCCAGAGGAAGCAGGACTAGATCAAGAATTGGTGGAGGGGGGCAGAGAGGCGGCTTCATCTGAGATGCTTTGAAACCGTTGGGGCAACTTCTCCAGAATTTTAAACTGTGATGTATCTTACCTGCTCTAAGGGCTCATCTCCTGCGGACTTGTGCAGGCCAACCTCTGGGAACTGGAAAGCTCGGGGCACTGGTTGTTTTGGTTAACTGAAAATTATCAAAAATTCTTGTTTTAGGGACAGCTGGATGGCACAGTCAGTTGGGTGACTGACTCTTGGTGTCGGCTCAGGTCGAGATCTCAGGATTGTAACATTGAGCCCCACATTGGGCTTCATGCTGAACACAGAGTCTGCTTGAGATTCCCTCTTCCTCTCCCTCTGCCCCTCCCACATATGCTCTCTCTCTCTCAAATGAATAAGTCAATCTTCAGCAACATTCTTGTTTTGGTTAGCCTTGTTAAACTCCTTGTTCAAAGACTTTGGTCCGTTTTCCTTCCTTAAGCTGTTTGAACACCGAACAGCATTTATTCTTGATTTTGTGATTCAGAAAGCACTTAGGATCACGATTCAGAATCCCCACTCCGAAATGCCAATTTCTATTACACATAACCACAGGTGTGGAGGAAGGCTCAGGGGACCGGGTGAATCTCTTTCCAGGACACGTTCTTGATTTTATTTGGCTAACTTCCACATATCAGCTTGTTTCTTGTGATGGGCTTCTTCTAAACGTTGAAGACAGATGATTCCAAATATATGAGGGTTCAGGTTGCTTTCTGCTTAATGAAAGTTTTACCACCTCTCAGACATTCCCTCTTCCTGATCTTTTCTCAGTTTAGAAGTGACATGTGTCCCTGTGAAGAAGGAGCTGGAGACATAAACTGTGCCCAGCCCGATCGCTAACTCCCTGTGTGAGTTTGGATATACAGTCAGTTCTGCTGTAACACTTGTTCTGGAAACGCAAATTTGTTCCAGTGCAATTGATGTCTTAGGGACCGATTTGAGCATATCACAAATTTCACATGTACTTATGCACCATTTAGCATGCAAGAAACACTAGGTGAGTGTGGAAAACTGCACGCAGCTGACCCGAGAAGCGTGAGAAAATATAGAATGCACATGCCTCAGACATCTCCTGGCTCCCACGGTCCACACACTGTGCTCAGAGCCACGCCTGTCCGCTCCAGGTCGTTCCAGCTTTCTGCCGACTTCCTGTCCCAGCGACACAAGCTTGTAACCTTTCCGGTGCCCATTTCTGCAAGAAAGCAAATATCAGAACTTTATCGGGGTAAAGTACCATTCTTATTATAGTATTTATGGATCTCTTGACCATTTTAATGTGTAAAATTGGGCTACCGTTTTTATTAGATTCTTCTTTTTTTAAAAGAAATGTGTCATTGGTGGAGTTTTTGAGCGTTGTGCTTCTAACCCCATTTCCTCCCCAAAGTGCTATGGTTTTTATTGTGTGATTTTACACATCGTGATGATTTTTGGGAACCCATATGTTGTGTTACAGCAGAGCTGGCCGTCACTGGGGGCTCTGGGCTTCTCTGTAGCCAGCTGGGAAAGGAAGACAGTATTCATCTTGAAGAGAAGAGACTTTACTAGTTTGGCAAGTAACATTTGAGCTCCTTACCAGAGGCCACTTTGACTACTCACCAAAGATACACAACTTATAAAGAACATTTCGAGAAGGCTGAGTATATCTTCCAGTTTCAAGACATGGAAAACTAAATAAAATTTTGAAATAGATATGTGAGGTGGTATGACTTCAGCTTCACTTATGGGGTAGCCAAAGCACAGAACACAAGTCCTTTCAGTTATACATAAACTTTCTTTGTGAAATATAAGAAACATTCAGGGACACACAAGGGGCCAAACCAGCACATGCTAAGTCCTCCCGATGGAGAACAGAGGTATTCATCTCACGTAATTGTCACAGGATGCCGTTACCGTATTCTTCAAGTATTTGTTGAACCCCTGCCATGTAGTGGGGGCTGATCTGAGCATGGAATTCTATCAGTGGACAGAACACATCGCTGCCTCCAGGAGCAAAATTCTAGTGAGTGAGGTAGGCAGTAAGCCAATCAATGTACTCTTGGCCATGGCGTGGTACGTGGAGACCTACTGTGGCTTTGGAGAAAGACAGCACAGAGAAAGGAGGGTTTGGGGCAGGGGGAACAGAAGGAACCACTGAGGGGGTCCTGAGCAGGGAACAGGCAGCACTATCATCCCCATTGCTACAGGTGAAGAAACTGAGGCAAAGAAGGAAGACTCAAGCTTCTCAGAGCCTTCCATGGACCAGTTGGGAGGCAGGGGGAGGGAAGGAAGGAAGGTGGAATGTGTTCCTTGGTCTGTAAGAAGAGGAAGGAAGTAGAGTGAGGCCTGTGTTCAATCTAATTTTACTTCAAAGTCCGTGTTCTTACTATGCCCCTGAGCAGTTTCTACCTTTTGAGCTTGATCTTCCAAAAACATGGCTTCCCTCTCATTACCCAGATCTTGCTCAAGGACCTGGGAGGCTTCTCTGATGATGACTATATTAGTTTGCTAGGGCTATGTCTAGGAAAAGCTCAATGTACAGTACTTTACTCTCACGCTATACTTCTGACACTGAATGTGTGGGTTTTCCACACATCAGGCAATCTTCTGACATGCAGGGTGTTCTACGATTCAATTCTCTTCAGATACTATCTACCTGGAGTTAACGTCGGATCCCACAAGGTAGGAGCTCTGTCCTACAAGACTGCCCCCAATTCAGATGCCAATTGCAAGTCCTTATTATTACTTGTATTTTTGACCGACCAGCTATAAATCAGGGTTCCCATGACCCCCTTCATGGGCTCAATAATTTGCTAGAATGGCTCACACAACTCAGGGAACACTTACTTTTAGCAGTTGATTATGAAGGATATGATAAAGGATACAGATAAGCAGCCAGCGGAGAGGTCCCTAGGGTGAGGTATGGGGAAATTGTGTGAAGCTTCCAAAGCTCTCTCTGGGTGCACCACCCTCCCAGCACCTCTGTGTGTTCAGCAACCAGGAAGCTCTCTGAACACCCATCCTTTTGGGATTTTTATGGAAGCTTCATCACATAGACAGGATCAATCATTAACTCAATCTCCATTCCCCCTCCCATTCCCAGAGGATGTGGGTTGGGCTGAATGCTCTAAACTTCTAATCATGGCTTGGTCTTCTGGTGAATAGGCCCCATTCAGGAGCCCACCAAGAGTTGCCTCATTAGAACAAAAAACCCTTCTATCGCTCAGGAAAGTTTAAGGGATTAAGGAGTCCTATGCCAGGAACCAGAGTCAAAGACTAAACAATAGAATTAAATATGCTCCTGGACTTCTCACACAGGGACTTGGAAGGGTTTTAGGAACCCAATGCCAGCAATGGGGGCAGAGACCAAATATATAGATATATATTCCATTATTTAGAAAGTCTAACATACCAAAGCTTTACAAGTTAGGCAGCTTAAAACAACATAAATTTATTATCTCATAGCTCTAGAGATTAGAATTTAGAAATCAAAGTGTCAGCTTGGACATGCTCCCTCTGAAGGCTCTAGAAGAGGATCCTTCTTTGCTTCTCTCCTGGCTTCCAGCAGTAGTCACCAGTCCTTGGTTATTTTCTTGGCTTGTAGCTGTGTCCTTCCAATCTGCCTCCATCTTTACATGGCATTCTTTCTGTGTCTCTCTCTGCATGCAAATCTCCCTTTTCCTATAAGGACACCAATCATGATGGATTAGGGTCCACCCTAATCCACTATGACCTCATCTTAACTTGATTAAATACCCAAGATCTTATTTCCAAATCAGGTCACATTCACAAGTACTGGGTGTTGCGACTTGAATATATCTTTCAGGGTGGGGGACACAATTCAACCCAGTGGCCAGATGAAGTCCCAGATCTCTGCTTTACTTCCTCTTGTCTCCAGAACTTGCTCACATCTACCAACGTCATCTGCATGCTTTCCAACAAACCCCCATGCCTCATCACACCTCCTGGCCTTTGGCTTTTCCACCATCTCTCATGTCCCTTATCCCCTCTCCAGGGCCAAAGTCCAGTTGTGCTTTGTTTCCCAGTCCTCTCTGATGCTGCTCTCACTCCATCCACCCGTCCTGGATCCATTCTCTGAATTCTTACAGCCATCACTTAGACCTAGCACCACCCGTGTGGTACACACATGAAATCAAAGCCAAGCTTGAAGGTTCATCGTTTAGTGTGGCAAAGAGGTAAAGCCCATGGACCTTAGCATTTCACAGCACAGACCGGGATGTAGCCCTGCCACTTCCTAACTGTGTGATCTTGAATAAATATGTATCCTCTCTGTGCCTCAGCTTTTTCATCAGTAAGATGTGGTAATAATGATGCTACCCTCATAGATCGTTATGGGAATTAAGTGAGATGATTCCTGTGGAGTGCTCAGTGTGGGGGCTGCGCATTAGCTATTTTTATTCTGAGGACCTGGGGGGCTTGCCTCTTAAAAGCTCCCCTTTCTTGGTTGGTGCTGAGGCTGGGCTGCTCTACACTGCCAGCTAAGAAAGGAAGGGCCATCAAGGGCTGGGATAGGAGGGACGTCCAGGCCCACGTAGGCCTGGTCTCAGGAAGTGGCTGCCACCAGAGGCAGTCCTGCGCATGCAAGTCCTGTCTAGGGGACAGGGATGGGAGACGTGCCCATCTGCACAGGGAAATAGAGGTCTGTCTTGGCCCCTGCCCTTGTACAGAGAAGCAGTTTATCAAACGAACAAATTGCTGAACAATGATAAGTTTGGGTCAGAATTATAGAAGGAGATAGGTATAGGATGAGGCTCCCAGTAGATAATATTTCACATAAGGGAGGGGGAGAGTGGGGCAGAATCTATGGCTTCACTTGACTGGTTCTGTCCTTTAACATAATGGTATAAACTCTTTACTGTGTGATGGTATAAATGGTTTACTGTTGATTGAATAACGACTGTTCACCAGATTATTAAGATTCTTCTGTATTGCACATAATGAGAACCAGCCCAAGCTAACTTTGACCAAAACGAAAAAACAGAACAAAACAAAAAAACAAAAACTGTATTATGATGCACAGGGGTGTGAATTTCAGGGAGCCCAAGGGCATGGGTAATCTAAGGGATTGGAATGTCATCTGAATTGTCTCTTTTCTCTTCTTCTCTCTCTCCATTTGAACACTAGCTTCTCCAGCTGCTGCAGGCTGCTCGACAGAGCAGAGTCCCTATCAGCTCCTAAACTTATGGGTATGCAAGGTCCTCTATCCAGAGGGAGACCTATCTCTTTGGGCACATATCCAGTGTCAGACCTTTGTGGAAGGGGGTCCTATTGGCCTGTCTTAGGTTTGGGGCCCACCCTGGACCACAGAGAGGTAGTGGAGCCCATATCCTGGGAGCCATCCCTGGGACCATGCAGACTGGGGACACAAAGGGGACTTCTCAGAAGAGGGTGGTACCCAGGGATGAACACAGCTGGGCGGATCCCAATCAGAGTGCAATAGAACCAGATAGTCTCCTCTGCACTTTGTGTCATCTTTTAAGTCCTTATTACTGCCTTGCAAAATATGCATTAACCTTCCCAGTGTACTGGCATGGAAACTGAGGCTCGAAGTGATCACATAATCTGCTCAAAGTCACCTTGACTATGTAGTGAATTCAGGGTTTTAATTCAGATCTGTGAGAAACCAAGGCTCACAGTTAAGAGGTTTGCCCAGGGCCAGAATTAGTTGGTAGCCAAAGATGGACTCATTTGTGTGTTACATTCTAAAAAACACAAAACCACCCCCAAGGAAAATGTATCAACAGACACCAACCTCACAGCTGGAGGTCTATAGCGTATTTGGTGCCAGTTGACGGTCCACCTCCCCAGTCCTGATGTCGGCCCTGCCTTCCTACACGCTGGATGAGCTGGGTCCTGGGGCATGGGGGCCCTCTCCTCTAGCAGAGGCTATATTTTTAACTGGTGTTTCTCTATGCAAGATGTTTACCTGCAAGTCTGAATCTTCTTCCGAAGGTGGTCACAGAATTGGCACCTTTTGGGGCTGGGCTCCCCAACTTCTTCCTGCAGCCAGAGCTGGTACCAGAATCCTCTTAGGGAAGGTCAGTGAAGCTTCTGCTCAGAGACCAGACACAATCACTGTCTGGAGTGTCTGCAAGGCAGGGCTGCAGAGTAGCTGGGCTGAAGTGCTTTACGAGGGAATCATTCCCAACAAGGGATTCTTGTGACCTTATAAACCCAAGATTGAGGCAACTTGGCTTCTCTCTTCCCAGGGTGGGATTAATTCCACCTAACTCTATGCAGTCCATTTGATATTTTTTTCCAAGCAAAAAGAATACAGATCCCAGGGGTCTGTGCTGTTTCTTTGAGACATTTAAACTACCAGTCCCATTAGTGCGGGAGCTACTCGAAAGAAGATTGAAACCAGCAAACTGACTATGTGAAGAATAAAAACATGGTGTAGAGAGGAGTGAAAAAAAAATAATTAATACATCCATTTCAATGCTAAGAGCTCTTTTCTGGGTACTTGTAGGATTTCTCCTATTTTTTATTGATTATTTATAAGTGGTTCATAGGAGTGTATGCCTTGGGAATTTTTGGTTATGGTAGTGTGGTGGGGAAGAAATTCTCTTGCTCCATATTTCTTCTGGTTCATAGAATTATTTTTGTTTGTTTTGTTTTGTTTGTTTTTTAGAAAGAGAGGGTGAGCATGAACAGGGTGGGGAGGGGCAGAGGGAGAGAGAGAATCATAAGTAGGCTCCATGCCCAGTGTGGAGCCCGACATGAAGCTCAATCTCACGACCCTGAGATCATGACCTGACCTGAAACCAAGAGTCAGATGCTTAACTGACTGAGCCACGCAGCCTCCCCTGGTTCATAGAATTCTACTAGCACTTCCTGATAGGATCAGAAAGAAGCTTCTTTCTGCCTCTCACTGGCTCCTTCAAGGGTGGAGGGGGATTCCACTGACAGATGAGATGGTGAGAGTTTGTCCATGTGTCCCCATGGGGCAAGATCTGCATCAGAGACCAGTTGTCATGTCTCTGAATTTTCATGTCTCTGATCTCACTTGTACTCTCCTCCCTGGCTAAGATGGGAGATAGGTCCTCGTTCATGGCAACCATCCCGGTGGCTGCTGTTTGTCTGTTCTGTAGACCCAAACCTCCCCTATGTGTGAGCACTGGGGTGGGGACTTGGGAAGAAAGAGTTGAAGCTTGTTTTGGTCTTGGGTATAAACTGTGTCCTCTGCTCTTACCAGTAAAAAAAAAAAAAACTCAGTATTTTTGTTCCTGTTTAACTTTGTATCTCAGCAGATTTTGTCATTAGAGGGGAGAGAGCTGTGATCAATGGTTCGTTTTCATTGAGCGCCACAACCACTAGCCATATTAGTGACCCTGATAGCAAGTACTTTTTAAAAATAAGGAGTTGCTGGGGCGCCTGGGTGGCTCAGTGGGTGAAAGCCTCTGCCTTTGGCTCAGGTCATGATCCCAGGTTCCTGGGATCGAGCCCCGCATCGGGCTATCTGCTCGACAGGGAGCCTGCTTCTTCCTTTCTCTCTGCCTGCCTCTCTGCCTACTTGTGATCTCTGTCTGTCAAATAAATAAATAAAATCTTTAAAAAAAAATAAGGAGTTGCTAAATTGTGCTTAGAACAATCATCTAGGGGAGGGTTAGTTTTCTTGAAAATGGCTGGAGAAAAGAGCAAGGAGGTTGGAGTTAGGTGAACCTAGGTTTTAATACTCATTCCTCCACTTATTAGCAGTTGACCTTGGAAGGTTGATTAAAGTCCCTGACTCTTATGTCCCCAGAGCTTCAAAGGGGGCAAAATGAGACCCATTTCAAAGTGTCGCTGTGATGATTAGTGGTAACAGCCAGCTAATAGTTATTGAGAGCTTTTACTTGGTAGGCACCCTTCTGCATACCATGATTACATCAACCTTATGAGGTAAGAACTATTTTACCTCTTTTTTACATGAATCTCAGAGATATTAGGAACTCACCCAAGAACCTAACCTTTGCATTACACTGCCTTCCAACTGAACAAGAGATTCAATAAGAAATGTACGTGAAAGTGCCTACCTCCATGTGTGGCATGTGGTGAGCACCCAGTAAATAGCATTTTCTTTCTTTTCTTCTCTCCTGGTGAGTGTCTGGGTCAGAGGCTGCTCACTTTTAAGAGCACAAAGCCATTCTTACTCCTTGGGACTCCCCTCTTCTGGACCAATCTGGAGAGGCAGAGTTTAGCTAGGACTTTGGATTCTTTGCGTGGATATGTATATCCAGGCCTTGGTAACCAGGAGATATAAACCCTTGTTTGGACCTAGAACTGCCTATTTCTTTCTTTTAGGGTTCTGGGGTCAATCCAGTACTGGTGTTGAGGGTGGCCATGAGAATGATGCCACTTAAGAAAAACACTCCTAGAAGATTTGGTAACAACAAGGAGACCATAAAAACATAATGAAGCTGGTAGTGAGACAGAAGCAACATGGTCCTTTGACTTTTTAGATTATAGAGGATGTAGGTGTCATCCGTGAAGCTTGCTCTGAAGTATGCAAAGCCATGCTGGGTGTGGACACCAGACTACAACTCCTGTAGGAATAGGTAGAGTTGTCAAGCTCATCAGCTCTGTAGAGTGGACAAAGGTTTCATATTTTTGATTTATTGTGTTTGACCTTCTTAAAAAGAACTGGGAACCTGATTACCTAGTTGGCCAGGGTCAAGCCTGAGAAAAATCACACCAGAGTCTAAAAAGCTGAGGTTAACCTGGAATATTCCCAGGCCATCACCAGGGATGCCTATATTTGGGAGTTCGCATGAGAAACCTTAGATTTTTCTGTGTTAAGAAACTTTGGGAGCAGCCATTTCCTAAAGAGGTAAATTGGGCCAGTAAGTCGAGGTCTGAGTAAGAATGAGAGATGAGTCTTAGTCTCCTCGGCTCCCGCATTGCTTTTTCCATGTGTGAAATTAGCACTTTTATATCATCTTCTTTCTTAGGTCTTTGTTGTGTGAGAAGGATCAGCATCTGCTCAATGAATCAGTTACCAATCTAATTGTATTATTGTTGGTTAATAGATTTAGCTACATGGATAGAAACTCTCTCCACCCAAGAAAAGATGCCAAACAGTATCTTGAGCAAGATAATAGTTTGCTCTCTTGTAAAGAAGTCCAAAAACATTCATCTGGGACAACTATGGAGGCTTCTTGGTGCAAGAAACCCAGACAGTTTATCTCGTTCCTTTGTAATGTGGGCTTCCATTCCCAAGGTGATTTTCTGATCCATTATAACTGTTGGAACTCCAACCATTGTATCCACATTCCAGAAAGCGAGATGAAGAAAGAGGAAGAAGAAAGGCACATCTCCTCTCTTGAATATACTTTTTCATGTTGGACGTGCCGTTTTCACTTATATCCCATTGGCCAGAACCTTATCATGTGGTCTTTATTCTAGAGGGTTATGTCCCTAGCTAAGATTAGCAGTTCTATCACAGAAGAAGAAAAGAATAGAGGATTACTGGTATTACTAATGGTTTCTACAACACTGTCAGACATGTCTTTATTTTTTAATTTTTAAATGAGAAGTCTCAAGTAGATGAATTCTGGAGCTTTCTGTAGGAAGGAGTGTACTTCTTTATATTAACTATTCCCTCAACAAATATTTTTTCAATCTTTACTGAGGTCTCTTATTTGTTAGGTGGTAGAGTAAATGCTTTGAGGATGATGAAGATGGACAAGACATATTATCTGATCTCAAGGTATTTACAGTCTATTCATTTATTCAATACGTGTTTGATAAAAAGCTTCTGTGTCCTAACTATACGCTCAGCTCTAGAGATAGAAAGTAAAAAAAAAAAAGTATAGAGTTAACCCAAAGAAAGAAGAATAGATGAAATGATAAATATAATAGAAATTTTTTTAAAAATTGAGAACAAAAAACATAATAGAAAAGATTAACAAAGCAAAAAGCTGATTATTTGATATCATTAGTAAAATAGACCTCTGAAAAGACTGATCAAGACAAAAGAGAGAAGATACAGATAAATAAAAGTGGAATGAAAAAAGAAAGGAGAGATTAGAATAATAAGCATACTCTGAATAGTACCAGTTATAATAATAGATGTAATGGATACATTTTTAGGAAATATAAATTAATAAGAAAAAAATTTGAGAATGGAATTAGACCAGTAAGTATTAAAGAAATTAGAGTGGTAACCAAAGACCACTCCCCCGCCCACAAAAGTCCAGACTCAGTTTTAAGGTTTCATCCTACTGAATTTATAAGAAATAGCATGTTTTTATTTATTTATATGTAATTCTAGAACTATATGTGATTCTAGATATATATAATTCCACGTATATATATGAGATTCTAGAAACCATCATGAAGCCTATGACATTTTATGTTTATGTAAATAAAAATTCCATGCGCATAAAGATATATACACGTCATAAGAATGCATGTAAACAAAAGAACCTCATTCACTTCATTAGAATGGTAGCCAATGATCAAGGTAATGAGATGGGAATGGGGATAAAGGGAATAAATAAATACAAGAATGAATGAATGAATGAATGAATGGGGAGAGACCATGCAGGAATACATGGCATATTGTCAATTCCATTCTCTGACCTGAGGTCTAGTAGAGTTAGAAGAGTGGTAATCAAATTGTGGTCATTAGGGCTTACAATTCACTAGAAGGAGATAAACATATTTCATTTAAAAGGTAGAATAAAGTGATTGAGGTATTTTGGAATAATCCTGGTCATGGTCGAGTGGGGACATAAATCATCGTGTAGTGACTTCTATCTGGATGGGGGCTGGGAGATTAACTTGCAGAGACAACACACTAGTGGAAGAGACTGATGTGGGATTAAATAATGTAATTCAAAGAGGGACAGAGAGCAAAATTAAAAGTGAATATTAAAAATAAATGCAACAGGAATGCCAAGGCAAGGGGCGATAATCCAGTCTAAGGAGTAGAAGATACCTGAGCTGAGCCCCCAGAAACTGGGCAAATGACCCAGACAGCCAGCCAGCCTGGGGCCATGTCTGGGTCCTGACGTGGATGCTGACGTTGGTTCCAGACCATCCCCGGAGCCCACATTAAAGCTCCGTGCATGAATGCACCACACACAGTGTGACCTGAGACCAATCAGATGATCAGCAATAAAACAGAAACTTTCATTCCGTTTCCTCAACTAGGAGGTAAACCCCTTTAAACCAGTTCCCAGTGCTGGTTGTTTTTGTTGTTGTTGTTGTTGTTGCTTTCCACGACCGTGGCATTTAGATTCTAACTCCAAATTTGCAGATGTAATGAGATGATTTATCATGGAAAATTATTGCATGATCATCAAAAAGTAATGAAAAGTTGTCACAGCCCTTCTTCTTAATGGCGTTTCTCACTGACCTCCTTCCCCCTAGCCTGAAAATGAGCTCCAAGAGTCTCGTATGAAGCCAACCCGGGGATCTGACACTGTTTAATTCACTCAGGCAGTCAACCATAAACACATTTTTCAGAAGTAAAGACAACTTCTGTAACTTTTTAATTAAAGCATAAAAGCCCGTAATTAAAGAGACATAAATCACCAAGAAACCTTTACATCTTTGGAATCTTCTGTGGCATTACATGCATGTGTCCAGCTGTGTTCACTCTGACCTCAGAGGCAACCTGGTCCAGAGAGGGAGGGACGGCACCACCTTCCCGCCGTCCCGGAGCTGCAGCCCAGCAGGACCGAGCATTCAGTCGTAGTGCTGTGATGAACATGCTGGCAGGGAGCCTGCACTTGGCAGAGGGAGAGATCAGAGGACCTCAGACAGGAGCATTCAGTCCCATTTCTCCCTTAACTAAGTCCACTCTCAGTTTTGGTGGGTCAGGATGGCAGCTGCCTCCAGGGGACAGAGGGACAACTCAAACTAAGACCACGAAGAAGAGAGTTGGAGAATATATAACATTCCATGAAACCATCAGCCTGGGTTCCTCCAAAGGTCAATGTCATGGCAGAAAAGCGATGGAGGACTAGCTTGGGTTAAAGGAGTCCAAACAGATACCACAGCCCAGATACCACAGCTCGTGAGTTTTGCCTGCATCCTGATTAGAAATGAATACCCGGGGTGCCTGGCAGGCTCAGTCCATTAAGCATCTACCTTTCAGCTCAAGTCATGATCCCAGGGTCCTGGGATCGAGCCCTATGTCAGGCTGCCTGTTCAGCAGGGAGTCTGCTTCTCCCTCTCCTTCTGCCCCTCCTCCCCACTCATGCTCTCTCCGTCTCTCAAATAAATAAAAATCTTGGAAGAAAAAAAAAAAAAGAAACATCCAAACTATGAAATACATTCCTTAGGATGATAGAAAAATAGACTTGCTATTAGATAACATTGTGGAGTTAACTAATGTTAGTATGTGTGGTAATGGTACTACAGTTAAGTAAGACAATGCTTAATTCTCAAGAGCAGGATGATGAAGTATCTAGAAGTGAATTTTCGTGATGTCTGCAAATGCATCAGAATGACAACAACTATTGGGCATAGGTGGAAAGCACCCATGGGTTCATTTGAGTGGTTTTTATACTGTTTATGTAGGTATGAAAATATTTTATATAACACCTGGAGGAAGAAAAAATGGCAGCCCCTTTTGCTTTGTCTCTTGGAGACCTTCCTCCACATATGAGTCACAAATCTGATGCTGCAGCAGAATCGGGTTGGGCAAGTAGGGCTGGACAAATTTTTTCCTTTGCTCTCTGGATGTTGTGAATGTGCCCCTTTATGGCTTCTAGAATACCATGGTCTTTAGGAAGGAGGTAGCTTTAGGAGGTAGCTCATGGAATCTTTTGACAGGCTGGATCCACTGTGGCACTCAAGGTGATGGTGAGGGTCCAGAATGGGACTGAGTCTCCAGGACCTAAGCCCAGCAAAAATACATGTGTCTCAGTGAAAACACCACTGGACTAGACCAAGAAATCTGCAAACTTACTAGCCCCCTGGGTAAAGAGGTCTCATCCTCCCGGGCTCAGGGGCTGAAAAAGTGTGACGGGTGTGTGTGGTATGGAGATCTGCATGGGGCCAGTCAAGGGACTGGGCTGTCCTCACAGCTAGGGAAGTAAACGTCCCTGGAGCATCCTTTTCAAACTCTTCAACATTTTTTTGTCGAAAATGAAAAGTGCTTTAATTTAGAGAGAGCTGGACCTTGGAGATTGCCTGGCCCTGTGGTTTTCAAACAGCACTGCCAAGAATTTCCAGGACACTGCGGACATTTGTGTTGAAGTTAAGACTCAGTCTGAAAGTCACAAACTTGGTCCAGAGCACTCCTCTCATAGAAGACAAGCACATTAGTATCCTAGGTCTACTGGGACAAAGTACCACCAGCCGCGGGTGGCTTCCCAGAAATTTATTGTCTCATAGCTCCAGGGCCTGGACATCCTGAGAGCAAGATGTCAGCTCTTTCTGAAGATGCTAGAGGAAGGTCTGTTCCAGGTCTCTTTCTTGGCTTTGGTAGTGCCTTGACTTGTGGCAGCACAGCTCCAAATGTGGAGGCCATGGCATTTTCCCTATGTGTGTGTCTGTGTCCACATTCCCCCTCTAAGGACACCACTCATATGGATTAGGGGCCCGCCCTCCTCCAGTAAGACCTCGACCTAACAAATTACATCTGTAATGGTCCTCTTTACAATTAAGTTTACATGCAGAGGTACTGGTGCTTAGAACTTGAACATGAATTTTGGAGGGACACAACTCAACCCATTCCAGTGAGCTAGAGGGAAACAGGCTGGCCGCAGCTCGCCAGACTCACCTGATACAGGCACCCACCCCTAGGTCCACACCTAGGTCGACTCTCCTGAGTCATCCTCAAGAGTTCCTTCTATTATTGCCAGCCATCTCCTCCCTGATGCTCCGACTCTACAAGGGATCCCAAGCATGCTTTTCTTAGCCCTACTGTGTGAGTCATTTGTGACTTTTGCCCATCATGCAACCTCTCTTTATTAGGACCTTATCTTCTTTGTTTGAAGTCTTCTATTGTGTGGCATGCCCGGGACAGATAGGACTTGTTTCCCCCTCTCAGAACAGAAAGGGCAGACCTCCTTCTATCTCCAGTGAGCCAGCGGGGGACACATGTCTTAGACTCAGTCTGTCAGACCCATTCTCCTATGCCTTGACCCTGGAATGAGCAATGCCATGATGTTCCACCACAGCAGCATGCCCACGAACCTCTTCCTGTGGGGTGGCCTTTACTGGGCCTCCTCACGGTCACCCTCCAGAACTCCCTGGCTTTCCATTCCCATGAGTCCCTGGTGTTCTTCTAGGAAGTTCCATTTCTTTGTTTTGTTTTGTTTTTACCATATGGTTCCACTCACACATGGAATCTTTTATTTATTTATTTATATAATTTTAAAATTTTTTTAATTAACATATAATGTATTATTAGCCCCAGGGGTACAGGTCTGTGAATCTCCAGGTTTACACACTTCACAGCACTCACCATAGCACATACCCTCCCCAATGTCCATAACCCCACCACCCTCTCCCTGCCTCCAGGCCCCCGGCAACCCTCAGTTTGTTTTGTGACATTAAGAGGCAGAATCCATTTCTGTTACATACAGAGAGCAGCTCTGACTGATACACCAGGTATCCCGGTATCCCGGAGAGGTGTCACTAAATTCACTTTAATTTTAGAACGAATCGAAACACATCCCAAAAGAGAACAAGCCGCCATTACGCGGATGTGGTTCTGGACCCAGGTCTGAGCTAGGACCCCCGACCTGTGCTCTGCGAGCCTCAGCAGCCCAACCTGGATGGAGCTGGGGTGAGCCGGGCGAGGAGGTGACCGTCAGCCAGCCGCCACCGCTCATCCATATTCCGCGACAGCCCACGTTCCGTGTCAGTTGTGCGGCAGATAGCCGCTCCGGGGGCAGATCACAGGGCCGGATCACAGGGCCCAGCGATTTTATCTTGTTAAAATCGAGCCTAAACAAAACAGATAAGCGCTCTCTCATCTTCCGGAATTAATCGGCAGACCCTTTATCTTCGGAGAGGTTTGTCGCGGCGTCATCTGGGTCTCTGTAAACATCTGTTGGGTGGGTCACTCTTTCTAATTTAATTTGCCTTCAGATGTGTGTCTGGGGGGGCCTCCCCTACTCCAAATAATTTGGAAGAAGAGCAACATTGAGGCAAGTGAAGTAATACATGTGGTAAACCAAGGCCTCAGGTTTTTGTGTTTTTTTTTCTTTTTTTTTTTTTTTTCCCTTAAGGGTAAAAAAAAAAGAAAAAAAAAAGGGACATGTATGGGGGTATTTTTGATTAAATGCCCTGGTCTTGCTTTGGTATTTATCTTCCTGTGGCAGCCCCTGATCCAGTCACAATGTATAATTCCATTAACATTATCTCTCAATTCATGGGAGGGGGCTTCAGCCCCGACAAGAGCCGCAGAAAAGGCTGCACTGTTCAGGAGGCTTTTTTCTTATTTCTTCAGCAAGTTTATTCCTTTATCAGCAGCTCATTTAAAGGGAGCTAAAGGGGAGCCAGTCAAATCATTAAGTGAGAATTTAATGTGGGTTTTTAAAGGCAAACCCAAAAGCTTTTTTTGTGGCCGGGGTGCGGCGGGGGGGGGGGGGGGGGGGGGGGGGGGGGGGGGGGGGGGGGGGGGGAGCGGGGGGGGGGGAGTTTAAATTAAATAAGTCAACAAAGCCTGCACAGCTGGCTGAACTGTGGGTAGAGGATAATATTTAAAGGCCTCATATTCATAAAGGAGGTTTTATCTTTGTGCTTTTAATGAGGAAAGTGATTTTGATCAGGTGTCAGGACTCCTGGGTGTACGCTAGCAGAGTGACTCTGTTTCCCTACCTGCACCCTGCCCCTGTCTTTGTCCCTTGCCTGCCACTGAGTGAAAGCTGGCAGAAGAAAGAGGGGATCTTCTTCCCAAAGTGCCCTGAGCACCTGCAAAGAAAGAGGAGGGCAGGTGGGAAGGAGATGTGGTAACTTGGCATTTGTCCATGCTAATGTAGGCAGGGCTCACGGGGAGAAATGAATTGCATAGAAAATCCCCACACCTCATTTGTGTTTTAGCCATCCTTCCCTCTCCCCCCAGCCCCCCCCCGCCCCCGCTCCAGAAACCTTTAGCTTAATGTGCTGCCATGTCCCCTCCCTGGCTTTGCTTTCTTTCTTCCCCTTGTTCACCCCTTCGTGGAAGTGCCCAGCCCATTCAAAAGACAGACAGCAGGTGGAAAGAGAAGAGGATGCCAGGGGTTGGGGGAGCTACATAATAACGACTCCTGGGAGCTGCTTGAGCAGCTCGGTGCTTGTAATCCTGTTTCCCAGGAGAGGGATTTGAGGTGCTGAGAAAGCACATGGTGTGTGGCATTTTGAGAGCGGAGTTGGGAGGCCCTGGGACAGATGTCTGCCCTTGCCATGAAAAATAGCAATCCTAAAACACTTGAGGGGCAGCACGGGAACGAGCTTTTTTTGAGGCCTCAGTGCACATCCAGACCTACGCTAAGTGCTTCATACGCACTATATTCTTTGAAAAGTATTTCCAAGCTGTTTTTTTTTTCTTAAAAATCGTAAATTTTTGAGCAATACCGATATATGTACATTTATTTATTCATAAGTTATATATATATGCTATTGTTGTATTATGTATAATTATAAGACCAGCTGTATATATTTTAAAAGATTAAGAAAAAGAATTATAAATAGAAGTTATGATCCTTTTCCCTTGAATCTCCGCAGAGTCTTGGGGATAGGCTAGGTGCTCACAACCCTCTCTGACCATTTCTGCTCCTCGCAGCTATGGTTGTGAGATTGTTTTAGTAATTTGCTCAGAGCTGGGATGGTAACTCCTATTTTCGACTCCAGATCCAAGGTCTTTCCATTATACTGTATCCCTTCCTTCTCGCCTCCTAACCTCTTGTGGGCTCCGATGGACAGCTCTGCATTGCAAAGGCCCACTATTCCCTCCTTTTTCTGTTCCTAGTCTCTCCATGTTGATCAAATCTGCAGGGGCCGACTCTTTGAATCTTGATCCGTCCAAATCATGCCTCTCTGCCAGACACTCATTTTCCCAGCTTCCCTTGCAGCTGGGAGTGCCGATGTGACTCAGTTCTAGCCAATCAGACATGCGGGAGTGTTCTCAGTGATTTCACCTGCTGCTGGAAGGGAGAGCCACTCTAGAAGAGCCCCCAGCACTTCTTCTTGTGGTTCTTAAATATGATTATGTGAGGGGATGCTTGGAGCCGATTTTGGCCATGAGGAAATGTGTCTCAGCGCAAAAAGGCAACTTGCTAAAGATGAGAAACTGACAAAGCAGAAAGAGACTGGCTCCTTGGTAACCTCACTGAGTCCCTGCACTCCACCAGGAACCACCTCCCCCCAGACTGCTCCTGGGAGATATTAAATGTCTTCACTGCTTAAAAAGCTAGAGGGATATTTTGTTACTTGCAGACAAAAGCCTTGCTAACAGACACAGTCTCCATTCTCCAATTCTGATCAGTATCTTCCATCCTCAAGTCTGCATTTTGTCAGTTTCTTTCTGCTCTGCCATCTACATGTTAACTTTTTTTGGGAATGAGGCTTGATTCAGATGGCATCAGAAGTCACATGACCCAAACCTCTTTTTAGACTACGCACTACTTTCCTGACTTCTTGCTGTTTTATCTTTTCCAGTTGTATTACTATGTGCATGTTTGTGTGTTCATAATGGCTTGTTTTTTTTTTTCTTTCTCTTGGACAATTCTGCCCACACCCACCCTTTCACGGTTCCCAAAGCTTGCCTTCTTTGGAAATGAGTATTATTCTTTTGCTATGACCCTTGTATTGGCTGCTTCCTCTCCTCATGTCTTCATCCAGCTGGTTCCTTTTTGTCCTTCAAGCCTCGGCTCAGATGTTACCACCTTGGAGAAGTCTTTCCTAACCTATGTGCTTTCAATCCCTCCAGTACTAAGTTCTCATTTTCTTCATGAAACTAACCACTGCCTAAAATTATCTTATTCACTCATTCAACTTGTTCCTTCTTATCTCCATCCACAGTGCACACTGCAAAGAATAGAGACCCCCAGCACCTCAAAGTTGGCACATAGTAGGTGATGAGGATATATTCATATAACAAATGAATAAAAGAAAGAATGAATGGTAAGCTCCTTTTTATCTATTAGATTGGTTGCTGCTAAATTCATGAATCGCTGGATAAAGCCAATAACATCCTTAAAATTAAAAAAAAAAAAAAAAGAAAAAGGAAAGAAGGAATGAAGACGAGGTACTGGCTAATCTGAGTCCTTGGTTTTGTCCCCCAGGGAGATATTTCAGTATTTATGGAACAGGGGTACTTAAAAGTAATCAGCAACTCTTATACAAATGCTATATAAATATTATACCATCATGAACCTTCCGTAATTAAAAAATCCTAACTTAGGAGAACATGTATCAGTGTTGTTATTATTTCTCATTTAGATGAGCCTTCTTTAAAAAATATTATAATAGCAGAAACACTTTTAGTAAAAAAAAGAGGAAAAGTTGTAATTTGAATATAGCGTTATGATCAGAATCAAGAATAATTGCTTTCTGAATGAATGACACTCTCTCCCTTCCAATCTCACAGTACCTGGTGAAGACTTTTATCTTAGCGTTGATAACATATTAGTGCACTTCTTTGTTGACTGTGTTGTTCTCCATTCACCTGAAAACCCCTAAGGGTAGGGACTGTGCCTGAAACAGCTTTGATCCGCAGCCCAGTGACATATGGTAG
Organism: Enhydra lutris kenyoni; assembly: GCF_002288905.1. Lineage (NCBI taxonomy): Eukaryota > Metazoa > Chordata > Mammalia > Carnivora > Mustelidae > Enhydra > Enhydra lutris. The sequence continues at coordinate 10,319,104 of NW_019154111.1, forward strand.
GCATAAATGTTTTTTGAATGAATAATTTTAAACATGATATGAGTTACACAAAGTATTCCCTTGGCATATTTCACTCTCCAATTACAGTGAAATTAAAAAAAAAAAAAAAGAAACCTTTATAGTTGCACAAAAATCTGTAATATCTGTTTTGATCTTTGGGAGATAATTTCATCATTATTATGATTATCATTTCACTCTTCCTTTCTTAAGATGTATTCTCTCTTTGGGTAGTATTGATGCCTGAGTAAGCATGAAGAATCAGGAAGGGATGACCATGCCCGAAAGGTGTTGATGAAAACGCTAGAGGAAAAAAGATGGGATGCTTCCATTTTATTTGCATAGGGAAATGATGAGGCTATCAATAACACTGATCGCCATATGGGAGTAAGCATAATTAGGAATGGCAAAGGGACATTTAGGGTGGAAATTTGGGACTCCTGCAGAAGGGGCAAACACACATTTCTTCACAGAGAGGTACATTTGATGATGGAATAATTTCCCCCAGGAGAGAGAGAAGAATGCCATTGTTGAGGTCATTTAAGACAAACAAGGGGATGAAAGAGCAGTCATTATTTATAGTTTGTCCAGTGTCCACAGTACAGGTAGACGTAGGACAAAAAGCCTGACCAGTGCCCAGGTTTACAGTCTATAGGACAAGATGACACGAGTTGACATTGAGCCGGTTACCTGTGATCTGAGCCACTGGGACTTCTGGCCTGGTTTTTAGGCCCTTAGGAGCTGTGGGAAGCTTCTGAGGCTAAATGGGTAGGGATAGAGGGATGGAAAGATAGGGAGTAGGGAAAAGTAGGGAGAGGCTGCCTAGTAGGAAGAAGGACAAAAGCAATCTGATCACACAAAAGGAAAGACTAAGGTCTCGGGGGAAAATATAAAAGCCAAAGGGAAACAGTGAAAATCCAGAAGACCGAATTATAGGAACCTCCGCTGGACAAATGATGAGGTTCCATATAGGCCTGCGCTGGGCAAAGGATGCTCTATCTGGTGAAGGGGTTTAGGAACAGGATGGAGAAGGGAAGAGGCAGGGTTTGATGTAGTTCTCTGTCTTCTCGTTCCCTTCATCCTGCTCCTTGACTTGACTCTATTTCTGACTTCATCCTCGACTTCCATCCCTGCTGTTGGTCTCAAGTGGGACATTAGTCGGCTTCCCTAGATATTTCTCCAAATGCATTACAGTGCAATTCCGTAAATATTTACTGAGTCAATGCAAAGCCTGTTGTGTGGGGGATTCAACAACAAGCAGGTAACAACTAAAACCTCAGACCCTCAAAGACATCAGAGGTCATTTCATCCAAATTCCCATCTTCACTTAAGTAGCTCCTCATTCTCCAAGTGATGGAGAACTCACTACCACCCAAGGAAATCTATTCTGGCTTTTGGAAAGCTCCATTAGGAAGATATTCTTTTTTTTTTTTTTTAAGATTTTATTTATTTATTTGACACAGAGAGAGAGAGAGATCACAAGTAGACAGAGACGCAGGCAGAGAGAGAGGGAGAAGCAGGCTCCCTGCTGAGCAAAGAGCCCGATACAGGGCTCGATCCCAGGACCCTGAGATCATGACCTGAGCCGAAAGTAGAGGCTTAACCCACTGAGCCACCCAGGTGCCCCAGGAAGATATTCTTTATATTGGGCCAAAATATCTCTGCATAAGACATTCCATTCATTGATCTTACTCCAATATCTTGAAGTTATATAGAGCTAACACAGCAACTCTTCCTTTTGACAGCCCTTCAAATATTTGAAGCTGTCATATTCCCTTGAGTTTTACTTTCCTGAAGCTGAACATCACTGGTTCCTTTGAATGTTCCAAATATAACAGGGTTTTAAGTTCCTTTTGCACTTGGCCACCCTCTCTTGAATGGGGTCAAATTTTTCTTAAAGTGCAGGGCCTGGAGCTGTATAGAATAATCTGGGAACGGTTTAGCTATCTTAAAGTAGAGCAGGACTATCACGGCGTGTTCTTTGGGACTCTGCTCTTTATTCATTTGGTTTCCTAAGTTCGTTGGCTTTGACCATCTCACCATTGATTCACGTTGGTAACCTATTGTCAGCTTTGGCTCTGACTTTAAAAAAAAATGCAGTCACATTTCCCCGATCCTGTATTTACAAAGTTATGTCTATGCTTACCTATAGGACCTTGGTTGTATCCATATTATGCCTCATTCTGTTAAAATTTCCCCATAATTTTAGCACACAAAGTTACTTTTGAATACAGACAGTATATTGTGTGCTGCTGAGCTTTGGTCATACACTTGTAGCCCGAATAAAACAGGTTCTTCTTGATTCTGCCTTAGATCCGTGGTACCAAATAAATCCAAAATATCCAAAATAGATGCAAAATCAACCCTTGCAAAGCATGGAAAAATTATGAAGTTCTACACCGATAGTCTTTTGAGGAGGCATCAAGAGAAGGAATTATGTCATACACTGTGAAAGACTTTCTAAAAACCCCTCTTTTTGTGAGTGATGGTCATGGGCCTTGGGACTCCCCATCACCACAGCCTTCCTCCTACCTGGAAGCTCTCCTCCTCACCAACCCCCACAAGGCTGCTGCTTTTTTTTTTTTTTTCCCCCTCATTACCAAATCCTTTTTCTTTCTGGAGCCCTCCATGTATATTCAAATGTTAATCAGGTGAACTTCTCTTACCTCTTCCATTCCTCAGCATGGTGTCCCAGGTCAACCATGCCTCAAAATGTCTCCTTAAAAAAAATGATTAGACAAGATTAGACAAAAGTTTCTTTTTCCTTTAGAAAGGAGGAGGATTATAAATACATATTTATATTTAATATTTTTCTTTTATTGCAGTCATGGACACATTTGGTGACCATGTCTCCTGTGTCCCTAGCCAAGTTATTAGTAAATCTGTTGAACAGGATTAGTTAGAGAGCAGAGCTCTGATACCGATCCTGGGCAAACCTTCCTGCAGACTATCTTGATGCGCTAATGAACATCTTCAGGGGTTAACCATTCGGTCAGCTCATCCATTCAGCCACGTTGTCCCATTTTCTAAGGATTTTTTATTGAAGAGTCTATCAAGTGCTTTGATGCAATTCAGATACTCTCTCTTGGGTTTCCTTGATCTAAAAAATCTCAGTACCCCACTGAGTTAGGGAACAAGAACAGCCTGCCAGGGTTTGTTCTTCGAGATCCCAAACTTATTTCTAGTGATCACTGTATCACTCCCTAAGTTATCACATGTCTACCTTTTACTGAACAATGGTCAACATCTGGGCCAAGCTCATTTGTTTATATTTTTTAGAACTTACCTTATTTTCATCTTTTGCAAAATTGGAATGGCATTTGCCTGTCTAATCCTTCTTTACCTCTCCCTGTATAGTTCCCCAAAAGATTAATAACTCACTCTGGAACATCCACCTGTTACTGTCTAAAGCACAGCATCATCATCATTTTAGCCTGTACTGTCTCTGTGTGTTAGTTTCCGTGAGTTTACTGATCCCACTGTAGAAGAATATTGCCTTTGACTTGATCAAAATTAGTTGCTTTGGGGCACCTGGGTGGCTCAGTGGGTTAAGCCTCTGCCTTCGGCTCCGGTCATGATCTCAGGGTCCTCCCGCATCGGGCTCTCTGCTCTGCGGGGAGTCTACTTCCCCCTCTGCCTGCCTCGCTGCCTACTTGTGATCTCTCTCTCTCTGTCAAATAAATAAATAAAATCTTAAAAATAAATTAGTTGCTTTATCCCAGAAAGGATGCTCTGGATCATTCCTGGAATCTCCCTCTGATCAATTAGGGCCTAACAGAAGTACTCAGGCCAAGAAGGACACTGGCAGGTCTTTAGGAGATAAGAGAGGAAGACTCATCTGGGCTGTGTACCCTGTTGTGCCTGGCAGACAAGCTGCCGTGTGACCTTCATGGCAGCCCCCCCAAAGAGGAGCAGGATGGAGCAGAGAGTTGGAAACTGGAACAAAGGCAAGCTTGACTATGATACAGATGGGGTGGAGGAGTGGTTGGCTGGATTCAGGAAGAGAGAGAGTAGAGGACTAGAGGCATGACGAAGATGCTTTTAGCAGCAATATTTTTTTGTTCTTTTTTAACTAGCTTTTTTTAAAAAATGGAGAATGTAGTACTTGCACATGGTAAAATGTCAAAAAGAACAAAGGATGTACAGTAAAACAGTAAGATATATACCACTCTGGGCTCCCACTCTGAAGTTTCTGCTGGTAACTTCCAGAATGTTCTATGTATATATCAGCCTATATAGATATGTACATACTATTCCATATGTTAAAAATATGCAAATATATATACAAATACTCTGCTCTCTCCTTTTTTTTTTTTCAGCTTATAGATTACATAGATTTACTTTGTTTGTTTAAGATCTACACCGCGTTCTACTGCATGGGTGTATCATAATTTTAACAGTAGTGCTTGGAGGGAATGAAAATAGAATGGTTGCCAAACACAGGGTATTAATACTAAATCTGAAGCGGAGGCAGTAAACGACAGGTGTTAAAAGGTCTATACTTCAGATACCTATGTAACCTGAGAAATGTCACTTCGATGTCCCTTGCCTCAGTTTGCCTAGCAGGAAAGGGAAATCACTTTCCTTCTTGAGTCTAGTGTCAAAAAATATGAGTCAAATCTTAAACACAGGATTTAGGAAAAACAGCTACTAGAAAGGGTATGTATTAAGTTTTTCTCACCATCTAGAGGTGGGATGTGGGCAGAAGACAACCCTCTCTCTGGCTACAGCTATGCTAGATTGAGCTACCATTGGTGGTGTGTTTGCTGGGTTGAGTAACTAAGCAAGCCTGCTCTGGGCTTACAGTTCCTTATCTTGGCCTGTCACTGGCCCTGCCCCAGGGTGTACTAGGAAATGTTTAACCACTGCTCGTGCGCAACAATAAGAGCTCTGGTGCGTAGTGTTGATTCCTATGGTGTAAATATATTCCCCATGGCTGATTTCTGGCTATCAGTATGCTGTCCCAGAATGGAGAGTTGGGGAGGGGCACACAGTTGGCCCTCCCCAGCTCTTAAGCTACTGTATACCAGAGGGGCTTGGGGATCAGAGGGGATCTCCTAAGGGACACCCTACATTTGTGAAACCTGCATTTAGCAGGGGGACCCTGGGAGAAAAGCCCTTTAAAAACAGAGGAAGGAGAATGGGGCCAGAGGGAGAAATGGGGTCAAGTCACAGAGTCTTAGAGGGAGATGTTTAAGAGGAGAGGTCACCCTGGGCCCATGAACTATGTCTGGAAACTCCATGAGACTGTCCAAGGTTCTCTTTCTACTCCGACTTAGGTTAGGCACCCCTGCTGGTCTTATTCTTCCTCTTTGCTTCTTTCCTCCCTCTCCCTTTCTTCCTGCCCCTTGTGCATGCCTTGGCCTCACTGACAACCCTTCAGCACTGCTTAGTTCTCCAGAAGGCACTAAGGGTTGAGGAGACCCCCTGCTGAAGCCCAAGAGAAGGTGGTGGGAAAGAGTCTTCGTGGGACATGGAGTGGAGAGGAAACTGCATTGTCAGCTTCCAGCCACTTCTGGTTTCCAGTCTCTTCTTGCTATGATGGAAAAGAGTCCCTTGACTTCCCTCTTGCCCTGCAGTGTGGTAAGGGTCAGGGTCAAGTGTAGGGAGCTCTTTCAGCTCCATAGGGGCTGGTGCTCATACTGGAGTCCACCCGGTCTGACCTCCAAGAGGTTTGTTGACAAGAACAAGGTCCCCAGCCACTGTGCACTTCAGTGTTTTGTGTCTCTGAGGCTGGCCTTCTAGAGATGACACACCCAGCTTCAGGTAAGTACTAGACTAGAGCATTCTCCTGAAGAGAGTTCCTGGCAGGGCACATACTGGTGGCCAGTCCTGCCCAGTGGGGTTGGCATCGTGCACCAAGCATGTCCCCCTCTGCCCTTCTTATTCTAAAGCCAAGTGGGCTCAAATAATAAGAGTAAGAGGCTAATGAGGTCAAGGTCAGGGGAAGGATTCCCTCGCTGTAAGTTGCTGTGTTAGTCATGTGGTTCCATTTTGGCTTCATAACAGAGCATTTCCAACAACACCTTGTCCCTATTCCGTGTTGTCTGGGATCTCAGTCGGAAAACTCAAAACTAGAATGATCCGAAGATGTGAATGGGCCTAGAGAATCCTCTTCCAAATTGGCTGGCTCATGGGATGTCAAGTTTTGCTGGTAGCTGGCAGGAAGCCTTGGTTCCTTTCCAAAGGCTGCTCGAGGGTCCTCACCACATGGCGGCTCACTTGCCCCAGAGTGAGGGACGCAAAAGACCGAGCTGGAGGCTGCCGTGTTTCTTATGACCTAGCTTGGGAAATCACACATGGTCACTTCTTGGCCACCTCAGTCAGCTCTGATTCGTGGTGGGAGGGGACTGCCTGAGGGCATGAGTACAAGTTGGTGAGGATCATTAGGGCTATTTCGGAGGTTGGCGGTCACAGTCATTTAGGAGATGATACTTAGACTGCCTGACAATCATCTTGGAAACGCATGTTATTAGACAAGTGTTCGACCCACCAGCACAAACCCATCTTCATTACAAGGAAAATGACTTCAGACCTTTGTGCTCTTTGTACCCTGGTCAGAGGAGCCAAGTGCCTCACTTAAGCTACTTGGCAAGTGAGCTAGGCAGAGGCAAGATGGAGCCACCATGTGGGAGCCATGAATTGTATCTAGTCCTTGGAATTCAGGCACACTGTCGGATCCCATGCACCCTGAGACTAAAGGGTTTATACTGACTTGTTGAGCAAGATATAGAACTGGCCAGAGCCTGGGGCTCTGCTATTTCTGGTCAGTGAAGTCAGGTCTCATCCCCTCCCTCCCCCATCCCCACGCCTGTACCTCCATCCCACTTCCGCCACTGCATCCTCTAACTTCTAGTTCTTACAGTTGAAAATACAGATTTATGTGTTAGCTGAAAGAACAATTCTGGAGAGGGGTGGTGCGTGAAGGGATCTGGGGACGCAGGGGAGGAGGACTTGGACCGTGGGAGCTGCTTTAGGGCCCAGATGACCAAAATCCACACAGTGTGTAAGTGGGGGCGGGGGTGGGCATCCTCACCGTCTTGGTACCACCCCCTAGCATGGCCTGGGAAGCCACAGCAGAGCAGCCGGGCTGGCTGAGTCCAACAGTGTGGGTGGGCAGAGGTGATGGGAGTGATATCGTTCTGTCAAATGGCTTGTAGGCAATAGACTTCAGTGATGTGGCCCATGGAGAATAACGTGATCAGACCGGCTGCTGAGCACAACCACCATGGCAGGGGTGGGGGACAGTCTGTGACATAATGAGGGGAGACATGGAAGGGGTTGTCGGTAGAGACCAGGTCTATGAGAACAGAGGCAGGCTGGGAGCTCAGGTTTGGGTGTTAACGTGTGTCTTCACTGGGACCTACAGGCTCAAGAAGCCTGGGACAGTCTGGGTCTACTGACAATACCCAGCCCAGTACCAAGTTCAAGCTACAGTTAAGGACTCTGGTGACTCGGATGCTCCTCCCCCACTTTCCTCCAAGGACACTCATTTCTCTGTCCTTTTTTACTGTTCTATGGCCTGGAGACTCAAAAAATAGAACCCTTGGGTTGGAAGCTTACTTAACCCCTTAGGAATCAGAGGAAAGAATAAGTTCATTTCAATGGACTGAGAATCTTGAGAGCAGCTGTTAGACCTCCAAGTGGCAGCTTTCTACGATGCGGATTGAAGGTTGCTGGAGTGTATAATGGACATCTGGTGACACACCCAGGAAGCAAGGGATAGTGGGGAGTTGGATAGTGGAGTTGCTATGTCCACAGCATATCCAGTGGTGTGCCTGGGGAAGGCTCCCTTTCCTCCCAGTTTCTGCAGCGAGTTGGGATACTGTTGCTATTTCTACTGTCCTGCAGGTGGCGCCACAATTTAGGTTTTTAAGCTGACGACTGCCTGTGGTTTTCAGCCATCGCGCGGTGCACTACGAAAACCCAGCCATGGGGCCAGCTCTTGGGGGAAAAAATTTCTCTATAGCACCACCAGGCTCTGGTGATTTATTTAACAAGCAAATCTGGCTTTTATCAACTTAAATAGCAGTTCTGTTCCTAGGCTAATAAAATGGTGGTAGCTAAGTGAGGGAAAACTTAAGGATTTCTTCTCTTCACTCCTATTAAATCTGGCCCTTTTCTTCCACCGTGAGAGATGAGCCAGTACTTTTCTCCTCAAGCCCCTCAATAAACCACAACCAAATTGCCATAAAAATCACCTCCTTAGAAGATAGGACTTTATGACATTTCACTTCTCCCTCTTGTGGCCATGGGACCAGGCAACGACTACCCGGTTTCCTCACCAGCCTGGGATGGAAGGGGTGACTTACTGATCCAGTGTCAGCCGGGGAGAAAGCTTGGGTCCGTCTTCACCCCTCACCAGCTGTCAGGGGCTGCAGGAGGTGTGAGAGGGAGAAGGGTTTGTAATGAATGCCAAAACCCATTTTGAACTGTTAATATCAAGTCTGCCCTTCCCAGCATGCCTATTCATAAAGTAGGGTCAAGACAACAGAGGACCTTCCTGTCCCCCTGTATTGTGCCATTTAAAAAAGCACATGTCCTTCTGCAAGGCTGCGCTAATTCCTTGGGTGTGTATTGTGTTTATTTTAGAGTTTCCAAGCACGGGAATAGACAGCATCTCCTTTGATTGTCATGACCCGTAAGGGTAAGACGGGCAGGTGAGAACAGGAGATCTCCATATTATAGAGCTCGCGGGTGGCAGTGCTAGGACCAGGACCCAGGTCTTCACCCTTCCAGGGTAGGACCTCCCACCCTATCCCACCCTCCAGCCTTGAGAGAGCACATCCAAGTGGCCAGAAAGATAATAATAGTAATAACAGTAAAAATCAAGCCCCGCGCCATTGCTGATTTGACCCTTCTCGTTCTGCCTCAAAATGACATTATCACCACCCCTTCAACACTGCTTCCCCCGTATTACTAACTGGAAGGGGAAGGAGGGAAAAGGCAGTTGGCCACATGGCCCTATTAACGATGAGAGAATCGGCCAGGGCCCCTCACCTGCCCATTGTTGGCCATCTTTTTGTTCCACTCCTTTTCTGTCATTTGGGTCTGTTACTACTCTTCAGGCACCCCATGGCATCCATTTTTCTGAACGAAAATAAATGACACCACACACTAGTCAGGAGATAAAGAATAATAAATATATTTTATTTGCCACCTCTAAAAAAGGTCTTTGACTTCTCATCCATCCACCAGAAAATGACCCTGGGGCTCACCAGCAATATTCATGTACACACACACACACACACACACACACCCCACACGAGTACATGGAGGGAAAAATCAGTTGTATTAAAAATACATGTTCGAGCGGCTAAGGACGCAGGCAAAGCTGTTTCCTTGCTTCCCTTTCTTTTACCATTTTTATGATATACCCTGAAAGCCAAATGGCAAGCAGACATTTGAAAGGCTCGCCTGCTCCCCTCCCCAGCCCCCCTGCTTTTATTGAACCATATCCCTTAAGTAACCCATTATGGTTTTCCATGTGGCTATCTGCACTGTCACCTCTGGGAAAGGCCCATGATGGTCCTGCGCAGCAGTTGTAGGAAAGATGCCCCAAAGTGGGGCCAAAACCAAGCGAGGACTGCCTCACAGGAGCCGAACCCCAGCTCCACCTTAAATTTTGCATCCTGGGCACCTCACCTTAGTTTCAGTCCTGCCTCGAGAGTTCTTTGGCCCTGGACATTGAGTTATTTTGTTATCTGTTTCTCTGGACTTCCGAAACTAACCTGATATTGTGTGCTTTATCTAGAGTCTGGGATCCAGGGTTTCTGAGAATAGAGGAGCCAGATCAATGTATTAACGCAAGCTAATAAGATAACTCCTTGCTGCTTTCTGGGCCACGCAATCCTCAGTGGAGAAGCAGAAGCTAAACGGGCTCCACTCTGTCTCCCAGAATACCCTCTAAGCAAACTAGCAGATGTCTGGTTTCCTCCGCAAGCTGGTGTGGCTCATCTTTCTGTCGAGGCACCCACCTTTGAGAGCTGAGTTTCAGCGGGGCACTATCAAGGCGGGCGCTGCTTGGCCTGTGGGTGCTGCCCACCCGGGGGCTTGTGGAGCTGGTCAGCTCACATGTCCTTTCAAAGACTCCCCAGTGTAAACTCGCATTCCTGTGAAAATATAACCCCCGCAGGAAGGTGTAGGGATTTTCGCTGTAGTCAATCATTTCCACCTGATGGGAAGAATCTGGGGAGATGTTTTGATGGGAGGGACAGTAATGGGCAGGAAGTTGGCTGGGAGAAGGAAACTTGAAGAGGAGTCGGTGAGGGAGGAGGCCCTGAACCGTGGCTCCTTTGACAGGTCCTCTGTGACTGTAGCCCCTGTGAGAAGGCGCTTTAGTGGCACAAGGGAGGGTCTTGCCCTGGGCCTCTGGAGGGGGTAGGGCTGGGGACCCCCGGCCTTGAGCATGGAGTTGGTACCCAAGTGTGGGAATCACCTAGGCGTCTCCTGCTGCGTGGGGCACCTTTCTAGGAAGATCCAGGCAGAGGTTTCTCAGGTAGTGCTTCCCACTTCAGATCCCTCGTGGTGGTTTCCTCTCTGCCAGACGACTGTCTCAACCACAGCAAGGTGCTGATTGCTTTCTTCGGACTTCAGAAAGTGCCCTGATGTCCGCATTGTCTATCTTGCTGCGGTCTAGGTTTCTGAGAAGAGGAGGCAGGTCAGCCTGTCGATATAAACATGAATTGACGAGTCAGGTTACTGAGAGAGCTCTAGGGCACTTGGCCATTCATGCTCTCTCCCCCAGGCCTCCATCCTTGGGTGCTGTGTGTGTGTGTGTGGGGGGGGGTGCCTTGGTGGGGCGCTGGGGTTCTGATTAGGTGTAGGTGCGTGCGCCCGTGTCAGCTCTGAACACCTGAGGGTCCCTCTGACCGACCGTCGGCGGCCCCATCCCGAGGAGGCTGACGGTTGCCTCCTTCCGAGTGCGCGCTCTGCTCCCGTGTCACCATCTACGCGTCCCCCTCTGCCCCATATCGCCCCAGCAGGGTGGGCGAGGGGTCGAGGGGGTGTCGGCAAACGCCCGTGCGGGGTAGCGCGGGCAGGGCGGGCGGCGGTGGGCGCGGAGCTCCGGGGAGGCGCCCCCTGCCCCCTCTGCCGGCCGCCCTCCGTGGGTCTAGACGTCAGCCGCGAGCTCCGAGTCAGCCGGAGCGAGCCAGAGAGGGAGCGGCGGCGGGCGGCGGGCGGCGGGCGGCAGGGGAGGGGAGGAGGCGAGGCGAGGGAGGGAGGCAGGGAAACAGGGAGGGCGGGAGGGAGGAGAGGAGGACCCAGAGAGCGCCAGGCAGCTGGAGTTTTTGCAGCGCTTGGCCGGGCTTCAATGCACAGCAGCAGCGAGCCGCGGCGGCAGCAGGCAGCCCGGGAGCTCCGGCGGCGGCCGAGCCAGCGGCGGCCCCGCTCCCTGCCCCCTGCAAACTTTGCGAGCAGCCCGCCCGGGGGGCCGGGGGCGCGCCCGGGAGGCCCGGCTCGGCCCGCGGCCGCGCTCTCCGCCGCCGCAGCGCCAGGCGCCGCCACCGCCGCAGCCCCGCGCCTCCCCGGGGAGCAGCCGGCGGCTCCCGCGGCCCCCCAGCCCCGGGCCCTCGGCACTGCCCGGCCAGTCCCCCGGCAGGGGCGGGGGCAGCAGCGGCGCGGCCGGCCGCGGGCTGCCGGGGGGCGGCCGCGGCTGGCCAGGGAGGCGCGCAGAGGCGCCGAGAGCGCTCCCCGGCGGGTCCCCCGCGCACTTGCCGCGCCCGGGCAGCGGCCCGACCGGGCGAGCATGGGCGGCGCGGAGTGACGCCGCCGTGCCCGCTTGGCATCAAGGACATTCAGCCCGCGGGGGTGGGGACGAAGGGGGGCAGCCCCGCGCCGCCACCGCAGCCCCTGAGAGCCGCCGCCGCCGCCGCTCCGGCTCCGGGCTAGGTGGAGCAGAGGGGTGCTTGGAATCGATCCACATTTTCCGACCTTTTTGTTGGACATTCCGCCCACCTCGGACGCCGCCAGAGGAGCTGTCAAGCCCCGCAGGCTGTGATTTCGCCCTCCGTTCGCCTCGCCTCCTCCCGGGTTCCCTGTGCCTCGGTGGAGTATTTGCGTTCGGGGCTGGGGCTGGAGGAGGCAGCCACACGCGCGCACACGCACACGCTCAGAGGAGGACGAGAGGCAGCGGCACAGGCACCATCTGCAGTGTCAATGCGGCGCTCCCGCTGAAGGAGGCAAAAGCGGCGCTTCCAGGTAAGGAGCCGGCGGGCGGAGATGCCGGGCTCGGTCCGGGAGTCCTCGGCTGCCCTCGAGCCAGCCCGCTGCACTCACGCACACACACTCGCACACACACACGAACACACACGGGCACACGCCGCGCACACGCACCTGCCCACGTCCCACCTGGACACCCGCGTAGGTGCGGCGCGGCCGGAGTAGGCATTTCCCTTGTTCTTTCTCCTCTGCGGATCCCGACTCAGACTTCTCGCACCCAGGACTTTTCGGGGTGGGATTTGGTGTATTACCGCTTCTCCCTCCCACCGGGGGAGGCTGAGGGAGCGATTTCCCCCTTCCCCGGCCTTTGGTATTTTCTAGCTGGTTTTCAAAACGGGAGAAGTCAGGAGAGCTTTGGGGAGAGACCCGCCCAGTGTCATCTCTGCTCCGTGGCCTTCGGGCACCCTGGGGTTTTCATGGGAGACAGACCCACAGATACTCGGACGGCTGTTTGGAGAGCGTGGTGGCCCATCGTGCAGGGAGGAGGCCACAGAGGCAGACGGGGCTGCAGTTCTGTAGGGCGGTGCATAGGGAACAGACACTGCGTTTCCCCAGTAAGAGGCAGCACAAACGCCTTTCTGAAGCATGGCATTGCTTCCCGGTGAACGCACCGGGATTTCAGGCAGCAAGGGGCTTCAGCATCGCATCGGCGGGGTTGCTGGCCTAGGGAGGGTAAATGGGGGTCAGATCCTCTATAAGAGGCATGATCCATTCACATCTCCAATATCCCGGCCGCAGTAAGCCCACAGGGCTTAGGAACACTGGACTTGGGTCTCCCCTTCACCTCTCTCCCGTTCCCTCTACACTGTATGGGAAAGCATGGGGCTGCTTCGCTGTGTCTCCGGCTAACACCTGTCACATGCCTTTGGAGGTGTGTGTCTGAGAAATCCAACGGGAGAGGGTCGGAGGAAGGTGTAGAGCTGGAAGGGAGGAGGGTCCCCTCTCTAGTGTCCACCTCAGCAGTGCCCCACCATAAGGAGGCCAGGCATTCTTGGATTTGCCCGTGTTCCCTAGGGCCAGGCTGCTCCTCACAGTGTAGAATCACTCTCCAGGAGCCTGGGGTTCAAGGTTCCATTTCCCTACAGCTTTTCCGTTCCTTTTCTGCCCGGCTGGGATTTCACAGGCTGCTCGTTTTCAAACTTTTTCTGGAGGACTTGTGAGGTGGCTGGGGCTCCAAAAGGGCTTTCTGGCAGTTTCCGTTTGGGGGTCAAAGAGCAATTCGTTTGGGCTCAGTTGTTGTAGGGAGAAGAACGTGAGATCCAAGTAAAACATTATTTTGGAGTTGCATGTAAATAGAGCAGGGTCCTGTCTTTCTCTCTGGCTGTCCCTTCTGGGGTAGCTTGTGGGGTAACCTGGCAAGAAATGGGATGAATTTGTACCCTTTATGCAAGATCACGTGTTCAGAGTGTCCTACAAACTCACCAGTGGGAAAAATATGTTGGGAGTCTTCCAGAACATGAGGGAAAAGGAGTCAACATTCTTTCGAACAAGGGGCCTCAGTGTTGGGCACAGGATTTGGTTGATTCTGTAAATCCTGAGGATGGGTGCTGAAATAAAGGGCTTTCTCCGCACCCGGATCCCTGCTGTTTTCAAACTTTGCCAGCTCCTGCGAAGGTCTCAGCTAGGCTGGGGAGGACAGGAGCAGACGCCCCTAGGGGGAGATTGTATTCCTGCTGTGCACTGTGTGAACTGCCCTTTGATTGATTGGAAAGGGTGGATGGACTAAAGCAGAGCTTTCACCATGGGAAAAACCCAGTAGGGGGAAGACACACATCATTTTCTTTTTAAGAATGGTGTGTGTGTACACACACCCAGATGTACGCGTGCTTTCTCAAAGAGCCTGGCTTAACGTGATCGGCTGGTCCAATGTGTGACAGTGGGACCCACCTCTGACTTCCCGGCTGTGGAAGAACTGGAACATTTCCACACGCATGCCCGATGAGTGCGTGGACGGGGAGGTCCCACTGATGCGTAGAGGAGCACATGGTTTCCAAAAGAAATAGTGAGCTCTAGCCACAGTGGGTGGCTCCCAGGTAAACAGTCTCTCTCGGGACCTTGAAGGGGCAAAGGGATGGTGTACAGAGCTTCCTGAATTGTCTGTGTGTTTTCCACACAGACCTCTGCTCCCTTCCTTGCTTCCCTCTCTATCCAGCGGCATGAGGAGCCATCATTTTAATGCAAAGCCAGCAGTCACGATGCTGGTTATAAGCTAAACATTGTTAAACCTGGGTCCAAAAAATCCCCACACTTTCTTCACTTAGCATTAGGCACCAATTTGGTTTCTAGGGCAAAGCAGGCGTTAATTAACATCTGTGTAAGGCTGGGTGTACATCATCTAATTTTTTCCCTGGCTCTGTTGCTGAGCCCTGGAGCATGTCACGTTGTCACACTCTCTCTCTACCACCCCTCTGTGGCATTCCTTTTAAGTTCTCTAGGGTCTTCGCACACGGAGGGGAGTCGGACTAGAAAAGCCCCAACCTCGAGTGCTTCTCTCCAGTAGCCCCTCGCTGCTGCAGGGCTGTGCTCTCGGGGCTCCCCAGGGAGCGTGGGCTGCCCACGAGCACTGTTCCTTCTGGCCCAATCTGGTACTCACTTGCAGGCTCGCCTCTGTCCTCCCCAGCCTTCCTCCTGGATGCCCAGCAATGCCTGCACACATTTCCAGAGGCATCTGAGGCCGCCGACTTGTTTCCTTTCTCCTCGGTACCTCTCCATGGCCGCTGCTGCCGCTTCCTGCAGACAGGGAGATCTGCAAGGCAGAGTCTGCCCACACTCGGCCTCCTGCTCCTTGTAATCACAACGAGGGCTGCTGGGAATTGAGTGGGGGCTTTCTAGGGAGGCAGCCGTCCCCAAGTGCGGAGCGAGCTGAGGGGGCGGGGTGATTAACGGCTCTTAGCTCCTAGTTATCGCCAGGCTTTGATGCAAAGAAACAGCAGCCAATCTCTCTCCTCCGAGCCAGCTAGGGGGCATTTCTTAGCCGCTTCTCCCCATCCTCGCTGGGAGAAGGCACTGCACAGACAATGCCACCTCCGAGACCTGTTGGAGTGGCTCCGCGATGGGCGGGGTGACCCATGCTGTGATTAGTCTGATGTGCTGTCCTTTCCTAGGGTCCACTCTCCTCTCCTTGTTTGTGTCCGGCCCTGGGGATATGCATGAAGCCGTTTCAGACCCCGGGGCAGTAGAACAGGACTCATTTCCTTCCGCCTGATACCCCCTTTCTGCTTCCCCTGTATGTTCCCGTCCCCCCTTCCTGGCCCCCTGCAACTTCCTAATTCACCTCTTAGCTTTGTGTGCACATCCGACAGCCCATTCGCCCTCAAATTTGTGGCACTCCAAGAAATCAATATAACATGAATTTAACGACAGCTGGATGATTAAGTGTTATTTATACTTAAGAGCGGCATTTTAAAAAGACGTCTCGCTAATAAATCACACGGCTGTTTGGGAGAGGCACATGATTAGGGTAATTGCCCTATAGGCTCCACTGAGCAACGCCTGGCCCATGCGGAGTCCTGCAGACGCTATCTCTGCCGGCCCCCCTGCTCCTGACCTCCTGCCCGATGCCCTCTGTCCAGACTTACTCACTCTTGCCTCTCTCCTCACTGCCCAGGCTGTGGCACCCCAGTTGTGGCAGGAAGGTGGAGTCAGCAGGGACACTGAAGGGGGCTCTGCTGCTAAGTGGCCAGAGATGGGTTTTAAAAGCCAAAGCAGGCAGGCGGTCCCAAGTCCCAGAGCAGAGGCCTTGTTCCAGAAGGAGGAGGCTGCTTCTCTGCTTGGTATGAAGCAGCTTAGGAGAAAAACTTCCTGGATCCTGGCGAGAGTCTGTGCCAGCCCCCAGACCCCTGTGCTGATGGTCACATGGCATCAGCCTCGCCAGGGAAGAGGCCGTGTGGACATTAGTATTTGCTTGGTGCAAGTTGCGGAATGGAAAGGAGCGATCATCAGAGATGATGGTGGTGGCTGGTAGTTCCTTAGCTATGGACCTGGATGAGCTTTCATTTGAGTGGTTTATGCAGGTTGGCCCCTATCCTCCACCTAAGCTCCCCGAGAGGCAGTTACTGAATTATTCCCATTTCCCGCGTGAGCAAACGGAAGTGTCCACGGCAGGGGGCTTTGTCGAGGACCGTACAGTCAGTGGGGGGGTAAAGCCACACCTCAGCCCTAAGCAGACTGGCCTTCCTCCTTATCGCACTGCCGTCTGCCTCGTTGGGAGATCTGTGAGGAGCCTGTTGCCCCCCGCGGAGGTTTGTGGGAGAGGAAGTAGAGGATATGTGGTTTCTCCCTGGGACACGTCTGTGACCCCAGGTGAATCTCTTTTTTCTTCCACTCTCGATTCCCTATTCATCAAGGGGGACTGCCTTATCTTTGACTGTTGGTGAGTTGTGAAATTGCATGGATCATTCTAGCGGAGTGCTCAGTTCCTGAGGGTGACCCTTGCCTCTTTTGGCAACTCCCACCTCCCCCTGGGGAAAACTAAGGAGGAGGGAATGAGTACCGACCTCTGTGCTTTTGACTCTATGAAGTTCTGAGTCTTGCACTGGTCGGAATCTGGTTCTCTCTAGTAACAGCTTCAGATCTGCTGGTGTGTGGAAACACTGCTCTCACTGAATCCTTCAAACTGTCCAGCAAGGCGGGGACTGTTTATCCTCATTTTGATTATGTAGGGACTGAGATGGGATGCCCAAAGGTCCAAGACACTATATGGCTGGTGGTCTCTTCGCTCTTGGGGAAGGATGCCCACTTTAAGGGCTTGTTGATTCATTCACTCATTAGCCCTTGGGATGAAGATTTTGGAAGCCAGAGAATCTTCCAAAGCCAGGGAAGGAGTCTTTGCCTGTGGGCGTCATGCCACACTGGGCACCTGGGCCATCTAGTAGTGGGAGCAGAGATTCGTGGGAGGTTGGTGCCAACGGCTGCACGTGGCTAAAGTCATCCCATGCACTTAGTGTGCGTGGAGCACTGAGTTAGGAATGACGTCCGGATTCTGAGCGGTGGAGGCTGGGAGGCCCTAATGGAGCCCGTAGACCTAGTTGGGCGCTGTCCCATCCCAAAGCCTTGCCTCAGGTGCCTGACTCAGTCTCTCCAGCCTTCACATTTTAGGGAAAAGCCACAGGTGATACTCTTGCGGTTAGTTGTTTGGTTAGTTTTTTCCCTCCAAAGACAAAGTTTTATTCTACGCTTTCTTTGGCTTCTCCTCTATGCTGCAAGGTGAGCAGAAGTTTCTGCCAAACGTGAGGTGGCCAGCAGGGAGGCATTTCATCACCTCCCCTCTGGCACACCGGTAGAAGTGGCTGAAACTGGCGGATGGGGAGTCCTGCTCAGACCTGCACCAGCAGGAGCATGGAAGCCTTGGGCGCCCTCTCATTGCCAGCTGAGCCTGGCTGGCCCCTCCCTCGCCACGGTCCCTTCGCCATGAACCAGGCTTCGCAGCAGCAAATTGGATTTTGGAATGTTTTGTCACTCCAACACAAACAGATCGCTAGCTAAGAGGATGTTGCCTCTGCAGTCAATGCACTGAACGGAGACGAGCGGAATCAATTCTGAGGTCTTCCGGGGAAGAGTATTTTCATTAGGACGCACGTGGAGAGAAGCGGTGGAGGAAGAGGGTGCCAGGACCTTAAGAAAGGAAAGCCATGGCGGCTCAAGATCAGCTTTACATCTGACATACTCATTGAACTTGTCTCGTTTGGGCATGGCTGGATGTCCCTAATGGTGGTGTGGGGTCTAGAGTTAGAGGCCGAACAAACCATTCCTTGGCTTCTTCCCAAGAAGAGGGAAAGTAAGCAAAGCAGACTTGGCTGACCGTTTCCCCTCTTTTGGCGGGAGAAGACAGTGAGAGGAGGGCATGTCAGGGCAGCAGCCACAGGGACGTGTAATTGAACCGGCCTGCGGAGCTTGTCAGCTAACTTTGCAGACAAAGTTCATTTTCTCCCTCTCCATCTCAGACCTGCTTCCTGAAGGTTAACCTAAAATGGAGCAGAATTTCCCGAAGAGTATTCTGTGGGAGTGAGTAGGTGTGGCAGACACAAGAAGTTCCCATGGCTAAAGTTAGAGAAACCCTGAGGGTGTAAAGCAAAGCTAGAGTTCCTTGTTGCAGCACTTCTCAGAGCCTTTAAGCATACTAACTGGGATTGTAAAAGCACGACAGGGAGAGGTACTGTGTTGTGGCCCTGAGAATCCACCAAGAAAGCCTGGCCTAAGATCAAGCATCCCATTTTTCTATTCTTAACTGAATAAAGGGATGGATTCTACAGTGAAAATTTCAGCAGGGTGTTCACGCTCTACACACGAAGGACCAAGTTCTGGTGATTACGTAGATACTAGGGTTTCAAACAGAATTTAGCCAGGTGGGCAGATAGTCCAACTCCAGGCTCAGTGTTTGCCCCTTGTCCTTCCAAGACAGCAGGGATGTCCTCAGGCAGGGGTGAGGTCCAGGCGAGTATATATTTTCTCAGGTTTCTAGATAGTTCTAGTACGTTTCCCTGGTTAAAAAGCACTGGTTCTGTGGGAAAAGTTCAGTTTTAGAGATAAACAGATGCAGATGGTCCCTGCTCTGTCACTTACCAGCTAAGGGGTCTTAGGAAAAATCACCTTATGTTTCAGTATCACCATTGACAAAATGTGGGGGTTGGTCTAGAGCAGTGATTTTAAAAATATGTATGCAGTGGCGCTCTTTACTCAAATGGACTTGTGTATGGAAGTCTAACACACAGGACCGCTCTGGCCAAGGCTATGGAGCCCAGGGCCTTGCACTTTTGGTGTGTCTGCCCCCACCCCTATCCTGGCCTGGGCTCCCTAGAAAGCAGAGCCTGAGGCAGAAGCTGATGTGGGAACATTTGTTGAGGGGTGAAATCCCAGGGCAGCAAGAGTGAAGAGGAAAGGGGGAGAAGGAGAGAAGGAACGGAAACCACAAATGTACAAAGAATACAAAGAATGTGTTCCCAGGCCGGCTAGAGCTTCCCAAGGAAGCGCAGCTGGTGGGTCCTTCCCTAGAGGAGCCTGATGGGGACCCAGTCTCCCAAGAGTCTGGAGGGCAGGCACGGCCAGCGTCTGGGCTGGGTCCTTCTTGTGAGCCGCGGGTCCTTGGGCACCGTTCCCCCCATGAGGCAGGAAGTCCCTGTCCCTTCCAGGATGTGATGCTAGCTCAAGCCAGAGCTGTCCATGGTCAGGCCCACAGCCTGGGGCTTCTTCTGTGGCTCCCCTCACCATGGACCTGCTGGAGCCTGGCCTTTGCCCTCAAGGAAGAAAGGCTTCGAAAACTTTAAGAATAGTGTATGGTATTCCTGGGGCCACTCAGGCTAGAAGTGGGACAAGGGGCCGAAGACCAGAACTAGAGATGAGGTTGGGCTTTCAGGGAGGGTCTGGGCAGGTGCATCAATTAGGGATCTGTGGTCATGGGTTCCCTATAAGACACATAGGGTTCTTCAGACAGAACCAGATAGGGAGCCGGAGCAGGCTGCTGTAAGATGGCATCATTCAGGCCTCAGAAGTCACGATTCCATGGCCACAATAGCCAACCGCACTCTGGGTTACCTAATTGAAGCCCCTGGGAGAAGCCGCATTAAGAACAGGTTCCTGTTAGGTTTTAAGAGGCTTTCCTAAGTTTTAGAGCTTATTAAGCAAAGGAGTGCCTTCCAGTCGGTGGTGTGTGGGTATCTCAGACTTCTCTGTTTGCGTCGGCTGAAGGGCAGGGCTGCCTGAGAGAAAGGACCTCTGACTCTCTCCTCGTTTTAAGAAATATTGTAAGCATCGAACTATAAGACCAAAGGGGGCATTTTTTTTTCTAAGATTTTATTTATTTATTTGAAGGAGGGAGAGATCACAAGAAGGCAGAGGCAGGCAGAGAGAAAGGGGGAAGCAGGCCTCTTGCTGACCAGAGAGCCCAATACGGGGCTCGATCCCAGGACCCTGAGATCATTACCTGAGCTGAAGCCAGAGGCTTAGCCCACTGAGCCACCCAGGTGCCCCAAAGGGGGCATTTTTGCATAAAGTACTTGGCTTAAGTCATTGCCTCCAGCCAGCACCCCTCCCTTTTTACAGCATATGTGCTTTAGTCCTCCTCTACCCCCACTGCCCCGGGGTCAGATGGAACAAAGGACTGATGGCTACGCTGTGCCTGTTAGCCGCCCCCCACCCAGCTCTCTTCACCATTAGATACAGACCCCTGTCTCTCTTCCCCAGATGCACTTGCCTTTAACTGCCGATCGATGTGAGCAACTCACGGACTTTGAGACGTGGGTCTGCGTTCGCGTGGCTGCCTGAGATTCCCAACTCCCGGGGGCAGGACTAGCCTCTGGTGGACGTGTCTCCCGTGTAATCAGAACTTAATTCATACTTTTTAATAATGGTAAAGAAGCTGCTGTGGGTGGTGGGGATGATGACAATAGCGTTGAAATTATTTATTTCCTTATGTCTGTAGATAAGAGGGACCATTTCTCACTCTTCTTGTGTGCTTGGTGCCCCACCTAGGGCCTGTCATACTAGAAGCAAGCAATAAATATTTGCTGAGTAAACAGGATGAGTAAATGGAGCAGGAGAAGGCAGAGACGAGTGGCCTGTAAAGGAGAGAACTCGGGGCATGTGAACCCGCTCCTCTGTTAAGCGCCTGCTCTCTGGCCGGGGCAGGGTTGGAGCTACATCAAGGCAGGTGGCTGTTACAGAGGAGAAGACCAACGAAGATGAGGGCAAGCTGAACCCATCAGGCACTTTAGAGTGTCCTGGGTGATGGTGGTTTGGGGACAGGTGGTCTATTGACATGACGCACATGGAACTGAGCTCATGCTTTCCATAGAAAACCCATTGTGGGTTTTGGTGCTGGGAGACTGGGAAGGACGACCGGACTGCATTTCCCAAAGCATCCCAAAGACCAGTCCCTCCATGGAGAAAGCATCCATGGCTGAGTACGTCTTGCAAACACCTTATGCTCTGTCCTCCTCTTGGAGATTTAAGATGTACATTGAAGGCATAGGGGTCCTGCTGTAGAGACACTTTAATTATTCTTTACCAGCCATATTTCAGCTTGTATGGTGAGTGTTGAAGCCAACCAGGAACAGGTGTTGAGTAGAAGGCATTTGGGGAGATGCTGGCCCTTGAGTGAGAGCTTTCAGGTTTGCTCCGGAGGAGGAGAAACAGGGGAACAGGTCTACAGAATTGTTACACAGGGGTACTTGTGAGGTCCAGCTTTCAAAGGGACTGCCTTCTCCCAGTTCTTACCATTTGCTTTTGAGAATCCCAGAAATGGCTGTGAGTTGTTATGAGATGATGGTGACCATTGAGCCTTCAGATTTATGTTCTCTAAAGGGACCGTTTTAAGGGAGCTC
The DNA here is from genome assembly GCF_002288905.1 of Enhydra lutris kenyoni. Taxonomy (NCBI): domain Eukaryota; kingdom Metazoa; phylum Chordata; class Mammalia; order Carnivora; family Mustelidae; genus Enhydra; species Enhydra lutris. Next base: position 10,340,640 of record NW_019154111.1, read on the forward strand.
AGTGATGGTGGCTCCAACTGGTTTGCAGAAATATTTCCAACAAGGAGCACTTTCTGGTTGGATGTAATAGATCGAGATGGATGTTTGTAAAATATGTGAGTGATGACATTCACCTTCCATATTGTTTTCTCGGCTACGTTTATCCAAGCAGAGACCTCACTATAACTACCAAAGATAAGCGTTCCGCATTGAAACAAAATATTTTCTCTTGAGGAAGAAATTTTGCTGCTCCAGAGAGGCTGAAGGTTTCTAATTAGACTATAAACCCATGGTTTCCACCATTGGGTAGTGACCCAGAGAGCAGAATTAGGCATTTCCCACGAGCAGCATTTCAACGGCTGAGACTCATTTTACAAAGATAGTGGGGTGTGTGTGTGTGTGTGTGTGTGTGTGAGAGAGAGAGAGAGAGAGAGAGAGAAAGAGAGAGAGAGAGAGTTGGGCTGGGTGTGGGCTATCACCCCAATGGTGTTTGGATTTGGATCACCGGGGGGACACAGGCTGGTGACTTGTGTGCCCAATTACAAGGCCCTGGCCATGCTTTACCCAAGCACCGTGCTCCTTTCCAAAGCGAGTAACAGTTGCTAACACACACTTACTAAAAAATTCCCCTGACACCCATTCATGAAGCATTGCGCTGGCGATTCTATCAGCGTTAAACTGTTTGGTGACTGAGTTTAGAATTATAGGAATCGGAAAAATGAATTAGCAGTAAATCAAGTCCCAGCTGAGTTTGAACCCAACTGCAGTGAGTTTTAAATTAAAAATATCTTGCTATGATGAAGCAGTTGTAAGTCAAGCCCTAGAGCTCTGTCACTCTTGACTTTGGAGAAGTGTGGCAGTCACCCTTTGAAAGGAAAACCCTGGCAACAGCTCATAGTGATTCCCAGCCATGCTGGGAAATTGCCACTTCATTTCTTCTTCATAAACTCTTGGCTTTCTTTTTTTTTTTTTTTTTTTTTTTGAAAAGGAATCCTATTTGCAGGGACATGGCAGAGCTCTGGGAAGAGGGCAGGTGGAAAAGGGCTCAGGCCCAGGGGGTTCATTCACTGCCTTCTCTTTGGTCTTTCTCCAGAGGAGCCAGGTAGAAGGGGGATCTGGTTCTGCGGGTATCATGTGATTTGTTTTGCTGCTCGGACCATATTTGATTCTTCTTTCTGGGGGATCTGTACAGAAAAACAACAAAGAGAACACTTCAAGGAAACTGCAAGACTGTCATGTTGCAGTGGCAATTGCGTTGTAATAGGAAATCATTTATGTAAGTTACAGCGCCCTCTGAATGGAGCTTGTCGGAAGTGTGGCTACAGCTTCTAGAGGCCTTTTTTTTTTTTTTTTTCCTTCCGCAAAATAATCCCAAGGTTTTCATTTTCAGAGCAATTGAAGAAGTATTATATGCCGGTCAGGGACTAGGGAGACCCAGCTTCTAATCCTAGGCCTGCTGACTTTCTTCTAGCCAGTTCCCTCTCTGGGCGAGGCCTCCATTTCTTTTCCTTTAAAGCTGGAATAAGCCCTTGCTGTTCCTAACCTGAAGCCCCGTAGGAGAAGATGGAAGACTGTGTTTACATGCAAGGTCCCAGAACATCAAGAAGGAGACAATGGAGTCTGGGCTTAGGCCTCTTCCCGTGATACCTGTACCAGCTCCGGTGTGTTTGCTGATCTGGCGAAGGGCTGAGATGACGAAAGCAAACGGCAGAGTCCGAAAGAAGAAGGTTTTCCGGAGAGCAGGAGACCAGGGGAGGGGACGGTTAGTGCGGGGGCACAGAGGCCTGGGTAGGAGGGGACACCCTATCCTGGCAATAGTAGATTTGGTCAGGACTTTGGAGAAAGCAAAGGGGTCGTGAATTCTCTCGATGCCCAACCTTCACCTCGCTCTGTCCATATATATTTACATATTTTAGCTGGAGAGGTAGATGTGATGTTAAGAATGGCCAATTCAGTCAGTGTTTATCGAGTGCCCACTGTGTGCGAGGGCCTGCGCAAGAGGTTGGTTTTATTGAAGCAAAATGGCTCCTGCTGCTGGGGCGCTCAGAGCTTGGCGTGGTCACAGCACCCACATCTATAGATAATTTAAACCCAACGTGGTAAGAAGTGAGAAATGCATACACAGAAGGCATCCTGAAAATATGTAAGATGGGGCATCCATCCAGATATGAAAGGCGGGGCACGGAGAAGGTGTTCTGGAGAAGGACGAGGGTGTTTTGAAGGGTGTGTGGGCTTGGCCTCGTGAACGCATGAGGAAGAGGTAGCCAGCGGATGAAGCAATGTGACCAAGGCATGGAGGCGAGTGCCCATGGTGCTGGCCACCTGCAGTGCAAGTCAGGCTGGGAAGTGGGGTGGGGTGCAAACAGGGGGGCAGGCTGGGCCAGCACGTGTCCTGCAGGCAGTGGTGAGGCTTGGGGGGGGTGATTTCCAAGCCAGAGAAGCAAGATTCTGCTTGTAGAAAGATCGCTCTGCAGGCAGCGTGGAGAAAGGACTGGACATGGGCCTACAATAGTAATCCTGGGGGCAGGAGGGAGGGCTGATCAGAGGTCGTGGCAGAGAGGAGGGAGGGACGGATCGGAGGGGCACGTAGGAGTTTGAGTTGACAGCTGGAATATGGCAGTGTAGACAGTAGGAGCAAGCAGAGGGGGCTTTGGGAGGCCTTGCACCATTTGCTGAGCTAGAGAGTTCTAGAGCCAGACTTGGTGGAGGGCAAGTGGCGAGGAAGGAGGCTGTGCTTGTCGTGGGTGCGGTGAGTTGAGGTAGGAATGGGATGTCGCACAGAGGTGAGCAGGAGGCCGGCAGCTTCATCTCTGTGCCCACCATCCTGAGTGCTACTCATCCCTTAGCTCCCTTGGGGATCTGGTGGAAGCTTGGTAAGGAAGCAAGAAGACCCACATAGATACAGAATTTTGCATTTTCTAAGTGGTTCATGTTTCAGATGAAACACACTCTCTGGAACATTTCACTTAAGAGTGTTCTGAAAACGCCCACCCAGGCCTTCACTCTGCCGTGGGAGCTCTCCACGCTTTCTTTCCCAACGGAAAAACAGTGGTACCCGGAGCGTGAGGTCTGCACTAAAGATCACCGAGCATGCTCAGGATAAAGGCAGAATTTCAGTAATGGAGAATGACCAGGCCTTTGTTGTGGATGTTCACTGGGTCCCTTTCTTGGTGTCTGTACCCCATTTTCAATCTGCAGACCCTCAAAACGGCAGAGGCTGTTGAAAGGAGCTCCACCGGGAGCAGAGAGATGGCAGTGAAAATTTTGACCTTGCCCTTCAGGAATCATGTCTTATTTATTCATGGGTAAGAGCCGGTCTGTATGGGTCTGGCCTGCAGGTGGGATCTGGCCATGAGATAGGGTTTGCTTGGCCCAAAGAATGTTCAAGAAGCATTTGTATCATTTGAATGCTGTGAGGTACAGTTGTCCTCTCTGGGGAGCCCCAGGTTCCGCTCCCTGTCATCACCCCTCTGCCTCACACATTTATGGTGAAGGTACGTGAATTAAAATGCCAGCAGCCTAGTATCTGGTAGATACTCCAGCAGTGATGCTCGCCCCTCCTTCCAATACACAGCAGAGAAAATGAGTTAGCATATTAGCGTCGAGCGCTCTTTGCATTCTATAGGGAAGCTTCGAGACTCGGGAGGCTTATTTATCACAGCAGATGTAGAAGGGGCTGGTGGCGAAACTTTGAGTCTCTCCATGCTCTATCAATGTGTTCAGACTATGGAAACTTTAGAAAAAAGGCCATTTTTAGTTAGAGAAAAGTAAGCAACTCCTTCAAGTCTGTGAGACCCTTTCGACGCTGGGCTCCTCTTTTCTGCTGTGGAAGGTCACCAGGGTTGTGGGGAAGATGAGGTAGAGGACAGGGTGAGGTGTCCACGTAGCGTGGGCCCAGTTTCAACTGGTTCTCCAGAAGGAGGAACGCTGAGTATCCAGTCCCAAATAGTGTCTTCAACTGCAAATTTGCAGTGCGATTTCAAGCAAAACAATGCATCTACTCTCTTCTCTGGATGGCTCTGGGCATCTCAGAGCTGCTACTACAAGTGGCCCATGGACTGTCTTATGGAGTGGGGACAGGGGGCTGGGTTTGTAGTTTTGAGCTCTCACCTTCATTGAGCCCCACCGAGAGAACAGGGTTTCTGCGCATCCCTCCTCCTGACCCCTACAGCCAGCCCTCGTGCATTTTGTCAGCTGGGCTCAGTACATGATATATTTGCATATCTACTCTTTCTGTCTCAGGGAACTCAGCAGTTTTTCCCAGTTTATCTGGTGGCAACTTATTTCCCTAGTAGGGGCCAGAGAGCAGGGCCTGGGGTCCGAAGAAGGGAAGTGATCTAACCACAGCGATCTGGGGTTGGGACCAAAATAGAGTTGTTGACACCCTCTGGGCTGCACTTGGGGCATGGCCTGTGCGTGACTCCACTGGGGGCAGCGGTGGGGGAGGAGGGGACTATGTTCAGGACTGGGGAGCCAAGTCCTCTCAAAGGCAGCCTCAGGGTCTGGGAGACAAAGGTAGGGAACCCCCCTGCTTCCATTTTTCCGATGCAGCCCCCTCTTCTGCTTCATTGTAGAGCGTCCCACTGACCCACGGGTTATCAGACGTCCTCCAAGCGGCATCTGGTTCTGTGCTCAGATGAGAAGATCTCAGACTGGTGCAGACTCTGGAGGTGCTGACCATATGCATAGGGTCAAATTGGCTGTTGACAGCCCAGGACTGCATGGTGGGGGTGATAGGAGAGAGCAGGCTTTGCCAAACTCGGGACCAACTTCGCAAAGAAGGGGCCGAAACTCATTCTTGTCTCCATTCCTTCTTCCACGAGTTGACGCTAGCAAGATTGAATGCTTCTTGGCAAATACGTACAAATAATTAAACATCCTGCAAAACCTGTCTTTGTATGTGTGGTTGTCATTATTGAGTGAAACGGTATGTTCTCTGCCTATAGGACGTGAGATGCAGTTGAAACCCTTTTGCTTTACTTTGATGATGGCCGTGTTTGGATGGGTCAAGAGAGCTCACCTCGAAAGCTTCAGGGAGATCACACGGCCAAACAGAGAAACCTAACTTCTAGAAGCGTCAGGCAACCTTTCCTCAGCATGCATTATTTTGAAAGCATGGCATTTTCATTCCAAAATTTATAAAATTTATATTCGCAAATTAAAAAAAAAAGAAATCTTTAGGGCTGGAAGAGGTTTTACCAGCTAACAAATTTTGCAAGTAGCCTTGTTCACAATCCAGATGTTAGCTAGGTCTAAGTATTTTTGTGTCAAGACAATGGTATACCTAGAGACTGAAAATTCAGGCTGCCAAGAACTTATTTGTAAAATATGATTTACTGGCTTGTATTTTTAGCATTTACAACTCATATTCTCACTTAATTGCAAGGTTTCGAAAGCAGGCAACTGTCTTAGACCCACGTGGGGTTCCCTTTGGACCCAGTATGTGGGTTGTTTGATTTTCTTCTTTCGATCCTCACCTTAAACTTGGTTTTCTGAGCTTAAAAGGAAGAGTGCTAAATGGTCAGACAGTAGAGGGTATCACACGTACTGAGACCACGGTGAATCCACAGGAAGCAGGAAGTAGCCTCCAGGGACAGTCCGCCGGCTGTGATGGCTGCGTGCTGGCGTTAGTATTTTATTTAATCGTCATTTTCCTACAATTGCGAATGAGCCTCTGCCGTGCTGGAGTCTTGACCGCAGACTCATCATATTGCTGGAAAGCACAGAGAAACAGCTCTTACTTCCTCTCCAAAATGAAAACTTGGCCGACGTCTTGTTGTCTTTGGCCGGAAGGTTCTGAAGTTTCACAAAGGTGAAAAATACAACTAGTAACATCAAAGTGCAATTTGAGGAAAGGGATTTTTATCGAGGAACGCACATGGTTGTCCCTTAGTAGTTCCTTGTCTACTTTTGGGACTCCTGTCCCCCTGAGTCCCCACTCCTTCCATCTCCTATGAAGACAATCTTATGGTTCAGGCTTTTATCTCCTTCCACCTCGTTTCTCTGAGCCACACATCTGAGCTTTGCCGGCAAGGTGGGCATCTTTACAGGGGGTGGAAATAAAACTGCGTTCTGGGAGCAATGATGGAGGGCTTTCTCTGAATTACTTTCCACGCTGACTCATTGCTGGGCTCATTGCTGTTCATGGCACCGTTAAGCCTGACTCCACATCTGACTTTGGGGAGGGGTGTGGAGGAGGTCAGAGTCTGCAGGAGGCAGAGGCAGTGAAGCCCAGCATGGGGTCATGTGTGTGTCTGGGTCGTGGGACACAGTCTCCCTGAAGCACTCAAACCTGCCCATCTCACTGCTGGCTCATAACTGTTGGGTCTCTAAACTCCATGCTCATTTGGGGTATATTTTGGGGTATATTTTATGTGAACTTCTGCCATCTGGAACTTTCTTTATTTATACTTTTTTGAAAGTTCAGTTTTGAACTGATACTTACCACAGTAAATTTCATTCTGGGGTCTGGTTTGGACCTTGTTCTAGCTTGCTAAGAGAGTTTCAAACTATCACCAGTGGGTGAAGACTTAAAACAATACAGCATGACCACTCTCAGAGCATCTCATCTGACCTTCACAAGTCCTGGAATTTGTCGTCTGCTAATTTGATAAGTGTGACTCTCGGTCTTTATTCAAATTACTGATAAAAATGTGAAAGAGCGTAGTACCAAGGACAGAACCCTTTAGCATGGCATTTCCTGGAGAGCTTCCCCTGTAGGTTTGACCAAAAAAAATTGATTAACCTACTTTGGGCCCAAGAAGGAGGGGAGCATCCAGGACCCAGCACAGGCTACTGGAGACAGACAGACCTAGCGCTATAATCTGGCCTACCCCACCTTGGCCATTCCCAGTGATCAGATTATTTGGGGGCTGAGTTTCTAATGATATTAGATAGGCAAGGGCTCTAGGCCTCCCCTCCACAGGATTCCTAACAAAGCAGGTGTCAGACTCAATTCTACTGTATATCGGTCTTTGCTTGTAAGCAGACACAGGATCGGTCCCACAGCCTGTTCTTGAAGCTCAGGGAAGATCCGCTCTTCTGTTTCTGCTAATGTGCTAGCGACACTGAGTGCCCTCAGACCTGAGGGCAGGTACAATGGGTGTACAGCAGTGAGAGCCCCTGGGCCCGCCCCAGACCCAGGAGGTAGCACAGATACTATCATTTCAGTGTGTGCCAGGAAGTGAGAAAGTTTGGCCAACCCTGACATAATGGCTGGCTTAGTTACTTTAGGCTGTTATGTTATGATAGAATATAATAGACAAGGCAGCTTAAACAACAAACATTATTTCTCACAGTTCAGGAGACTGGAAGTCCAAGATCAAGGTGCCAGCATGGTTGGGTTCTTGGTAAAGACCCTCTTCCCAGTTTACAGACGACTGACCTTCTTCTCGTTGTATCTGAGAGGGGGAGGAGGAGAGGGATACCTAGTCCCCATCTCTTTTTATAAGGACACAAAGCCCATTTTCAGGAGGGCTTCTCCTGCATGACCTAATGACTCTCCAGGGACCCCATCTCCTAATGCCATCATCGTGACATGAATTCGGGAGGACACAGACCTTCAGTCCATTACAATCACCCTGACGAGTTTATTTGTTGGAAGGTTTATTTGAAGCAGATGCAACAATATTTTGGTTTGAGGTTTCAGCTCACCTTCTAGTGGAATCGGAGTTCAGAATCTCTTGAAGGATGAGACATAGACCCATAGGAGCCCTAGACCGAGAACAGAGCCAAAAATGCTCTGGGCTTGCCAGATTTTTATGCCCTCAGGGCCGAGATTCCTGGACAGTATTTCTAACCCATCCTCTGTCTTTGACACCACTTAATTTCCCACCGAAAAATTCTTTCTGACATCTCTCATGCTCTTTAATAAGCCCAGTCGTGCTGATCAAGATAGTACAGTTGAAACACTTGGGTGATGTCTGATGTGAGTCTATCAAAAGCCAACTCACTCACCCAGGAGTGTGCCTCTTTGATGATAGCACATCAGATGTTGACTAACCATCCTTGGGTGTAGATTAGAACTACCTTACATACATTATATCCCACTGTTCAAGCCAAAGTATCTTAAAGTTAACTACAGACATCGTGAAACCCTGGCTTCTTAGCTGTGTGACCTTGGGCATGGCCTATCGTCTCCAAGGTCCAATTTCTTTATCACTAAAAAGGTAAGGGACTACATGGCAGAGTGACTGGGACAATTAAATGAGGTAATACATGCTGTTTGGCACATACTAAGTACTCAATAAAGGGAGGCATCATATTGTTTACAGTTACGGTCTGCTCTTCAGATACCTAAAGCATGTTAGTTGTATTTCTTACCACTGTGCATGAGATTAAAGCACTTCAGTGTTCTTGGTTATAAATAGTCACATCTGTTTCTAACACTGGCCTTCAGTAAGGCTGATTGCCTTGAGGTTCTATAAGCAAATGGGAAGGTAAGAAGGGAAGAGGCTGGCCTTTTCTCTAAGGATGACCTCTTGGAAAAAAAGATTTCAAGATATATGTAGGGATTCCTTCACTTCTGGGAGGCCCAGCACTTGCTCGGAGTGTAGACTTAACGGCCGTGTCTGCATATCTAATCTATGCTTAGTACAGCACCTTCTTTACCAGTGCACACTGGTAAACATACACTGTTTTTATAGGACCTCCAGCGACAGCGTAGGCCATGTGTTTTTCTCTCCAGGCGGTGGTGGTGGTTGTTTTTCTCGCCAGGCTGGTTTTTCAGGTTTCCCACCCAGGACCTTAGATTTGTTTTAAGAGCGAAGCAAGTGGGGGGCACCTGGGTGGCTCAGTGGGTTAAAGCCTCTGCCTTTGGCTCAGGTCATGCATGATCCCAGGGTCCTGGGATCGAGCCCCACATCGGGCTCTCTGCTCAGCAAGAAGCCTGCTTCCCCCCTCTCTCTGCCTGCCTCTCTGCCTACTTGTGATCTCTGTCTGTCAAATAAATGAATAAAATTAAAAAAAAAAAAAAAGAGTGAAGCAAGTGGAAGATGCTTGGCTTTGACCCAAGGCAATGACTAAGCACGAGCGGGTGCCTGGGGCCTGGAGCCTCCCTGGTTATCATGTCGAGCACAGCACAATGAAGCATTTGCTAATATTGGCCTGCAACCAAGTCGTAAAGCAGACGTGGTCCCCCAGACCCCGGAAGAGAGGGGTCAAATCTGCACGGCATCAGCTACCTGGATATGTTCTCCTGCATCCATCGGGGGAGCTTTGTGAAGACAGTCATCTCACCTGTCTTCAGTCCCAGGTCCCTGTTTCCTGGCAAGAGAGCCTTCCATGAGTTAGTGAGGGCCTCTGGGATGTTCCCGCGGAGTTTAGGCCGCGTGTGTCCCCACTATCCAATCAGACTCCTTTGCCCCGAGGCACCGTGGTTGTCAGAGCGGGACCAGTACCTCGGCTCCAAAAGGAGTAAAATCTCTGCCTGATGACAACTATGAAGCTTGAAACATTGCCTTATTCCCAGTGACACCCCGGCTGAGAGAGGAAGGGACCACCGGTTGACTGTGGAGAAAGGTGCTGAGCCACTGCGGAGAGGACTGACAGCTCAGGGAGTCGTGAACCTGCAGGGAGTTGGTGTATTTTGGTGATGACGGGGCCTCAGGGACCAGAGTTCAGGCCAGCTCTGAGTGAGACGGTCCTTCTCCTGAAGGCACCCTACAGAGAGACTAATCACTCCTCCTCTGTCCCCTGAAGGAAGGGAGGCGCCTCGCTGGCCCGCGGTCCCCCAGGATCCTTGTCACAGCTGTCCTCAGCTCTTCAGCCCCTCGCTAGTGACCACAGGCTCTGGATTTAGAAAAGCCTTCCCTTCGTATGTTTCATGCCATAGACAGACCATGTTTCCTGGTATTTTGGGTTTGAAAATAGTTGTTATATATAGTAACATACTAACATATAATATAGCAATATATTTATATGTAAATATATAATTTTATATATGATTTACAATTAAAATTTTATATATGATATAAATTTATATATTTATACATAGAGATATACATCTATACATATATCTATATGTATATGCACATCTATCCGTCCGTCTGTCTACTATCTAATTTTTAAAGGGTATCCTTGGACAAAATTGGGACATAGTTGAGTCTTTCCTAAGCACTCCATTCAGAGTGAAGGTACTTCCTTTCTGCCTCTCTTTTTCCTTCTTTGGAAGGGGCTCTGGTGCTATCCATAATATTTTGTGTCCCTATGACTCAGGGGTGAGTGAAGGCTGGCATTCTGCCTGTGTTCCATTGGCCAAGCCCCGTTTCATCTGCTTGATGGGAAAAAAGCGTTGCCTTTTTCTTCCACCAAGACGTTTTCTGCCCACCAAGCGTGGCAGACGAGAGAGGATGGCTTTCCCTAATTCTCACCAAGTAGCCTTGTCAGCCAGTGGGGACCCTGTTGTCTGTCCCCTCTCCTTTCTTCCACTTAGTGCTGTTCTCAGAGTCCCCTTGGTCATAGGGGAGGGGAGGTGATGGAGTGGAAGGACGAAGACGGGGTTGTTGGAGGACAAAGCGTAATGCTTGACCCAAAGAAACAAGTTCTAGAGGGAGCATTTCAGACGTTCAGTGGAGGCGGTAAGATGTTGACTGGCATAGGGAGACTTTTCCAGAACTTCTCAAACCAGACACACGCCTGAGCACCAGCTCTGTGTGTCTGTGATTCAGATTGGGCCTGGGGACAAGTGTTTCTGGCCCTTCCTTCTGCATTTCATTTCATGGATCTGTCAGGAATCTCTTCCCTCTGAGCTGATGGCTGTCACCCTTTGGCTTTTCTGATGGGTCCAGGGAGGTCAGCGTGGGGGTGGGGGTGGGGGGAACACGGAGATCCTTCCAGCAGTGTTATGAGCCTCCTGGGGCAAAACATCATCAGTATTAATGTGGAAAATAGCTCAAGGTGATGAGAGCTGCCGTCCCCCCTGTCCCTACACTTCCTTTCATCTGTCTCTTCTCTGTCATTCCAGGAAACGCTGACCTCAGGGTGAGAGGGTCACAGGCCACACCTGGGGCTGGCAGAAACAGGCCTCAGGATGCAGACTCTGCTTCTAGATCATCCGGCTGTGGCTGCGGGTGCCAGAGAGAGGTGTTCAGGGCAGCAGGATTTCTGCCTGTGAGGTGTACCCAGAGAGCCTGGCTTGTTCAGGAACTACTGTTAGGAGAGCCTCATTTTCATGTGTGGGGACACCGAAACACCCCAGAATCACAGGCCAAGGGCTAACAAACCAGTCCCCTGAATTCTGGCAGGACCACCCGTGGGCATGATGAGCTGCGGCAGACCCAAAGCAAGATCTCCCAATTGAGTCTCTTTCTTTTTAACATAGTTTCCGCTGGTGTCACCCAGCTGGCATTGGGAAAGGCACTCAGGCTGTTACTCCTAGTGTTCCACACTGGGGAGATATAACCCCAGGTTTCCTTAATTCAGAGTTTTGGTGGCCCAAGGCGGGGTGTGTCTCCAGGTGGAGGAAGTGCTGACCTGAGCTCCCAGGAACCACGGTGCGGGTGGTGGCAGTAGGGGTGGGGGTGGGGAGCGGGTCATCAGCTTATCACTGCAGCTGGACATGTCTTACCTGCGTAAGAATTTCCTCTTCTCACCTTCCAGAGCCTTTCTGCTATGTGGCGTGCCACAGGAAATAGGGAGTGGAGAGGGGCAGGCCTGCCGCATTCCCATCCCCACGGTGGTCTCTAGAGGGTCCCTTGGCTCCCCACTGCCCCATCTCTTGGGGCTGATGTACTCCTAGCTCCTCTGTATGGACCAGAGTTTCTGCAGGGGAGTGGACCTCCAACCAACAACTCCTCTCGCGGCTTCTTTCTTAGAGCAAGTATTTGGTGAGAAGGAAATCAACCCTCCTAGCTCATTCCTTTCTGGGATTTTAAAGAAAGGCGCAGGAGTTAGATTTCCAGCACCAAGGTCCAGGGTAAGTTCGCCAGCTGTGATCTGGACACATGGTCTTGGAATGGCTTTTTCAGCCCCAATTAGCATCGGCTAGTCGCCTTAACTCTCACCAGGAGCTTTCCTGTCCAAGACTGGGAGGTGTGGCGAGCACTTAGCGTTCCGTGCACTGTCGGCTTGTCTCGGTTGCATGTGGAGCATTGATTTTACGTGTCCCTCCTCAGCAGACCTGCTAATAAGATTCTTTTCCCTCTCTTTCCTTCCCCCCACCCCCTTCAACCTGGCCCGACTCCTGGTCAGACCTTGATTACATGTCTCATTGATTCCATTCAGCTATTTATTAATACGCTAATTAGTATGTTCATTTAAGGGAGAGTGACACCGCTTTTTAAAAATAAATGTACAGAGGTGCAGGTTAATGGAAATTTCTGTTTATTTAACATTGACGTCTGGTGTGAAGAGGATTAGTTTTGGATGTTAAAAGGACACGAGGGTTTTTCCAGGGTTTAAATCACTTTCGCTGACAGTCACTAACACTCTTTGAAAGGTGACACCTAGAATCATATTGCACTTTCCTGCAGTGATCCAGGCGCTCAGCTTTTCGGGTAGGACCGTGGGGGAGGGGAGGCCGAGCGGATGCGGGGCGGCTGCACACAGGCTTCCCTGGACTGCTTGGATGCGTGTGAAGGTGACTAGCTGCTCGGGTAGAAACAAGTGAGGGGCGCTCGCTACTCAGTCTGCGGGACTGTCTGGGGTTTTGTCATTAAATATGTACAAAGGGCTGGATGTTACTTGTCTACTGCAGTCTTGTTCTGTTTGTTCTCGAGCTGCTTCTGAGTGGTGTTTTCATGAGACTAGCCTCATTCTGTAATGAAGACCCCGCAGTATGGGCGGGCTCACACCCTGTACGGTAAGTTGGGTCCGTGGGGGACCTTGGCTGCGTACAGGTGCTGGGGAAGCCAGATTCCTTCCCCTTCATGGCTTCAGTGTCCCTGGAGCTTCTCAGTTCGCTGCTGGCATTTCTGCACCCGATCAGGAGAGGAGGAAGAAAGCGCAAGTGTACGAAGGAAGTTGTGTCTCTGGGGTGGGAATCAGGCTCACTGTCTTCAAGCCCAGCAGTGCTGGGACTGGACATGGAGCATCTTTCTGCCAAGGGCTGCTGTGGCCCAGCCCAGAATCAGAACAGGCCCGAGAAAGCCTGCAGGGCACTGCTAATCCAGGAGAGAGAGCATGGACATACCCTAGATCAAGAAAGGTATTTTCTAAACTTTGCAGGTAACAAAAAAGAGCTATAAATGGAAAAGGAAAAAAAAAATAAAACAGATAGAAGAGAAATTCATAAGCTCCCAGAGGGAACAGATTTGTGTTTCAGAAGTCTCTGGGGGAAACATGTTCCCTTTAGTCGCTAGGTGCTGAGCTCCTCGCGTACGGACTGAATGGCATCTTTGCTACGGGGAGGAAGGTGGTGTAACGTGTCTGGGATGTTGGGTTGCTGCTGGGGAATCATGTTGTTATGGGATGGATTAGTTTGGAAAGAGGAGTTTGGGGAAGAGTCAGCATTATCGATCTCTCGTGCCCCCAATGGTATGAGAGCGAGGCAAAATAAAAGAGGAATTCAGACTTCTTTCAAGCCGTAGGATGTGGGTACCTATAGAAGGGGTTTGGCAAGGAAGGTAACCCCTGTGATTTACTTCTTAGAAAGAGTGCAGCCTTGGGGTTGTGGTAGGGGGTGTGTAGGGGAGAAGGAAGCTGAGTCAGGGAGTCGGTTAGGGAGCTAGTGCTGCTGTCTGGGAAGAGGTGAAGGCATCGGAATGAAGGGGAGAGAATGGGGGAAGCTTCTAGAAACGGGTCAGGAAGAGGTGGATGAGCAGGTCTTGATGGTCATTAGGAGAGGGGCATGAAGACCCGGAGGGTGGTGCTGGGCCAACAAAGGGAAGGAATGCCGAAGGAGTAGGTGTAGACGTGGAGGGGCGGGGTTTGGATGAGCTGAGTTGGAGGTGCCCGTGGGACGCTGACTGCACACGGGCAGGGTATGGTGTGCACATGACCCAGAGGCTGGCAGAAAGGGGACTGAGGTCTAAACCGGAGGTCGGATGAGGGGCTATGGGTGGAGCTGTGGTCATTGCGGCCTGATGGGAGTGTGATTTATCTGAACCCTGGGCCAAGGTGGATTTGGGGGGGTTGTGGGTGGGCAGAGGAGCTGGACTCTCTCCTTCCTCCTCCTAGTGCGTCTCTTAGACAAGACATCTTGGGGACAATAGGGGTGACTGTGTACAGCAGGCCCCAGTGCCTTGTGAATACAAAATAAAGTCATGTTTCAGTTAAAGTCTAAATTATGATGATTTTTTTAAATCAGTGAGCTGTACTCAAAACCTCTTTAAGCGTGCAGTGATTGCCTCCTGCTGCTCTAGAAGGGCTCACCGGCTCCCTGTGGCTGTGCTCCCCATGAATCCAGGCGCCCACATCCCTCTCAGCAAGAGAAGGCAGGCCAGAATTCTGAGTTAGCTACATTAATGGGTGGAAATTAAGGAAGGGAACAGGAGAGCTCTTTAGCAGGTAACTTACTCTGATTCACAGGGGAAGGGGGGACCCCTGACTTAAGAAGTGCCTCACGAATCAACTCTGGGCATCTGAAAGGAGTAGGTTCATCCCCATTCTCTGGGCTGGGGGGCACTCTAAGCTCCAATCGAACACCCGCATTTCAGCCCTCATTTTCTTCCTAGGGAATGTCCACTCCCTTCAGGCCTCCTTACTGGGCACAGGGATGGGGCAGGGCATTAAGAAACCAAGAGAGCAGCGAGAGAAGAGCAAGACTGGCCCCCAAGGGCGAGCTTCCCACACTCAGGGTCTGTGTGCCCTGAGCTACAAGTGGATCTGGGCTCAGCCTCTCCTGCTGGTAAAGGGAACACCTACTCCCCTGTTCTGTCTTCTTCCGTTCCTCCTTTGTCTACCTCCTGCTCAAACTGTAACTCGTATGTCCCTCCACAAAAATCATCTGAGCATTTGAAAATCATTTTAGGAAAAGGGGTTCCTGGGTGGCTCAGTGAGTTAAGCCTCTGCCTTCAGCTCAGGTCCTGATCTCTGCTCAGCAGGGAGCCTGCTCCCCGCCCCCGCCCCCCGCCCACCGCCTGCTGCTCTGCCTACTTGTAATCTCTCTCTGTCAAATAAATAAATAAAAATCTTTAAAAAAATTAAAAAAAAAAAAAGAAAATCATTTTAGGAAACAAAAATCCCAGCTGCCCCATGTGGCCCAATAAGCAATCAACCAGCCAAAAAAAAAAAAAAAAAAAAAAAACCAAAGAAAAAGAAAAAGAAAGAACAGGGGATATTAAATATGTCATAGTAACTTAACCCAAAGAGAGGTTTGCAGGACTGCTGAGGACATCTCCCTGCCATCAATATACTTCACCACTTTCTAGAATACCGAGTGGGTAGTGGTTCAGGCAAATAGTTCTCCCAGAATCAGGGAATCTACCACCAGGGGTATTTAGTGTCTACTCACTAAAGGAAGTTTAGTGAAAACTGGAAGGTTTTTCCAGCCTCTGTGGTTCCAGGTTTCAGAAATCTTGGGAGGGACGAAATGTAATAGAGTCACCGGAGTTGGGGCATCTTACGAAGCTCCTCAGGTGATTCTCATGTGCAGCCATGTTCAGAGCCATTTCTCGTGGCTGAATTACACAGCTGAGACTTCTCAGAGGGAGGGAGTCGTTAAGACATAGTTTGTGAATGGGGTGATTAGGTTGCCTGAGATTCCACTTTCCTTGGGTGTGATGGCCATGGAAGTGAATCTTATTCATACAAATTAGGAAAAACATTGGTATTTTGAGCCCCAGTTGCAGCTTTGGAAAGAGCTAGGTTGTGTATTTATTGGAAAACACCATAGAGTTCTTGGTCTTCGTCTTTGGTGAGAACCTGTCCAACTCTTCGTCAGAACAGGTATTTCTAGGTTGAGTGGTGGGAACAGAATCGGGACTGGCTGGCATCCATCCCGCTGTGGGCTTTCCCATTCTTCTCAGGGTCGTCTGTCTGTCTGCACCCCCTTTCCCGGACGCTGTCTGCCAAGCAAAACCCCCAAAGGCATGCAAAATGAAGGGGCGTTAAAAATAAATAAATAAATAAATAAATAAATACGACCTCACATGCACTTAAAATTGCCCTAGGCTCATCAGCTTATCATAAAAATCCTTTCACAGTCATCTTGAAGTTAGAATTAAACTCGACTCTGAATTAATTTTGCATTAGGGTTTAATTTGATTAAAGGCAGGGCTAAGTGAGTCTAGAACTCCGCTTCCTATTATGACAACTAAGTGCTGTTCAACACGCCAGGGGCTCTCCAAACCCCTCACAAACCACCGGATTTGGGACGTGGCATTCCTAGAAACTCCTTTGACTCTTTCCAAAGCCAGGCTTTGTCTCCCTTCACGTTATCCCCATCCGCGGTCCTGGAGTGAAGCCACCAATTCAAAGGGCTCTGTTTGGCTGGGTGTTTTCTTGGGTTTCACGTTTTGTTCGACAGCATTAGATGTGCTCACACTCAGACTCCCTGGGGCCTGTGTGTGCGTCAATGACGGCTCTCTGTCCTAATTTGGTCATGGTGATCTTAGGATCTGTCGTTGTGGCTACAAAGAGAGGTGCTCTCTAGTTTCTTGCCATCCGCAGAGCTCATTTGCAAACTGCTGCATAAGCCTGAAATAGAGAGCAGTCCAGAGACCAGAAATCCAGGCTACCTACAAATGTTCTTGTCACCTTGACCTCTGATACGATTCTCCTGATGGGTGTTTGTGGGGTCCTGATGGCTTTTACTCCTTCCCTGTCTTCTCTATAGCTCTGGGATGCCTGTCCTTTGGTTCTTCTGCACAGTAGACAGATGAATCAGAATCCCTGCAACAGCTCTACCCTCCCCAGCTGATCCCAGGAGGAGACCTATATAGCTCCCAGGCTCTTTTCTTGTCTTCTGCCCCCTGCTGCATCCTCAGCCATTCCTGTAGGCATTCAGGGAAGCCTTTGGCAAAGGTACAGAAGGAACTTCGTTGGCATGGAGGGGATGTTTGTTAAGTGACCAGCAAAGACCTGGAAAGTTAAACAGAGATGGAGACGTGGGAAGGTTTAAGGAAGCAACATGCTGCAGACTTCAAGGTAAAGGCTCTGGGACCAGATCTAGATGCAGTTCACATCCTATGACTTCCTACCTGGGCAAGTTACTCAAACCTCCCCGAGGCTCCTTCTTCATCTATAAAATGGGATGATGATCCCTTCCTTCGAGGGTTGAGTGAGATGGTATGTGACAAGTGCTCATTACCAAGACCTGGCCCAGGGCAAGCATTGTTAAAAAACGTGCACTACTACGTCTTCCTTTTGGAAAGGATTCCAGCTTCGAATTATCTCCGCGAACAGGAATCAGGAAAACTGTCACCATGGAGTGAGCCTGCTGGAATTCAGTGTACTATTTCAAGAGAGGAAGTATTTGAAAAATAAATGTATTTTTCAGGCCACTTGTAATAGATTGGCATCGTTTGGGCCTCCCTTTCCTTGAATAGTGAAACCAGATGGGCCAGTTTGGCATTTGACTTACATATTTTCATTTTGTGAATCTCATGGGTTGAACTCATGGTTCCCAAGCCCTGCTTATCCTAGGATTCAACTAAGGAGTTTCTGAGAAAGTACAGAGTCCCCCCACCTAATCCAAGGCAGCTTGAATCAGAATCTCTAAGGGTGTTGGGAGTGGAGGTGGGGTTGGAGAACCTTCTGGAAAGGGTTTCCAGGGGGATCAGGTGGTCATCTTAGGAAGTCCAAGGCAAGAGTGCTGTTATCGGTGTCGGTTCTCTGGTGGGGGATGTGCTGTGACTGTTTGCACTGATGGAGTTTTCTACACAGTTGGTTCTCCAGTGTGTCATTAAAAAAAAAAAAAAAAAATCACAATCCTCGAGGGATTATCTGCACCTGCCCCCTTCTGTTCCTGAATCTAAATGTGTATGCCTGGTCCCGAATTAATGGTGGCCCCTTTTTGGCCACAGTGACACTACATTGTGGAAATACTCTCACAAATAATCTTCACTGAAATTCTCCTTTCATTTAGGCTTTTATATGGGACACATACATTGCATTCCTTCCCTTTTGCTTCCTCCTCCCCACAGCGCAGCATTGCTGAACCCACTAGGCTGGACACCGGGGATGGAGAGGTCAAGACTGCCTTAAGCAAGTCCATGTCAGTGTGGCATACTCTCTCTCTTCTTCCCTTCCCCTTCCTTGTCTTCAAACTTCCTTGTGGGGACCATCCCCAGCTGTGACCCTGGGGAGGTGTGAAGGAAGAGAAGACAAGCATGAGAGGTTATGGTGTGGTTATGGGTGTCCCTCCCTGACCCTTCCCTGCTGCCTCCTCTTCATTTTTCTGCTTGGGTGGAAAATAGGAACACTCAGGTCATGAGTGTTTTAGCTCGGTGGCCCCTGCTAAAGTCTGAGCAATGGCTCTCTGCTGATTCTATTAGGAAAATGCTTCTGGAGGGTTTCACTGATGTCTGTTAGATCTGCTGCAGGGAGGACAGATTCTAGGAAATATAGTTATAGCTTCCAATTTTTTTTTTTCAGTTTCTTTTGCTTCTCAAGGACAAGTTTTAGATGTTGTAAGTGATCATGTTTTAGAATCATGTCAGCTTTGTTTCTTCTGTAGGTTCTGGGAAATCAAGGGAGCAATGTGGGAACTTCAAATCTATTAATTTCTAAGGATCTTCAAGGAATTTGACATATGAGTTAGGACATCAGCAAGGTGTACCTCCTTCTTAGCAGTGCATGCTCTGAGCCAGGAGGATATGCTGTCATGAGAGGCGCTGTGGAATCTGCCCCTGGCCTGACAGTGGGAAAGTGAGCCTGGATCACCTTGGATGGCCTTGAAAATGGAGGTCTTCCTCCCCCTCTCTGGGAGGAGCCAGAGGGCTGCCCTAGAGCAGACTGGGAGGCCACTGGCTCCTTTTGCTTCTGAGGGTTGGCTGATGTTATCTTGGGACAGGAAGGAGAGAGGCTTTCTAGAAGCCTCTTATGGGTGTCCCTTCCTGACCCTTCCTGATGTTGAGAAACATCCTCCCCAAATTTAGTGATTCTGAAATTGATCCTAAACCAGTGGTTCTGAAGCATGACTAGGAAGGGGAAACCTGCGAGCCAAATCATGTTGGTGTTTTATTTAGGCCCATGGAACATTTTGCTGTTGGATAGATGGAAATAGAGTGAATTCTGACTTCAGAGCTCAGAATGGAAGGAGCTAAGAGAATAAACCCCACTAATACTTGTCCTCTCCTGGATACTAGAGTTCTTATGGTCCTGGAAGCATCCATTTTCCCATATCCATCTTCCAACCTTTTCTGTAAGGGCCACCATTGTTTTTCATCCCAAAGATTCACTTTAGGGGTAGGCAAGGTCCTATTCCTGAAGTTGTAGCTAGAGGATAAGACCCCAGGTCTTGGGGAGTGACAGGAACATCGCAGAAGGAAACCAGACAGATCTGGCTCAGTCAGGTGTACCCTCCTGGAACATCTTGTTCATTTAGACAGTTGTTAAAGCAACTGGTGGACTGGCCAGTTATCAAAGATGATTGGCCACTCAGTACAGTTCAGTTTCTAGGGTTAGTGGGTTACCAGTGGTTCCCTGCCCATGCCCTGACCTCCACTCTGAATACATAACATTATTCCATCAGTCAGCAGGAACAGGTGCGGCGACCTTCTTCAAGGTCCAGATCCGCAGGTGCTGGGGAGCTTTGTGGCAGATGGTGTCAGCCAATCAGCCAAACCTTTCCCTACCCTATCATACTTCTTAACACCTTTGCCTCAACTGATCGTATCCTCACCATCCTTCCTTTCCTGCATAAAACACAACAAAGTCATGTCACCCTCCCTTTCTGGGGAATCTGGGAATCCAACTGCTGTCTTGCTTGTTTTAGGGAATGAGGGTCTTGAGAGGGAGACATGTCAGGGCACATTTACAGGGGGTACCCTCCTTGGGACTGTGTAATGAAAGAGTTGGAAAAAACATCAGGTCTATCCATCGCCCTGCTCCCACGTGGCAGAACGTTTAAGAATTACTCATAGAGAAGGGATGCCTGGCTCGCTTTCGTCATCCCGAGGGCTCAGTTCAGCAGCTGTCATATTTATGGAGTGTCTTCTCTAAGCCAGGGACAGTGCCAGGACCTGGGGTTCAGTGGGGAACTGGTAAATATGGCCCTACCCTTTGGGGGGCTTGCGGTCTGTCCCTGCGCCCTTGCCCTTCCAGCCTCATTCTGCATCAACACCCGCATTTCCTCTCTAGCTCTCACTAGGTTGAATGAAGTCTGCCCGAGAAGGGAGGGCGGGGGCTGGGTCCTTTCGGGAGAATATTAGGAACCTTTTGAGCCCAGAGGCTGTTGAGAGAGGGGCTGGCATACTCTTGAATTACAGGAGGGAGAGGAGTCCTGGCATAGGACAGGAAAAGGAAAGTACATCTGTTTTTTTTTTTTTTTTTTTTTTTTTGCAGATCTTATTGATTCATTGCAGACAATTAATAAAAAGGGCAGGAACAGGTTATGTATGTGTGGTGAGCCTTGCTCGATGTGGTCCACTGCCCTCCTCATCTGTAGCTCACGTGCAGCTCAGATCAATGCCAAGCTTGGTAATTTATTTATGAAATTATATAGCCCTTCCTCAAGTAACATTTTACTTTTATTTTATTTCATCTCCCAGATTCTTGCAGTGAGAGCAGAAGTTATTTCCTCATAGGTAGCTACCTTTTGACACTCATTCATATAAATGGAAGGGAGGGTGGGGAAAAATATCTATGGCGTGTGGTAGACGTCTACACAAAGAAAGACGCGATTATAGTTTAAAGGTTCACATTTCCATTGGATTCTGTTTCTACCTAGAAACCTGGGAAGTTAACCCTCGTGGGCACCTTCTCATCACTCAATGGAACCAGTAATGACAGTCCTAGGAGTCTCCCAGGATCACCTGTCACATAGTGATGGGGGTGCACCTCTCACCCTCCGCACACTTAAGTCTGTTTCTGTGTGCTGTTTATTTTCCGTGGAACCTCTTGGCTGTGTTCTGAAGCTCAGGGATCTCTAGTTACTAACGAGTGGTCCCAGGAGCTTTCCTCTTGTCCCAAACAAGAACGGTGCTATCAGCCAACATCACTTATGGAATCTCTGATACCACAAAATGGGGTGAGAAATCTCTGAGTAAAATCTCTGTTCGTGAAATATAATTAATGTTATGGCGTAGTGTAAGTCAGTCCCTTGCCAGAAGCACTAGAACACTTTCTGGAAAAAGGTAACGTGATCCTGGTCATCAAGTTATTCTCACAAACAAATCTTTGAATACAATGTCAAAGCAGACAATCAAAGAAAAGTTGGCACACAAAGGAAACACGGGAACGTGATTAAGAACCAGCACCCACAACAGACCTGCAGGTTTTCTGGGTATTGCGGTGATCAGGTACTGGCTTTAAAATAACAATGCTTGGGGGGCGCCTGGGTGGCTCAGTGGGTTAAGCCGCTGCCTTCGGCTCAGGTCATGATCTCAGAGTCCTGGGATCGAGCCCCGCATCGGGCTCTCTGCTCTCTAGGGGAGCCTGCTTCCTCCTCTCTCTCTGCCTGCTTGTGATCTTTCTGTCAAATAAATAAATAAAATCTTTAAAAAAAAAAAAAAAAATAACAATGCTTGGGGCACCGGGGTGGCTCAGTGGTTGGGCCTCTGCCTTCGGCTCGGGTCGTGATCCCGGGGTCCTGAGATCGAGCCCCGCATCGGGCTCTCTGCTCGGCGGGGAGCCTGCTTCCTCCTCTCTCTCTGCCTGCCTCTCTGCCCACTTGTGATCTCTGTCTGTCAAATAAATAAAATCTTTAAAAAAAAATAAAATAACAATGCTTACCATTTTAAGTAGAAATAAGGCAAGATTGAAAAACCTGGCAGCAAACTAGAAACTATAGAAATGACATTGTAGATTTGAAACATGAACCAAAAAGAAATTATAGAACTTAAAGTATGGCGAATGAAATTAAGAACTCACAAATGGATTTTAAAAGAATTTAGGCTCTGCTGAAGAGGTAATTAATGACGTGGGGGGACAGGGCAAAATAAACCATCTGAAATGAAGGATAAAAAGTACAAAATAGGGGGTAAGCGACTTAGAGGATACTGTGAGAAGATCTTACCTATTGACCTGGATTTCTACAAAGCAGGAGAGAGGATGGAGGAAGAAGTATTATTTGAGGAAGTCATGGCTGTGAATTTTCTAAAACTGAAGAATAATACCAATACGCAGATTCAAGGAGGCCTACAGACTCGAAGCAGGATAAATAAAAAGAAATGTACATCAAGAAATGTTGTAATACAAATGCAGAAAGTTGAAGACAAATTGTACTATTATTTCCCAAGCAAGTCCCCAATTTCCTTGTGTCTGTATCTTTGTGTGTCCCATTCCCTACTTCTTCAGTTTCATCTGTCCACGTGTTACCTATTATTTATCAGGCTTTATCTGATAATCCTCCCGTTGGTACGTCCAACCAGATTCACAATTAAAATAATCAATAATAGTTTAAAGACGATAATATGAATCCCACGTTTTTTACTATTGCTGCCATTACGGAAGACCTGTTTCCTTCTGGGCATTGTCCTTGGCATTCATCATACATGATCTCATTTAATCCTCCTAAAACTCAGCAGGAGCTTCTACACAGGAAGAAACTGAGGCCATCCGGCTCACCTATAAACTTACATAGCATTTTCCCAATTTTGTGCCATTTACACTATTTTTTTCTTGAACTACGATATTTTGTACGCAAAGCCCATCTCATCTAGAGGGCGAGCCTCATCTCCTTTTTGTGTCTCCTGCTGTGCCCAAGATCTAGCTTTGCACGCCCATAACAGGTGTCCCTTCATTTGTTGAGGAAGTCTCGCATGTGGCATGTCCCTCAGATGCCTTAAGTGCCTGTGGATCCGTTAAAAGTCTGAGCAGACGCACCAATGGAAGTTGTGAGCCTGTCCCCACACCTTATCATCTCTGCCTGCCTCAGCGGCTCCCATTCACACGTTAAATTGAAAGCAGCGACCGATGCTCTATTTAAAGTGTCCTCGAAAATGGCACTCAAGTGTGGAACACAGCTATTTCACTGACGTGGGCAAGGTATTTATGGAAAGGTTGTTTCTCCTTTGGATAGGGGGGTTTGTAACCAGGAACCATTATATGACACCTGTGTGGATGTCAGAAGGAAAACAATGAAAAAAAAAAACAAACCCAAACTCCTCTACCGGTTACCTCCATCTCTATCGAGACATAATCTCCCTGGTTATTTTCTGTACCAAACTGTGTCTCTTCCATCCAAAAATCACAGAATATGACCCTGGGCCAGTCAAAGTTGAAGCAGGAATTGTCCGGAGCTGAGAAAATAATTGTAGTGTGTGCCATTAGCATTCTGGCAAGGGCTCTCTCTGGATCTGTTCTCTCCCTCAGCTTGACAGCTTAATGGTTTGCGGAGAAGGAAGGCTTTAGCACAGCCGGTCTCTACCTACTGTGGGGTGGGGATAACTGGTGAAATCTCTAGAGGAAGGGGGTTGCTATGGGAAAAGAGGTGTTAAGTTCGGGGAAGTGGCCAAGTTCATCAGAGCCACGCACCCTCCCTTCAGCAAACCCGTGACTTGCGTGTGTTTCCGTGCCCTGTGGCTAACCTTTCCCTCCCCGGCTCTCTGTCTGGGCACCTTTTCGCAGGGCAACCTTTCAAATAAATCTTTATTGATTCTACTGATGAAATCCACTGCTTGGCTTTTTGACAGCCCAGGATTTTTTGCTTTCTGAACAGTACCAGACATTCCCCTCCCTTTCTCCGTTAGCAACAAATCATAAATAGCACATTGTTTTTAAGGCAAGTTCCTACTACACATTCTGTCCTCTGGACCCAATGTCCGTTTCTTGTAAGAGGTTTTGGAGCATAGGGGGATCCCCAGTGCCATGGTGCTGGAAAACGTTTTGCCTTTCCTAGTTTGCACGGAGGTACCGACCTAGGATAGATTGGGTAGGGAGTGGTCGAAGCTAGAGGCTTTAGGCAGTTGCATTTGAATGTGAGGACAAAATGTCTAGAATAAGAGCCAGCTCTCTCAACACCTAAAGTAGGAATGCTGGGGACTCTGGCAGCAAATGTGTCCCATGAAACTTACGTGCTTTGCTGCCATCCCTGTGAGTGGATTGATGGACTCTCCACGCAGCCTCTGACCCCATGTCCTACTGGGTAGTTCCGAGCCTCTGGGGGTGGTCAGTGTCTCTCAATAACATTTTGGGCAGGACAGATCTTCCTTATACAGGACCATCTGGAACAAGGCCAAATGAGCATCCCTGACCCTCTGGGGGCCGATCCCAGGAGTACTCAGACACCCGGAGAAGACTTGATGCATGTCTAGAATGCCCACGGGGCAAAATCGCCAATACTGAAAACTTCTGCAAGTCTGAGAAGAGGAGTATGGCTGACCCCTGTACCTCTTCTTGAGGAGGGGCACTATTGAGATACCTTTGAGACACAGCTGAGTGACCTTGAACATGTCACTTCACAAACTCTCTGAGCCTTCAAGCTTCTCGTCTACTGCATGGAGATAGTGGTAGAACCCATCTCTGAGGTGGGGTGGGATTGGTATTAGGGAATCTTCATGAGTGTCTACAGTGTGCTAGGCAATTCAATGAGCACATTATATGCAGGATCTCATCTCATCTTTGCCACCAACCGCCCAGTGAAGTGGGACCCATGATCATTCCCATTTTATAGACAATGAAGCTGTTTTGAGTCCCCTCTCATGACTCAAGGTCATGTAGCTAGTTGGACTATAACTTCGGTCAATGGTTCTCACACTTCAGCATGCTTCAGAATCTCCTGGATGGCTTGTCAAAACCACACGTTGCTGGGATCCACCTCTGGAGTTTCTAATTCAGTAGGTAGGAGACGGTCTTGAAGGTTGGCATTTCTATTAAGTTCCTGGGAGCTCTGGTGCTACCGCTCCAGGACCTCGTGTTGAGGGCCACTGACTTAAGTCTTCCAATTTATACCCACCCATAATCTGCAGCGTGTTGTAAGCTGCAAGAAGGCAGGCGGAAAGTGTGTCCCCTTCCTCTAGGCACACACAGCATACCCAGCAAGAGATTCTGTATGTGTTCTGTGGTCTTGGATGGGGCTTAGTCCCTGGGGTGGGGGACAGAGTATTACTTGGGTTCTATCTTCACTGTCAATCTGTGCATGCTTCATGGATCCCTCAGTCCTGGGATGAGGAGACAGGGTCCTAAGGAGGCACTGATGAGGTCCTGGAACTTTGTCATAGGAGAGAGAAGGGCAAGGTGGGTGACGAGGTGGCAGCAGCTATGGGGACATAGGTAGGGGCTGATGGCTTGGCTTGGGAAGTGCTAAGAGATGAGACTTATTATATGTTCAGAAACCTATACACAGAAAATATAATTCGTTTATTGTGCTTGTATTTTCTGTGACTCTCAGATTTTTATTTTCTTATGATGATGATGTCAACCTGTGCAGAGAGAAAGCAAGGAAAGAGATTTTCTTTCCCCCATCCTGGGGTCAGGGGATTAGGAGGGGAGCCAGGTCCAGTCACCGTGGTGGCAGGGAGAGAAGCCGGAAGAGAGGCAGACGCGGGGTGGGGCGGCCGCCAGCAGTGTCCAGCTGCCCTCCCCTTTGGAGGGCTTTCCCATAACAATACTGTAACCACTAGTCAGGTGATTAGTCATTTACCGTGAGCCCGGGCTTATGCAGAGCACTTTATAACAGTTGTGGGGAAGGAATGCTTATTTCAACTCCATTTCATAGATGGAGAAAGTAAGTTTGGAGATTTAGGAATTTGCTCAGGTCCATGCGATGAGCAGGAGACTGAACAAGGGCCTGGAGCCCAAGGCTGCCGGAGCTAAAGTCTATACCCGTAAGCACTTCACACCAGTGCTGTTAAAACCCTGGTTCTTGCTTTGCCAGAATCTGGGAAGATTCTTCCCTCAGCGCCCCGACACTTAAGTTCCATTTACCCTGCTTAGAAGCCAGTGCTCCCTAAAACTCATGGAGCTGGTGCTGCCCCACACTGAAGACCAGCCTTGGCCCGAGACCCTGCCCATGAATCTGAGTTGGTCAGACAACCTCACAGGGTCTGGTTATCTCCCCTTTGTGAGCATCAGGACCCCTGTCCTCTCTTGCGGGGCTGTAGTGTGGGTGGCTGATGAGTCCACGCTCCCGGAGGGAAAGGTTGGTAGTGGTGATCTCCTCCCCAGGGACTGTCCCAGCGAGCCTCAGCTCCAGCAGCCACCTTGGATTTTGCAAGCCTTGTGCCTGCACCTCCTTCTCTGTGTAGGTGGCCGCCCTGGGAGAACTGGAGAAGGGGAAGGCAGAGGATGGGACCATCTTGATGTCTTTTCTAAGAGGAATTGAAATGCGAGCAGGGCCAGGGTCAGAGCGGGCTCAGTGATGCTCAGCGTGCTGCAGAGGTGCTCTGTGCTGGGGATTTTCCCCTCTGCTGGTTTGATAAATGATCCAGGCCTGGGTGTCCAGGCCCAGTGTGTGGGTCACGGTGGCCCCCACTGCCCAGGTGCTTCCCTATGAAATTGACAACAGACACTCCTGGCTTGAAGGGCTTGATCCAGATAAAGATCCCCCATTTTTAAGTTTTTAAAAAATTTATTTTAAATTTTTTTAATTTCGCTCCTGTTCTTTCCAGAGGTTTCCTGTCATTGTGGATTTGACACCTACTCTCCAAGGGCCTCTGGCCTCCATTTCTCTCCCCTCCATGCCCCCCATCCCTCCTTCCTGTGCAGCACCAGCTGGGTATGGTGCTGGGGAAGGGCCCTCCGCCCTTTGTGGACGCATGTAACCTTCAGTCCTGGGATGCCCTGCAGTCCTATTTAAGGATATCTATAATAACTAGGGAATTCCAGCTAAAGCCCTATTAAGAGTCTTAACTTTTTTTTTTTTAAATAGTCGCTTGGGGGCTGAAAATGATTTCATCCAGGGCAGTGAGTGGACTTAGAAGCTTGAGACTTCTTCCAAAAAGGCTGACTTTATGATTTGGGGCCAAAAAAGAACCATGAAATTTCATCACTGGATTAACAATGACCATAAAGTGCTCATGTGTTGAGTTCCTAGTAGGCTTTGCGTGCTGCTAAGTGCTCACGTAGGCATCACCTGTTCCAGCTTCCTGCCCAATGTGGGACCCTGGGCAGAGCATCCCTGCCAAACGGACACTTGGTCTTGGGCTGAGTGTGTCTGGGGCGACCTCTCCCACAGCCAGGCGGGCCCCATGGACTCAGGCAGGATGGAACTCTCTGCCTCATGACCTCCACTCACAGGCCCTACTTCTGCTCTTTGGAGTGCTCTAGAAAGGTCCCTCTCTCTTCTAGGTAGCAGCCTCCAAGTTCAGTCTAGACATTCTGCCCCTTCAAGGTGCCCTGGTCCTCTGTGGTGGTTTGTTTCTTTTCATCTTTTTCATCGTCCTGATACCACGTGAGTCAGGCCAACATGGTAGCCTTCCTTTGCAGAAAGCAGAGTCAGACACAGAGTGGGGACCCAATAGTTCATTCTCAAAAGATACACTTTTCTTCTGGAATCACCTGCTCACAAATAGCTCCTCTTCTCCTAAGTTCTTCCAAGTAGGACCTTCAACCAGGCCAAGCCAGTCATCTCGATAAGGCTGCTTCTCCACATTTGGGCAATGCTTTAGAAGTCATGGCTGGAAGAGACAGCTCTTTGTGCCCTGAGGTCACAGCCCCTGCCTCCTGCAGGCCTCCTCTGGGCTGGTTTGCCTAAGGACTGGATGCGTAATTGGTCTCCAAGCATCCACAACCCCAGTGGGAGCGGAGCAGCCCTATGGGGCAGGCCTACTGGGAGGGGCTGTGCCAGCAGGAGCCCCACAGGGGCAGCAGGAGGCCTTGTCCAGAGGCCTTCTCCTGATTTCTTGGGCTCCATTCATGCCTGGTCCACTGGCTGGGCCCTGGATGTGGCAGTGGGGATGTGTGCCATGGTGAAGGTGGGAACAGGAGCATAGTTAAGTCTCTCCTCGCAGTAATCTGCAGCTTCTCCCCTGGGGCTCAGAGCAAGAGTCAGGATTGGGATAAAATGATAAGGATTAGTTTCTTGTAGTGAACAAATGGAGGAGAGACTGAGCCAACCACGAGAGCAGTACAAGCCAAGAAGCCCTGGGGCTAAGTACTGGGGCTGTCATGGCTAAGGCTGATGGGCAGCCATCCTGTACCCAGCACTGTGGGGAGCAGTTACACCCAGTAACTCACTTAATCCTCACAAAAGCCCCATGCGGTACGTACTATTGAACTCCGCTTCATACCCAGGGAGCCTGAGGTTCAGAGAGTAACTGTCCAAGGTCAGAAGACAGATGCACGCTGTTCTCCAAGATCGGCACTCTTGAGTGCTGGGAGGAGCAGAAGACAGGTGGGGAGCAGAGGCTCTGAGCCTGGGATGCAGTCTGGGCTCCACCCCCCAAAACTGCCTACCTTCCCTGGACCCCAGTTCCCTCCTGTGTCAAAGGGTAGTAGTAGGAGTGCCCTTGTGGGGTTGTGGTGAAGGGTGCTGGTGTGGCACGATGATGGGGTCAAGTGTACAGCCCGGTGCTGGACAGGTGGCAAGGTCTCAGTAATTAGCTCTAAGTGTGAAGGGGAGGATGCCTTGCTTTTTGATCACAGAGAAAGTATCCTGACTGTGAGGTCTGCCGAGAGGGTCTCCATTAAGGAAGAAGACAGAGTCTGGGAATAAAGGGTCCTGGGTGCTCATTCTCTGTCACGCTTTCCTTCTGGCTCCCTTGGGTGAGTTGGTGGGACAGTGGGGTGTGGACTCGCTGGGCGGCTGCCATTAGGTAAGTGAGATGATTAGTGCTTGAATAGGAAAAAACCCCTTCCCTTTTCTCTGGGCCCCCGTATCTGCTGCTGCTGTGAAGAAGGAGGTAGGAGGAGTGATGGTTCTGCTGGATGGTCTCAGCCACAAGGGTTTTTACCAGAAGCTGGGTCTTGAGATTCCTGAGCGTGTAACCCCCCGCTCCTTACTCTTCCAGCCAGACTCCCGTCCCTTCCCTGCCCAGCCCACCCAGGGCAGCCCTTGACAGAGAGAGGCAATGAGCAGAGTCTGCCATGTTTTAATGTGCATTGCCATCCGCTGGGCGAGATCTCAAAGTCAATCAGCACTTAAGGGAAGGTTCATCATCCATGATGGTGAATAGAAATCCAGATATGAAAACAGTCTTCCTAAGACTCTTTTTTTCTTTTTTGGAGAAGGGAGTGATGAGTTGGTGTGGTTAGTTTGTCCTGCAGTTTGTAAGGCACATGATGAAGGGTTTGTGCTAGCAAGATGAGCTCTTCATTTTCGTATTGACCCCTAGTCTCTGCATGATTTGTACTATTTTCTGTCCATACTCTCCTGGTAGGTATCTTTTAAAGCCACTTACTAAATTTTAAAAACACTGGATTATTAAAATGAAATAATACACTGAATCATAAATCCCCTTAATTGGCACAGATCTGCAACGATATCTTGCAAATACTGATGGGAAGCTAAGGTGCGAGGGGACCACATCAGTCCTTTGGCATCACAAGAGCCCTATACTGCCCTCAGTACATCTGCTGTACCCTATAGGACATAGGCCTGTTGCTATACTATATATATATATATATATATATATATATATATATATATATATATATATTTCATTCATCTAGTATTTTCTTTAGGCATCTCCTTAGTTTGGAGACCACACAATAAAAAACCTTCTGTGCCAGCCAACCCAGTAGTTGTCCATTTGCTCCAAGTCCTGGCTGTTTTTGCTCTAGCAACTCAATCCTCCTGCCTTTGCTCTCTGCAGGTCCCCTCCCCCAGTCTGTGTCTCCGCACACTTGCACACGTGTGTGTGTGTCCAGGAGCATGTCCCTAGTAGCCAGGCTCTCGCTGCTGCACTAGGGGTAAGTGTGTTGGCATTAGGGTAGAGAGAAACCCCAGACTATGCTTCTCTCTCCTAGAAGATGAGATGTTCCTCTTTCACTGAGAGTCCTACAGCAAGGAGCGAGTCCAATGGTAGAAGTTAGGCGGGCAGGTAGCCATGTAG
Source organism: Enhydra lutris kenyoni (assembly GCF_002288905.1). Taxonomy (NCBI): domain Eukaryota; kingdom Metazoa; phylum Chordata; class Mammalia; order Carnivora; family Mustelidae; genus Enhydra; species Enhydra lutris. The sequence continues at coordinate 10,370,594 of NW_019154111.1, forward strand.
CAAGTTAGTTGGAGAGCCTGGATTAGGGTCAGGGAAGAACTGAAACTGCTGGTGGGTCTCACTGGATAGACCTGTGATGGCCAAGAAGCTGAGAGAAGAAGTATTATGTCCGTTCTTTATGTTGTTCTGTTTTCCATGTCTGTATGAGCTCCTTTTCATTCCCATACACATAGGTCAAGCTAGAGCTTCCTCTTTATTGACCTTTTCTTCTAAATAGTGTTAGCCATGGGAGTCATCACGGAGCGGCCAATTTGTTTCCCAACCTCCCTTTCTTCTGCCTTTCCCTCCCTTCTCACAAGAATGTCTCTCAGTCTCATTGTATTGCCTGACAAGATGCCAAAACAAACAAACAAACAAACACACTCTTAACCTTTCCTTTGGAATAACCTCACAGGGGTTGGTTCTATAGACCATGGGCCCAAAACAGACTTCTGGGCCCCCAAGATGAGAACATGTTCCAGGAGATGGGTTGGTATGGGGTGATGGCACTGAGGCTGGAGGGATGCTGACGGCAGAGGGGGGAAGGGAGCACAGAGCATGTGGGCCTGCAGCCTCTGTGTGTGGGAGAAGCCCAAGGACTCTGCCGAATCAGAAATCCCTAAGGTGGGCAGGGCAGCTGCAGCTTCACAGACGAGCAGAGCAAAAGGAGAACAGAGGCCCACATGCATCAAATGAGAGAAAAATGGTTTTCTTGTGGAGCCAAGGTTTTTTTGTTTTAAGTAAGCACAAGGGACTCCGATGGGGAAGGGAATCTTTGAATTATTGGAAAATGCTTTGGGGATGGAAAACTGGGCTGAGGCTGGCCTCTGTGGATTTGGGGGAACTCTTTGAACAGGGGCTATCTGGAGACCCTTCTCCAAAGCTCAGTGGCTGGTTCACAGGACATGTTAAATCTTTTCATGTTGGAAACCTTGCACCCATCCAATTCCTGGGTTTATATCCTGCCCAAGGATTTGGTGACCTTTGATGGGGGCTTTGAGCAGTGTGAGAGATGCTATAGGGTCCATTTAGGGTCTTATGGGATGGATCATTTCTTCTTCCATGTCCTTTTGGGCATGTACACTGTGCCGAGTACTGCGTATAAATAAGAAGCATATTTTCACGTCGGGAGGGCTGATTCAGCAGCAAAGTGAATACAGATGTAAACATTACAGCAAATGCAAAGTAGAAAGTGATCCGCTCTGACATTCGCACACATGGCTTTGGAAATTCAGGGAAGGAGAGAGACTCCTTTGGCTTGGAGATGAGGAGGAATTTGTGATGGTGGTGGAACGGACTGCCTCGTTTATTGTTCACCACCCCCTGGAAGGCAGGTGCTACTGTCAATCCCATTTTACAGTTGAGGAAACTGAGGCCTAAAGGGAACGAGCCATTTGTCCAAGGTCAAATTTTCAAGGATAGAGATAGAGAAGGAAGAAGGAGAAAGGAATCTCAAGTGAAGGGAAGGACTCAGTGAAGTCATGAAAAGAGGAAAGCTCAGGACCTGCATGAGTAATGAGGGGTAGTTCTATTTGAGTGGAAATGATTGAAGCTAGGAGGTCTTTGAATGGAAGGCTAGGTTTGTCCTCCATTCCGTAGGCAATAGGGAGCCACTGAAGTTTCTTGAGTAAGAGAGTGTCATGATCACAGCAGACAAGTGGTTTAGAGAGAGGAGAATCAGAGATGTATAAAGCATTAAGAGGTGACTGTAACAGAATATGAGGAGTAGTACTTTGTGCCCAGAGGACATTATAAAGAACTATTACCTTGGACAATGCGGGAGAGAAGATTTCTTTTCATTTTGGCAAGAGGCAACTGATTTCATAAGAATGAAGGAAAAGTGGTCCATTTTCCAATTCCTTCCAACTCCATCCACCCATTTGTACATACTCTCCTAACCGCTAAACCAGACCATACTCATTACTGCTTCCCCTTTTCCTTTCTGCTTCCTGGATTTCTTTACACAAATGTGATCCCTTTAACACCAGTTCATCGGAATGAATTAAACCTCTTTCATGACTTCAGACATTTATTGGCTTCCAAGGGGGTGGTATGTGAGTACAAAGCTGGCATATAGAAACATCTAGATCACTGGGGTGAAGGTTTCGTACATAGTCAAGAGCACTGAACTCAGGTTCTAGGTCCAGGTGATAACTCCTTTGGTGGTGCTAGGATGTGTGTTCTGTTTTTGAGTTTCTGCACCTGCAAAGTGGGACTAAAAATACCTAAGCCAGTGAGAAAAATGAGACAGTGATAAGATAAATGACAGTGTCACCTGAGAACTTGTAAGAACTCCAAATGACCAAGTCATGTACCACACCCACCGAATCAAAAGATCAGGGAGGGCTTTCCAGGTGATTCAGCAATGCATGGTCAAGTTTGAGAGCCTCTGCTGCTTATCATAGCACTCAAGCATTCAGGCTCGTATGTAAACTCTGTCTTAGTCTGTTATAGCAGTTCCCAAACCTGAGTGTGCTCACAAACACCTGGAGGCCTTGTTTCAACACAGGTCCCTTACGTCTGGTGTGCAGCCTGCAGATTTGCATTCTAGCAAGTTCCCAGGTGAAAACCCCTGCTTTGTGACACTCTGGTTTTGTGGCTTTGAACATCTTTTTAGCTCTCTCTGGAACTCACTTTCCTTACCTATAAAATGAGGCTCATAATAGTATCTACCTTATAGATTGTTAGGAAAAACAAATGAGGTAATTCATATAGAGTGCTTGGCACATCGGACCTCCCTAAACATTCTCCTTGTTATTAATGAATTTGTAACATGTTCTACAAATACAGAGGATCACTGTGAAAGCTAAATCGCAGAGGACTACTGTGAGTCTATTTAAAAATAACTATTCTGGTAAAATATATAAAACATAGAATTTGCCATTTAAAATGTACAACTCGGTGGTATTAATTACATTTGCAATGTTGTGCAACCATCGCCACCATCCATCTCTAGAACTTTGTCATCTTCCCCACCGAAAACTCTACCCATTAAACAATAACCGCCTCTTTCTCTCTCCCACTAGCCCCCGGTAACCTCTAACCTACTTTCTGTTTCTATGAATTTGCATATTCTAGATATTTCACAGGAGTGGAATCATAGAATATTTTCCTTTGGTGTCTTGCTTGTTTCCCTTAGCCGAATATTTTTAAGGTTCATCCCTATTGTAACATACATCAAAACTCCATTCTTTTTTAAAATCACTGAGTCATATTCCATTGTATGGACACACCACATTTTGTGTATCCATTCATCTGCTGATGGGTACTTGGGTTGTTTCCACCTTTTGGCTCTTGAACATTGGCTAAATGAACATTGGTGTACACGTATGTGTTTGAGGCCATGTTTTCAACTCTTTTGGGTACATACCTAGGAGTGGAGTTGCCAGATTGTATGGTAATTGTATTTTTAGTTTTTTGAAGAACCACCCAACTGTTTTCCACAGCAGCTGAGCCATTTTACATTTCCACCAGCAATATTCAGCCGTTCCTATTTCTCCATATCCTTAAAAACGTTTCGTATTTTTCATTTGACTGTAGCCATCCTGGTTAGACGTGAAGTGGTGCCCCATTGTGGTTTTGATTTGCATTTCCCTGATGACATCTTTTCATGTGCTTATTGGTCATTTGTCTATCTTCCTTGGAGAAATGTCTCATCAAGTCATTTGCCCAATTTTAAATTGGGTTCTTTGTCTTTCTGTTGAGTTGCAGGACTTCTTTATGTATTCTGAATACTAGACCCTTATTAGATGTGTGATTTGCAAGCATTTTCTCCCATTCTCTAGGTTGTGTTTTTTAGTCTATTTTTTGGGAAAGATTTATTTATTTATTTTAGAAAAAGAGATACAGCACAAGGGAGGGGTGATGGTGGAGAGGAGCAAAGAGAGAGAATCCTCAAGCAGATTCCCTGCTGAGCACAGAGCCCAACACAGGGCTCAATCCCACCACCCCAAGATCATGACCTGAGTCAAAATCAAGAGCCGGCCTCTTAGCCGACTGAGCCACCTAGGTGCCCCTCGTGCATTTTTTAAGGTATAGTTCCATTGAGATATGATTGATATGCCATATACTACAACTTTAAAGTATACAATTTAATGCGTTTTGACATGTGGAAATAGCTGTGAGATCATCACCACAATTAAGATAATGAACAAACCCATCACCTGCCAAAGTTTCCTCATGACCTTGTAATTTCTCCTCCCTGCCCTTGGTCTTCCTGCCTGTTACTAGTAATGCTCTAAATACCCTGCAGTTGACACTGAGGCATCATGGGAAGATACGTAATCCGGGCCTCAGGAGGCCAGACCCCTGGTGCTCTGGCTCCGTTGGTGGATGCTGATTTTGAACAGCCTCTTCACTTCCCTGGGCTTCTTTCTGACCTGCATATGACAGAATCCTGCTCTCAGGGGTTCTCATCCACTCTGGCCTCATATTAGAATAATCACCTGGGAAGCAAGTGATTATTGCTTTTTAAAAAAGTAACATCTTGATAATTACTTTATAGTTAATTTTGAATAATTACTGCTTTTTGAAAAATACTGATGTCTATCCCCCATCCTTTGAATGAGAGTTTCCGGGGGTGGGTCCTGGTGTCTGTGCTTTTTAAAAAGCTCCCCTCACCCCAGTGATTCTGATGCTCAGTAAGTTGGGATGATTTTCTTCTTATTCAAAATTCTATGGTTTATCTATCCCTTTGTATTTTTCATGTTGATCTCCTTTCAGTCTTTCAAAAATACTGTGAGGTAGGTAAGAAAGATATGGCTTGTTTAGAGACAAGGACACCAATCCAGATAGTGGGTAAGGGACTTGAGTAGATGTAATGTAGCGTGGAGACTATAAGGTAGTATGTGTTTTTCCATTATTCCCTTCAATTGCTGTTAAACGAGGTGACACCAGCATGCCGGCAGCCGGTGGCTTCCAGGTGGGGTCTCCCAGGGTGGGATTACCATGGATCGGGGGCTGACTTTGCCAATGTATCCAGAGATTAACATTCTTGGGACTAATTCACTCTAATTCCCTAGGATTTTGGCAGTTAAGGTAAAATGTTACCTTTTTCACTGTAATGGAGTCTGCTCCCATCTAACTCATGAAAGAATGGTGCTTGCTCCCCTAGACACCCTTCATGACCTTCATGACAGCAAGGTCTCCAGAGAGCACACCTGTAACCTGAAGGTGTAATGGGTGAGTCAGTCAGATGTGATCAGCCTTCACATACTTTCAGCTGTTGGCACTTTTGTCCCTGCTCAGCCATTGTGGGCATATCGGTGATGTCTCCCCTCTTGGTCAGGAGAAGTCTGCAACAGTTGACCCCATTGCGGGTGTTAAGCAAATAAGGACAAGGGGTGCTCCTTCACATCTCCAACAGACTTCTCACGTGGTCCATTTGGCCAAGTTTAAATCCTGTGAATGTTCTGAAACTCATGACTGGCAGAGGAAAAGGAGACCACCACGATTGGCTTAATCCCATCTTGGTTAACCACTGGGGCTAAGAATCACTGGCTGATTCCAATCATGACCAACCCCCTTCTGAGGTGGGGCCCCAGAGGTGAACTCCTAAATAAAGTTAGGGGTTATATCAGTTGGAAAGAGTTGGGGGGGTCAGCTGCCTCCCAGAGGAGCATGGCACTGGAATCATTTTGAGAACCATGTCATCCATTTCTTGGAGAAGTCTTATGGGCAGCTCTCTTCTCTTCTTGGAGTATGCTTCCTGTGGAACCATGTACTCCCATCTGGAAGCCACCACAGCTCACTCTCTCTTTCCCTGGTTTGTATAAGATTGAAAACCAACAGTTGTTGCTGTTTTGCTCTGTACTCTGGACTGACCACCCTGAGTTGGTTAACACCTTCTTCATCCAGACTCTTCAGAGGACAGCTTTCTTGAGTTATATTCTTGTTGGGGGAAGAGGCTGTGTCACCTGAGTGGGCCTCAGTTCCCTGCTCTTTCATCAGTGATTTCGGGACACCTTGCCCCTGGAAGGTGGCTTCTGCAGATATCTGGTGCTTCTGTGTGGATGTCTTGTTATGAAATTAATTCTCAGAAGGTCATCTTATCTCCTTGTTTCAGGGCCTTCTTTCTGTAGCCTTTGTGTGCAGACTCCATCAGCCACCTCTTGGCTCTGTTTGAAGATGTTGATTAGGTCAGGTGGGTGCCTGGGTGGAGGTTGAATTTGGCACCTGGGCGGTGTGCTGGCAGGTGGAGTGGGGAGTTGGGCCGGGCAAATACAAACGTGAGTGTGATGTGGTCGAGTGTCCTTTCAGGGGGGAATGCAGGCCATTGGTCGGTTGCCGCATCGATCTTTCCAGGATGAGCATTTTGCCTCATTGATTTTTCACTGCCAACTGCCTCCTGTTCCTTGGTTCACTTGGAGATTGCTTCGTTTCTTTTCAGTTCATTTTTCTGTGCCCATTTGACATTTGGCCATGTCGTATTGCCCTTACTCGAGGTAGGTGCTGATCACCCCTTTTCTCTGTGACCTGGCAAAGGCCTTTAACCTCCCTGAGCCTGTTTCCTCATCTAAATAGAGATGATGACTCCTGCCTGAAGCATCTAGAAGCTGGGGAGGCCGTCGGATATCTGGGACAGTAGCTCCTGGGAGGTGGTGGCAAGACATGTTTGGTAAGGGAAGTGTGGTCTTGCTCAGACTAGGAAACAGAAGGAGAACCTCCACTTGAGGAGGGGCACTGAGATCTCCTGGCCCCGAATCTCAATCCCCCTACCAGTGTGTGCGGCTTGGGACATGTGGCTCCTGAAAACAAGGTGTATCCTCCTTGTAACCTCAACCCAAGTATGAATTTAAAACTGTCCATTACTATCTAATAGCACAGCAGAGACAAGGCTGGACATTTAAACAGGACTTTGCTAGGGGCCTGGGGGTAATAAAAGGGAAATAAATAAAGTTACTATAACAAGTCAATGTGGTTTCCAAGTTAGGGTTTATTTTGCTTTATCAGTGGATGAAACCCCAATTTAACGCCTGCTATGCCTCCATGGATAACTGTCCATTTTGGACCCTGAGCCAGACCTGATCTACATCTCTCAAAGTTTAGGCCTAAAGACTGAGGCCCAAAGAAGGATGGATTCCCTCTCCTACCTGCAAAGATGTGCTGTCAGTCCTGTGTAGGTAGCCATCTCTTACCTGGATGACTTACATCATGGATGTTCACTCTCCATGAACATAAATAGCTTTACACCCAAGACCAGGACAGACGAGTCATTATCTCTCAATAAAACAGCAGCCCCAGAGGATCACCAGAAACACCTGCTTCACAAGCAGCGAGGAAGTGGGCCATCCAGATGAGGGGCTCTGAAGTTGAACCAGCTCTTTGGAGAGGAGGATGACAGGGTCTTTGAGTCTGGGAACGAGTTAGGAAGAGAGGAAGCAGAAACCCATACTTTGTTTAAATAGACTCATTTTATGCTTCTTCCTTTCTCTGTGTTTATTTTGTTTTCCTGTCGATTTCATGTAACCACAGAGAAAATTGCGGCCTCTCTCAGCTGTGCTGAGAGGAACGTGGAGAAGTGGGTTGTAACAGGTGTGTGGTGTTCTGCCAGGAGGTTAAAGGGAAAGGTGCTAAGTACCCATGGGGCCGTGGTGATGGGGGACACACTGTATTACATCAGTGGGCCTTCAGCAGAAAGGGGAAATCAAGGCCACAGGGTCTCAATCATTTGCTCTAGCTGCTTCTCCTCACCTAGAGATTTCCTTTGCGGACCTGGATCTCGAAAGCTTTTTTCTTTTTCAGTAAGCAAAGCAAATTATCTTAAATTTCTCAATCTACTTGACGGAATTTTTATAAAGACTAAGTGAGAAAATAGATGTAAAATTGTTTTGAGGAACAGAAGCCAGCATACCAACATTTCCCAAAGTGTGTGCCATCGAACAGTATTCCTAGAGATAGTAATAGGTGTTATGCAATAAAGGATTCCTTAGTCAAACCCATTTGAGAAACCCTGGTTAAGAATCCTACAACAGGTGTCTTTAGCAAAGGACTTCTTGGGACTTTTAATGAGCTGATGTGCATCTTGGCTCTCCAAGAGGATGACTGGGTGCTTCCCAAACTAGCTTAAGCAGGGACCCTTTTAGGGCAGAGCTTTGGGAAGGACCGACGTATTTTCAGTGCTGTATTCATATAATTGTGTGGGTTTGGAGTTGCAGGTGAGGTAAAGGGGGCATGCTTTCATGCAGAAAGTTTGACGGGCATTTGTCCATACCAGTTTCTCATGTCAACACTTCTTCCCATTCTCTCCAGTGTCCATGAAGTGGCAACTATAAACAGGGGTTACTTAAAATCCAGGAAAGTACTTTTGAAGGGAGAATCCTTTCTTTCTTTTTTTTTTTTTTTAAGTTAAAAACCATCTTACCCCACATGCTATAGCTTGGGGGAGCTTTGAAGACATTGTGCTAAGTGAACCCAGCCAGACACACTGGGGCAAGTACCGTATGACTCCATTTATCCGAGGTCCCTGGGGTAGTCAGTTTCATAGAGACAGAAAGCAGAAGCATGGTTGTCAGGGGCTGAAGGGAGGGAGGTTTGGGGGGTTAGCGATTAATGGGGACAGGGATAGTGGCAGATGATGGAAACACTCTGGAGATGGATGGTGGTGATAGCTGTGCAATAATGTGAATGTGGTTAATGCCCTGAACCATACCCTTAAAAATGGTTAAAATGGTAAATTTTGTGTAATGTCCATTTTACCACAACTTTTTAAAAAGTTGATTAAAAAAAAAAATCTTGTCCTCCATCTGAGTTCTTTTGATTTCAGTGTAATTTCTGTCAAACTCTGCTCATCAGACCTTTGATGGTTTGCATAACTGAGTGCCCAGGATGCTCTTTATAACTTTGAGTGAAGAGAGAGCTTTTTGCTAAGACTGTGACCGAAGCTGATTAGCCTTTGCCATCTTGGCTCCTTGAATCTTATTAATTTTGGTTGGAAATTTATGAAGTTCACAAATTGTCCCATACTTTGTAAGCCTTTGCAAATTTCCTTTAGTAAAATTGAAATTTTGATGTGAGAGTGCTCCTTTCACACACAAAAATAGGTGTAAAATGCTAGGTCCCTAGGGAAAATATTAAAAAAATTTTTTTTGACATCACTTTCCTGAGGTTGAGATCATTGGTGCACCATCTACGTGATCAGGGGACTGTCACAAGGAGGGGCCCCTGATGACTAGGGGGCATTCTGTAGGCTTAGGTTCAGGTCTTTGCCTCATTTTATATTTCACTGAGAATCAGTTTCTCATCTAGGAAATAGTCTTGCATCCTCTTGGGAGCGTTTAAATAAGGTGCCTTATGCAGACACACCAATGGGTTCTCTGACAACTACTTCTTTCCATGATTCTCTTTCACATCAACTTGGGCAGGGCTGGCTTGCAGATGACCTTGCCCTTGATGCCCCAAACAGAACTGTTGACTTCTTTGCTCCCCTGCAAAGTCTTTCCCATATCAGGAACATGGCACTGCTATCCACCGAGTTCCATTGCTCAAGCCAAAATCAAGGAGGCGTCATGACTTTCCCTCTCTTCCTCCCCTCTCATTTCTCTAGGCACCATCAAGCCCTGTTGAAGCGGGTCCTCTGTTTTCAGCACCAACACCCAAGCCAGGCCACCATCACCCCTCCATGAACTGCAGGTCTTCTCTTCCACTCATAAACCATTCTCCATCTAGCAGCCAGACTGCATTTGTTAATGATAAACCCGACCTTGCTTAAACCCTTTTCATGGCCTCCCATACCTTTTGGAATGAAATTCGTATTTCTTCCCATGGTTTTAAACGCCCTCTGTCATTTGCCCCCTGCCTTCCTCTCGGACCCCATCACTCACACTTCTCTGCTCATCAATGCCTTCCAGACCCTCAGCCTTCTGCCTTTTCCTTGCCAAGTCTGCGCATCCTCAGAGTTTTTGCATTCACTTTTCCTTTGGCTTGGAAGGCCCTTTCCCCAAATCTTTGCAAAGCTGGTTCCTCTTTGGTATTTCTTTAGCCCCCTGCAAACATGACCTCAGAGAGACCTCCACTGGTCACTCCAGTTGGGGACCCTGCCCCTGCATACGGGACTCTATATCAAATGACTGTGTTTTCCTTTTTTTTTTTTTTTTTTAATTTTAGTGCTATCTGAAAATATTTACTTTTTCTTAATCATGGTCTTTCTCCCTATTAAGCTCTGTGATAGCAAAGACTTGTTTTTCTTACTCATCATGCCCTCTTAGAACCTGGGTTCCTGGTACATAGTAGGAGCTGAGTAGGTGTTGCTGAACAAATCCACGAACAGACTTGGGTCACCTTCCCTGCTTGCTGTTTGGCCCCTCTCGTATCATCCCTTAGCTACCCAGGCCTTGCCCAATTGTGCTACCTCCCTGGCATGGAGGGAAGGGATCTATTCTTCAGATGCAAGTTATCAAGGCCTATCAAAGTGATGACACTCCAGTTTCATTTTTATACATGAATAGGCTAGAAGGCCTTCTTCTCCTCCCACTTAACAAGCACATATGTGTCATGGGGCCTTCTAGACTCATCTGCCCTCCTACTTTTGACCTACATTCTTCAGTGATGAAGTCTGATGGGTGACTTTGTGGTTTACAGGGAAGTATAGGATATGTCCGAAGACCTCTGAGTTGTAGACATGAAAAGTATGGCTTTGGGCAAGTTAATGACATCCTCTGAATGTCAACATTCATGTTGGCATTCATGTTCTATGAATGACAACATCAACTTGTGGTCCATGTCCCCATCTGGACAACAACAATCAGGGGTTGGATAGGGATGAATATGTAGTTTTGGAGTCATGAGTGTGTATTGCATATGAAGGAGCTTGGGGAAGGCAAGGTTTACACACAAAGGCAAGGTGGTGGGCGTGGAATTCCAGGTGGTGTAAGAGGAGGAGGTGGGTGCCGCTGGCTGGTGTTTTCTTCTCTGGGAGAAGAATTTCGTGTTTCCATCCACTGAGCAGTGTGCAGAGCAGACTCATAAAAGCAGTGAGTGTACTTAAAGGCCTCCTCGGTTTTGCAGGGGATTTGACCCTCTGTCGCACCTTGGATCCATCTCTTGGACTCTTGTGTCCCCAGTGACACAACTTCTGAGCAGTCCTGAAAGGGGGAGTCAGCAGCATTCAACATGAATCTCCCTCTGCCTTGCCTTGCCCTGGGCCCTCCAGCACTGTGCCCCATCTGTCGTCTTGTCTCCTGGAGGAGGAGGAAGGCACAACTAATTCATAGGGTTGCTAGGGGAGGGAACCTGTGCTGTCAGGGGTGCAGGCAAGAGGGCCTGGCATTGATGTGAGGGCAGAAGTTGACTTGTTGAGGCCCATGGTCTGTTGCTGCTTTGAGATGGACACCTTAGAGAATGGTGTCTGAGGGTCTTCACTATGCTGTGCCTTGCTTGTGAAAGAGTGATGGGATGGGGGTTGAGATTGGCTACCCCTCACCTCATGGGTTGCTGGTATAAATACAGAAGTTGGGTGGGATTTCAGCAGAGTGGGGGTGGGCAGAGAAGGAACTGGGAGATGGGAATGTGTGAATTAATTTAGAATTGTTTCCAGAAGCCACACACCTCTCTGGTCGTTTAGCTTGTAGTCATGCGCCCAGCAGGTGGGAAAGAGGCTTGACTCAGTAGTCCACATCCCTCCTGCTGGGAACCCAGTACCTTCAAGCACATGGGAATAAGCAGGGGGCTGGGCCAACAACAAGTTCCTTGGGAGGAATAACATACTATGCTAGCATTACTCGATCAATACTAAACACTTTTAAAACTCCAGTGTTGTCATGGTGATGGAATTATTTCCAAACTTTAAGACATTAAATCCTCCTCTTAGCCTCCCTCCTTGTTTATTTCCAGGTAGCGGTGTCTGGCCCCAGAACTTTGCTGCAATCATTCTGAACTTTTTTTTTTTTTTTTTTTTTTTTTTTTTTTTAAGGAGCGAATATAGCTCTGTTCGGCTTCCGGCTGCAAGGGAGATTTCTGCCAAGATTTGCGGCACGCAGCTGAAATATGTTTTGTATTTTATGAGCTTTGGCTCATCGTGGGATTAAATAGCACTAATTACATGAATATAGACCAGCAAGGGAGACAACTGTTCACTTCCTGATTTTCCCTGGAATTGAAAAAGAAAGGGAGGAGGTAGAAGGACAAGTAGGGGACTGAGGATAGGGCCCTCCCACTAGATATTAAATGACAACAGAAGTTGTCATTTAATGACAGAAGTACTGTCATTTGGCTCAAATGTGCCCCCAGTAGGCTGCTCCTTCACGGTGCCGCTCAATGCTGGGGCTACTGGGTTCCTTATATGAAGATTGTGGGGACAGAAGGGGTTGGCTCTGCTGCGGGCAGCAGTGTCAGGGCCTGGGGTCAGGGAGCCATTGGGGAAACAAATGCCAACTGGGGGAGAGGCTGAGGGCCAAGGATCTGAGGGCAGTGGGCTCCCAGCAGGGTTCCCCCAGCATCCTGTATTTGGCACCTTTCCAAACCTGTTGACCTTTTTTTCAGCTAGAAAATTCTAGTTAGAGATTTCACACTTATCTAAGGAAGGGAACCTTCATTCCTGTTTCCATTTATTTTCTTGCTAAGGGAAGGGAAGGGAATGGACACTGTCACTCTGTCATGGGTGTAAATTAAGTCCTTGGGCTGGGGTGTGGGAGCTGCGGCTCCTACCAACTCTTCGGGGAGCTGTTGTGGGTGGGGGTCCCCCGAAGCCGGAACAACCAAAGGTCCCTCCCCTGCAGGGTTAGCTTTGCTCCCTTGGATCTGGCTCAGTGCAATGGACCAGAACCTGAGCTGACAAAGTGCATCCCACTCGAGCCTTCCTTATTATGAGAGACAAAATGGGCTCAGGGAGGGTGACTGAGGCCCACCTGAAATGCAAGTGCCCCCACATCCTCGGTGGGCAGACTGTGGAACCTGACTGTGGCCGGCTCCCCCAAGGCACCCCACAATTTAGATCTAGGCTACTACAAAGCCGGTGAGAGCAAAGGTGGGAAGAGCCTCAAGAGAGAAACTTCAGCGGCTGGTGTTTTGTTTTCCAGTCAACACCACCACCACCACCCCCACCCCGCCCCGGCCCCGGGTGTTGTAATCCATTCCACTATGTGTCTCTGCCACATGCGCCATTGGAGGGACCCTCGCGGCATCACTGGGGGTCTGGGTTCCCTGAGGTCTAATTGCCTTACTCTCACTTTTCCTCAATTTAGCCCAAGAAGAAACTTGGTGACCTCTCACTGCATCACCCTATTTCCAGAAACACCATTTTACAGATGGAGGAACTAAGGCATTAAGGGAGAAGGGCCACAGGACTGTGACCCTTTGAGAGGGCCATTCCCGACTTCTGTAGCATCCTTGCCGCGGTGATGCAGAGAAAGGAGGCTTTAATGGGTGACTTTGGCTGACACATGAACCGTGCACCACCGTGGGCTAAGGAGATCCCGCTTCTTCCCCCGCACGAGAGAGGAGAGGAGGGTCTGGGGAGGAGGTGCTAGTCAGGGTGAAGCCACACATCGTGGTTTCACTTACTGCTGCCAGGCTAGGGGTCCAGGCAGAGGATGGCCGGGCTAAGGGGAATTCGGCAGGAAGAGCTGCAGTGAGCCTCCTTTCCAGATGACAATCAGTCAGCCAGGCCAGCCTTCAGCCCGCCCTCCCCAGGCCACACGCATGCCAAGTCCAGCTGGGGCATCTGACCCCAGATTCCCAGCCAGCCTGTGTCTTTAAATGAGACACTGGAAAGTTTACGATTCTGTCCTCCCAGCTCAGGCTGCTCTTGAGAATGTTGTGTTTTTAAAGCCTCACAGCCAGACTTGGAGTAAAGAGAGTCATTGCTTAGCGACTCCCCCACCCGGAGCACAGTGCCTAGAATATAAAGGGCCGTTGCGATGTAATAATAGAGTTCCATCTTGGGCTGCCTGGGCGAGCTGGAGCTCTGGCTCAGCTCTGCTGGGAACACGGCAGACTTGGCCAGGGAAAGGTGGTTCTGTCCCTGGGAGGCTCCCTCAAGGCCAAGGACAGGGAGGACAGGGGAGGGGAAACCATAGATGGGGGCCTCAGGGGTCCAGGGACAACCTAATCTCTGAATGGGGGCGGCTCACAGACTCACCCTCCTGCAGAGGCTTCTTCTAGGCTGGTTCCAAAGGCTCTGTCCATGGTAATCACGGTTCCCCAGCCCCCTTTAATAAACGGGGAAATGAGGATTAAGAGAGCCTTGAGCAGCTGAGCTTGGTGCTGAATTTCCTGGGGACCAGGGCTGGTTGCCTGGAGGCACAGGGACTCTACGTCTGTGCCTGGCTCCCCAGGACTCCCTCTTCCCCGTCCCTTATGCCCTTCTTCAGCCCTTCCCCCAGCCACCAATGTCACATTTCTCATTGCTCCAAAGAATAGAAGCAGAGCAGAGGGAAAGCAGGCTCACGACCTGGGCTCACGACCTGCCCTAGCTTTTGCTGGTTTTGTGCTGGGTTATGGCCACACTGACCTTTCGGAGTCCCCCACGCACATATGACTGTCCCGTGACAGGGCTGTGACCTTCTCTTGGGATGGCAGTTGCTTTGGCTTGATTTTCCCCTCCTAGCGGTGGTGATGGATCGCACTGTGACATCCCCGCCCTCAGGCACTTTTCCTCTTATGAATGTGGCACTCATTTCTGCAACAGCCACGAGGAGGAGGGGCAGCAGGAAACCCTGGGGGGGGCTCTGCACCCATCACGGCCTTTGGGGGCAGCCACTGCATGACCAGGCCACAGATGTCACACGCAAATCGTAATTCTTCAGAAAAATAAAGTAACAGTCCATGCCTCCCACTTCTAGAAACCAAGAGTCTAATGTGAGAAAAGCAGGCAGGAAAAAAAATACTGGTTACTTACTGAGGATGTTCTTCTGAGCGCATAGATTACAAACTAGAGTAGGAATCTAAAAAAGGCATTTGTCTGTTTTGCTAATTTGGATATCTAGTGTTTCTTGAATTAAATAGGAAGGAGACCCAGGCTGTGTTCCCCAGTCCCCCTCCCTGCCCTCAGCTGCACACACATAGCACCTCCCTAGCCCTCAAACTTTGGAAGGACCACTGAGTAACGTGAAGAATTTTCTGCCTTACAGACATTGGCATGGTCATCTCTTACCCATCTAGGCACAGCTACTTGCAATCTGGCTTTGGGAACAAGGAGGGGGGGTGGCTGGCACCTAAAGGGGGTGCCCTCTAGGGGCAGCCTCATGTACTACAAGGATCAGAGCTCCCAGCCCAGTGCCCAGCCTGGGCTGTGAATCCCAGGTGTGATAATGCTGGCTAGTTCTGCCTGTGTTAGGGTGTTGCCAACTGCTGTCACACACATGTCCACCATTTCAGAACCTTGTTCCAGTAATGGTTTCTCTCTTGCCTTCGTGTGTGGGTCCTTCCATCTCTGGGCTCCATCCTCCTATAGAACCTCAGAATCTTCTTTAACCCACTAGTGAAAGGCTCTGTAGGAAAGTCCTATCTATTTCCTACCTGTTTTGATGTACAGATGAAGCCAGGACATTTCTTCACTCTTCACAGGGCCACACCTGGATACTGTGTGAAAATGTAGAGGCTGGGAAAGGTGGGCCATAGCTTGTGGCCACCTCTTACCAACAGCCTCACACCGTCAGGTGCATGGATGGGGAAGCACCCATTTTTGGTGGTTCATTAGCTTCCTGTCCTCCAGCCTTGCCTGGACAAGAGATGAATCATGTCTAGTGTGGCACCGAAGAGGAGGCTAGGGGAAATGAGTTTCCTAGCAGGTGTTGGCCAATGGAGCTCTGCAGAGCTTACCAGTGACTGGAGATGACCTCAAAGGGGGACAGCTGGAGGGTCCTATAGGAGACTGTTAGTCACCAGAGGGCAGGTCTTCTTCTTCTTCTTTTTTAAAGATTTATTTATTTATTAGAGAGAGAGAGAAAGAGAGAGAGAATGAGCATGGGGGTGAGCCCCATGTGGAGCCCAATCCCATGACCCTGAGATCATGACCTGAGCCAAAATCAAGAGTCCGATGCTTAACCGACTGAGCCACCCAGGCGCCCCAAGGGGGTACTGTCTTCTGCTTGGTACTGTCTTCTCCTTTAGTGTCTGAACCCCTTGCAGCCAGCTCGGAACCCCTTGCATAGTACTTGCTCAATCAACATTCATTGGCTGGATGAAAGAATACACGCTGATTCTAGCAACTGTGTCTTCTACCTCGTCTAAGTTTTCCTCAATGCAAGTTTGCTCCCTGTCCTCAACAAGGTCTGTGCTGATTTTCTCTGCTGAGTAAGTGATGGTTCTCAAAGACTAATTTGGGGACTCAAGGCAACTTGCTACAATATTCCAGCGGGTAGACTGAAAGCTCTCATTGTAGATCCTGGATAAAAGAGACAGTTTCCTTGATGCACTTGAAGTCATGCTTGAAGCAGACAAAACTGAGTATTTTAAGTAGTTGGAAGCGCTGGATCAGAGCAGAGCAAAACTAGCATTTTGAGTTTGGTCACTGTTGGAACAAAGGGCCCAGCACCCAGGTTTGCTCTGACTTCCGCTGTAGGTGGTCCCAGATGCCATTGCAGACACATGGCAGGGGAGTGGTCATTCATTCGTTCATCAATCGCTCACTTATTCATCCATTCATTCATGTGTTCTCAAACATTTATTACATACCTATTATCAGGTATTACATACCTATTATTACATACCTGTGTATCAGGCTCTGATATTGGAAGCGGAAATAATCATGGTAAAAGATAAATTTCTGGCTTCTAGAAGCTCACATTTTAGGGAGGGACAGCATCAGTGGACAAATACAGCACAGTTTGTACAGTGTGAGACTCTGGGGGGCACTGGTTCATCTACTACCATAACACAGGCGCATCCTATACTAGACACAAGGCCAGAGATGGCTTTTTCAGAGATGTGATCCTAGGTGAGGCAGGGTTGAGGGGTGGGGATCCCAGGGAGTATAAACCACGTATCCACTTCTGGATACAGAGGCTAGGACAGTCACCATGGGGTCTCACCATGGGACCTGCCAGCGCTGCCCTCAAAGCAAACACCCAGCAGACAGAGGAGCACTGTGTTGGATTCTGAAAGTCAGCACACAAATACACATACAAACAAAACACCGTCACACACCCAAATCTTACCTGAAATAAAGTGCCACTGTTTGCAGAATTCTAGGTTATTTCTGTGGCCAGCAGGACGTGGAGAACTCTTTGGCATGCTTCCTTTCCCCTGTGAAAGGATAGTCTATTAGAGAGGAAGGGGGGAGAAACACTTTAGTCTTTTAGCTGGAAGTCTGGATTTTTCTGTGAATGGGTTAGGATTCTTTCTTTAACAAATTCCAGAACCCACACTGGCTTATGCAGAAGGGGAATTTTTGGCTCATGTAACTGGAAAGTGTAAGCATAGAGCTGGTTTCAGCACACTTGATCTAGACATCTGTGTGATGTCACCAGGATCTGGGATCCAGTAATTTCCATTCTCTTGCTCAGCTCTGCTCTCCTCAGTGCTTTGGGCTCATTCTCTTCAGGCTCCCCTCCCCACCTCCCACCCCCATGGTTATAGGATGGTGCTCACAGTTCTCAGGTGAATGCTTCTCCAAGGTCACATCTAATGGAAGACCTAGAACTTTTTCCTCAGCACTCTCATCCAAAGCCTGTGGCCTCTCAGAGATTCTGACCTTACCAGGTATCCATCCCTGAACCAATCACTGGGACATTACCCCCCCGCACCCACCCCTCCAGCAGCTCTGTCCTGATTGGTTTGGACCCAAGTCATGTGCTCTCCCTTGAACCAGGAATAGACGCCATTCGCTCAGAAGCTTTTGGGCTGAGAGAGGATGAAGAGGTGAATCCCTAGAGGGTAAATGAATGGTACCAGAATAAAAAGTGTCCCCTATCTCTAACAGTGTCTTTCAAAGATTTTCCTGATCATGACTATATGAGTCGGTGTTCTCCAAAGAAACAGAAACTGTGTGTGTGTGTGTGTGTGTGTGTGTGTGTGTGTGTGTGTGTGTAGAGAAAGAGATTGCCTTTAAGGAATTACATTATACAATTGTGGAGGCTCCAAGGCTCCAAGTCTAAAATCTGTAAGAGTAGGCCCACACTAGGGACTCAGAGGAGAGCCATGTGGGCCCACAGACTGCAGACTCAGCAGAAAGCCAAAGGCTGTCTGCTGGCAGAATTCCTTCTTGCTCGGGGAGGTCAGTCTTCAGCTCTTTGGATGGCCACTTTATGCGGGGGGCGGGGGAGTCTTTCACCCCAAGTCCACTGATTTAAATATTAATTTCATCGGAAAACATCCTCATGGAGACATCCAGAATAATGTTTTTCCCACATGTCTGGGCACCATTGGCCAGCCAAGTTAACATATAAAATTAACCATCACAATGGCTAACGTTAAGAAATACACTTACATCACACTCAAAGCATACACATATATGGCTCAAATAAAAGTCACGCTAAATCGTGGTTATCCTTCCTCAATGTGACATAGTCTTATTTTTCTCTATTTTATTTCATAAAAAAGCACGTGGGACCCACTCAGTTGGTTTCTGGATTCACGGTATGTTGAAGAGATGGTCTTTTGAAACACCATCCCAGAATAAGTCTTCAGAATGCTCTATCATCCCATAGCAAAGGTCTTTCTAAGTCCCAGCATGACTTTGCTCTACCTCAGCCTGCACCTGTACCTCTTTGTGCCTCAGTTTCCTTATTTGTAAAAGAGACACACTTACAAATATTTCTTCTACCTAACAGGGTTGTCATGAATACTAAAATCAGAACAAGGTGATGTATATGAAAACGTCTTGTAAACTCTAAAGTAATTTCATGAGGTAATTGCCATTTTAAACTAGTCTATAATAACTTTCTTCTCTACCACTCAGGTATCTGAGAGGCTGGTGCTATTTCATGAAAATGAGTTTGAGCTCTTCAACACTTGCCACATAAAACAAAGACAGTCCCAATTTCTTTAATCAGAATGATGATCAGCTTCTAAAAATGAGTCCCAACTCCCCTGAGATCATTCAGAATTAAAATATGATTTCAAAGAAGGGAAAAGTGTGGTATGTTTGGGTTCAATGCTGAGACTTTCAGTTCTCCAGCCTTCTGCCCCTTGCCCACTCCGCTAGTTCAGTGAGGTCTTTGGGCCGATCTTGGGGTGACTCAGTCACGTCACTTGCCTTCAAGGATCAGAGATGGACTGGTGCTACCTCCAATACTTTTAAAACCAGCTAATTGATGCCCCCAGACAAGACGTCATAGGCAGGACCTAGAATTGGGAGCAGGGTTTCCTAACTTGGGTCACCACCTTATGAGGACAGATGTTCTGGAATGGAGCTGCCCAGACAGGCCAGCCCGCGGGGACAGAGCTGCCTCAGGCAGCCCTGGGGGGCAGAGGGCTGGCAGCTCTGCCCACTTGTGAATCTTAGAGCTGGGGGCAGGGGGCGTTTCGGTTGGGTCACACTCAGCCCAGACAAGCTGGAGCCCACACCATTGCTTGTTTCTTTTCTTTTCCATTTCTCTGTTACGTGTTTCCTAATCAGTCCTTCCGTATTGTGTAAAATATGAGGCTGGTTATTCCCATCACATGTTATTGTTTTCTGTGGGTGCCCCCCTCTCCAGGCGCAGTAATTTCACCATCCCCAGATGAGGGTGATAAGTGTTTGAGATGCATAACTGTGTCTCATTTCACTGTCTAATAGAAGATGGAGAAAGAGCCCCGGCACCTTTCTGCTCAGAAAATTCATAATTACAGGCTTCCTTGCCTGGCTTCTTATGAACTGGAGAACTGTTGATTGGTGTGTGGGTCTGTGAGTTGGACAGTTAGGGTGGGGGCATGGCAGGCACACTTCCCCCCCCTCCCATGCCTGGCAGGTTCCTGTACAGGGACTGCAGCAGGTTCCCTCCAGAGAGCTGGTGGCTGAGCCCCGGGCAGCACCTGCCTGTCTGGAATGAGGATTACCAGCCCTGCTGGAATTTGGTTGTTGGCAGCAACGTTCTGAGACCTCTGTTAGCCAGAAGAACATATGGCATCCAAAGAGCACGCTCCTCTAGACAAAGGCCAGGGAGCAGGTGCTGAAATGGGTTCAGACAAAGTTGGAGGACAGGCTGCAGGTGGTGGAAAGAGCACTGGAGAGGGAGTTCAGAGACCCGAGCTTCACACCGCCCCCTTCTTCAACTCACTATGTGACCTTCTGCAAATCATTTAACTTCCCTGGATCACAGGTTCCTTGTCTTTAAAATCACGGATTGGAACTCTACCCTGGATTGTCTCTTCCTGATGAAAGACTTCTAGATTCTTCTCTGATACTTGGATTGGCACAGGCAGCTCAAGATGAGCCATCCCGAGTCCTCATCTCTCCAGCTGAGATGGTGCCATCAGGTACCATCTTGTTATCATAATCCCAACCCTGTTCATCTCATTTCAGTCTTGTCAACAAGAACAACAACTATCATTTGCTAAGTACTTGCTGCTCGCCTGCCCAGAGGCCCTGGGCCAGGTGCTTTCCATCACGAACACTTTGAGAGGTGAATAGTGGTGCCTGAGGGATGGATATTATCTGCCAGGTTATGCTCTGTGGGTCCCAGGGGCTTGACTTCCTCCTACAGAGCTGTCCCGGGGTTTTTCTCTTTGGGGACTTACATGGATTGAAAAGGGCTTCTGTGTGTTCTGTATTCTGGACTCTAGAATTGTGTGTCTCTAGAAAGACTATGGATTTTGTGGTTTGATACAGACCCCAAACCTGTTTGTGGTTTCAACCCCAACCCTGCCACTTATTATCCCAATCCAGAGCTAAGTCACCTCACCAGGGAAGCAGGTGAAACCACTCCGAGCCCAGCGCCCGGCTGTGCTGATCAGGCAAGGGGGTCAGCGTGCAGGCCTGGGGCCTGGTACGGCAGATGACGTTCCTCTGTGCCTCTCTCTGCCCAGGAGAAAACAGGTCTTGAGTCTCGGCTGTATGTCGGGTGTGAGCTTGGCACTGTGGATTCACCAGCAAGCACGACAGGCCTTCCTGCCCCCATGGAGCCCACGGCCCTCAGCCCCAAACTCCAGTGCTCCTGCAGAGGCTGAATCAGTGGAAGGACGGGGGCCCCTCTCTGGGGGTCTGTGCTCTTTTCCCGTAAGTGCCCCTTCTCAATACCCCACAGTTTACAGTCTCCATCTCACACGGATGTCCTGACGAGGCTTGGGGCTTCTCTTTCAGCCCTGTCTCCTACCTGACCTTGTGCTCCAGACAGACTGTCCCTGGTGTGCACCATCTGACAGGCTTTTGCGACTCTGACCCCTCCCCAAGGATGCCCTTCTCTTCCGGCTCCGCGTGTCCCCGCTTAGTTCACAGTCATCCCACAGCCTTCTCCTTGCTCCCTCACCCCAGGCTGGAAGTCAGCGTTCCTCATGGGAACATTCTACCATCTGTCACATAGCAGCCCGCTATCTGCGCAAGTCGGGTTCTGGTGGCATCTACCTGAGCGGACCCCCCGAGTTCTTGGAGGGTCCCTGCAGCCTTGGCTGTCCTGGGATCCCATAGCATTTTGCACGTTCCAATTGTGCCCCGTGCTGACATCTGTCATGTGGGGGAGTGAACGCAGGCCCCAGGCTGGTACGACTGTTCTGGGCTGTGGCTAGGCAACCAGTCTCCCTCCTCTGGTGTGCCTTTGAGAGGACCCGGGCTTTCTGTCAGGATTTCAGCTGACGTCGAGTCTTGGCTTTCTCCTTTCTTCTCTTGGCCTTCATGGAAACGTGGACTCTCCCTGTGGTTGGGGCGGTGGGGGGTGGTTCTCTTGCTCTGTGGTCTACCTCTTCCCACCACCTCGTTATCAAGGATGTGGGGGTAAATGAGAGAAATTCAGCAAAGCTGAGATGCCCCCAAATAAGATGTAGGCCATTCCTGCCCTTAGTTCTCTCAAACTGGAAGAACTAGGAAGCCATCCTCTTGAATAGAAATGAATGAGACTGTTAGGACCAAGAGCTGTTTTGTCTCAAGGGGAGTTATTCATTCATTCATTCATTCATTCATTCATTTATGGGACAACTAATTAAACAGTTTGTTCTCTCCCTGTAATGAAAACCTCTCACAAGAGGCCCCAGTAGGAGAGGCAGCCAAGGTCTGCCTCATTAAAATGACATCAGGGCTCAGAGCTCGGCAGTGTACCCAGAGGACCCAATCACCACAGAGGGATCAAGGATCAGCCCTGTGCACCACTTGGCAGTGGGCAGGTGCAAAGGAGAAGTGTAGGTGTAGACCCAGAGGGCTGGGGCTGTAGGAGACAGCCCTCAGGAAAGGGCTTTCTGAACTATTGTGCTGTGTGTGAACACAGCTGGCGTCCGTCCCCACCGCTCCAGGCTGGGGTGAACGGAGATGGATTAGCGGTGAAGAATGAGAACCTACTGTCAACTTGCACACCCGGGTTTGAATCCACGTCTCCCCCTTACAGCTCTGCAAGTTGTGTAACTTCCTTAAGCTGCAGGCTGGGGACAGCCGTACTGCTGACTTCAGAGGACTTGGTGCCAGCAGGAGATGCCACATGCAAATCAGGTTATTTGTGCAAAGGTTAATATAGGAAATCTTCACAAAGAGTTCCTAAAGGTGTGGCTCCTTAAAAGGCAGAGCGGTATTTGGGGGTAGGAACAGCGAGCCCCGTTACCTCCTCTAGGACCAAGTGGTAGGGGGCAGGAGGTGGTTCACAGAACCTGGAGACAGAGGCGGCATGGGGAGGCATGCCTAGGGTCACTGAGATCTGGGGGTGAGGGTGGCAGCCAGTGAGGCAGCCCACCCCCCATCCTCCTGTCCCCTCCCCTCCCTTCCGGCTTTCTGCTGACCCTCCCGGCTGTGAGCACCACACCAGGCCTGAGGGCAGGCAGCCTGTGCACGCACAGTCCACCCAGGTCAGCCTCCAAGGTACAGAGAAGGGCAGGTAGCAGATCTGGAGGGGCAGCTGGAAGAGTCCCCAGCACTGAAGGGTTTGTACGCTGGAACGAGATGGTCTCTGGAAGGTGCTGGACAGTGATTGTTCCAAAGCCAGGCATCGGGTAGCGAGTGGTTATTGTCCTCATTGTCACCACCATGATCATGGTTATTACCGTTATTGTTATTGTCGAGGTTGCCCTCCTGCCACCCAGCCCTGGCTGTCCCCCGCACGTGTGGCAGCAGAGTCCCTAGGCCTTCAACATCTCTGTGGCAGTTTTCTGTCTCCGCACGAGCAGAGGGCTTTCCCGGTAGAGCCCACCAGCTGCGGGGGGAACTGAGCCGCTATCATTGTTGTCCAATGTCACATCCTTGCTTTCCCCTGCAGGGAGCCTCTCCTCCTGAGTCCTGGCCCTCCGAGGGGACCCTTGTGCCGAGTGCTGCCGTGCCGCAAGGACCCGTTTCTGAAATGAAAGCCATGCCTTGGAACTGGACTTGCCTTCTCTCCCATCTCTTGATGGTGGGGATGGGCTCCTCTACTCTGCTCCCCCGGCAACCCCCACCACCGTCCCCGAAGCGGTCTTTTGTCACATTCCGTGGGGAGCCAGCCGAGGGTTTCAACCACCTGGTGGTGGACGAGAGGACAGGGCACATTTACTTGGGGGCCGTCAACCGGATCTACAAGCTCTCCAGTGACCTGAAGGTCTTGGTGACCCACCAGACAGGGCCGGATGAGGACAACCCCAAGTGTTACCCACCCCGCATCGTCCAGACGTGTAACGAACCACTGACCACCACCAACAATGTCAACAAGATGCTTCTGATAGACTACAAGGAGAACAGGCTCATTGCCTGTGGGAGCCTTTACCAAGGCATCTGCAAGCTTCTCAGGCTTGAGGACCTCTTCAAGCTGGGGGAGCCCTTCCACAAGAAGGAACACTACCTGTCAGGAGTCAACGAGAGCGGCTCCGTCTTTGGAGTGATCGTCTCCTACAGCAACCTGGACGACAAGCTCTTCATCGCCACGGCAGTGGACGGAAAGCCGGAGTACTTCCCTACCATCTCCAGCCGGAAGCTGACCAAGAACTCCGAGGCAGACGGTATGTTTGCTTATGTCTTCCACGATGAATTTGTGGCCTCGATGATTAAGATCCCTTCGGATACCTTCACTGTCATCCCCGACTTTGATATCTACTATGTCTATGGCTTCAGCAGTGGCAATTTTGTCTACTTTTTGACCCTCCAGCCTGAGATGGTGTCTCCACCAGGCTCTACCACCAAGGAACAGGTCTATACCTCCAAGCTTGTGAGGCTCTGCAAGGAGGACACGGCCTTCAACTCCTACGTGGAGGTGCCCATCGGCTGTGAGCGCGGTGGGGTAGAGTACCGCCTGCTGCAGGCCGCCTACCTGTCCAAAGCCGGCGCCATGCTTGCCCGGACCCTTGGAGTCCGTCCGGAGGATGACCTCCTCTTCACTGTCTTCTCCAAGGGCCAGAAGCGGAAAATGAAATCCCTAGATGAGTCGGCCCTGTGCATCTTCATCTTGAAGCAGATCAATGATCGCATTAAGGAGCGGCTGCAGTCCTGCTATCGGGGGGAGGGTACGCTGGACCTAGCCTGGCTCAAGGTGAAGGACATTCCCTGCAGCAGTGCGGTGAGTCAGGGGTGGGCCTGTGGGGTGGAAGAGCAGGGTGTGGCAGGGGAACCCTAGCCTGTGGCTTCCATGGGATGGGAATCACCCATCCCAGTTTGCAAGTGAGACAAGCACATCCCATCTCTGAGTCTCATTGGACTCAGATCAGGGCCAGCTCAAATGTGTTGTGTTGTGTCTCTGACGCTGAGCTTATCAGGGTTGGAGGTAGAGCTGAAAGGTAAATTTCCCATCCAGGGACTTTATTCCATGTTGGCGTGTGGTTATAGGGGAACATGCTTGGAATAAGTGGGGATTCTGTTCTATAGTTATATGCACCAGGCGTTGTTAAGGCCAGATTATCGTGTCCCCTGGTACGAGACATGGACCCATCCTTCCTACTGACTGTGCCTGCAAATCGCTTCCCTGGGAGCTTGGAATGAAACCACTAGTGGGAATAATGGAGCCAGGCATTCTACATTTGGCATAGATCTAGAACTTCAGGAGCATTATGATTTAGTTCCTTGATTATCTTTAGGAAAGGGCAAAATGAGAGCAGAAGTAGGGTAGGAGTCCAGTGCATATAGGGGTGGATGCAGAACTTACTTAGAAGACTGCATTTCTGAAGCATTTTCTGTGTGCTCGGTTCCAGGCAAGAGGCATGCCAAGCAGCCTTGAAACAGTGCTGGGTGACAGAAATGCTGAAGGAAACCGAAAAGAGGTGGGGAATGGAGGGTGGGTTTAGGAGGCCTTCCCAGGGCCTTGCTGGGCAGCCACCGGTGCAGCAGATTGTGGCCCGGCTTGCTGTGGCCGGACTTCTGTTCATCTTGAAAATGATTCCAGTAACTTAGAGGCTCGCTTATGAGCATCTTCTATACCCGTGTCCCCCTCCTTTCCCCGTTTATCATTCACTTAAGAAATCATGAACCTCATTTGAGAAAAATCTATCCTGTGATCTTAATGTAGACAGAAGAAAGGAGAATTCACACACAGGTAGAAGTATGTGATTCTTGAAGGCCAGTCCAACTTCGGTGGAATGCCACATTAGAAAAATGTATCTTTTTTTTTTAAGATTTTATTTATTTACTTGACAGAGAGAGAGATCACAAGTAGGCAGAGAGGCAGGCAGAGAGAGAGAGAGGGGGAAGCAGGCTCCCTGCTGAGCAGAGAGCCCGATGTGGGGCTCGATCCCAGGACTCTGGGATCATGACCTGAGCCGACGGCAGAGGTTTAACCCACTGAGCCACGCAGGTGCCCCAGGAAAATGTATCTTGATTGACTTTAAGAGTCTAAGTTTCCCTTCATGAAGTATAGCTACTTGCCAAACACATCTCAGGGGACACTGGCTCCCGGGCAGCTTGTGGGGAGGTCATTCCTATGGGCACTGGGACTCCGGGGCAGGGGGTGAGGTAGGGGAGATGGAGGAGAAGGAAGGGACTCAGCAACGTTGGTCTTCAGGGCCTTAACATTTAGGCTCAGGCTGTTTTCCAGTGGTGAGTTTTCCAGGTACCTGGGCTGAAACTAAAAGATGCATTTCTTTTTGGAGATCCCATGAAGCCAGAGACCCCTAGTGTCAGAGGGAATGGGAGAGGCACCGTGGGCCAGAGAGGAAGCAATCAGTTGACAGTCTTGGCCAGGCCAGAGAGCAGAGGGGACTCCAATGCAGCCGCTGAGCCCTAGCGGGTGTCATATGTTTGGGAACCTTTGGTTTGGGGCAGTGACTGATCCACTTAGTAGAATCAAGGAGACAGGTTTGTGAACTTGGGGGCCATGGACTTCTCCCAAATGCAGGGTCTAAGGGACAGGCCTGGCACTATGCTGTGTGTGTGTATGATACACATGCGAGCATAGCTCCCTGGGGGGGATACATTAGGAAGCTGGCATGGGGAGGGCCCCTAGAGACCCCCTGGACTGTGCCTTCATTCTGAGGTCCAGCAAGGGAAATGAATGACCCAAGGTCACTAATTTTGGGAAAGAACGGCAGACGTAGCAATTGAGGAACCTCTCCCTTGCTTCTTGAGGGAAATCCCACTTGCACACATGCGTGCACACGCACACACCTACCCACGCGTGTATGCACACACACAGTAAATACTCCCGCTAGCACGCACACACACACACGCACTCCCAAAGTTCAAAAATGCAAGCCTACACTGTGTGCTTATGAACCAGCTAGTTCTTTTGCGATCAGATGGGTTGGCTCTTTTTTTCTGTCATTGCTTTTCTGTTGGAAACTTGCTCAAATTCTGTCTTTTCAGGTGAGGCTTTTGGGAGTAGAATCAGCTGCAGGGATCAGCCTGGCTGCCCACGGGCAGGTGTTTGTCCCGCCCTTGCTCTCTGCCACAATACAAAAAGCAAAGTTCATCATGGAAGTCTGCAGAGCTGCAGGTCCTAAGGCCGCACGGTGGCCTTGGAGAGAACAGAGGGACGACAGCTTTGCAGGACAGGCTAATGCCAGGGCTGGGAGTCATGGAACCAGATAACAAGCTTTTGACTTTTCTTTGGGCTTTAATTAGCCCTTTCAAGCTGAAGGCAAGTTCAGGGCTGAGAGCAGAAAGGAGGAGGCCAGAAACTCCACACCGGGCTGGGCTGTGTCCCCAGCCAGTATAAAAGGCCACGCCAGCTTGTAATGTCAAGTATCAGTTTCCTTTGATTTGGCCGACACTTGGATGGCTTTGCTCTGGTGCTCAGGTGCTCGGCCACAATTCATTTGGCCCCAGCTCAGACCACACATGCCCACCCCACCTCCCCGCCTGCCATCAGCCAGGCCAGAGTCCTGGGCCTCCCCGGGAGGAACCCTCATGGGTGCACCATTTGCAAACCCAGTTTTTCCTCCACCCATTCACGTGGCTTTTTCCCTTGAAGCAAGGATTGACAAGTTGAATCTAGAGTGCTCTTTGGCCTCTGGGTCCAAGATTCCCTGGAGGCCTGTGAAGTGGGACAGATTCTCAGATGGCCTCTGTCCCGTGGCATTCCTTCCGTAAGACAGTGGAGGAGGGAAGCTTGGGCCCAGGAAGTTGACTTTTAAGACCTGTGTTTTGTAGGCTAGGTGTTCCCTGTGGGCTTTATCATAATTACAACCCAAAAAGTTTGAGAAGGTATGATTAGTGGTTCGTTTTTTAAATTGAGATATAACTGACATATGACATTATATTGGTTTCAGATGTATAATGTAACAATCCAATATTTGTATGTATTGCAAAGTGATCACCGTACTAAGTCTGGTTAGCCGCACATAGTTACAAATTTCTTGTGATGAGAGCTTCTAAGATCTATGCTCTTAGCAACTTTCAAGTATACAACACAGTATCTTAACCATGTAGTCACCACGCAGGACATCTCATCCTCAGGACTTAGTTATTTTATGGCTGGAAGTTTGCACTTCTTGAACAGTGATTTTACTGTGTTTTACAGTGTTTTACTGTGCTCCTGTTGTCTTCATTCCCTAAGGATAGGATGCCCATCTTGTGGTGTCCTTCAGGGCCTCCCAGCCCCTGCCATTGCTTGGGATCCCCGTTTCTTCTCCTGATCTTGGGCCTCCAGCCCTCAGAACAGGCAACAGTATAAACCCTGGCCCCTGACCCCCTCACTAGGTCCCAGCTGCCACTCTGGCTGTGTTCAAGGAATGTGGGTGGCATGGGAAGAGAACACAGGTGTGACTTGGGCTGCCACGCCGGGGAGCATTTGTGGGGCCACATGGTGGGCCACGGCCTGATGACCATACAGGAGAAGTGTCACACCGCGAGGCTGGAATCTTAGTCTGCAGGCCCCAGAGAGCTTCCTGTTGTTTTTATTCCAGGTAAATCAGAGAAGGCTGGCAGAGCCCACATCAGAGATAAGGGATGGTGGCCCGGAGTGGCCTCCTCTTGGGACTGGGTCACTGTCAATGTAAAGGCTTAGCAAACACAAACCAAAAAAGTGGGTATTGGGTGTAGAGGATGGAGAAGCAGCCCGGATGTTTTCTGGTGCTTGTGGGTGGGAGATGGCAGTGGATTTCATCTTTGCCTTCTGGCCATTCTTTACCTGTGTCCTGGCTTTCCCAGCTTGAATAGAAAGAGATACCAAGGACAACTGGTCTAATGTCTGAAAATTACCTACAGGTCTCAGGAGGGCATGGGCAGAAAGAGGGTCCTAGAGGCATCAGCCAGGGGTCCTATTCTGTCTTGGAATCAGGGGACTAAAGGCCAACCTGAGGCCCTTTGCTTGTGCACATCCAGGAGGGTTAATGCTAATGATAGAATCTCTGTTTCTGCTGCTCAGCACTGTCTCTGGTCCCTTTTGAAGGCTGTCACACAGGCTTCGCAAAGTGTCTGTCTGCAGAACACAAGATGATTGGCATGAGGAACCCAAGCCAATGGCATCTGTCATGTGCCAGGGCCCTGAGCAGACCAAGGGGACAGCTCCCAGCCTTTTCTTGGAGCCGGACGGTCCTGATCCAGAGTGGGGCAGCTGGGCTGGAGAGTGTGCTCTTGTGGGCCAAGGCTCTTGGGCTCTACATGGGCCGAGTGGCCTGGCCTCCCAGAGTCCCCCAGGCATAGCTATCCATGCCTCCTCAACCTTTCTTCACCTTCTCAGCTAACTCACAGAACACTAGCCCTTCCACTTCCAAATGAATTAATGATTGAAGGAAGCATTTATCAGGCCCTGGCAATGCATCCCCTCCCGGTGGATGCCAAGAACCGTGAAATGACATCAGTGTCCAGGAGCCCAAGGGTCCAGGAGGGAGCTGCTCCCCAGCAGGTGATGATGACCCGTGTAGCAGGAACGATGGCTGTGGTCACAGGAAAGGTCGTCACTCGTGCCACTGTCTTCTTTGAGTTTGGATCCGATTGAGAAGTGGACATGGGAGTCAGGGAGTGTCAGCTTTAGTGCTGATAAAGCTGGATGGGGCAAAAGTCAGCTTCTTCCTCTTCCTCTCAAAACTTGAACTTTGGGTGACCTTCCAATACAAAATGTAGGTGCTTGGGGCAGAAACTATTATCCAGAGTCATTGCCTCACACGGGTCAGGTCTCTGTAGCGGGAGGGGAGAGGGGTGGCCTTCAAGCTGCCTGGTGATCCCCTCGCGGGGGTCCATTTGTATTGGGCTTGACAGTTTCCAGAGGGGTTCATCACCTCCTTTTCTTCCCGTGATGGTGCTGTAGGATAATAGCAAAGGCAACATCCTCTCCAGCGGAGAAACTGGAGGAACAGAAAAGTCAAATACTTCACTCAAGGTCATGGGATTCGTGGACCAGAACCCACTATGCATCCTCATTCTTAGACCTGTGCTCTCCCCAGCAGGGCTTGGTGGTGTGCTAGTAGCATCTAGCAGGGGACAATCTATGGTGCAGAGATTGTCTGGGCGCTACGGGGCACTTACGATCCTGGGGTCCTGGACCCTAGAGCGCTAAGTGCCAGGGAACCCCTCACCACTGCAAGAATTAGAAAAGCCTCTTGCATTTCTGGAAGTCCAGGGTGGAGAACCATTGCCAAACCACATGCCTATCTGACTTGGGGTTCACCCATCAGCCCTGCTCTATCACACACTGTTCACAGAGGCGCGGCGACTGAGATTTTATTTTTAACCCCAAGCATCTCTTCATGCCGGACAGTGGGGAATAGTACAGGAGAACCCAGTTCACAGGGGCCCTTGCTTCAACTCCTATAGGCATTAGTTTGGCAACAAGGCAGCCCTGGGGGGAGACAAGGTCAGCCCTCCACCCTGCCCTGGTCTTGGGCTGGCCTCCCATCCCAGCCTGGATGGTTCTCGGGTTTGTCTGGTGCCAGGGATCCTGAAAAGCCATGAGAGGGAGCATCCGGAATGGTCAGGAGGCCATCCCAGGCTCCAGGGGCTGGTTTTTGCCCGTCCGCTCAGGGTGTTTTCTTGTTCCCAGCCAGCAGGAAGTGTGGCTCTGGTTAGATGGGGTGCATCCTGTTGTTCATGGCGCTAGGCAAGGCTTTCTCCTGCCGCTCAGGCCAGGAACTCCTCTTGTCTGCCCCATGCCTCCTTCCTCGGCTCCATTACATCTGACACACACACGCACACACACACACACGCACACACCAGGCCCACCAAACGTGCTCCCTGCACACCACACTCAAGTCGCAGGCCCCCGACTCACGGGCCCCGGCACTCACGCCCCACCGCCTGCTGACCCAGTACTCCAGACTTCAAGGTCGGCATTTGGGGGCCTGCCACAGTGCAACCCCAGTCTTTACAGAACCACGTGTTCCCTCTCTCCCCTGGGTTTGGCTTCTGTGCTAGGCACACCAGTGAGAAGGCCATCTACCTCCCTCTTTTTGGCCAGCAGGGTTTGCAATAACCGTCATCTCGCAGCTAAGTACACATGGTGCTTTAGGGCCCAGGATGGTGGCTGAGCCTTGGGTGGTGTGCTGGGCCAGGCAAAGGGACACGTCCCCTCAGAATGCCAAAGCCTGTTGAGTCAGCAGGGAGAATGATGGACCCAGGAGACCTCCGAGGCCCTCTCTCAGCTGCTCTCTCTGCTGTGTTCTGCTGTGGAGCTTCTGCTCATCTCCTTAGTCCCTCTCCTCTTCTTTGTGTGACGGATTCTCCACCCACACACTACACGGAGCTGCTAATGCAGCGAGCTCCCTCTCACGTGCACGCACACGCACGCACACGCCCCACACGGCGTGCGGCCGCCCAGCCAGCACCCGCAGCCGGGTCCCTCGTTCAGTGAGCACGCACACCGGCCAGATGTCACGGCCCAGCTCCGCACTCTGGGCCTTTCCAAGCACCGTCATCCTCATGGGGCGGTGTCTTGGCTGGGATTCTGGCTGGAGAGTTCTGGCCTCTGGGTCTCAGCCAGTCCCAGCTCGTGAGAGGCCACTGGGCTCGTAAGCGGCTTCCCTTTCACTTGGAGTCATACATTCCCTCTTCAGGAAGGGGGTGATAAAAATACTATCCCTTTCCTAAAGCCTGTTGAGACTCCTTAGGAAAGAGGACTGCATAGACTTTAATAAGTGACAGGAGACACGGGACACCTTGTGTTTGTAAGCTGCTTTAACATTTCACGGCCCCACCGGTGGGGCCTTTATTCTCCTTCAGTTCTAAGAACCACCTGATGGGATCGAAAGGGACTTAATAACACTGCTAGGATTTCAGACGTGTATTTTTTTCTTCACCAGTATCTGCATTAGAGAGATTTGGGCTGTGCCTAAGCCAAAGGTTACGTTCCATATCCCTGGCCTGGAATGTTCCCTGTTCACTCGCCTGTCCATCCAGCACACGTTATGAATGCTAAGTGAAGGCATCTGAAGGAGAGGTTACATTTCAAGCCGGACCCTCCCTGCCGCTACCTTCAGGTGTCCCTCGGTTTTCGCAAGGCACGAGGGAATGACTGCACGTTGGTGCCAGGTGCTTGATTTTTTCATTAATCAAGTTAGTGGAGAGAAGACAAAAAGACAACTAGGGGAGTTTCCCGTTTGGCCTCTCCGTGTATGTGTCCTCCCCTGGTGGATTGGGCCCCACAGGCTGTCCATGGAGATGAAACGGGATCCGCAGGAGAAGAAAGCCCATGTCTTTCCCAGTCTCGGTGTCATTACTGTGTCTCTGTCAGCGTTCCAAGATATAATGGGATTTGTTTGGCTGATTTATCCCGCGTGCAGGCAACATTACCCAGACTCACACACGGGCCTGAGAAGCAAGAGGGGAAGATGCGCGGCTACAAGAGTGGGGATAATAAAATTTACTCCCACTAACAAGGGAATGGCTGACCCCGTAATTCAGCCTGGCCAGCGGGGCCACTGCCTCCCAGTGCCTGCCAGAAAATGCACAAACTTAATCATCGTGGCGTGCCCTGCTCCAATTATAGCTCTGGTGGCACTGGGGCATCTGGGAGGGGAGAGGGGATGAGGGATTGATGGGCAGTGTGGGCCCTCTTTGCCCTTGGCAAGGAGCCACTGGGCACCTTTGCAGCTAAGGCACAAATGGACAGAAGCAGCACCCAGCGGGGTGCTTGGGACAATTCCCAATGCCAAGAAGCCTTCCCTGGTATCCCCCTTGGGTCCAGCCTCTGCAACTCGGCCTCTGGACTAGCCTCAGCGTGGTTGCCATCTGCAGAACTGGGGTCCTGGTTCTCTTGCTCTGGTCATGTTGTCATGGGCTTGTCTGCTTACCGGAGGGAGAAACCGAGGGCTCTCTGCAGCTGAGCTAATGAGGAGAAGGTCGTGGACCCTATCCTGGGTCGTAGCCGCTCTTTGCCGGCTGCATTCAGCAGTTCCTAGGAGGGGTGCATTGCCACGGCTGACTGTTGGCTACCAGCAGGCCTGCAGAGTGTGCTTGGACTAATGCCTCTCAAAATAGTGGCCTGAGCTTCCTGTTAAAAGGGTAGCTTGTTATGATGATGAGTGAAAGACCACTTAGCTCTCTGGTGGGATGGAGCACAGACAGTCTCAAACACACATAGAAATACTAACATGGGTACAAAAATAAGCATTGCTTTTGGCAAATCACTTCCATGGATTCACAGGTAGTCAAGTGCCTTCAAACAGTGAATGTTTGCATCAGAAGCCACGTACACATATAGAACTCCTACAACATGATGACCTTCTGACCTATATTTTAGTCCCCTCTCTTTTAAGATGCTCAGAAACAGGGCACTTGACTCTTGGGGATGTTGGTGTGATTTGTGGGGTTGTTCTACCAACCCCCAGCCACTTCTCATGAAGTCCCTTCCATAACGGTTTTGTCTAAGTAGGTTATTGGCACTGTGCTTTGCTGGCTTCCCTCCTCTGTCTCCGTACACATTCATTTTCCCTACTATCTCATTGAAGAAGACACAATACAGGAATCATTCTGAGATACTGCATTAGTAATGAAGTGGATGAGACCTCATTCCCTCATTCTGTTTCCAACATCTGAGCTCACCCCCGGGGTGTCAGGGCCAGCCTTCACCTGCTGCAGGACTTACCTGGCTTTCCAGAGCCATGCAGGGTCAGCATGGGCCATGGGCAGACCTTCAGGGGAGGGTTAGAACTCAGAAAAGAGACACGAAATTTTATGGAGGACAGTACAGCAATTGGTGGGTCACATAGCCCAGTTTTGGGGATTGCTTCCTTTGTTGCAGAAACGAGCACTCGGGCACGTGGGCTATTTGATAGAGTAAGAAGATTTTGGTAAGGGTAGACCTAAGCCTACCAAACCTCCTCAAGATGTTTCCACCTCCCTGAGCACTCTGGCTGCTTAATTCTCCGCCTGCCCCAGTCAGAGGGTGCTCAGAGTCCTCCCAGGGGCAGATGCGCGGTGGGCATCAGCCCCTGCTGCATTTATTAACACCTTAGGGGTCAGTGGTCATATTTGAGTTACGGCCCCTGATAAGTGGGTGATTATTGCCTTCTTGTACTGCAGAGTTTTACAGCTGGAGTCCGTATCTGGACCCAAGCTACTTCAGCTTATCTGATCAATATCTCCCTTTAAAAAGAAATCCCATGTGCGTAATTCACTGAGTCCCCATTTCCAGCGGAAGTCTGCTATGGTCAGCTTTCAGGATGCGTGTGTGTGTGTGTGTGTGTGTGTGTGTGTGTGTAAATTAATTAATTAATGGGAAGAATTCAGGGTAGCTAAGCATGAAGAATCCAAGATCTTTTCTTTTCCACATCAGCAGGCACCTCGTGGGCATCCCTCCTCTTTTTCTCCTAACTTACATTCCTTTTCAAAACTTCAGCCCTTGCTTTTCTTTGGGACCGACAGACCCAGGAAGGGAGGAAGTCCTGTTGTAACAATTGGCCAGTGGCCTCCTCCACAGGGCAGAGTTCGTTGCTTCCAGAGGCCCCGGAAAGGCAGAGCCGTCGTGTTGGGTGACAGGAGAAGTGGAGGCAGGGGGTCTTCCCTGAGCAGCCTCTGACCCTGGGATAGCTTCCTTTGGGGGCACCCTATAGCCACCCTGGGGGAGGCCCCTATGTAAGGTCAGCTTTTTTCCTCCAGAGGAAGATTTGGGGTTCTGGTACCATTTTCCCCTCAATGGGTCCCATGGGGGTCATTTCGCTCTGTACGCCTCTATTTCCTCTTCTGTTTAACGGGGCTGTTGGAGTCTAAGATGCTGACTTCTTTGCCTTCTCTGAGCCCACCGAGGGGTGAAAGCCTGGCGTGCTCTGTGCTGGCTGGAGCACTCAGAGCTGAGCCTGCGCATGGCCTCTCCTGAAAGCCGCGATGCTTCCCTGGGCCTGCTCTACCTCTAGCACTGTGTATGCAGCTGAGGCAGGACACGGATGACCTTGTCCGAGTCGTGTCCCAGGTCTGTCTCCCCCAGCGGGAAAGGAGCAGAAACAGATGAGATGTTTCCATGTGTGTATTTTTGGGTCCTTACCTAGGCCTTTGTCTACTTGTCCCTTCCTACACGTTCTCAAGCATTATAATGAGTGAGGAACAGTAAATAGTGTTGTCGTCACTTACTGCCCCAGCTTCCCGTCATAGAGACAGGAGATCCAATAACCTAAGATACCAAAAGTGTGAGGGAAAAAGGCCGAACAAAAGCCTCTTCAGTGGGTGAGCTTGGGCAAGTCTCTGGTACCTTCTCCCCCGTGTGATGGTCTGGCCTTCCAGCAATGGGGGTGAGCCTGGGGTCTGCATGGGGCTAGGTGCTATTTTTGCATTTAGGAAAGGCAGGGGTGCTGGTTTGGTCCCAGATGGAAGGGCTCCTCTCTTTGGTGGATCAGGAGCTGCCCACAGAGTAAGGGAGGATCAGGTCTGACTTTGTAGCCTCCATCCCAGGCCCAAGTTTACTCCTGCCGACTGGAGCAGTTGGCCGCTGCCTCCCCTTTTGGAGGGGTTGGCTGCATCTGTCCATCCCTGCTGGCTCACCTGGTCGGCCTCTTTCAGATCAATTCGGGATATTTGTAAACAGCCGATGCCTGGGGTAGGAGGGGTGGCCTGTGGCTATGGAAGAGGCCATGTCCTAGAACTGAGCTAATTGGCCCACAGAGGGATGGACCTGGTGACCTTTACCTCATTAGCACCACATTTGGATCACTGAGCTCTGGCCTAGTTCTGACCTTTCCATACTAAGGACTCGATTTGGGGCTTCTGCCAAGGTGGGGCATCTGAGGGCTGGCCTAAGACCACCCCACCGGGTAGGGGAGCTGCCTGGACTGCACCAGCCAAAGTGAGAAGCAGGTTCAGGACCAGGTCCCTGGCCGCCTCATCGCCCAAGGCCTTCCAGGTGGCTTGGCCCAGGGGTCAGGGTGACAGCTTCCTTATGAGTCTGTCACCAGGGCACGGGGCTGGGACGGTGCCAAGGAGCTGTCTCCCAGGTCCGCTGTCTTCCTCCACCCTCACCAGAGTCTCCACAGAGACCCCCAGACACCTCTGGGGTCCTCGGCTGACCTTTTCGCAGCTCTGCCCCAGGAGCCTGGGGAGGCGGCTGGAGGAAGGATGCCGGCAGAATTAAAACCCCCTTTCCATGGAATGATAGAGCTTTTCAGAGTGCCAGGCTCTCTGCAGAGTGGGAGCAATTTCCCCGTAATTGGTAACGTAACCGTAACTGCTCTGTCATTTGTATGTAGCGACACGTAATTGCACGGTAACCTTTGCCGCTGCGCACGAGGGAAGTGCGGTGAGCTATTAGATTGTAATTTGGAGTGTCAGCTCCAGCTCTCCCCGCCACCTCTGCCGCCACCACCACTCGGGAGGCCGCCAGGGAGCCTCTACCTCTGGGTCCTGCGGGCCCTGCTTCTGAGCCGCTAGGCTGTCTCCTCCTACACCTGCCTGGGCTGTGCCGCCTTCAGCAAGGCCCGGACCTCTGAGGGGGTCTCATGTCAGTGCTTCTCAAACCTGGCGAACGGCCACGTCACCTACCTGGGAAGGTGTTAAGATGCAGGTCTCTGAGCCTCGCTCCCAGAGTTCCTGATCCAGTAGATCCGGGGTTGGTTCGAGAGTTTGCATTTCTCATACATAGCATGAAATGTTCTAGATCTTACCCCATTCCTCTGTTCCTTCCTTCAGCCT
Source organism: Enhydra lutris kenyoni (assembly GCF_002288905.1). Classification (NCBI taxonomy): domain Eukaryota; kingdom Metazoa; phylum Chordata; class Mammalia; order Carnivora; family Mustelidae; genus Enhydra; species Enhydra lutris. The sequence continues at coordinate 10,407,006 of NW_019154111.1, forward strand.
CATAGGCCTTATAGATCTGTAGGAAGTACCACTTTTGCTATTTCATCTTGTTGACATTAGGCCCTCTGACTGTGGTTTAGCACCGCTCTGACGTAGAGACCATGAATTTCCCCCCAAACAGGAGACTCACAGAGGTTGTCGGAATTGTCTAAGGATGACAAACGATGAGAGTGAACAGTCCCATGGCACCAAGTGCCAGACTGTGTTCTACGTGTATTAAATCATTTAATCCTTACCACAGCATTAGGAAGTATATACTCGTATATCCCCATTTTACCAACAAGAAGCTGAGGCACAGAGAAGTTAGATACCTTGCCCAAGGTCACACAGCATTAAGTGGTAGAGTTGGGGTCCAAACCGAGGCATTCTGATTGTAGGGCCACGGTGTTAACTATGGGGAAAGTCAGGCTTTCATTTTCTCTTCCATCCTTCCATCCATTCATCTATCCTTCCTTCCATTTAACACATGTCTTAACCTACCATGAACCAGGAACTAAGCTCAGGGTACACAGACACCTAAAACATGGTCCTGTCCTTGAGCTCATGGTCCCTGGAATCCAGTGGACCACAGGTTTTAATTTATAAGCCATGCAACCAAGAGGACATTTGTGGAGACCAGATTTGGGATCCTCCTGATCGGGGCAGAAGGGTGGAACCCTGGCTAAGGCTTGAACAGAGAACCCTGTCTGTTCACAGGTTTGCCCAAGTAGGCACCACATATATTCCCATGGGACAGAACCTTATTTTTTTCCTTGGTGAGAATGAAGTTGCTGTCTAACAAACAAGCATTATAACAATGGCCCGAGCTCATTTGTGTGCATTTGTGGAGCAGCTGAGGGAGAGGTGTGCCTGGGCATCTGATTACACTGGGGTGCGGTCCACTCTTGCTTCCTCTGGTTGCTGCTCTCATCTTGCTGTTAATGGGGCCCAGGGGAGAGCTGGGCCAGGGTAAGAGCAGACACTCTCCTCCCCCATTGCCCATGGTGTTCTGGAATCCACGCCAGCCCTCACCTGTCGAAGGCTTTCACCAATTAGCCTTTCCTTCCAGGGCCCACATGGCCCTGGCATCTGCCCCTTACACCTCAGCCTCCCCGGTCTGTGGTCCCTATGGGGTCCCCTCCCCCCGCCCAGTGCTCTAATTGCCCCGTGGCCGAAGCTCAGACCCGGCATGGTGGTGTCCTTAGGGAGCCTGCACTGGTCAGAGGCATTCTAAGTCCCTGCAGCCATCCTACCTCCTTCTGGACAGAATTCCCATTAAAAAAACGAATATGAAATGTCATCTCAAATTGACAAAGTGGCTTTCCCGTTTAGCCAGTATCTTCACACCTGCTTTCTCACCTGGCCCTCGGGACAGTCCGGTCTTCCTGTTCTATAGTCAAGGGAAGGAAAGCTCAGAGAACAGGAGGGGACTATGCCAAGTTGTATAGTTTGGAAGCGGGCCGTGCATGTGAACCCGAGTCCTGTGTTTTTTCTGCTACTTCAATGTTAAAAATTACAACATTCCAAACATCCCCCACCATTGCACCTGCTTCGAGGAAACAAAGAGTCAGCCCATCGTGCCACAGCTGGGGGACCTTAGCCTCCATGTGGACCTGGACTGCACCTGGTCCAAGGCCTTGATCACACCTTTATCACCTGGAGCCCTATTTAGAGGGAGAAACCGATCCATGGGGGGAGGGGCGGGCTCGGGAGAAAGCCATCATTGTCCCCGGGATCCCAATGCCCCATTAGGAACCCCACCTGTGGCCTTGGCCTTATTTGAGTCTGATGACAGCACCATGAATTGGGCGGTGTGGGGGATGACGGTCAAGTGCAGGTGAGCAGACCACCTGCCTCCTGACTGGGCCTTTCAGGAAGCCGTCCTGAGCCGGGGATGGACAGAGCCCTCGCCACCGGGCTGCCAGGCTGAGCTGTCCTCGCTTCCTTTCCACTGAAAACTTTCCTCCCTGGGCCCCTTGCCACTAAGTTGCCAGAGTGGCAGAGACTTGGTGCATCTGAGCAAGCCATGATTTCATGCTGCACTTGGCCAAATACATATGCTCTTTTTGTAAGTGATTATTTATTGGTTTGTGTTCTGCCCAGCCAAGGGCAGGAACTGTATTCGGTCACTGGCCACTCAGAAATGTGGTTCTGGGGGCTGAGCAGCCTCAGGTTCTGCCACGTCCCTGAGGTACACGTTTGTGCCAAGGGTGGCGGGAGAATGTCAAACCTGGCTTGCCTTGCTCCCTGCCTCAGTTTCTCCTTGTGCCGCATGGATAATCACCCAGCCTCCTCTCCTTGGAAAATGGATCACAATGGCAAAAGTCCCTGCGGCACAGCTTGAGGTTGAGAAAGTCAGGCATGAGGGCTCCCTAGGGAATGGAGGCAGGAACAGGCAAGGCCACGAGGAATCCCAGCATGCCCCAGGCTGCCCTTGGCATGCCTGCCGGGTCATACTGCTGCTACGTCCAGCAGGGAGAAGGCACCATCTTGCTTTATCTGGGTTTTTCTTCCTTCTTTTCTTTTTATCCCTTTTACCTTCCATCACCTGTCTCCCCCCCACCCCCAATCTCCTCATTTTAGGAAAGAACCATAAAGATGCAACTAGACCTTGAAAGCTCCCTCCTAACTTTGACTTCTGTATTGTGTCTGTGAGGGGGAGCCGTTGGGGGCTGTGTTTGGCCTGGGGTATGGGACCAGACCACGCAAGGAAGGCCAGAGGGGATCAAAGACATGATACAGACATCTGCTCGGCACGTGGCCTGCCTGGGCCTGCCCCTGCTCGCCCCAGCTCTGCCACAGCTGCCCCCTTGATAAGGAGGGGGGGAAAGTCACAGAGAGGTTTTAGATGCTCAGCACGTTGTCTTCCCTGAGATGGACAATGCCTGTCACCCCCACCCCCACCCTGGGAAGGAGCTGAGGGGCCCCCTGAGTCCCTGGAAAGCTGAGCTGGCCACTTTCACACAGCTCCATTGGCAAGAGCCCACCTGCTGGTTCTCCAGATGCCTTTTCCTTTGGCTGGATTGAAGCCTTTAAAAAAGTGACACCTTGGATTTTATTTCACTCCTTTTTCTGCAAAGTCCAAAGACGTTTACAGGCGAGAGCTCTATAGGCTTTATGGAAACCCATCAAAAAGCAGGGCTTGTTTCCTTCATCTTTATAGAGTGGAAAATAAAAGCACGGGAAGACGGAATAACTCTTCTAAGGCCACACAGTTCTTCTAAGAAGGAGGGAGAAGCCGGCGTAGGTGCCTAGAGCTTTTGGAGAGCCAGAGCTGCTCGGTGGGGACGTTGGGGGCTCCGCGCTGCCATGGCAAGGTCGTCTCCACTCCCCGGTGGGACAGTACCCAGCTGTGACCCTGTGCTCACCTGCGGATCTGGTAGCCTGGAATAAAACAAGGAGAGATTTGGCTGAAACTCCATGGGGAAAATGGTCCAAAGGTTTTTGCTGTTGGGTTTGTCCCAGCTTCTGCTCCTAGGATTGTCCAGGATATCTGGGGTATCTGGGGGACACACTCTTTAAGGAATGCTCACAGGTGTTCTAGTGATTTTAGGGAATACAACATTTGGGAAAGGCTAAAAGAATGTTAGACATATTTCTTCTTAAAAAGACTTTTCAGACCTTTACTGTAACTAATCATTACGAGTCTCTTACATGGTGTTAGAACATACTGTGTTTCAGTATTAAATTATTTACTCAAGGAGCCCTGTTTGGTAGAGCATCTTGGCGGGGTGGTGAGGGGGAGATTTTGACTTCCACAGAAGACACTTCAGGACATGCTGGTGTAGGTATGACAATGCCAGGGTTGCCCCTGTTTACCACGCCTTTAAAAAAGAGCAGGGAGTCTGAGATGGGGCATCATGAGGCACTAGTGTGACTTGCTGAGTTCCTTCCAGAACCTTCCATTTCTCCTATTTCTCTCTCCCCAACTGACTGCAGCTGCCTCTGTCATGGTATTGTCATTCACGTGTTAATGTTTCTAGTTCTCTGTTCTACGCTCTCGAGTCCTCATTTGTGTGTCTGCTCAACTCAGTTGTAAGTGCGGAGGCCACGTTCCCTCTGGAGCCCACACTCACGCGTGCTGACCCAGGGCTCGCTGGTGTGATGGTGATGAAGGACAATCTTAGCTACAAACATGGCGCCTGGAGGTGGAGCAGAGAGACCACGGAGGCCAGGAGAGGAAAGAGACTCTCGGGACCTGTGTTTTTCTCACCATGGTCCTGCCACCTGCTTAGGCTGGCTGTTGACAAGCCACCTGGTTTCTCTGGATCGGAGTTTTTCGTGTAAAAAAGGATTCTTCTAGCCCAAGAAGTTCCCTGACTCAGTACGTCAGCTTATTGCCTGGTTGCTCCCTCCTAATGTTTCTCCTTTTTAATTTTCAGCTCTTAACCATTGATGATAATTTCTGTGGTCTGGATATGAATGCCCCCCTGGGCGTGTCGGAGATGGTGCGCGGCATTCCCGTCTTCACGGAGGACAGGGACCGCATGACTTCTGTCATCGCATACGTCTATAAGAACCACTCTCTGGCCTTCGTGGGCACCAAAAACGGCAAGCTGAAGAAGGTAGGAAAGAGGTGTATCATTCTGGTTATTCTGAAGGTGATCGATCCCCGCGGGGACGGGTGCCATCTGCGCTGTTTTACTACTTTGGCCCTGGTGGACCGGTGATGTGAATTTGAGCTCAGGAGCTATGTCGCTCTTGAGGTCACGGGTGATGCTCTCTCCCTTCTCTCCCTCTGTGCGGAGGGTCACTGTGGGAATCACAGTGGGAGAGCGTGGACATGCACCTCTCCTCTGCGGCTGGTGTGCACGTGGGGAGTTAGCCCAGCCTTGCGAGGCCGTCCTAGATGGCGTGTTCTCTCCAGCTTGGGTCTGTGCCCTAAACGCAAAGGCTTTCTAAGGCCGGGTGGTTGGGGAAGGTGGGCAGGAGCAAGTTCCGTACCTGTTCCTCTCGTTTTGGCCCTTTTGAGTGGTGCCTCCATCTGGATTCGTGCAGGGAAACAGATGGAGGAAAGTGCAGGACCTGCTGGAGTTGCTGACGGGGCTGAGTCAGATTGTGGGATGAGGAAATTGTGGGTACTGTGGGGGCATAGAAATTACTTGAGGCGGAGTAGAACGGTGTGATCTGGGACAGGAGCTTTTCCTCGTCGCTCTCCAGAAGCTTGCTAGCCTCGGGGTACTGGGTGATGTTGGCGCATCAGCAGTGTTGGGGGCACGCTTCCATCCAACTTTCTTGTCTCAACCCCCCTCTGCTCAGGCTTCTCATCTCAGTGACTTGGAGGTGGTGCCCCCTGGATGGGATCCAAAGCCTTCCTGAGACAACCCGTACCTCCTGTTTTGTGTTGGCTGATATTTACGCTTCAGTCTTGTCCCAGGGAAGTATCGGTGAATCCATGTGAAACTCCTGCTTGTCTGATTTAGACTTGCCTTGGAATTCTCTGGGTATTGTGTGATTCCACATCGGGCACTGCCCGATCTGAGACAGCTTCAAGCTCTACTTTCTCTTTGCTGCGTTTCTGGGTATCAGCTCCACGCGGTCAAGGAGACAGGGTCTCGGCAATTCTAGAAGACTTTGTCTACTCTCCCATCCTACCATGTAACAGCCCGGCCATCATTTCTTTCTTTAAATTCTACAGGAACAGGCGGTGGGGCTGGAGTGTGAGAGTACAGAGGGAGGGAGGCGGGGAGAGGTGTGTGTGAGGTGGGGGATGTGTGGGGAGTAGTGACACGGGGAGTATCTGGAAGAGGAAGCCTGTGCTGGTGAAATGCCATGAGGCACCACAAGGCTGATGCGGGCGGTATGCCACCGTCTGCTACTACCCGGAGGGCTCACCGTGACGCTGTAGTGTAGGGCCTCACGTGTCCCATACACGATGCGTGTAACCGCCATCTACATAGCTTTAAGAACTATATTTCAGGGTTCTCTGCCTTTCTGCAAAGACTCGATTAAACATAAGTGAACATTTTGCTCCTGCCCTGGCATCTTGGGATGATTTTGGCTCATGCCTTGAGCCGAACCTTGTGGACGCCCCAGAAGGTTCCACCTGTGACACACAGGTGTGTTGTCCTGTCGCAGCTCCTGTTGGGTGGGGCCGCCTCCCGCCTCTCCGTCTAGGCACGGGAGCCTGGGCTGACTCCGCTATCTCCTCTTCCCTCTGTCTGTGGCTTCCAGCTTCCTGTGAGGCATCAGACATCCAAACCGGTGGAAGTTGTATCCGAGAAGCCTCAGAATAAACAGAGGAGGGAAGAGCCTGGGCTTTGGAGCAGGGGTTTCAAGAGTGTTTCTGTTGGATGCTCAGATGATTTCATTCTTTATTCTGATTCGGTGAATTTGGTTTGCTAGAAAAGTGAGTTCTAAACCTCAAAGGCATTCCCATATGCGGTTCGTACAATGAGATGTCTGTTGACCTGCTTCACCTGGCCCAACGGGTAAATAAGCACTTTGGAGAGTAAAATGTAAGCAAGACAATTTGGGGTGCCTTCGCTCTTGTCTCTAGTGAGCCCAATCTCAGTGCAGTGGAGAAGTGACTTACCACAATGCGCTAGAAGATTCGCCACCACTGAACTTCCTACCCCGTGCTGTAGGATCATTTATTTGCTAGCAAGACTGCGTAAATAGATCCTGTAGGAGGCTTTTTCTCTTTCCCCTTGGTCATTGTCTGAGCTGGTGTCAGTGAAATAAACATTGGGAGTTCAGCGCACATAATAGAACAGACAGTTATTTTCTCTTGAGGGAGAGAAAGAGACATGGTTCCCGGCCACGGCCACATGGTAAACCCAAGGCAGTCAACTTGCAGATGCGTGCTGTTGGTCAGAGGGTGGCCTGAGGTCAGTAGGGACTTGCTCCCCAGCACCCATGGAAGCCTGGCCCCTGATGGGGAGGTCAGAGTGCGGCACAGCTCCAGTGGGCTGAGCACATGCGCGGTGCGCAGAGGCAATGCTCATAGGGTGGGCTGTAGGCAGAGCCTTACCTTCAAGCATCCCCAGAGCTCACCCGGGCCAGCAAGGACAGGCAACACCTGACCAGGAGGCTTGGGGCTTTATAAACCTCAGGCTGGCATTTCCCATTTTTCTTTTTTTTTCCTTTGGGGAGTTTAAATAAGAACAGTTCTGTTTCAGCCACCTGGGATGTTCCGTTTAATTTCCAGAGCAACGATGGGATCTTTGAAGCGTAAATATTTGAGAGGTAAGAGCAGAGGGTCATGTAGCGGGGAGAACAAGCCAGCACACCCTCCTGGGGAAAGCCGGGCCATCGGGGCAGCCAAACTTTCTGTTCCACGAGCCCAGAGTGGCAGGCTTTTAAACAGTTTTGCTGGAGCCCGGCTACGGCTGCTGCAAGCTCAGCATCACTGGCCCAGGGGACGGTTTGAGTTGTGACAGGAAGGCTGGGCTGCCGACTCTGTTGTTTGAAATAATAAAAAGCAAAACTGGCCAGTTTATTTATTTTTTCGGAACAATAGAATCCGCCCCCACCGCTCCGCTCGCTGAGCACCACTCCCCTTTCCTTGCCAGCATTCTGTATTGCCTTTCCCAGAGGCTATCAAACCACATCCACCTTTGGGGCAGAGGCCCAGCCGTGAAATGCTTTGGGGCTGTAAGAGGATTTTGCGGGAAGTTTTGTGAGCTGCTGAAATCAGGGGGTGAAAATAATGGAAATCATACTGTAGCCGTAATTACAGAGTTGTCTTCTCTGAGCCCTGTAATAATCTCCCGTGTGTATCAAAGGCCATGCAGTGTTCTTTGCCATATGACAGGTGACTCGAGATGGGGAGGGTAGGTGGGAGGTCTGGGGGCTTTGCTGTGGGTTTCCAGGGTCTGGGAGCTAAACTGTAGTGATCCATAGGGAGCCCTCGAAATGACTGACTTTTCCTTTTGTTGGAAGGGTGTGGGTCCTTGTCATTTGCAACCTCGCCTCTGATGACCATAATTTCACTCCTTTCGTGCACACATCACATGAGGCAGAGGGAAAGGAGGTGAGGAAAGTGCCAATTTGGATGTCTTTTATGTTTTCTGGGGTGTGTGTGTGTGTGTGTGTGTGTGTGTGTGTTATGGCGGTATGGGCAGCTTTTCCATGGCGAGCATTATAGGCAAGTGCTGTTAAGAAACGTGGCATATAAATACCACAGTCACCAGGAAATACTTAAGAACTTAGAAATAATCTACAGACTGTTAAAATTTCAACTCCAGGTTAAAAGACAAACATCCCGGTCTGCTTTAGGGTGTCTGTATAAACCTAAAAATCTTTGTCCCAAGTTGGGGCAATGAAGCCAGCGTTGCCTCAGATGAACAGAAATCTCCGCTTAACTCTTGGGGCCAGAACCCTCTCTCCTTGCCTCTTGCCCTCCTACCACTAAGTGATCATACTTTATGGCTGCTGTTCAGCGGTGAATTACCACCTGACATTAGTGGGAGAGACTAATGTTCATCATGAGCCAAAACATCATAAACTCCCACTTGAGGTGTGATTGCTCCTTTCATTTTGTGATTGCATCGTTCCTGAGCATTTAGCTAGGTTAAACTGTTCACACGTAAGGGGCGGAGTGCTTTGTGGATACTGGTTAAGCAGAACTCGGGCTGGTCTGAGCCTTGACTTGTGGTAGGATACATACACAAGTGCGTGATGAGCCAAGCCTTACCAGCCTCTCTTGATAGGAATTCAGTGCATGTCAGGTGGGAGCATCAACGGGAGTGGATACCATGAAAATCATTCTTATTGAGAATTATTATGCACATTAACATAATCTGCCTAATTTCTTTTCCTTGAACCTATTTTGAAGTTGATGTGCTTGTGTTCCCCACCTCCACATCCTGACCACGGGTCCAGAAAGACCACCAAACGGGAGTGGAGTGGGGTAGAGGGAGAACCACCTGGGTCTATATCCTTTTGACCATAAGTTCTCAGGAATGGATGTTCCGTGTGTGTGTGTGTGTGTGTGTGTGTGTGTGTGTGTGTGTGTGCAATGCTCAAGCCACAGAACCATGTCAGATCAGAGATGTGTAGCTACTGCTTTGCAGCTTCCTAAATGTATCTGAGAATTCTTAACACTCACTGGAGATTTGAATCAACTTTAAAAAAGAAATTTATGCCATCGGTAGGACTCCAAACGAGTGAAGGCATCATGAAATCAAATGGAGATGTCATGTTGGAAGTCCCACTTGCCCAAGGACCCGGAGATTAGAGCAGAGGTGCGTTGCCTGGTACAGGATTTGGTCAGTGTACTCTTTCAGAAGTCTCTTCACACAGAGCTGCTGGCTGCTTTGCATGTGGTTAGATACTCAAGCAGGAAGGAAAAGAAATACGGAAGAATCAATGCTGGACAGTTTCTGTTGTGGAAAAAGACCATCAAAGCATTTTTGTTTGATTGTGTTGCGGAGTTGTTTCTGCAATTCCCACTGCTGGTTTGGCAAATTTGGAGCCTGTGGGCACGTGAGGCTGTGGGGTAAGTGGAGAGGAGCTGAGGTTGAAGGTGTCAAAGACAGAAGAGCACCACAGATGTTCGGGGGGGGGGGGGGGGGGGGGTCGGGAGGCTTGTTCCTTCTACTCACCTCGCATCTCAGCGGGGTGGAGTCCTCTGTCCTTAGTCCTTCAAGCCTGGGGACACCAGGACTGGTCTTCAGACGGACCTCACCTCATGCCAACTGCCCACTTCTGGTCCACCTCCCACCTTGTGCAGTTGCCCCCGCTGGGGTATAAGCTTTTTAGTCCATGCTGTATCCGGTGGGGGTGGAGACCAGCCTAAGCTAGTCAATGTCCTTGTTGACATATCTTCCATTTATGATGTTTCCACTCAATCGTCCTTTTTACGCTAGTGTATCCCCACTGGCTCTCACTTCTTGCCCCTTGCTACTTTTCACCACTCTGTCCTTGGGCCCACCCATGGTCCCCGCAGGTTTCTGGTTGGGGGTGAGGATCTCAAGTGGTCGCTCGGAGCAGGCTTGGCGAAGTGTCCTCATGATGGAGCTGTGGCATCAGCCCCACTCAGAGCAGCCTGACCCCGAAAGCTGGGGCATCACCTCCTTCTCCTCCTGGTACCTTCTAGAAACACACTTTGAGATCCCCAGAAAATATCATCGTGTGAACACTTGTCATCTTATTTTCCAAATGATCATTAGTAGTGCCCATGATTTACGGAGATAGTCTTAAATGAGCTTTGCCAAGTCAAGATTTACTGATACATGTGTGCCACTTTTTTGACTCATGTGTGTGTGTATATATATACATTTGTGTAGAATGGTCCTGATCATAAATTAAAATGCGGAGACATTAAAATTGAAGAGAGTGCTACAGAAACAGCCCCAAATCATCGAGCACGCTCAGTCAGCTGATGCTCAGATGCCAGACACGCTGGAGGAATTTATCCAGTGACACATGCAATCGAAGTAAAATATTGTGCTTTACAAGAACATATCATTAAAATGAAAACTAGCAGCATATCAGGAGTCTGGCCATGTAACCAAGACAACAAAGATGGGGAAGGATGAAAGACTTGGTGTACCCGAGGAAGAGGGAGGAGCAGAGGCAAGACAAGGACGGGGGGGTCGCCCAGCAGCAAATGGCCGTGTACTGCCGGGCTCGCATCTGATAGGACCTGCATCAGAGAAGAGCCTCTTTCTGTCCTTAGCGGTGAAGGTTCTGGGTGAGAGGAGGAGCAGGGGAGGTCTTCGTCACCTGAAATCACTGCGTTCTCTCCGCCAACTTTGATGGGGACGGCAGCGGCAGGCAGCTGGACCGACTCTGGACCCACCGGCTGGAGCTCTGATTGGCGTGTCTGTGTAGAGTTCCTACTTGTTGGCCAGTGACTTCTGGGAATGTGGCTGCGTGGCCAGCCCCTTGGGGTGGGTCACGGTGTTTCTCCCCCATAGCTTTGGCTTCTCGTAGAGACATTCACGGGGACTTTTGAAATAGCTGTCTCAAGTCTGCCGTCATCACTCCATAGCTTCCATCCTGGCCCAGGTGACGCGGGGGCATTAGTTATCAATTGTGGTGCAACAGATCGCCCCAAAATGTAGAGTCTTAAACAAAATGACACTTATTATCCCATGGTTTCTGTGGTCAGGAATCCGGGCATGGGCCTAGCTGGGTTCTGGTTCGGGGTTACCAACAGACCACAGTCAAGGTGTCATCTGGGGCTGGAATGGGGGATGATCCTCTTCTGGAACTATTCCCGTGGCCGTGGGCAGCCTCAGGTCCTCGCTGGACACCCCACGTGGGCCTCTCCATGATGGCCGCTCCTATCACACGGCAGCCAAGAGAGGGCCAAGGGAAGAGGAGCAAGCCGAAAGCCACGGTCCCTTTGGAACCTCATTTCAGAAGTAGCATCTCATTGTCTTTGCTGTATTCTATTCCTTAGAACTGTCAGTCATGTGGCCCAGCCCACCTGCAGGACGAGGGGCTTCTAACCTCCACAGGGGCCTGAATACCAGGAGGCAGGGGGCCCGGGGACCCTTTTAGACGCTGCTCGTCACACTCGAGGGCACCTGAGCCAATACTCTTAAACTTGCCGTTAACTGCTAGTAGCGTGAGAAGGAGCACAGCGCGGCTCAGGGACAGATGTGGCCAGAACGCCGAATCCGGCTTCCTGCTCCCTAGGGTTTGATCACACAGACCTGTCAGAGAATCTAGGGGTGAAACAAAAAGAGGCCATATGGCCTGCCATGCCCAGGGCCAGAGGCTGAGGAACCGTCCTTAGCAGGAGGCCTGGGAGCTCAGAGAGGCAGTCCCAGGTGCTCTGTTAATTTTAGGGCAATGATGATGATGGTTTATGATGGTGGGTGAGAGACATAGGTCAAGTCAGTAACTGCGGAGAGCTCTGCGCGGCCTTGGAGAATCTGTGGCTCTTGGCTTTGCCTCCATTGCAGATCATCTCCTTCCTTAGGAAGGGGTCACTTTCCTAGAGATGGATCTGGCAAGAAAGAGGATGGGAAGGGAACTGTAGGGATTGGATGCCCAGTAAATATCAGGCCCTGTTCTGGGTGTTTTCCATGCATAATCCTCAGCATTTCCTTTGGGGTAAATTCTACAACCTCCGTTTTACACCTTCAACCAGAGACTGACTAACTTCCCCGAGGTCACATGATTTGATCTAAGGTCGCCCTTTGACTCGTGTATAGGCTCGAGTCAGGGGCTCTGCTGAGGTTGTGCTCTCAGGCTGTGGGTTAAGGTCACCTCCACACCCGTGAGAGGAGGTGGTCACCCGTACTCCCACACCTGATTACTGTGCCTTGGCCAGAAACTCCCTTTCATTCCCTCTGCCCCTGCCCTGGCTCAGGGCCCTGTGCTCAAGCCTGGATGGTTATAACTGATTGCCCATCTCCAGGAGCTCCTCTCTTTAATTGTCCTGTGAATTTTGCCAGATTCATCTATCCAAAGCAACTGCAATCCTATGTTTCCTAGGTTAAAAAAAAAAAAAAAGAAGAAGAAGAATAGTCACTGATCCCGGCTTCCACGGTCCCTGCCTGTCGCTCTGCGTGGAAATGGCCCCAGCCACACTCTCCTCCAGCTCAGCCCTTCAGCCCTGGCCCCGCACAGGGTCCTTGGGGGCCCTGGCTAATTTTAAATACCAAAGAAGTGGCTCCCACCTGAGAAACAATGGGATTCCCACCTACGTGGCCGCTCTCCCTCCTCCACGATTTCCCTCTGGAGGAGCGATTATGCCCGAGGCCCATCCCGCGGCAGAGTGGGCGGTGGCCTTGGGGAGGGCTGGAGATTTTCTGGGAAGCAGACAGATTGTGCTTTTCCACTTGCCACTGACCTGCTGCCTAGGACACACTCGGGCATTTCTTTGTCTTCAGCTTCTTACCCACAGGCTCTCTCCCAACAGCCCGCGGGACTATGTGTCGTGGTTCTTGATGGTTTTTCCCATTGTAGTTCATCTGGGGTCCCTGTCTTGGCTCATTTGGGAGATGGCTGCTTCTCCTTAGATCCCAGAACTGCTTTGCAAGCTCTGTGGGGCTGAAGATCTAATTACACCATCTCCTTACCACGCCTGGCTGTTTTGAGCACCTCTCCCCACCAGTCCAGCTGGCCACCTTTTTCTCCCCAAATTCCCATCCCCTGAACCTGAGCTTCTGGGCTGTGACCTCAGTCCTGTGCTTGCTTGCTTTTGTCCACTGCCACCTCTCAGCTCTTGCCTGCTGTTCCTGTCATCATGTAGTGTTGTGTACTCACAAACATCATCCTGACCTATTCACCCAGGACCACTGTGAGGCCAGTGACACCTGGACCAGCCCTGGCTCCACAGTTCCTTTCTAGATTTGGTGACCTGAGGGACAGTGACTCGAGGGGCGCCCTTTCCCCCAAAGACACCTCTTGGCGCCCATCACCAGGTGGCCTTATCTCCGTTATTCACCGCAGAGTCCAAGGCTCAGGACGAGGAAGAGTGGGAGCCCATCTATGGACGGGCCATGTTGCTGGCACAGCTGGGTGGGGACTCAGGTCTACTCTGTTGACCTGCTTTGCCCACATGAGTCACATTAGGAAAAGGGGGCTGGGGCACCTGGGTGGCTCAGTCCGTTAAGCATCTGCCTTCAGCTCAGGTCATGATCCTGGAGCCCTGGATTGAGTCCCACATCGAGCTCCCTGCTCCATGAGGAGTCTATTTCTCTGCCCCACCCATACTCATGTTTTCTCTCTCTATCTCTTAAATAAATAAATAAAAACCTTATGGGGGGTGGAAAGAGATGCCAAGGAATGGGTCTGAAAACAGTGGGTGTTGGCTCAGGGGTCTCCCCCATTCCATAGGCCCTCCCTTCCTTGAGGCCATTCTCAAGCTGCTAAAACACCTGGCATCCCCAGGGCCTCCCCTGGTCCCAGTTTTTCTGGTTTCCAGAAGAATCTTTCAGAAGCCCCTTCTGTTCCCCCCCGCCCAAGTCTCCTGAGGAGGCCTTGGAGGCAAGGAGGGCAGAAGGGAAGGAGAACAGGAAGGAGAAGGCTTTCCCTTTCGCTCTTGCAAAGAGGATGGCTCATCTTTCTGTTCAATCCCTCCTTCCTTCCCACCAAGATATGAGCATGCTGGGGTGGGGACAGCTGAATCTGAGTGTGCCCCCGTTGTTGGACTTGAGATGTCAGAAGGACGCTGAAGCTGCTGTGCGACTTTCTCTCATCACGGCGTCCAGAACATTACCCACGTGCTCCTGCTTTTCAGGTCTTCCCACTGGGAGGCTTAGAGGCCCGTGGGTTTTCAGGCAGAAGGACACCCAAGATCCTAGGGGCATCTCATGCTCTTGGTGTTTTTGATAACAGTGAAGATGGTTAGAGAGCTTTGGTTTCTTCTTAAAGATCTGTAAGTGCTCTAATTCTTTAAGTCTCTCTGCTGACTCACCAGAGTTTCCTCCAGAGATCATTCAGTTCTGTCCATTTTCTTCAGCCTCCCCCAAAATATCGTAGCATTTATCCATGAGTTTCTACCAGAAACAGGACTCCTCTATGGGGACGTCTCACAATGGGTGCACAAGTTTTTTGAAAAGTTGTATGTAATTATACTTTCAGTGTTTCATATTAGCATACGTAGACTATCTTATTTCATCTTTATGATCACAGTTGTTTTGGGCCTTCCCTCAGACATACCAGATATGGGAGAGGAAAATGCATTTTTTCTAAAAAGATTTATTTATCCATTTTATTTTTTAAAGATTTATTCCTTTATTTTAGAGAGAGAGAGAGAGAGAGAGAGAGAGAAAACGTACGAGTAGGGGAAGGGGCAATGGGAGAGACAATCTCAAGCAAACTCCCTGCTGTGTGCGGAGCCCAACCCTGAGGGCTCGATCCCATGACCTTGAGATCATGACCTGAGCAGAAATCAAGAGCCGGCCACTTAATAGACTGAACCACCAGGTGCCCCAAGATTTATTTGTCCATTTAGAGAGAGAGAGAGAGCATGAGTGCAGGGAGAAGGGGCAAGGGAGAGAGAGAATCTCAAGCAGATTCCCTGCTGAACACAGAGCTCCCCATGGGGCTCAATCTCACAACCCTGTGGTCACAACCTGAGCTGAAACCAAGAGTCAGATGCTTAGCTGACTGAGCCACCCAGGTGGCCCGGGAAAGCACATTTTAAACTTCACCTACAGAGTGAATCTCTTTTAGATCCCACGAGGTTTTTCAAGCAGAATCAGCTTAGGCCCTGGGTGGACCTGAACTTGCACATCATTGACCTTGACCATGGCAGCTGGGACGCTGGACCCCACCGTGATCTGGGCAGTGTCCAGACCACAGGGATGCTGGCAGTACTGACCAACTCATGCCTCAACTAGGCTGTGGGTTTTCTTCCTCCAATGGGAAGGTCATGGGCTTTGGCGGAAGAGATACGAGTTCATCAGAGGAAGCCAAAGAATCCTTTTCCAAATGGAAGAATCTTTTTCCAAAAAGGATATGTCATGTATCCATTTCATCAGTTTGAGTTTTTATTCAGTCCTGAATAAGCGTCTGCCTTTAGCTCAGCTCAAATTACCCAGAAATCACAGGCAATCAGATATTTCAAACCCCATAGCTGAGAATTTCGTCTTTGAAAACAGTTTATTCTCTCTACAGAAAAGAGTTTATTAATATAGTTGGATCTTTGTCCCAGTGCATCTAAACCTTCCCAGTTAGCCTGTAGGTGCCCAGTACGGTGCTGTCTGAAGGTAACAAATGTATCCGAAGACTGACTGTTGAGGCTTATAGTATCTGTCTGTGTGTAGAACTCTACCGGCTAGCTTAGGCTACCTTACATTGTGGTCAGGACTGACTCCCAAATTTAAGTAGCTTACCACCATAAAGGTTATTTCCAGCTCACCTTCATGCATACCCTGGTCGGGTGGTGGCTGTGCTCCACACGCTGTATTTGGGATGGTGACTGAAGCGCAGTCCCTTTGTCTGGGGACATGCCAGTCTTCCATCAGAAGGAAAAGTGAGAGTTTGACTTCTTCTTTGCTGATTCAGATGCCTTTTATTTCTTTTTGTTGTCTGATGGCTGAGCCTAGGACTTCTAGAACTATGTTGAATAGCAGTGGTGATACTGGACAGCCCTGCCGTGTTCCTGACCTTAGCGGAAAAGCTCTCAGTGTCTCCCCATTGAGAGTGATATTTGCTGTGGGTTTTTCATAGATGGCTTTGATGATATTTGAGGAATGTACCCTCTATCCCTACACTTTGAAGAGTTTTGACCAAGAAAGGATGCTGTACTTTGTCAAATGCTTTTTCAGCATCTATTGAGAGTATCATATGGTTCTTGATCTTTCTTTTATTAACGTATTGTATCACATTGATTGATTTACAGATGTTGAACCAACCTTGCAGGGTTGCTGGGGGTGGAGAGAGGGAGAGGGTGACTGGGTGATGGACACTGGGGAGGGTATGTGCTATGGTGAGTGCTGTGAATTGTGTAAGACTGATGATTCACAGATCTGTACCCCTGAGACAAATAATACATTATATGTTAATTTAAAAAAAGAAAAAAGAAACAAATGGTAAAACAGCTTTGGGGAAAAAAAAAGAAGAAGGAAAAGTGAGACGGCAGAGCTGATGACTGTTAGAGCTGCCTCTTAGAAGTAGCACCCATTCCTGCCACTCACATTTTATTGGTCAAACCAAGGTGAAGGGTGTGGGAAATATACACCTGCCACAGGAAGAGGCCTGGTGTATATAGGTATGGGGAGGGTTTTGGGGGGGGCAGAGAAACTTTTGTCAATAGCACAGTTTACCGTAAAGACTGTTAGTGTGACTGTCAACATTTAGTTAAGAAATATCAACTTGGTCATCTGGAATGTGCTAGATGTTTCTTGACTTAAAGAGCTGTGGTCTCTTCTGGCTTAATATTGGAGAAAATGTGTGAGGAATATAGGATATGGCTGATTTCATATCATCAACTCCAGACTTCGTGTTAGAGATTTTTTAAAAAACTAAATCCTCTACCAGCTGGTTTTCTTGTGATTTGCTTTTTCTCCTAAAACCAAAGCTAGAGTTGTTCAGTTCCTTCTATTAGTCAGGCTCTGTATGTTTGTATTTCCCTGCATTCAGTTTTTCATAATAGTGAGGGCACTTTTCTACTGAAACACAAGGATCAGATTGTGCTCAGCCGATGTCTCCGGGGATAATTAAATTACCCAAATTTGTTAAGTCATTTCTCTTACCTGCAATTAAATAGAGCCTCCCAAATTAGTTTTCCCTGAGTAACTTAACCCCCAAAGATTCCTCCACTCCCCCATCTGAGTCTGCTTTTCTAATTGTGAATTCCAAGATTCGTTCTGGACATGGGCAGGACCTCTGGCCCCTGAATGCCATTCCTCTGGGCAATGAACCCAATCGGGTTCCCACACCGGCTACCTACTCCAGGCCAGTTCATGGACCTCCTTATTAGGGCTCCCCACCGACCACTGCTTTCTGGAAAAGGCAGGAGAAGTGTGGAGCTGGACTTCTGAGCGAAGGAAGCCGTCCTGCAGATTGTTTTGAACAACATTGATTTTTAGCTCTCTAACTTATTTTGTCGACTGCCAATTTTTTGGCTGATATGACTTCAACTTGCATCGAACTGATGATGCATGAGAATCATTGAGCATCCATAACTGGGGAAAATGATACGTATTTTCATGGCTGAGACCGTGGCAGCCATTGTGAGGGCCTTGGCAATCCCAGAAAGCTCTCGAGGAGTTGCCCTTCTGCAAATGTGCTAGGAGGGGTCCTCTAATTTTTTGCCAAGCTCTCCAGCTTCTGTTCCCAGGTAGATAAGACATACACCCACACGGCCATGACTGCCTGCCCCCTCCCATACTTACACACACATTCACGTCACAAACACGCATGCGTGCCTCATCCCCACGTGTACCTGTAGGCTCCCGTGCGTGCACACTTGGGAGCTAGTCCCTTCTCTTTGCACTCAAGCCTGGGGCCGCTCCTCCCCTGTGCCTGAGCCCCACCTCCCTGGTGTTCTCGCTGGGAAATTAGCAGTGCACCCTCTAATCAGTTTACCTCTGACTCGCCCACTTTGGCTTTGAGATGATGACAGAGCGGAGCTATTTAGCTGTCACACGCACTGACTGTTGCCCAGATGGACAGCGTCTCAAACATCAGAGTGGGTTCTTTCTCCTCCATGTGTGTGGGGAGGTAATGAGTCTCCCAGTTGCTTTTTTAAGTGCTTCTTGCATCTGCCTTTCATTTTAATGCCTCCTGCCCGCTGACCTCGCTTCCCGGCAGCCAGCCTAAGTGTGATTCCCATAATTAGCTTAGTGATAATTTAATCTCTCTGCTTTAAATTTGATTGTCTTTGAGAGACTTGGGTCTGGGGACAGGGGAGAGGGGACCTTTGCTTTTGTCTGGACTCTCTCTGTCCGGGGGCAGGAGCGTGGGGGCATTGCTGGGTTGGGGTGGGGGTGGGGACTGTGATTCTCCTTTCATCCCTCCTCTTGTAAGGGGTTCCCTTTCTTTGTCCCTATTTCCCTTCGGAGTATGAAAGCATGTGAGTGTGGGCACACAAAGCACTTTACGGTGCCTAGGTGGGGACCAGCTCAAAAATGGGAAAATAGGGGCACCTAGGACGCACAGCGGGTTAAGCATCTGCCTTTGACTCAGGTCATGATCTCAGGGTCCTGGGATCAAGCCCCGCATCAGGCTCCCTGCTCTACGGGGAGCCCCTCCCCTGCTTAAGCTCTCTCTGTCTCTCTCTCTCTCTCTCCCAAATGGGTAAATAAAATCTTCTTTAAAAAATGGGAGAACAGGGGCCCCTGGGTGGCTCAGTGGGTTAAAGCCTCTGCCTTCAGCTCAGGTCATGATCCCAGGGTCCTGGGATCAAGCCCCGCATTGGGCTCTCTGCTCAGCAGAGAGCCTGCTTCCATTCCTCTCTCTCTCTGCCTGTCTCTCTGCCTACTTGTGATCTCTCTCTCTCTCTCTCTCTCTCTGTGTGTGTGTGTGTGTGTGTGTGTGTGTCAAATAAATAAGTAAATAATAAAATTTAAAAAAGAAATGGGAGAAGACTACAATTCCTCAGTGGTGATGGCAGCCATTCTCTTAAGCCAGAGAGAGGTGAGAAGGAGCAAAAGGAGCCACGGAATGCCACCCTGTGCCTCACACCCATTCCTGGGCACCCCTGCAGTCTTCACATCCGGGTCCATATCTACTTATCCGGGTGTGTATCTGGGGTTACCCATGCCTCTCAGTGTTTGGGAACCAGACCCGCCGGGTACATGAAGTGTTGGAATCGACAGCAGGGAAATGTTAACTGTGTTGGCCAGCAGCACCTCTGACTTTGGACAAATTGTTTTATTTGAGCAATGAGTATATTGATACATGTGCCCTCCACCTCTTTTATAAAGATGCTGAGGATAATAGGAGTTCCCATCTATAGAGCATTCTTTGATTCACCAGGAGGGAAAAAAGTAATAAAAATTAGGAAGACAGCGAGGATCGTAGGACTTTCTGTGCCTAGTAAACTTCTACAAAGAGTCTTCAAAATCCATGAATCTAAAAGCCCATGTACACCCAGGCAGGGTGTGTAGGTCGTCTCTGGAGATGGGGTCTCTAGGGAAACCCCAGCGGCTCCAAAGAGGTGCACTAACCAGTCCCTGTGGGATTTAACTGTGCTCACGATCTCTCTGGCAGAACTTCAGAAGCCCAGTGAGGAAGGTGAACGACATAATTCAGATTAGCCACACTTGGCCACTCACTAAGCTGGTAGCACGTGTGAGGCCGTCTAACGGGGGACTAGTCAGGGTGAGAAGGAGGCATGGGTAGGGCACACTCAGCTCTGAGCTTGGGTTCCCTCCTACCACCTCCGGCAGCCTGGAAACAAGGTCTTTGATTTATGCGCTGACTTTTAATTAAAAGAACAGCAGAAAAGAAATCTCATTTTGCCGCTGTAGGATAAATGGTTCACAATCCGAACTGATTTTGTTTCTTCTCCAAATGGACCAGTGCTGTGGGAGTGTGTGCCTGTGTGTGTGATGGGACTCTTGGTTTGCCCTCTCTAACACTGCTTTGCTCCCAGGGCTGACCTTGCCTCTCTCTCCTGGGTCCTGCTATGTGGTCCTAACACCCCCTTCCAGGTGTGCATTCTTGCCCTGGGTGACAATTTCTCTTTGTAGCTTTCCCCAGCATCTTTACTTGAAGAGATGCTGTCAGTTCTGGTCTAAGTTGCTTGTAGAATTTTCCTTCCTTTCTTCCATCACGACAATGTTCATGCGGTTTTTAGCAGAAGAGATTTTATTTCAGTGGTCACCCCAAATTCTCAGGATGTTTTGATTTCCCTGAGAGCCCCTCATGACATCTTTTTGGTACTTCCCAGGGTAGAATTTTCCAGACTCGAGCCCTTGTTCTCTGGGAGTCGATCTGCTCTAACAGGACTGAATCTGATGTGGGAGTGACTTCCCACATGCTTGGATACAAACCTGGCCTTTCTTATGTGACAACATTTATTTACCATCACTACCCATCACCTCGAGCGATGTGATACAGACTGCCCTTTTCTGTGGCTCCTTCCTTCTAGAAATGCCGATGTTTATTTGCTCTTCAGAAGTGTAGTTCTATTTGAGAATGTGCCAGGTCCATTCACAGTATTTTCATCCTTCTCTCCACCAGCAAGGTTTGTGGGGCCCTGATCATTGGTTACAGAAGCAGAAACTAAGGGTCCTCATCCCAGCCCAAGGACCCTCCTGCCACTACCCTGCTGCGATTTGGGGGCACTATTGAAGAAGCCACTGTGGGCTCTTTGTTCCAGAGAAGGAGGGAAAATCTGTCCCTGAAACTTACTAAAAGACCTCAGGGGAACCAGCCAGCAAAAATCACCAGCTCAGAGAAGCCAGAAAAACAATGTCAGGGCCACAGAGAGGTGTCCTGAGCCAGGGGCAGAAATTTGGGTCTGTGCTTGGTGACAAATCCTCGTCCTTCTCTGCCACTGACTCACTTTGAGGGCTGAGGGCCAATCAACCCCCCCTTTGCAGGGTCTCAGTCTTATTTGCAGTAAACAACAGAGGGAAGGCGCTCCAGCCCTCCCCGACCTTCTGTCTGCTGCTGCGTTTATAAATACTCGGTCACACAGTGTCCTAGGGAGCTTCACAGGGACAGAAGACACCACTTCACAGCTAGAATGTTCGTTCCTGCCTGCCACTCACCTCAAACTAAGAATTGGTATCTGTGGGCTCACCCGAGAGCCCCAGCTCACGCAGCCTACTGTCCACCACCAACCCCGACCACCTCCCGCACCTGTTTCTCTTCTATGAGTTGAGGGAAGGACCCCCTGTGCCCGCCACCTACATGATGGGACCAGCAGTGACGTCTACTTTCCAGCCTGTCAAAGTGATGCTTCCCAGATCACTGGGAGGCCCTGGGGCAGTTCTGTAAGATGAGATCACTGGTGCTAAACTTGTCTTTGCTGACAGCCCAGAACTGGGTTCCAGGGTTCCTGGCAGACTTGGGAGGGAGTCGGCTGGGGGTGAGCCCCGCAGGGGCCCCAGCTTCTGCCATCACTGCTGTCTTTTGAGAAGGCTTCCTTCTCCTCTGTCTGTTCTCCCTTCCCATTTTGGCTTCCCAGCTTCCCTGTTCTAAAGATTGACTCTGTGCCCACCACCCCACCTAGTTCCTGGAGGTTTAAAGAGCCAGTATAAAGCCAGGTTGGAAATCTTAAAAAAAAAAAAAAAGAAAGAAAAAAAAAAAGTCAGGGTGACATCCAGGTGACTCAGTGGGTTAAGCATCTGACCCTTGATTTCAGCTCAGGTCATGATCTCAGGGTCGTGAGATGGAGCTCTGTGTTAGGCTCCTGCTCAGTGGGGAGCCTGCTTCTTGAGATTCTCTCTCTCATTCCCTCTCCCCCTGCCCCTTATCCCACTCTCTCTCTCAAATAAATAAATAAATCTTAAAAAAAAAAAAAAAGAAAAGAAAAAAGCCAGTTTGGAGGATGTGCCCAGCATCCGTGAGGAGTGGCATGTCGCTTCTCTGTCCTTGCGCATGGACAGTTGCCTTGTATCACAGGACACTGGTGTTATGTGCTGTGCAAGTCTCCCTGCAGGGAGGGGGTGAAGTGGGGTCCTGGTGCCTGAAAGAGCCCCTCTCCTCTTCACACTCCTGTGTGTCTGTGGTCTGTCATTCTGACAAATGAGTCTAGTGCTCGAAGGGTCCCAGGAATTCAGAACAAGATGGGAATCCCGTCGTCAGGAGCCAGGGTCATCTGACACTGAGGGAGAGGGCTTTCCTGGCCAGGGAGCCGGGCCAGGGTGAGCCACAGAAGTAGTGGCGGGGGGGGGGTAGATGAGCTTCCCCACTGCGAGGACAAGTCCACGTGGAGGGATGAGGGGAGGGAGCCCCAGGAACCTCCCCAGGGACCAGCCACGAATGTATGAGCCTCCTAATGCTGCTATAACAGATTGCCACAAGCTTATAGACTTAAAACAACATGGATTATTCTCTTACAGGTCACTAGGTTAGAAGTCTGATGTAGGTTTCACTGGGCTAAAATCACAGTGTCTGACAGCTGCATTCCTTTCTGGAGGTTCTCAGGGAGAATCAGTCTCCTTGCCTTTCCAGCTTCCCAGAGGCTGCCCATGTTCCTTGGTTCAGGACCCTCTTCCCCTATTTTGAAAGCTAGCAACATTGCCTCTCTGTAGTCTTAGCTCCTTCTAGCCACAGCTGGGAAAGGCTTTCTGCTTTAAGGACGCATGTGATCCTATCAGGCTTACCTGCATCAGCAGCAGCGAAAGCTGATTCCCCGGAAAGGTCAAAATCACCACTTTGTCGGTCAGGGCTGGGGAGGGAAAAGTGAGCAGCTACTACATGCTGGGCCCTTTGCTACCCAAACCTTACCCGTGGAAGTCTAGGGCCCTCACAACAGCCCTGTGTGGTAAATGGTGTTTGCTCCAGGTTTTCTCATGAGGACACTTTGATCCAGACCCCAGAACCCACGCCCTTGTGTTTCCTCTCCTTTTGTGGACGCACAAGATTTGGGGTACGTGTACCCATGCGCATTTTAGAGCTTGATTTGGTTTCCTCACCAAGAATTGTGAGGTCAGGGTGAGGCCGGGGCAGGCAGAGAGAGGAAAACTTGGTCTTCGATCTTGGGCGGCTCTCCTTGCTGGAAGCTTCTGAGCCGTTCAGGGCCTGTGTCCTGAGCCTCAGTGAGAGTGGGCCTTTTTCTCGCTGCCTGTTGAAATCCCTGGACTCTCACCACAAGCTTCTGTACTTACAGGACTGATCTCAATTGGGCTTGTGAAAAGGAACAGCTGAAGTGTTATATAATTCCCTTTCAAATGTGTGTGTAACAGTATGTGTATAAATATAGTGTGTGTATATGTGTGTGTGGGGAGGGGTTTGTTCCTGGAAAAGCCGAGGAGGACCTGTTTGCCATTTCTGATGACTTGTTCTAAAGTATTCCTCTGCCTGTCTTCTTATTCCGTTTTCCTCTCCATGCTTCTGCAGGAAGAGGGAGAGAAGGCTCAGTGCCAACGGCAGTCATGGTAAGGGATGTTAGGAACACTGTCCAGGCTTCTGCCTGCCTCTTCCACTTTGTCAGCACAAAGCACAGACCTCCCCATCTGACCTCAGCTCTTGGACAGTTGAGATGAGAAATTTTGCCTTCAGGCTTCCAGGGATCGAGTGTGCAAATAAATAACACGAATTAAGAAAAGTCACTTGTGCAGAATATGGACGGCATGTGTATAAACATCAATTTGCAAAGAATAAAGGGGGATGGTTTCTAAACAGAGTCTTCTAAAGGCGAATTATATTTTAAATTCCCAACAGTGCTCTGTGTATGTATGAGGGTGTATGTGTATTAGTCAGTTACAGCTTTGACCATGTGAGTGTAAAGATTTTTCTATCTCTGGTGTGATCACCTTAAACTTATCTTGGGCCCAGTGGATAGCAGACTAGAGTTGGGTGTGAGTGTTTTCCAGAGAGTGAACAGCTAGGAGGGGCTCTTCCAGCTCATGGACACCAGGACAGATGTGGGGGAGCAGATCCAGATAGATACCCAGGGAAGCAGTCAAACAGGCAGGTGGAGTCTGGGTGTAAGCGTGTGTGTGAGTATGTGAGAGCCCCATGTAATTGCTTCTGATGGTACCTGCTGCCTTTGGGGGACAGGTGTTTCATTAAGTTGGAGAGATCTGGAGCGTTCTGACTGTGCCGTGGTGGGATCTTGGCATTGCAAAGTGACCAAGCAAGGTTCCCACTGCCAAGAGGCTGGTTTTCTCAGCAGCGCGGTTATCCAAGGATAGCGTATTTTGCCACTTGGACACCACAGTCCTGAATGATGTGGTTATTTAAAGTATTAGAAAGGAGGAAACAGGGTCCTGCCACACCACCTAGGAGCGTGTTCTCTTGGGCCATCACGGGAAGGGACTGGAAGTCTGGATCCCTGGTTCACCACTTTTTCCTTCGTGATCGTGGCCAATTACCTTACCCTCCCGGCATGTTACTCCCCCCCCCCCCCCCACCGTCTGTTGCAGACCAGAAAACAGACTGGGGACGTCCTTGCTGAGAGCAGCCTGGGAGTGGTTTTCTGAGCCTGGGATTGGTGGGTCACATGGACAGAAGCAGGCCCGTAACAAGCCCAAGGTCTTTTGCGTGCCCCCTGCAGGAGGATAGCAAGTGACACTGGCCTCAGGTGGAAGAATCCTGAGCGCTCATCTAATGGGTCACCTTGGCCACCAGAGTGCGGGACTGACTCAGCTCTGGAGAAATAATGCAAGCCCCAGGTGCTCCCCACTGGAGGTCAGACAGCCTCCCACCTGTTTGGGCCCCAAGACCAGCCACTCTGCAAAGCAGTGGGGTGACTCCCGGGAAGGGGGCTGAGAGCTCCTTCTCTTGCCTAGTTATTTGATGAATCAGGAGACAAGTGGGCAGGCAGGAAAATCCAGGCCCGGGGGATCTCAACCCCTCTCCCCACTGATAACTTCTCAGCCTGTCTTGAAGCTTTTCCAGGTGTGAAACAAGTAGTGCATAGCTGTTTAGAGAGTTGCTGTAGGTCCTGATGGCCGGTGGCAAGACGGCGACACTGCATGTCTCCCGGAGAGGTTAAGAAACATTTCAGCCTGGGAACTTCCCCCAGCAGAAGTCTCCTGCCAGCTGTCCACAAAGCCAAGAATCTGTGAACCGGCAACCGTGTCCGTGGTCATTCTAGCTTGGGCTTCTTGATGAATGGTTCGGCCATTTGACTTTAAACTGCTAGACCACGGAGGGAAACTTAGGAAGTATTCTAAAAATTTACAAAAGAGGGAAATGGAGAGATCAGGGAAAGGAAAAGATGGGAGAGGACAGAAGCAGAGCCAGGTTCCCCACGGAAGGGGGTGTGCCTAGAGAAGATTGCTGTTGGGGTGCCATTCACGTCCTGCTGCCACCTTTATCCACATCCGTGCTCCTCAGTTAGTAGGGGGAACCCACTGGGGACTTAGCCAGGCCTGCTCTGGCCAACAGTGATCTCATGCTTGCCAAGTGCGGGCCCTGCTCTGGATCGTGGGGCTCTATTAATCCAATCAATTCTCCCACCTGCTCTACAAAGTAGAGATGCTTGAGATTGCCAAGAGCACTTGAGGAAAGCCGGGACCAAGACTGTGTGATTAGAGCCGTAGAGGCGGGATCCGCAAAGCAGGGCCTGGCTCTGAGCCCATGCCGGTTGGTCTCCGGCTGAACAGTGTGGTCACCTGCAATGCCCAAGGGAAGCCTGTGGTGAGGGATGTCAGAGCTCACCCTCTCCCCTCTGGCTGAAGCAGCCCCACCCCAGGGCTTGTACTCTCTTTGCCCTAAGATCATTGGTAGCCAGGCAGTGATGGATGGTTCCTCCCTGCCTGTCTGGGTGATGGCTTCTTTCTACCCGGGAGAGAAGAAAGGCCAAGCGGTTTCCACTTGCTGACATCCTGAGTTTCCTGGTTTGTGGCTGGGCCTCCTCTGGCCCCTGTGGACCCCGAGAACTGTGGCCTGGTGTGGCTTCTGTGCTTTCTGTGCCCTTAGAAGCAGATGCTCTGTCTATAAACCAGCATCTCTGCCTCCCTAGCCTCTTCTCCTGTTTTTCCAAAAATGTACTTCTCAAAAGCAGCAGATGGGTCTACGTATGATCTTCCAGCCCCACCCCCCAGCTCCGCAGGGAGAGGCTTTCTTCTCTTGGTCTTTTTGCTTTCCTTCCTTCCCCTCAAACCTTCTGCCCACAGCCCTGCCAAGTGTGTGATCACGCTTTGCTCATTTGGGCTCATGCAGCCTGGGCTGACACGCCTGGTCCCTGTGGCCCTGGAGGGAGGAAGAAGGGCTTTTCTGTGAATGCGAGGGGCAGCTTCGTGTCCTCAGAAACTCTCCTGTCCAGAGAAGTAGAGAAGTTCTGCGTGGTGTTACTGTGGAACTATATTTTCTCCGTAAAGAAAACGTTGCCGTTATTTGGGTGGGGAAGAGGCTTTAGGTGGCTTCGCGCCAGTCCAGGGACCACGATCCCCTTTTCTGAAGCCTCAGTCATCATTCTGCAAAGGTTTTGAAGCTTTTTAGGCAGAGAAGTCATTCTTCACGTAAGACCTTATGTGGAAGCCAAACATAAAACTGATACAAATCAGGTCAGGTTGACGTGAAGGGAGGGGGGAATGGTTCCAGAGCTTCCCTCTCTGTCTTCCTGATGCCCCCCCTCCAAGATCTTAGGGCACCCCGTGGAGCTCAGGGAGTCCCACCTTACACATTTGCTTTATGGGCGGTCTAGACTGAATCATGAAGTCATCCTGGTGTATGAGCTGTGTGTCTTGGATTGTTGGAGGGAGGCCTGGGGAATGCGGGCTCATATAAAGGAATGGGAGAGAGAAGGCACCTTCCACTTCCTTTGCACTCTCCCAGTGGATGGCACCTGCCCCCTCCCCGGTACTGTGTCAGACCTGACATGATGGTCCTTAAAGGGAAGCCAGCCCCCAAGAAATGTGTTGAGTATGATTATGCATCTTCTCTCTTAGCCAGGTATCACAGAGCTATGAAGAAAACAGCTTCTGGCGAGCCCCCCCCCCTTTGTCTTTCGGATGAGCTGTTTCCAGCTGAGAAACAGCCTTGAAGGTAGCTGCAAGCCCACAACCCAGAGTTTAACCTGCTGAGAAGGGCGCTGACTCGTGGCGGTTTTCATTTTGGTACTCAGTAATGGTTGTGTGGGCCAAGGTCACCTCTCACTATATAGCCGCCAATACTTAGAGAACGGTCCTAACGTTTGAATCACAGGTTACAATTTGCAAAGCCCTCTTCTATGTTGCCACACTGAAATGGCACACCCCACCTGCAAAGCAGGTGTCCCGATCCCGGTTTTATGGATAAGGAATCAGTTTGACGAGGTTACCTGACTCAAGCCAGGCCATGGAAGTAGTCCATGGCCGGGTGGGCAGGTTCCTAACCAACAATCAAATCTCGGATCCCGAGTCCAATGTCATTGTCACTTTTCCACAGGTGTTCTCAGCTGTCCCATCTGGCAGCTCAGGTTGGGAGAGGAGCAGGATGAGGGGAGGCCCTTCATTCCAGTGGGTTCTCTGCAGCCCCTTCCGAATCTCCCACAATCCCCCTGCTCGTCTCACCCTCCTCCCACCGCGAGATAGCGTGGGGCTCTTCTAACTCATATTCCCATTGTTATTTTTTGCATCTCAGCACCACGTGTATGGCTATTTTTATCCTGTACTAGAAACTATTAAGAGGGGGAGAGATGTTAATTGGTATTATTACAGCAAACCGGGTCCTAGTAACATTGCAATTCAGAGGTAAGCTCTCCACTCCCATCCCCTGCCTCTCAGGCGAAAGTAAGGATTTTGTTCATTTGGCTGCCAGCCAGCACAGGTTTCTCGGGCTGGTGCGGGGGGCCTGGGGGGAGGGGGAAAGAAGTATTCAGGACTGACATGTCCTGGACCGGCCACTGGGCCTCCACTCCACAGTGCACTTCTGAGGGAAGGATGTGGGGGTGGGGGCGCCCCGATGAAATTGGTTCTGTTTGATCCACCGAAGCTAGACTGAAGGGTTAGTGTGTCTGCTCAGGGAGCTCTCCTGGGGTGCAGCTTGCAGGGTCTTTGTGAGAGAATCTGGGGCATTTGTATTCATGTATTCACTGAAAGCGAGAGATAGCAGCCCTCATAGTGCAGTCCCCTTCCTGCCCTCCCAAGCCAGAGCGCAGAATGAACAGATTAGCAAATAATAGCGATAAAAGTCAGACAAGTTTGGCTTCACTTCCAGAAGGAGGAAGCGGAAGGGATTCAACGAACCGGTAGTCTGCTGGCTCCCTGGGTTCAGATCCTGACAGTTTTCCTTCCCAGCCCTGGGACCTCCAGTGAGGGTCTCATCTGCTCTGGCCTCAGCTTCCACATCTGTAAAATGGAGCCAGTGTGTCTGGCCCTCAGGGCTGTCATGGGGATGAAAGCACATTGCCCACAGCACGCAGTAAACATTTGGAAAAGTGAAGCTTTTATGGTGAGATTTTTCTCACGTGCCCAGAGACTCCTGAGGGCCAAGTGTGCCGGAAGCAGCAGGAGATGGAAAAATCCAGATTCCTGCCTGGTGCTGTCTGCGGACTGCTTGGACCCAACCCACGGCCCATAATGTCTTCCAGAGCCTCTCAGTGCCTCTTCCCTACCCCTGCTCAGTTTGCTTTCGTGACATCCTAACACTCTTCTTTTTTATAATGCGATTGTTTTTTAGAAGTTATTATAGCCATATATATTGTTTGTGGAGAATATGGAAAAAGAATAAATGAGAAAATGAAAATCATCTCAAATCCTACTACCTTCAGAAAATTATCATTATTTTGATATACGTGCGCGGTTGCACACACTAGTGCAGGGGAAGGGCAGGAGAGGGATTAAGAGAATCTCAAGCAGGTTCCTTGCTCAGCACAGAGACCTACAGAGAGCTCAGTCCCACAATCCTAAGATCATGTCCTGAGCCAAAATCCGGAGTCAGATGCTCAACTGATTGACCCAGACACCACACCTTCAGAGAATTATTATTGACACTTGAGTATATTCCTCTGTGTCTTTTTTTCTATAAATATGTAATTTAGGGGCATCTGGGTGGCTCAGTTGGTTAAGCATCTGCCTTTGGCTCAGGTCATGATCCCAGGGTCCTGGGATCGAGCCCCACATCGGGCTCCTTACTCAGCGGAGAGCCTGCTTCTCCCTCTCTCTCTGCTGCTCCCCCTGCTAGTGCGCTCTCTGTCTCTCAAATAAAATCTTTTAAAAAAAATAAATATGTACTTTAAATATATATAAAATTAAAGTAATATAATATACATACTATATATATATTTTATAGCATGTCTTTTTCTTACTTTTCTTTGTGAACATATTCCCATGTGATTAGATATCCTTCAAACGTGATTTCTAAAGACAGCCTAGTGTTTCATAATGCAATTCCTGCTCTTCTGTTCTTTATCTTTAAGCTTTCTGGTTTTCTTTGTAATGCTTTTACTTCCTGTTTCCTTTTTATCTGTTAATTTTTGCTTTATGGCTTGGATTTTCTCTGCTTTCCCTCCCCCTGGTGATTTAGAAAGCATTCATCCTATTTAAACTTAATAGTGATTACACTTAAGTTTTTGAAAGCGTATTTAAACCCACAAGAATCCTCTCTGCCTGCCTTTCTGCCTACTTGTGATCTTTGTCTGTCAAATAAAGAAATAAAATCTTTAAAAAATATATGCTCACTTAATCTGCAGCCTCAAGTTTTCAATTCGGGAGTGATAACGGGGATGGTGAGTGTGGTGATGATAAGTCTGTTCTGGGCTGTTCTCTTCTTGAACGATTTCTTCTACCCACGTATTGGGTCCCCTGGTTTTGTTGTCTAGGCCTCTCTTTTGAAACATCACTATCATTCAAGTCCTGGGAAAGCTTTTCAAGTGTATCTTTACGTCTTTAAGTTAATTTCTTGCCATACGCTTTCTGCTGCTAACTGGTTTCCGTGAGGTTTTCACTGCCATCATCCCCATAAACTTCCCTGACTCCACAGCCCTCCACTTAGATCAGCGGTGGAGGACGAACTAGGGTTGATGTCTGGGTCTGGTCCCGGTCGTTCTTTACATATGGCCTACTGTTTTGGGGAGCCCGGCTGCATAGTTGCAGAAGAGACCATGGGGACGCCAAAGCAGGTAATATTTACTCTGTGGTTTTTGAAAGGGAAAGTTCATTGGCTCTTGCTATAGATACTATCTAGTCTGATTTTTTTTTCAGACCAAAGTCTTCTTGAATCATCCTAAGAAACAAATAAGCAAATTTTCCCAACATTCCCTTTCTCTTTTTCATTACATTAAATCTATCTAATAGGAGGATATTTTGTGTGAGCCTTCATCTTTTTATTTTTGTTTCCTGGACCTCTGATATCCATTTTGCCCTCAGTCCCACTTGTAGCTGGCAGCTTCACCTCCAGCTGTCCTCACCTGATGTGGTTTCCACCTTGGGAAAACCTTCCCTGGGGTTCTTTGGCACCTGTGGCTCTGGGAAGGCTGCAGCTCTGTCCTTCCAGGGATGGCCTGCACGGAGGCAGGCAACAAGGCTAGTGTGTCCCATGTGGCTGCTTTTGAAAGCATTCAGAGAATTTATGATCTGAATTCTTGTTATGTTGTACCTGAACTGTCCATGGCCATATGCGTTCGTTCCTGCCATGGGTTTCTACCTCGTAATTCCCACACCTGGACTTCCAGAAGCAGAAGGTGAGAATGTCTACCTGCAGAAGCTGCGTATGTCTGCTGCCCTTCTGCGTGAACGTAAAATCTTGTTTGAAAACGGTTCCTTTCAGTACATATGTTCTCACAGGTTAGCAGGGTGTGTGTGTGTGCGCGTGCTTGTCGATGGGGGGAAAGGGAATAGAAGGAGCAGGCTGTGGGCACGTTTTTTGTGCAAACGGGAATTCGAAAATCAGGCCTTTTCACAATTGAATCAGCTCCAGTTACCTGCACTTCTGGAAAGGAGATGTGGTGCCAGTGATGGAAACCAGCGGGTAACACACCCGATACTTCTGCTTTATTTTGGGGTACTAGATAGTAAGTGTGGAGGAGCCTGCCACTTCACACCCTTACCCCTCACAGATTGCCTCTCTGTGCTTACTTGGGGGGCTGTTAAAGCCAGGCTACCTTCTCTGACCTGCTGCCCCTTGGCCTGAATGTCGACCTCTAGGGGTGGCAACAGGAATTACAAGTGCCCCAGGGGAATAAACCCCACAAGGAGCCTCAGGACGGGCCCCCTACCCATCTTCTTCTTGGGGCATCACTCACATCCCCTTGTGCTTCACCTGGAAGAACGTCACAGCATCAGATTTCCTCCAGCCCACTCGCTGCTCTCCAGCCTGTCCCACACTCTTCCCTGTACTGCCAACGATATATACGATCAGCCCATTCCACATTTACCGTCATTCAGTTCTCTCCCAGCTTCTCCTGAAGGGTAGGTGATGACCAGGGAGGTTGAATTGCAAATAGTAACGGAAAGTGGGGATATTTTTCCCACACAAACAAAAAAATCTTATCGGTGTTGGAAACAACAGCAATGCCACATTTAAGTTCTTACTCTGTGCTTCTTCATGCAGTGTTTAAATTATGGACTCTGTCCCAGAAAACTGCCTGCTCAGGAGAATACAACTTCCGAGTTGCTGTCTTTGTTCAGACAGGCAGCCCAGAGGGTTCGAAAGCTTCCCAGGCACCCGCTGCAGGAGGCGGGTGGCAGCTGT
The DNA here is from genome assembly GCF_002288905.1 of Enhydra lutris kenyoni. Taxonomy (NCBI): domain Eukaryota; kingdom Metazoa; phylum Chordata; class Mammalia; order Carnivora; family Mustelidae; genus Enhydra; species Enhydra lutris. Next base: position 10,438,581 of record NW_019154111.1, read on the forward strand.
GCCAAGCTCCCTGACTTGGCCACGCCCTGTAAGTGTGCGTGGCCTCATCTGGGCCCACATAGACACGTGTATTTATGCTTCCTAAGCTTCATATTTCAGGGCTGTAATTGCATCCCAGGTACCCACAACACTATCGACCTGAAGGGAAAATGAGGGCTTTGCACATTCCTAGAGATGTGATTATGCTAACGGGCGGTCCCTGTTTTGCTGTGCAGCTCTCTGCCGCAGGCAGCGCAATGAGGGGATGGGCTTGGCTCTGGCACAGCTTCCCAGCCTGGCTTCCTTGGGTAAACTTGGAACTGAACTTCCATTTTATGTGGGAAAGCGTGTTTATTGAAAGTGTGTGCCTTGGTGACATGTCACGTGTTGTACTCCTCCTTGTCACCTGTACCCAAATCAAGATCTAGAACATTCCCCATTCCTAAAATCCCCCTGATGCCCCCTTCAAGTCGCTCCTCCCACCTTCCCAAGGGCAGCCACCCTTCTGATTTCTCAGGGCAGAGATCAGGTTCTCCCCCTTTTACTTTCCACTGATGCAATCAGGTGGCACACACCCTCTTGTGTCTCATTTCTCTCGTTCCGCTTTATGTTTACGAGATCGATCCGTATCACTGCAAGTAGGTTGTTCATTCTTGCAGTTGTACCGCATTCTGTGTTGTGTGACCATACTAAAATTTACCTTTTGATTTTATTGTTGATGAGCATTTGAATGGTTTCCAATTTTTGCCTTTTACGGACTGTGCTATTCTTAATACTCTCGTGTATGTCCTTTGGAGAGCACGGATTCACGGTGCTCCTGCAAATGTACCTAGGAGTGAAATTGAGGGGTCATCGCATGCTTTCAGCTTTAGTAGATGTAGCCAAATATAGACTAGATATTTTTAAAGGGGTTTTTAGTTTTGGGAGGCTGGCTAATCTCCTCCCTGGAAAATAACAGGAAGGGGTAGCTTTTTCAGAGCATGTAGAGTAGTGGGTTTCAGAGGGAGAGAGACCTGGTATTAGTTCAACAAGTGTTTATTGAGTGTCCAGTGTTTTAAGTGGCTGCTGTAATGAATTACCACATAGTTGGGGGCTTAAGACAACACAAACTTATTCTCTTACAGCTCTGCAGGTTAGAAGCCTAACATGGTGTCAGTAGGCCCATGCTCCCTCCAGAGACCCTGGAGGGACATCCATTTCCTTTCCTTTTCTGGCTTCTAGTGCTGCACTGGCTCATGCCTCCTTCCTCTTATCTCTAAGATCAGCATCGTAGCATCTCCCATTCCCACTCTGCTCTGTCTCTGCATCGTTCTCCTCTGAGTAATGAAGTCTCCCTCTACTGCCCTCCTACAAGGACACTTGTGTATGTATTTCAGACCCACCCACATAATCCAGAATCCTCTCCGTACCTCAGGGTCCTTGGTCAGATCTGTGAAGTCTCTCTTGCTCTGTAAGGGTACCATCCACAGGCTCCAGGGATTAGGATCCAGATACCTAGCCGTGACTCAGCCTCCCACACAGGGAGGGGCCACCCTCCCCTGATCTTCCCCATGTCATCTGCAGACACTGCCTTGAGGAGCGGCAGACTCCCACATCACAAAGCTGCCCCATGGTTCTGCTCCTCTCAGTGACTATTATGCATTGTGGGAAAAGGTTGATGGGTGGGACCAGAGAAGGGTATTGAAAGGATAGATGACAACATTTATTTCATCAAATTGTAATTTGCTTTCTACGGTAATAAAGACTTTCAAAAGGGTAGGAAGAAAAATATCAAAATGCAAGACACTGTAAGTGCAATGTGGGATCTCAGATTGGATCCTGGGACAGAAAAAGTGGGCATTAGTGGAAAAACTGGTGAAAACCAAATGTAAGCCTATAGTCTAATTAATTTTGTTTCAGGAATTGTACCACGGTTATGCAGGATGTTAGCCTCAGGGTAGATATGGTGAGGGAGATGCAGGAACTCTATTATCTTGGCAATTCTCTAAATCTAAAATTACTTCAAAATAGAAAGTTAGACAAAAATGTAAGGCATCCACTCAGGTACAGTAGAAAAGCTCAAATTCTCTCTGTTTATGTGACATAGGAAATAGGGTCCCATGTTGGCAGAATGAATTTAGAAGATCCAAAAGGTGATGGTGAGGCTTACAAAAAATATAACCACTGGGAGCACCTGGGTAGTCCAGTCTCTTCAGTGTCTGCCTTCAGCTCCGGTCATGATCCTGGGGTCCTGGGATCAAGCCCCTGGTTGGGCTCCCTGCTCACTGGGGAGTCTGCTTCTCCCTCTCCCTCTGCCCCCCACCCCTGCTTGTGCATGTGCTCACTCTCTCTCAAATAATAAAATCTTGAAGTATATATATATATAACCACTGAAGTATGAATGGAGATTGGTGGGTGTGAACCAGTAAGATGGTGATTATTATCTCGGCGGAAACACGTGGGTCGTCAGTCGCACCTCCCCAGTGTGCCCCAGGGGAGCTGGAGCTGGGCCCCAGGGTGCTGCTTAGGTGTGAATGGAGAGAGTCCAGCCTTCCGCCTGTGATTGATTCATCAACTCCTCCCCTCCTCCCCCTCCTCCCATCCTGGCCCATCGCAGGGCTCAGTCTGTTAAGGGCTCCCCAGTGGCCAGTGAGCTCACAGCTGAGTTGTTATCTCCCCTCACACACTTATCTGGGCACGGTTAGAGCTTCCTAATAAAATTTGTCACTGACTTTAATCCCATCACTGTCCAGACCCGGTGATTAGCCCCTCTGGTTGTTTTGGCTTTGCTCTGTACCTCCAGCCTCTTCCGAGGAAATTGGTAGGGATACGAGTTCAGAGAGAGCTCCTGGCCCTGTGAAAAGAGAACACAGAAGCAGCAAACCAAGACCACGAATAATTCTACAATAATTAGATACAAATGGCTGAGTCTCCCTCCTGCTCTCTAGTCTACCCCATTTCAGACCCATGAGGGACAGAAGGAGAAGGGGGTGTCTTCTCTTGTCCGTGCTGTGAGCTGCAGAGGCTGGGCCTTGCCTCCGTGCCCTTGACAACGCCACGTGCCCCCTGCCTTCCTCCTTGGTCTCCTGAGATGGCGAAGGGGTGACAGACAGGTCTGGGCAGGGGAGAGGAGGCACTCAGTCAGCTCACCTGGAGCTCATGCACCCACACCCCGAAACTGGCTCTGGAATTTCTGGGCCACATTTCTCTTCCCCTGTGCCAAGCCCCATGGAATGCCCTGGCAGGCTTCTGGGGTTGTATAACCCTCAATGCAGCTGCGTACTGGAGGCATAGTTCTGGAGCCCAGAAAGAGAGGAGATGTGGAGAATGCAAAGAGGGACTTCTCTTAGGAGCACGTTCGCTCTGCAGATAGAAGGGGGGGCAGTGGGTGGCTCCATCAGACACGTAGATGGTACCTGGCGTATGGAGGGGGCATGAGTGCATTGAGATACGCCCTGTCTCTGGGTGTAAATGTGAACATCCCCCTGCAGGTGGGGGGTGCTATGTACTTTTCTACGGGCTGGCCCTTTTCTACGGCTTTTCTATGGGCTGGCCCTTCTTCCCAGATCTTGGGGCTCCACTCTCCCATGCAGCTGCTAACCTGCCTCCCTCTCCTTCCCTTTGCGCCATCCGGAGAGTCAGATGCCCTCCCAGCTCCTGAAGGCAAACCCGTTCTCTATCAGTCTGGGTGCTGTCTCAGCTCTGGAGTTTTCCTTTCTCAGCCGTCGGGGCTTCACGCTCTGTCTTTGGGCACCTGCCAGCAGGGAGGCAAACACCGGAACGGCAGGGGCGGTGGGTGCCTGCCTTGCTTGTGCAGACAGAGCCTGTGAGAGACTGGAGGCAGGCGGCCCGGAGGCGGCCAGCCAGAGCCGCCTCTCAGAACTGCTGGGCTCCCTGAGGTCCTGCTCTCCCTGCAGCTAGGAGCTGGCATCTTTGTAGTCTCTGGCCCCTTCCCCGGGGCAAAGACGCAGAGAATCTGCATTGTGGGCCAAATCAGCCCCGGGGGTCGCTGCAGGAGCTGTGGGAGGGGGGACAGCTCGCCCTAGGGATGGGAAGAGGTCAGCCGTCAGAAAACACCACAGAGCAAGGTGGATCCAATGACAGAAATGTATCCTCTCATAGTTTTGGAGGCTGGAAGCTGGAGATCGAGGTGTAGGCAGGGTTGGTCCTTCCAAAGCCTCTCTCCTTGGCTCATAGATGGCCCTCTTCCCCCTGTGTCTTCACAGGGCCTCCTCTCTGCACGTTTCTGTGTCCAAATTACCTTTTCTTATAAAGACATCAGCCAGATTGGATTAGGGCCACCTTCATGACCTCATTTTAACTTAATCACCTCTTTAAAGACCCTATTTCCAAACAGTCACATTCTGAGCTGGGGTTAGGACTTCAGCATAGGAATTTTAGGGACATAGTCCTAGCCATCACGAGGATGACTCTGCCTCCTGTCTGTAGGCCCATCTCCTAGCTAGCTTCGCGTTAGAGCCAGGGAGAGCCCCGCCAACAGAACCCTAGCTCTGTCTCCTGCATGGCCCATAAGGCAGCTCTTGGTCTGGTGGCTTACAAATTGGCTGCAAAGAAAACAGAGTGGCTTTGGGGCGGCTCTTCTTTTAATAATTTTGGATCGGGAGAAGGCAAGGCCATTTAGTGGTACAAACAACAACTCTGCAACATGAGACCATAGTTGTGTGGCCTTAACCAACTCCCTTCGCCTCTCTGAACATGTTTTTTTTTTTTTTTTTAAAGATTTTATTTATTTATTTGACAGAGAGATCACAAGCAGGCAGAGAGGCAGGCAGAGAGAGAGGAGGAAGCAGGCTCCCCTAGAGAGCAGAGAGCCCGATGCGGGGCTCGATCCCAGGACTCTGAGATCATGACCTGAGCCGAAGGCAGCGGCTTAACCCACTGAGCCACCCAGGCGCCCCTCTGAACATGTTTTTAAGTCTACGCGGCGGGGCTATTGCGAGACTTGAGCTAGTGTGTATGAACTGCGCAGAGCAGCGCCTGGCATCTGGAAGGGGCTCAGAAGTCCTTCGCCTCCTTTACTTGCAGTCACGGTGCTGGTGCTCCCACCATTCCTGTAGACAGGATAGTGTGACAGGCGCTGGATGCCAGGAGCTACCGGCAAATGCCTGCTGTCCCCGCAAGGGAGCTGGGACGAGGGATGCCGAGCGTGAGGGGAAGACCTAATTCTGGTGCTTCTGAATGAACCACACTCAGAAGTCATCCCTGCTGATGGCAGGTCAAAGACAAAACCTTTGTGCAGAAATGGTTATTTTATTTTATTTTATTTTATTTTTTTCATTGAAAGCAAGCCCAGTCTCAAAGGGAACTTTGAACACCAAATTTGAAAGAAAAAAAGAAAATAGCCCATGTAAGCAAGTCCGGAAACAAAAAGGAATGGAGTCCCTTTTCCCAGCAGGGGTGGTGCCGGGCCCACCCCCAGGGTTTCTGATTCGGGAGGCTCTGGGTGGGGTCTGAGCAGTCGCCTTTCTAGCAAGTTCTCAGGAAACTCGGACATGGCCAGTCCAGGAACCGCACTTGGAGAAGCACTGCAGCACAGTGCTAGCCCCGGTTTAGGGTCCGTATCACCTTGTTTTCTCCGGTCTGTTCCATCTTTGCCGCTGTCCTGGCTGCCTGATGGGATTTCTCTCTGCTCGTCCTGGGGGATGGAGCGGGGAGGAGGGCAGGCCTCCCCAAACTTCTCCATTCTCTCCCTGATTTGCGCAGGACTTTCACTTGTTAAAAGACAACTATTTCTTTGGCTCTTAGCCCTCTTCCCTTTTCTCTTTTTACCCCTCTTTCGCGTTTGGGCCTCTGGATATTTCACTGTGACTGAGGAGTAGACCACGGCATACAGCTAGCTGCCTCTCTGATGCCTGTGCTGACCCCTGGGGGGAGGAGGAGGAGGCAGAGGCAAAAAAGAAAGAGCATCTCTCCCAGGTGCCTGGGTGACTCAGTAGGTTAAGCATCTGCCTTTGGCTCAGGTCATGATCCCAGGGTCCTGGGATCGGGCCCCACATCGGGCTCCATGCTCAGTAGGGAGCCTGCTTCTTTCTTTCCCCCTATTTGTGTTCTCTTACTCTCTGTCAAATAAATAAATAACACCTTTAAAAAAAAAAAAGCATCTCTCCCATCACCGCCCTCATCTCCTTTACCCTGTGTGCCTCTACCCCAACACATTAGCTCCCTGGCCCCAATTCCCTAATCACTTGGCCAGAGTAAATAATTGCTTGTGCGTGGTGACCCGGGGTCAGAGCCAATGGAGGAATGTAATTAGGGCCTTCATTTCCGGCCATTTGGGGAGCTGTCTTCCAGCTGATACTTGTGTCTCTGATCCCTTGTGCCAATGTTCATGTCCTCCCTCGTGCTCCCCTTCACAGACCGGAGAGCTTGGGCTGAAATAGAATTGCTCGTGAGCAGAGCCTTTCCCCAAAGAAGGGAGAGGGCAGACCGTCCGGTGCCAGGGAGCCCGGAGCGTGGCCTTCACACCTTTCACACCACCCATAGGAGTACATGAGTGCTTTCTTGTGACTCCTTCCAGAAAGGATCTGAGACTAGAAACATGGGCTGTGCCATATCTTTCTGGACTGCCCGGCACCACCATGGCTACCCTTATTTTTTTATTGTTACTACATCTTCTTCTACCCGTGCCTTGGGAGCCCTGCGATGTGTGCTTGGGGGAGGTGGGCATTCTCTACGCTTCCTGGGCTGGGAAGGCCTGAGTAGCTTGAAATGTGTTTGTGGTGGGTGGGATGCAACAGTGGGAGGCAGCAGCCTTGCCTTTTATTCCTGCTTCTTCTGTCTCTGGCTGCTGGTGCCAGGATGCCTTGCTGGGGGAGATGATGATGGGTAACTGCATTCCAGGTTCTTCTGGAAGCGTTCCCCCTGGTCAAAGCAGGGGAGGAAAACATCTTCTTGCCTCTACTCTAACTCCCCAAGCTAAGCCAAGACTTGAGACAAAAATAAACCTGTGACTACTCCAAGAGAAATGGCCAAGAATCTCTTGGGTGTCCTTCCAGCATGCCTTTTTGGGATGGGGAGAGGGCTGTTGAGGAAGGAAGTGGGCAGTAAGTGATGTCATGTTTTGATGTCTGGTGCCTTGAGCCTCATTTTGGAGGAAGGTCCATATTAAGCCTGAGAGAAACAGAAGGTTTCTTGTTTTAAAAAAAGGAGGCTCCTGGGCTGTCATCTCTAGGAAGGTCATTGCTACAAGAAACTAGCACAGCCCTGCGCCATACCCTTGTGTGTGGGTGTAGATCTTGGCCTGGTATGCAGTCAGTACCAGGCCACTGAGGCAGGTGAAGAGTGTGAGCTCATTCTCTCTCTCTCTTAAAGGGCCTCACAAGGCGTTCCTTTCTTAGAGTCCCCCTGGGTCCAGGAACCACGCTGTCCCCTTGTTCTTCTCTTAAAAAACTTCCCACAGGCAAGGATATGTCCTTGACTGCTTGCCCCACTGTTCTCCCCACATTGGGCACATCAGGGACAGCAAACAACAAAATATAAGCCTCTTATCCCCCTGCAAAAAAAAAAAAAAAGAGTTTTTTTCTTGCTGAAGATCAGTGCAAGGGAGCCCTCTTTAAAATTTTGATTTGGGAATAGGCTTCTGTGTTGCTTAATATTTGCTCTATGCATGTGTGCTCCCATGCACTGTACATGTCCCCAACTGTCTAAGGGCTGGAACTATCTGTCCTTGTAGACTTTCCTCCACAAACAGCCCATAAGCTGCTCAGTGCGTCAGTTATTGATGGGAGAACGTGATGCTGATCGGGAAGGCGATGGCCACTGCCTCCATCTTCCTTCCCATGGTGATCCCCAGAAACCTCAAAGCAGGGGTGCAGTGGAAAGGGAGCCCAAATCAACACCTTGGCCAAAAGCACCTGGAGGTGGAATCAAGCTGCGCCCCCTTCCCCCACCCCTGCTCAGCGGGCAAGGACTTTCAGATCGGCACCTGTGGGTCTTGGCTCTGAAGGGTAAGCTGTACCCCCATCCCCCCACCCCCGCTCAGCGGGTGAGGACTTGCAGATCAGCACTGGTGGGTCTTGGCTGTGAAGGGTCAGCCCTGACTCCACCTGCTCTCCCACTTGCCTTTCTCACCCATGGTCTCCTGGAGGTCAACCACCATTTACAAAAAAAGGGGGGTGGGTGTTGGTGAGCCAGGACCTACCCTGAGTTAGCAACGAAGACAACCCATACATTGAGCACGTGGAGACAGAAGAGAGCATAGGCTGGGAACCTTCAGGCTAGAGCCATCTCATTTTTGAGGCCTCCCACCCTTGGGTGGCAGAGTGCTCAAAGACTGGGTCCCTGTTGAGAGGGCAAGGATCAGACCTTGCTCACCTGGGCCGCTCTGGTTTTCCGACTTGCTCAGAGGAGCTCCAGGCAAGAGTGGAATAGAATCCTAACTCAGGAACATGCAGAGATTATTCTGGAATTTCAGAGAGAGGGTTGAGAGGCTCTCCATGGAGGTTACGAGTCCAAGGGGACTGCGTGTCTGCGTCCTTGACCATAGACTGTAGGGCAGGCTGAGCAGGTTCCTCCAGCCCTGAGGGTGCGACACCGAGGGGAGGGCCATCCTTTCTGGTCCCCCAGTTATCTTGGGTCCCTGCAGCCATCCTGTGGGGAGCAACTCTCTGCAGCCGCCAAGTGATGGAAGAGTTGGGGGAGGCGTGAAGAGAGCTTGATCACTTGCTGCGGACAGAACAGTAATGGAATTAACGGGCAGTGAGAGCTGCCCCATTAACGGCAGAGTCAGTGTGTCAGAGGCATTCAGGGCATCAGTCCTCCAGATGTCATCCCGGGACAGACATAGAGCTGCTCAGTTGTCCTACTCGCTTTTTTGGGAAGACCTACGTGCTCCCCAGAAGGAACACTCCCTCCCCTCTTGAAACCTCAGTGTGCACCCCTCACTGGGGAGACGTGGAAGGCCAGGGTTTTGCCAGGGTTGTTCCTGAGGCCTGTGAGAGCTGCACGGTACAGAAACATTACATGGAAGCATTGCATGGCCGCTCTGAGTGCCAGAGAGAACCACAGCCGCCCGGACCGGCATTCCAGCCCCACGTCTCATAGTAACTTACTGTGTGAGCCTGATCTTCTCACACAGCATCTATGGATGCTGGTTTGTTCGTCTAAAATGTGGAGGCATCCTATGGAACAGTCACCTTCATTCCTGGAGGAGGGAAGGGATTCGAGATGAAAAACAGGAGCGGGTGTCCAGGAAGGAAAGGGCAATGTGACTGAGAAGGATTTCATCTTGTGTCCTTAATCTTGGGTCATCAGCCTGGGGCCCCCCACTGGGCTATGGGAGGTTGACTGATGAGCTCTGTGAAGTTGTCCATATAAAACAATGGAGGAGTGAGCATTTTCCAGAATTTCTGAGAAGATTCTCAGCAAGGTCTTAGTCCTTACAAAGTGAACCCCCATTGGCAGCTTTGTGTGCAGGCAGCCTGGATTTTGACCACTAGACTGGGGAGGACAGGCCTCCCCTTAGAGGCAGTCCCCCCCCACACACACACACCCCAGCAAACTTGGCCTCTTGTCCAGCAGGTGGAGAAAGCCTTGCTTCTGGTTCTGGGTAAAGCTCTTAGTGAAGATGGAGAGGCATGACCATGGAGGCAGTCACATGTGACAGGAGTCAGAGGATGACAGATTTTCACATGAGGTGGCTTGGCCTTCTCACACCTTGATAGGACCAACGCTGGGGCCATGAGACCAGCAGGTGTCCCTTAATTTCCCTGGGCCTTGGTTTCCCTGAAATGGATCAACTGTGGTGAGAAATAATAACCAGGCATGAGTTTGGGGGTGATGGCTCCTCCTAGCTTCAGAACCCCTTTGGATGTGAACCTGGCAACCATTCTTGGCTGGCGGGACTTTTTGCATTGTCCTTTTTTCTGGCTGTTCCAGGTGCAAAGTTGAGCATTGTCAGGGACCAAGTTCCCAGGTTAATTAAGACTCACAGTCTCAAACCATATGGCTCTGAGTAAGGGACCAGAAGCCTGGGAAATTACGGAGAAGGAAAACAGTCAACTGCCTAGTCTAGCAATGAGGTAGGGAGCCCTAGGCACAAGCCCAAATGAAGTGACAAGGTCAAGCTTATGCTTAACCAAGTATCTGTCTATCCAGCAGCTGATATTTCACTTCGTCGGAGGAAAAGCATTTGAGCGGGGTTGACCTCTGATAATAAGCCAGTGGTCTGACACGAAGGCAATTCAGTTCAAAGCAATTCAATGAATAAACCAAATATTTGTGAATTACCTGTTGTGTCTTCAGTACCTTACGAGGTACCTTATGAGAAATAAAAGGCATGCTCTCTGCTTTGATGAGCTCATCAGTTAGCTGAGGAGAATAAATATTTGTAGAAGGAATAGCGGGAGAGAACCGTGGCTGGGCGTGTATAAACGTGCATCAAGAATTCAGCATCCGGTTAAGAGCTCTTCGCTTTTCTTACATACATCCAATTCATAGTTTCTAAGAAATGAGAGAATCCGGTGTGCCTCATGTCTCTTCACCTCCTTCCATTCTGGGTCTGAAAACGTGACCAATGATTGTGTTCATCAGGGAGTCAGTATGATACGGGGCTGAGGGAGTGAGGTTGTGTCTGGTTAGGAGATGAGGAGGTGTGGTTGTCTGACTGGAGGTTGCTCTTTCCAAGAGATCAAAGAATGTGGATTCCTTGACTTCCCTCCATCCCTCCCACCTTGTTCCACCCTTCCTCTGCCTTCTGCCTCTGTCTAAGCTGACCACGTGACTGGACACCCTCTTCAGGAAACCTCCTGCTCTCCAGAGGGTGGGGGGGAAAGCCCTCATTTATAGCGTATGCCAATTTCTGTGGTGTCAATGCTGCCACTGCCGTGAGCTCAAGCCAGTTTCACAACCAGATCATGAAATTCCTAAACAAGTAATAATCCGCTCTCCTGAGCCGGCAATGGCAGTCTGCAGCCCACCACTGTTGGCTCCCATCACCCCGTGGGTCGGATCATCACTGACCACTTCGTGGATCCCTGGGTCCAGCTCTTACTGGAAGAGTGGCGGCTTCCGTAAAATACCAGCTGAGCACCTGCTGGGCGGCATCCAGTGGGAATGGGGAGTTCAGGGAAGAAAATGGAGTGCTATTTGGTACTTCATAATTCCACATAATTATCAGAGGCAGAACCTGAATGTTGAGAGAGAGAAAGAGAGAGAGAGAGAGTCTATGTGCTTGTTTGGGTCCTTAAACTTAGGAGAAAGGCCTATCTTTTTGAAATATGCTACATGCCTGGACAGAAGACTGACTTAGATGACCTCAGAGAATCATTAAATCCGTTTTTAGAAAACTTTTTAATCATGTGAAATCTTCTAATGGACTAAGGGATTAGGGCCTCTCTGTTTGCAAGATGGTAACCTGGTCACCTTCCCACCCCTTTCACTGAGCCTCTCTTCCTCACACCTTCCAATCCATTTTGCTCCAGGATAATCTCCTTCCTCAGCCACAAGGAATCAGATTCCATCAGGTCTGCTTGAGACGCGCCCGGCTCGTTCAGGGTGGTACAGCCGTAGACTCATCAGGTCTCCTTGAAAACGTCAGTACTTAGGATGTCGAAATTCACCTGGCCCCACCTCACAGGGACACCTGTTTCCTGCAGGTCCCCCCTCCTTTCCCTCCAAGCTGAGAGCCCTAAAGGACTGGGGGGCAGAGCCCAGCCATCAGCTGGATAACGGGAAATGCGTCCAGGAGGTGCCGAGCACCTGAGGGAAAGGGTGGGGAAGAGTCCAATTCGGCTTCTCCAGGTGATGAGCTATCCCGTCGTGGGCTCCGGCGGGAACCTGGCCAGCCAGCTGAAGGTCTCCGAGGGGGAAATCAACCAGAAATGTCAGTCAGGCAGTGGAGCGGGACCAGAAAAATCAATGCTGAATTCCAGACGCCAGGAGAGCAGGAGAGGGAGGATGGAAGGATGAAATGAGAGCATTTGTTTGCAATTCTAATATAACAAATCAACAGATCACCAGGCAAAGATGCCTAATGAAAATGCACATGATGGATGGGGGCGGGTGGAGAGAGGAAGGGAGGGAGAGAAGGTCCAGGCACAGACCTGCTGAGGAATTCAGAGGCGTCTGTGTCCACTGTGATCCTGCTGCCAAAAGAAAGGGCACCCAGATCGGCCACTTGCTCCTCGTGTGGCCGTGGAGCCATTGCCTCACCTTCCAGCTCCCTCATTTCCTTCTCTGTAAAAGGGGGCCATCAGGAACACCCACCAGGTAGGGCTTTCATGGGGATAAAATGAGGTAACTGGTATAGTTATTGGAAACAGCTATTACTTTTTCTCTTACTTAAAACACCCGTCATAGTGCTTGGTACATAAAGTTAACTCCCTTTGCCCCTCGGGGCAGACTGAAGGCTGAAGAAGACAGGGAGGTTGGGGCGCAGATATCACCATCCAAGCCATGTCAGGGCCTTCCCTGGGTTTCCTCTCTGGGCCCCTCAGATGGAACCAACACATTCCAGTCTTCTCTAATCCGGCTTTCAAATCTCCTTCTGCTGTATGGCAGGGGACAGACACTTAATAGCACAGGGTCTGGACTTCCTCAAGTGTAAAGTGATGGCAGTGGTGCCTAGCTCAGCAGACTGTGGCGGCGGGGCGGGCAGGGGCGGGGGGGGGTGGGGTGAAATGCAAGGAATTCTGGGAAGGTTCATTGTTCTTACCTAACCTTTACGGACACGTGTGAAGTGTAGTCTCTGATTTGTGCGTGATCTCGTTGAGCTGTTAACAACTGTAAGGACTACACACGGCTGTTCATTTATGCTTCAGGGAGATTGGGGAGTTAGTAGGACTAGTTATGGCCGAGACTCCGCCTGCCCACGTTGGTCTCTCCCTGGTGGTGGCCCGCCCCGGGGCCTTCTCTTCGTCCATCTGAGCTGGTGTGCTCTTCTTAACATGGTGCAGGGCTGAGGTGGACCCATCAAGGAGATGACTCAGCATTCAGAGGTGGGCAAACAGTCCCCTTCATCAAGAAGTACCTGCCTGTAAGTTTTTCCCCTATAAATGTGGCCTCGAGTTCTACCAGCTTACACTGTGAGCCTGAGAGACTGTGTCAACCATAGCAGAAGGCAGAATCCCTAGGGGAGGACTCAGGGAGAGCCCAGCAGAGCTCCCAGTGAGAAGAACTTTCCGCCACTCTTCAGCACCACTCAGAGTACTCCATCTCGCTGGATGGGGTCAGCAGAAACTCTGAAGAGATCCCCAGAATTTCGTTTCCATGTTTCTCTCTTTCTTTCCTTATAGACAGAGAAGTGAGGTACTTGAATGGTTTGGCCACACAGTCAGGCAAGATTTTCCAAACCATATATTTGCCCTCTTTTCACACCTTGGCAAATTTTCGAAGGATTTTGGCTGTGAAAAATGCCATTTTCTCTCCAGAAGTAAGTGCCCCCAATTTTGTAGGGTTGCTGTGTGCTATAGAATAAATGTTTGTGTGTCTCCCTCCCCCAGCCCAAAATTCATAAGTTGAAAATCAGTCTTTAATGTGATAGTCTGTGGACTTGGAGCTTTGGGGAGGTGAACAGGTCATGAGGACAGAGCCCTCGTGAATGAGAGTAGTGTCCTTATAAAGGAGGCCCCACAGATCTCCCTGGCCCCTTCTGCCTTATGAGGACACAGCAAGGAGAGGGCTGACTATGGCCCAGGAAGTGGGTTCTCACCAGTGACTCTGCCAATGCCTTGACCTTGAACTTCTCAGCCAGGACTGCAAGAGATAAATTTCTTTTGCTTATAAGCCATTCAGTCTATGATATTTTGCGATAGTAGCCCGAACAGACTGAGATAATGCGATAATTGCTGCTTCACACCACAGAGGTAAGTCATTTATATACTGTCACCCATTGCACTAGGCAATTAGACGTGTCTGTGCGTCTAAGGTGTGTTCCGTGGATGCCCCCCAGGGGCTCTAGTGAGAGCTGAATGAGTGGACACTGATCCAGGCATGTCTACTCAGCAGCTGTGAAGAGAGGGCTCCAGAAACTTGAGAGAGAAAATCAGATGGTTTGGTATGAATTACCCCAGACAAAATTCTTCTCATCTGCGTCAGAAGTAACAGAAGAAGGAGCAGGTGGCCGGTTTGGGATATGAGACTGCAGGTGTAAGGGTAGATGTCCTGAGTTGAGATGGGTGGCCAGAATCAGGAAGTTAATGGGAACCAAGCTTAGGGAGCGGTCCTTAAAGACTTTAAAGGGCCTGATGGTGATAGTTTTCACTGTGTAGGAGCAGAGATGGTGACTGTCAGGTTCTTCTGGACTTCTAGAAAAGTGGATTAGCATGGACACGCTCTAGGTGGGGACCAACAGAGTCCTCAAATGTGGGAAAGGCAGAATACGTGTGTGGTCCAGTGATCAGGGCCTCCCCACTGATCAGCACTGCCTCACTCAAGCCCAGCAATCCGTCTCACCCCACACCAATGTAAACCTCCACACTGATGTGCACCAGGCCGCCTGGGATTCCTGGAACTTAGTCCCTTTACCAGATGCCACCTGTCACTCACGATGCTCAAAATATAGCATATGGTCCTCGTTGTCCAGAAGGGAGTTAATTCCTGAAAATATATCTGAGAAAAAGGGCATTGCTAAGAGGGTGAGGTAAGTGTTTGGTTCGATCTCCAAACTGAAGAAGAAAAGTATGCGTGGGAGAGAATTTCAAAATAAAAGTTTCAGATTCTAGGGAAAAAAAAATCTGTTAACGAGGGCTGAAATTTAACAAGAGAATGCTCTTACATTCACCTGAAGGTTTGCCACATCTGGCCGCATGTGGAAGCAGGGCATTTGAGGAAAAGGAAAAATGTAAGGGGATACCCTGGAGTTCACAGAAGGGATGCATGGCCCAGTGGATACCTGTTTCGGCGCACAGAACAATGGGACCTGAATGGGTCCGTTGTCTTCTCTCTGCTCATTGATAGGATCTGTCTATTATTGTGTTTCCTGGAATGGAAGCACACATTTTAAAAAAAGAAGCGAAGCCAGATTCGTTTTAATTTGCAAGAAGTGCCAATTTAGGAAATGAAGGGGAACCCTGGAGATGCTCCATGTTGGTCTTCGGAAATTTTCTCTGCTGAATCCTTCAGTGACAATATTTTCCCTTCCATGTAATGAAGAAAAGATATAGACATGAGGTTAATTAAGAGGGACATAGTAAAGGAAGGCTGAGTGCAGAGCAATCCAGGGGGAACGTGGCCGTGACCACCAGCAGCCTCTTCGTCACCACGCTTGATTTCTATTGACTGAGTGCAGGCAGGGGAACAGAGCGCGGGCCCCTGGCAGCTAGAAATCAACAGGAGGAGACACATCCGGGCAGAGAGGGTACGGAAGGCACCGTCATGAAACCATCAGTCTGTCTTACCGTTCAGTGGGAAAAAATAATATGCAGAGAGTCAGTAGAATTGAGTTCTGGGAAGAAAATTGCCAGCTGACTTTAACTTTGGGTAGCAAGACTCCTGTTTGTGAAGCCTTGGGACTTCGGAATGTGTTCACAGGCAGCCAAGAGGGCTCCTTCAAAGAGAACACAGTACAGAACAGATGATGCTACTGATTGGATTTGCCTTTCCTGGAGGAAAACAACTACAAGGGGAAGATGGGCTCTGAGCATTAGCAAAAGAATATCTTCTAGGTGAGGTAACAGTTCCTGCTCCTCCAAAGGACTTGGGGACCCTGGGCCTCGAGAGACACCAAAGGCGTGAAAAGCCGGAGAGAGGTCTGCTGTCCCGGGGACTTTGGGCCTTGGCTGGTCGGTCTCATCAGTGATGGGGTGGTGGTCAGGAGTACACATGGGACATCCCAAGCTCAGCCAGTCAGAACGGCCACTAGGACCTTAGCAGCATCATCCTGCCCAGCGTCAGCCAGCCTTGGGCATAAAGCAGGGCTTTGACCTCTCAGGGCCACACCAGTCCCAACAACCTAGAACCTCAAGTCCGTCAGACCAGGGCGAGGTAGATCCAAGCAGTTCCGAGAAGAAGCCACCCAGAAGATTCAGGAGGCAAAAGGCATTGCTTTCGGTTCCTTGCTTAATGCCTGTCTTTCATACCAAACCGTAAGCTCTGGACACCTGGGATTTAGCCCAAGGCCTGGGGCGCTGTGTGAGCTTGGTGTGTGCTTCTTAAATGCATCAGACGAGTTTGCAGAGGGCGACTTCTCTGAGCAACAGCATTTGGGAGGACAAAGGTCAGCATCTAAAAGAAAAATTAAAAAGAACAGGAAGAATCCTATGGAGAAACAGCAGATCGGAATCCAGAAAGAAAATGTAGGAGGCAGGGGGAAGCTGCCCATTCTGGAAAAGTAAAAATCTTGAGGCATTCCCAAGAAGCAAGGGGGTGGAGGGGACATCTGTTAAAACTTCTGAGGATGGGTTGGGTGCTGGGGGAGTGCTTCATCCCATCTTTCCAGGTTTTTAAGCCCTTTGTTTTCTGTTTCTCTGTTTACTTCTGGGCAGTCTTAGAACCTACAGATTCACCTCTCCCACTGTCACCTGGGAATTCTGGGGTCCTGGGCCCTGACACCCAGGTTGGTGACACCATACATGTTCCTTTCAGCTTCAACTCTTCAACTGCCTGATCACTTTTTCTCCACTCCTCGGGCCGTGATTTTTCCTCACTTTTGTGCCAGCCTGGAAGGCCATGTGTGACGACGTAGGGGCTGGAGCCTCCTTTCACCTCTGTCTCTGATAGATGGTGACTTGAGGCCAGGAATGTCACTCTCTCAAGCAATTGGTGACATGCTGCTTTGTAAAGCAGTTGGCACTCCTTGCCCTGAAGGGCCCTCCCAGCGCAGCCCGGTCAGACCTCTGGCCTCAGTAAGCTGGGTCTACCTTCGGGAACTCAGGTCTCTGACACTGAGGCTTTGTTGGCCTTGGGCAAGTCACTTGTTGAGAGACCTTTGTTCCCCTGAGTGGTGGCCAAGCAATAGGATTATTATTTGACTGAATACGTTTTTAAAATGTGGTATCGTCAGGATATATACATATATATATGTATATATAAACTCAGGATAACATAGTAATATACTCAGGAGATATATATATATGTATATATACATATATATATATATATAAAATATTTATATGATATGAAATGTAAAAAAGCATGAAATAAGTTCCAAAAGCAGACCTTGGAGAAGAATTGCAATCATTGCTATTTAAAAAGGTAGAATTTGGTGGCGTGAGCACACAGACAGGCTACCGTTCTTTTTTTTTTTTTTTTAAGATATTACTTACTTGAGAGAGAGAATGAGAGAGACGTGGGGGAGGGGCAGAGAGAGAACAGACTCCCCACTGAGCAAGGAGCCTGATGTGGGGCTCGATCTTGGAACTCTGGGATCGTGACCTGAGCCAAAAGTAGACACTTAACCTACTGCGCCACCCAGGTGCCTCAGATATGCTATGGTTCTACAAGCTTGGGATCCATGGTGCTTCTGAGTATATGTTCCTCCCCGGGGCTGTCAGTGGGAGGTGAGAGATTTCTGTTGGCATTCTCAGTTCCGTTCAGTTGAGGACATAGGGAGGACACATGTAGATAAGAACTGTGCTGGGCGCTGTGGACTCAGAAAGACTTGACCATGGCCTGAGGAGCCCCACTTACAGATAGGTCTTCTAAAACAGTGTGAAGGGAAGCATCTCGTCTAAAATCCCATAGCAAGCCCAGTGGCAAAGCCGTGTTTAGAAATCACTTGCAGAATTTGCATTTTGTACAAGGCAGGTTGGGTTCTGTCTCATGGGGCAGAAGCTAGCTGAGGGAGGCTGGGGCAGGGGGACTTGTCTGTGACTGAGCTGGGAGACGTAGGTCCCAGCTCTATCCCTGATGGAAATTCACCATGTGACTGTAGATAGGCCGTGATGTTGAGGTTCCTTCTGGCAAGAAGCCTGGGTCCACCATTCCTGTGATGGGGTTTAAGAAGGTGAGTCTTCAGTACCCCAAGCCTTAGATTTTTCCATATATAAAATAGAAATAATAATGGAATGCTCACCCTCTTTACCTTCCATGGATTTTAGGAAACAAAATGTGAGAATGGCGGTCAGAACATTTTGGAAAAATCAGCATATGCACCATCTTGGTTCTGTCTCCGGAAGCCAGAGTCGCCCCGCTCAGCAGCCTTCGTTGTGCCTCATTCCCTTCTCTGCCAGGTGCCCGGTGAAGCCCCATAGAGCCCAGCAGGGCTCCTGCAAAGAGAGTCAGATACAATTTTAAAAACATTCTACTTATGGGCAAAAATCCCGTCGCAGCCGTGAGGCCCTGACCCCAGTGTAGTTGGCTCTTTCCACAAACAAGTGCCTGATAATCACCCTTCATGGTGAAATATTTGATTTATTCTATGGAGGTTCGTTGGAGGGCCTTTAAAAACGGACACTGTGTAAAAACATTTGCTAGCAGCTTTAGGGAAGGGGAGGAAGGAGCAGAAAGAATCACGACCACACACCCTTGGAATTGTTATCATATTAAGCCTGTTTCCCTGAGTGGATGGATTTTCTGATGCAGTTGGGTATCTTGCCTCTGGACAGTGAAATTGCTATCCTCTGCCACAGAATAAATTACCTGTCAGGCTCTTTTAAGCAGTTTCAGGATGGTTAGTTTGAAGACAGCTGCGGCGCTGGGGAAGGCGGGCGGGGCTTGGGGTGGGGAGCGCACTTTCAAAAGTCACCGGGCGCGTGTCATAGTGTTATTTGCTGTGTCGTGCTGATCTGGTGCAATTTGACAGCCGCATGGGAGAGACAGCCACCTCAAAGAATGGTGAACTGCCCTCCAGGTGTTTGTCTGTGCAACACATGTCTGTGCAAGACAGTGGGGAAAGGAAGCCAAGCCTCCCTTTCGAAACACAGAGATCCTGGCATTTTCCTGCAGATTGAAGCTCACGATTTTCAGTTGCGTTGTTGTGGGGAAATGGGAGGTTGTAACTGATTCCTATAAAGATAAAAGTGTGTTCTGCGGCAGCAGTGTATAACCCCACACAGCCACATGCACACACACACCGCACACACACACGCGCGCATGCATGAGCACGTACACTCACACTCACAGAGTAAGGTTTTCCAATTAGCTAGCCAGAAGCACATTACCCTAATCCCATAAAGCTTCAGAAAGCAGCACACTGCTCCTTCAGGTTTAGGATGTTTTCTGGGGCCAAGAACCAGATGCTTCTCACCCTGGTAATCTCCCAATTGGTAGGGCCTGGAGGACTACAGGTTAAAAAAAAAAAAAAAAGCCCCGTGAATTAAATTGCTGGGGGCTTTAGGGAAAGGGCAGAGAGTAGAAAGAATTACTGCCACAGACTTTGTGGTTGATCACCTATTGCATGAGCCTCTGAGTTCAGGGCTTGCCTTTTTCATGAGTGGTTTCCAGATGTTTGGGTTCCAGAAGCTGCTTGAGCAGAAAATGCCCCTCTCCCCACCACAAATGTCTCTACCAAACGTGTCACGCAAGGTGAATAAAGAGGGTAGTCATGCATTGCATGTATGCACATGCATAGACTGATGCATATGTTTATATGTATATGTGTAGACGTGTGTGTGTGTGTGTCACGGTAGCCAGACACATGACTGATCCATGTGTTCCAAAGCAAGGACGGTCACACATTCTGGGCGACCTGTCTGCAGACCGTCTGGAGGACCTTCAGAGGCATCCAGAATTGACTTCTCTCGAAGGGGCTGGCCTTCACGACAGCTGAGCCCGAGCAAGGGGCTCCTGCACATGCAAGCCGTGTGTCTGGAACTCCGGCACCTGCCAGCCGAGCTTTGAGTGTCGGGGCAGCTGCATCAGGTGGAGACTCTTTCATGATTCTCCGTTCCCTCCAGGCCAAAGCTAAAACAAGAACTGAGGTTCTTGTGTGACACCAGGGCGGCTGAAGGCCCCAGAGACGGTAACGTTCTTGCCGGTGGTGAAACATGTTATATGTGGTAATGATTGCAGGTTATAGCTTGCTTCCCGGGATAAAGGGTTTAACACGGACATGCCAGTTCCTCTCAACGCCGGTTGAAGAATGAATATGTCCACGTGCTTCTGAGAGTCATGGCACATTAAACCTCAGACACCCTCTCGTAAACGCCTTTCGACCACTTACGGTCCGGTGGTGGCCGGATGATTTGGAACAGAGCTTTTGTTTTGATATCCTGACAATCAGTCATAAGGAAGATTGAAAAAAAAAATTAAACCAAGAATAGAGTTGTCAATATTGAGCACATCGAAAGCTTTAGAGAATTATATAATTTTCGAAGCATCTCTCAGGTTATAGGTTGATGGTGGGTGTTGGACAGAGCCAGGCTGATGGCTGGCAGGAGGCACGTAGGGGTTGCTGCTAAGTTTTGACGCTGGAGTCTTCGCTTTACCATTGGACTACACGACACTTTGAAATCTATGTTGGATTGACGTTGCAATTATCTGGCTACAGTTATCGTCCAATGGGAATATTCCTTGTGTGGTCGTGAAGAGCCCATCTGCACGTCTACCTGAGTAACGCATAGCTGCGTTACAAATTATAACATTATGTATCTGCTACTCCCCCAGTGTTGCTACCTCGTTTTAGACCTTGGATGGGGGACTGGGAAATAGTAGAACAAATGAATGTTTATTGAACACCTAGTACATGCAAGGCACTATACCCAGTGCTTTATCTGTGGATTGTATCATAAAAGCAGCTCTGGGAAAGAGTGGCTTAGCAGTGCCTACATCTCATGGGTAAGGAAATCAAAGCTCCACGTGCTCTTGATTTAACCAGGGTCGGTGACTTTAACAACTTTAAATCTCAAGTTACCAGGGCGTGCTCTTAGCATGGTATATACCTGTGTGTTTGTAGAGTGGGCTGAGACCTTCCTATAAAGTGCACCAAAGCCATGGCCTCACCACTGGAGGGCCCCAGGTGAAGAATGACTTCTTTTCACGCTCCCACAAGGGCGACCACATACTCCTTGTGGCTCCAGCCACCAACCTTCGTCTCGCCCCCAGCCTTGCCCTCACTGAACCCTTGGCTTTGTCTTCACTCTTGCCCAGTCCCCTTTGTGCTCCTTACCCCTCACCACTTCCCTTTCTCCAGGCGACAGTGGTTGTCCCCAGTGTGATGGAGCGACCTCCACTATCAGGCTATTCTCTGTGCTCACCTAGACGTGGCTTGGGGCGGTGGCAGCAACTGTTGGTGTGCGTACGTCGTCCGGGCTGAGGCCTCTGGGTTTTTCTATATTTGCAAGATGTGTGTACGTAGTGGCATGGGTCAGCTTGGGGAGGGAGAGATGAAGATCTCTGTCTGCTTTGCATCCAGTAAGAGGAGAACAAGAGGAGTGTGAAGAGATCCAGCAGGGCATGGCAGGCTAAGGGTGTGGAGGCACAGATCTAGGGTGGGGGTGTGGGCGTTGTTTTGACTCAGAAGCAGCTCTCTTCCCATTCTGTGCCATTGCTGAGGCAGGACCCCCAACTTTCACATATGCACCCACACTGCACCAATGATCGCACTTTCCTTTGTGAGAACGTGTGCGCGTGTGTGTGTGCACCTACACACACCGCGATCGTATCCCTCCCTGCTAGATTTCTGCCCCTGAGAAGTCAGTTTCATCACGTCTGCTAACTGTCTGAGCTCGACCACTAAGGGGAGAGGCGGTGAGCGATTTTCTGGCTATTGGCAAAGATCTGTACTCTTCAGGATTTGACTTTTTACACTCCATATCCTGACCTTTTTGCTTATGGAGACTATCTTTGAAGAGCAAAACAGACATGCAATAGGGGTGCCCAGTTGGCTCAGTCAGTAGAGCACGTGACTCTTGATATCAGGGTGTTCGTTTGAGCCCCAAGTTGGGCATAGAGATTTCCGCCCCCCCCAAAAAAAAACCAAAACAGACATGCAATACCAGTTGGTGGGTCACCTGAACTGGATTCTCTTTTCCATAGGGACAGCTAGTAGTCTTTTTCACCTAAGGATTCAGGGAAACAGGAAGAAGGAACCCGGAAGGAATGCCTTTCCGCAGCCATGACATTGGGTCCAAAGTCTCGATGGGCGTTATCCCTGAACAAGTAGCACTTGCAGAAGATGGAGCATTTAGGGGGCCCTGCGGCCAGCAAGCCCACTGAAATCCAAGCCAGGTGGAAATCCAAGCTCTTGCAGGGGTGGTCTCTGAGCGGCCAACAGCCCAAGTGATGTCAGGCCCTGAAACTCACACCTGGCTATGGAGTGTGGCAGCTGTGAAGCCACTGCCTGGAACCACATCCCAGCTGGAAGGAGGGGCTGGGGATGTTTGTGGGTCATTCCTAGTTTGTGGCACATAAACCTCACCCACCCCCAATCTCCTGGTCAGTGACCTTTTTGTTAATTTCTGTCCTATGCTGATTTTTGGTCTCCCCTTGTCTCCTGGGTGGTCAGTCATCAGCCGAAACTCAGGCCATTAGTTTCTCTGTGTAGCGACTTAGGTCGGGGGTTGAATGGAAGGTTTCCTCAGAGACTCTCTAAAGGCTGGAAATTGAGGGAAAGATCCTCTTGTCTGATGGGGCTCTGTCCTCCTGCTGGATCCTTTTCTTGGGTCTCCAACAGTGGCCGTGACACCGGGAGATAAGGTGGAGGTGGAGGGCTGGAGTTCCTGATGCTGACTGGCTTTGTCCGCACACTCACCATCTAGGGGATAGGCCGTCCTCTGTGCCTGGCTCCCCCCGACTCCAGGATGGCTGGGCCAAGTAATTACCCCAGACAGCCTCACAGTGTTCCTTGCCATGGCCTTACCTCACCAGCCTCCCCCACCCCCATTTTCTACTCTAGCTGCTTAAAATATAAACCAGATCCCTTGTCCCCCTAGACGGACTCCCTCCAGAGCAAGACGGAGTGTGGCGTGTCATATGTCATCTGATTTGCAGTGTGTTTGGGTGATTGCCAGATGGGCATAGGAGGAGGGAGAGAGCAGCTCCAAGGGAGCAGGGGGGAGTTCAGTTTTCTGGGGACAACGGCTCCAGGCCGACCCCAGACCCAGTGGGTGACTTTGACAAGTTGTTCGCCTCTGAGGCCCCATCTGTGGGTTGGAGGAAAACCTGGAAGTCACCAATCATTTTCTAGGAACTTGAGGAGTCTGGAGTCTGGGTTGGGCATCCCTGAGCCATAATCCCTCCACTCTGGTGTAACTCTAGAGAGCGTTAGTGCGATTCTTCTTTTCATCCCAGCTCGCTGAGAAAGCTGCCCGTGCCTGCTTTCTGCTGGGCACCGACCGCTGTCTTTGCCTTATGGGGATGAGCCTGTGGCCTTCAGCCTAGAGCTTTGCAAGAGAGGAGAGAAGGGAGAGTATTCCAAGGTGTCAGAAAGGAGGAAGAGAGATGCGGACAGGCTCAGGTGACTTGCCCACAGACGGCCACACTGGCATGATGGCTGGGTGCTTGGGGCTCCCCGTGCAAAGATAAACCATCCCCTGACATGCACACACATGTGCACACGTGCATACACACACACACACATTTCCCACACTTGTGCCATCCTGGGCCCCCGACTGTGTCTTCTTCCACTTTCCGCACTCTTCATCCCCATTCTCCTTTCCCCAACAGATCTCCCCTTTCCTGCGAGAGCAGGGTCCTCGGAGAGTGTCAGGGGTCCTTCCGCCTGGGCGGATGGGGGCAGTCACGGCCTGGGACCGAAGGCTCCATAGTCCACACTGATTAGAACAGGCTGCGGTTTGAGCAACTGTAATAAGGGTGGTTGTCATGGAAACCGGCTCTTGATGTTGTCCAGATTTCAGAATCTCTCCCTTCTCCCCACCTTGGTTATTTTCCTTCCTTCCTTGTTTTTCCCCCGAGGCTACAGCTACATGTTTGGCAGGAGTTTATGGGTCCATGACCGAGAACGAGGACGGTGGATCTCAGCCAGGTTCCGCCATGAGGCCGCTCTCCTAGTTGAGGATGTGGCCCTGCATGGCCAGGACGCCTGAGGCAGGGCACACGCACTTCCTGCTAGAATCCCAGAGATACAGGTGGTGGGTCTGGATGCCAGACATGTAGACAGGTCCTGAGAAGTGCCTTTCATGCCTGGGTGGCCTGGGAAGCTGAACTTCAGCTCTGCCTGTTCCCCCGTAGTGGCCCCAGGGCAGCAGGGAGGAGGAGGTGAACTTGGGATCTCCATGCTGAGTGAAAAATCAGAGTGGGACCTTGGTTATCGCTACCTACAGGGCCAGAGACACAGGTGTGCTCAAGGGTTCCATCTGCACTAGAGACTCCTCTTCTAACAGCCCTATACCTGCACTAGTCAGGCTCATGTTCATGCCCCTGAAGGTGGTCAGAGCCCAGCACAGCCTACCTTCAGGGGCTGTGTGTCTCAGTGTCCCTGAATGCCAAAAAGCAGGGATCGTGTGATCATGTCCCTTCATCCATCTTAAGGGTATTGGGAGGCTAAAAGGAGAAAACAGGTGGCCATCTACTTAGAAGGGAGCAAGTCTTACCCCTGGGAATGTGTGGCTAGACAGAGTCAGAACAGCAGGGCTTGAGAGGGACCCCAACCTCACCCATGTTGTAGAGAACCTGAATTTCTAATGTTGAGTTTTTAAGTTTCTGGGAGAGAGTGCAAAGTGGCTACAGCATGTTTACCCTCCTGTTCTCCCTCTTTGCTTCCCACTGTGGGAAGCTGGCATGGGTATGGTAGAGGTGCCAGCCAGGATGGCTAACGTGGGCTGGGCCCCTGGGACAAATGATGCAGGCACCCTGAGTAGCCAAAAAACCATGGAACTGGGGGGTTGAATGCAAGCTATGGGCAAAAAGGGCACTGAAATTCAATGCTGCGAGTGCCTGATCGGGTTCCATTGAGGGAGCTGGGGATGGGCAATAGGAGACAAAAGCAAAATGTCAGGAGCTAAGGAGACATAAGAACAGAAGGGGAGGGAAAACCAAATGTCGGTGGTGTCCTTGTAGTCAGGTAAGGGCGTGTGGTGGTGGGCAGACCCACCCAGGTTAAAGGTTCAGGCTGGAGCAATTATATAGTAGTTGGACTAGAAGGTGCAGAACAAATCTTTGTCCATTGGGTGACGCTGGTCATCATCTCTAGGGCTCTGGGTCTTTACTTTTCCTTCTGTGTGTCTTTAGCCTGGATTCTAGTTTGTGGGCCATTTTTTTTTCTCATTTTCCTTCTCTGACTACTCAGTTGAGTAGAGTGAGGGTATGGAGGGAACTTCCCAATATGGCGGATCTTTCTAGCATATGGGAAGAGCTAGATGGGACGTTAGGAAGGCAAGGGATGACCAGACTCCTTTCATCTCCTTCTAGGAGGTCGGGGGTGCCACAGGAGGAAACCTCTGTGTGGGGGCCCCTCCTTCCAAGGATTAAAATGCCTCATCCCAGGTGAGGAAAATAGCCAGCTCATTCTCTGCCGAGAACAGAGAGAGAGGAAGCTTCAGAGGCAAGCCAGTCACCCTCTTATTGCAGTGGTGTTTTTGCTATCTTTAAAGGGAAATGAATGCTAAGCATAAAACTCAGAAAAACATCCTATTTAGAACGGTTCTGCCCATGGTCACATGTTTCCTCTTTCAGGTGTAGTTTTTTGGCTGTCCTTTACCCCGGGCCACCTGTGGTTTGCTAACTAGCGAAGTGGACACCAGAGCCTTTGCTGGTGTTGAGGATGGAAGGTGGTTAGGGTGGACCTCATCTTCAGGGACCCCAAAGGCATGGCTCTAGCATCACTTTGGTTGCTACAATAAAAGCGTGACATCAAACCAATCACTGTAGTAACGGGTAACATCCCAGAGTTGTCAAAGCGATAAATGATTTCACAAGTCAAAAAGATTGATTTTTTTTCCCCCCCTCAAAATTTTTACCCTGGCCAGGGCATGTCCATAGAAATGTGGAAATTAAATAAAACTTCTAAGTTTGCCAAGCCCGTCAAATGCTTCAGTCTTGTTATTTTTGTTCTCGTTGCCCACTTGGTACCAGTATCGACCAGCATTCGAGAGAATTACATATGTAAGAGCCCGTGGTAGAATGATAAGCGTTTACTGCCGTGTGATAGCCATGCATGGAAGCGGCAGGCTAACTCGAATTGTGTGTTAGGATTCTGAGCAGAGGTGCCGTGGGAAACAACATGGGAAGCAGGACTCAAAAGTGTTTGAGTTTCGGCAACTGCATTTCTAGGTGTGTGTCACTGGACAAATCGCTACATCTTTGAGGCTTCATCTGTAGAAGTGAAATGAGCCTACTTCTCGGGGAGAAGTAATTGAGCAATTATTTGTAAAAACACACGTCTCGCCTGCTAATTACATTAATCATACTCACTTCTGGTGAGCAGTCCTTCCTGGCTCCCTGTCTCACTCCTTCCCTCAGTTTTTCCATCTGTTAAATAGAGGCAGTACCTCACGGTGCTTCCCCACCCAACCTCCAACACACATGCTTCTTCCTCCCCGTGTCTCCCCCGTGTTCATGAAGAAAGAATAATGGATGTGAAAAAACTTCAAGCTCCTTGAAACCCAGAAGTGGGATAAATACCCTATATTGATTATGATGATTATATCTGGGTCTAGAAAAATATGATTGCCTGGTTGCCAAGCAACCAGACGGAAATGCGGGAGGAAGCTACTGCACTGTACTGTGTAGAGAGGTTCTCTGGAAACGGGAACACCTTTCTTTCCTTCTTCTTTTTGAAATCCCCTCTGCTGCTCCCTTGGTCTGGTATTCCTGCTCTTGGGAGACGTGTTCCATTGTGAGATAGGATTTGAAGGGAGTCAGGAAGTGGGCTGACTAAGGGCCTCTTGGGCAATGCCAGGGGGGCGGTGAGTCTTCCTTCAGAGAGGTTTCCCCTTTGGACGCAGAGATGGGAGATGCAGCTGGCTGGCGGGGAAGGGGGCAGGCAGCCGCTGGCCCAGGGAAGAGAAGAGAAGCATGGGACCCACAAAGGACATTGGGGGCCAGCTTAGAGTGGGTGAGTTGAGGCCCCCACAGTGGCCCTGCAGGGATGGTCTAGGCTCGGTTAAAGCCACATCCCTCTCCCAGGTCCAAGGTGTTGATTAAGAGAGGCTCTAACCTCATCACAGGCGGTGAGCACACCTGTCATGTCACTGAATTCCAGATTCTTCTGCCTTTACGCTGGAAGTCCCAGGTGCTGCGCTATGGTGTGTGCTGAAGATACATTATCTCCTGTCCCCTCATTTAACTGCTGTCCCCGTTCACGGAGTCACAGGGCCAAGGAGGGGCAACATCAGGTTTGGAACCCGTGACAGCCTACATTCAAGTCCTATGCTCCTCACGGCTTGATGCTGGTCATTTCCCCAGCTGGTCAGAGGATTAACAAGTGTCTGCTCACTAACGCTAAGCAGGAGGGACCCCAAGAGAGTCTGGGTGTTAGAGAGCTCCTGTTTTTGCCCACTGGCTGGAGGCTTGAATTCCTTTGTGATGCCCCTGTGTTCTAAGAAAGAAGGCATCTGACCTCTGGGTCAGGACTTCCTCCCTCCCTCCCACAGGGCTGGGGGCTGTGCGTCTTCTGTGGAGCACACTGACTTCCTTGACAAAGTCCCATGTGGCGCTGTACATGTCTTGTTGCTGGCTGCCCCCCCCCCGCCCCCCGCTGAAGCTGGGAAGGGCCTGGGAGAGTATATGTCCACTCCCAAGGATGTGGCCAGGGCCCCACCATCTGGGGATTGGAGGATGAGAAAGGGGGCTAGTGGGGATTATAGAAATGCCCACCCCCTCCCAACCCAAAGAAGCTGCTTTGGCTCAAATGTGACTCCTGACCAAGGGACACAATTTGACCGCCGGGTAGATAGAAATACATGGTATTTATCACAGCATTCAAAGAGCGGTTTAACTAATTGTGAGTTTCCCTAATACAGTAACATTATTGTGGTATAAGAATAACAATAATGGCTAATGTTGATGGAACGTGCGTAAGCGCTTTGCATGGATAGCCTCACCTGATTTCGCAACAGGCTTGTTGGCAAATTCACTCCATTTTGCAGACGGGGAAACTGGCTCCCGGGAAGGAGGGACCATTTCCAGTAAGTGCTGGAGCTTACTCCTGGGCTCGGCCTCCAGGCTCTACCGTCCTAGTCACTGACCTTTACAGATCAACCCAGGCCACTCTTCCTGCCTTAGCGGAGGGACTGAACCTGCCTGCTTCTGTCCTGGCTCAGGGTTTCTTTAAAAGGACTCCTTGCTCACTCCAGTCCTTCTGCACTCTGCTGCTCTATTAATCTTCCTAATCTCATCAGCACCCAACCACCCCGTTCAGAAAACCCAGCACCTCCCACCACCTACATGAATTTAAACTCATTTGTCTGACATTCGGGGCCCTCAGCGATCTAGATAGAGTTCAACTCTGGGCTCTTAACACTCATTGTTACTCCTTGAGCTACAGGCATGGATCAGCAAGCTAACCTACCAGTGTTCTTAGAGACACCATCCTACCTGAGGCCCTTGCTGGTTATCCTTCTAGCTGGAATATTTCCTCTCTCTCTCCCTCTCTCTCTCTCTCTGCCCCAGTGACACAGGCCCAAACTGAGCCCATTTTGACAGTTTTAACTCAACTGCTTCAATGGTCATGGGGCCTTCCTTGATTTCCCTAACGGGGCACACATTCTCCCTCCTCTTCATGCCCATAGGATTTGATCTATCTTTCTTATGTCCCTAATCATTTCCATCTCACCCAGAAATCCACTTACTCATTTAGTCAACATTAGGAGGTGTCCCTCTTCCATTCATTTCACTGGGTGATTGCTTCCCTGGCTAGGAACACCTCTCCTCTACTTGTCTGGCTTGCTCACCATTGGCAGTGATGTCAAAGCACCCTTGTAGAGAGATATCCTGGGGGCTTTGCATGGTTGGGGGTGGCCCAGGCTATTGTGCCAGTGTCACCCAGCAGAGACTGACCATCAAGACTCTACATGCTGGGCTGAGCCCATAGAGTTGTGGCAAAGCTGTGTGTGTGAAGCACTCAGAGAAGCAGTGTCCTCCAGCAGCTTGTGGAGTAGGGCCTGGCAGACACCAGTCCACAGGCCAGATTTGGGCTACCTGTCTCCATCTAGCCTGCCAACAAGAGTTCTTACATTTTTAAGTGGTTGGGGGGAAAAAATTAAAAAAAAAAGAAGAAGAAGAAGAAGAAGAAGAAGAAGTAGTCTATCTCATGGCATGTGAAAATGATAGAAGTTCAAACTTCAGTTGTCCGTAAGTGAAGTCTTGCCATGCACATTTTGTCTGTGGTCAAAAATGTGGTGGACAGACGAGCCAGGTTAAAGGTTCAGGTTGGAACAATTCTATAGTAGTCAGACTAGAAGGTACAGAACAAATCTTTGTCCATTGGGTGATGCTGGTCATCTCTAGGGCTCTGAGTCTTCAGCTTTTCCTTCTGTGTGTCTTTAGCCTGGATTCTAGCTTGTGGGTCACTTTTATTTCTCATTTTCCTTCTCTGACTACTCAGTTGAGTAGAGTGAGGGTATGGAGGGAACATCCCAATATGGCAGATCTTTCTAGAAAGATGCGTGCTATAGGAGCTGCTGAGTCTTTCAACAGTCAGCACACAGGCCACAGTATTTGCTCGCTGGCCCTTTACAGGAGAGGTGTGTGAGCCTTGTGGTGGAGGACAGAATTCTTCCGTAACTTAGCCTTTTTGGTCAGAAATGAAGGACTTTCCACCTCTCCCAGTACATAGGGACCACCAGCTGCTGGGATCACAGGCTGGTGGTGTTAAGGAGCCTGTAAGTGCGCAGAACATGCGGGTGTGGAGGCGGGGGTGGAATCCTGAGTTCTGTGTGGTTTGGGGTGAACCTTTCCCATTAAGTTTGAGGTGCATGGTGTGTAAGGAAGGCCCGTCTTGCTTGTAGGTGGGCACGTGTCTCTAGTCTACCTGGCCTGCTCTGCAGAAATCTGTGTTGCATGAGGATGGTGCTGGGCCTTGCAGACTTGTCCTCTGAGGCTGTGGTCTGGGCTCCGGTCCAGTGGACTCAGGAGTGCCCCTCACTGCAGGGTCCCAGCCCTGGCACCCCACTGCTCACCACGAACACTGGCTTTTTCCTTGCATGGATCCCTGTTTGGACTCAGCGCAGCCTTTTTTTTTTTTTTTTTTTGAAGAGCCTGAGATCTAGACGGACTGTAATTATGTAATTCCTCCTCGTTATCTTTTCTAATTGTTCTCAGAGCCGTTTCCTAAACTGATTGGAAACAATTGCAGACAGGGAATGGAGTGGGAGGTAAGTGAGGACCTGGAGGCCAGCCAGGGCCAGGCTGTCTGCAGGAGGCTGCGTCGTCTGAGCGGGGTAGGTACAAGGCGGGGACTGAGAGACCACCGCTCATGGTTCCTTGTGTCACCGGGCGGGGTGGGGTGGCTAGGAGAAGCACTCATGGAGGTACTGGGAGTGTTGGTTTAATCATTCACAAATGACAAATCTCCCTCCGAGGCCCCACAGGCCTGGCTGTTTTCCCTTTCTCTGCTGCCGCGGTGACGTTGGCGGAGCTCCCTGGGGATCCTGCCAGTGGCCACCGGGCAGCAGGGCCCTTCCCTCCTGGGACTGAATTGTTTGTGCTTTCTTGACAGAAAAAAAAATGCAACTCTTGAGCCATCTAACACCCGCGAAAGCTGGGGAGGGGCCCGTGGAGGGAGAACATGGGGACTTTCTGCTGATTTGGGCCTGAGTGGCTAAAATGGCACGGCTGGTAGCAGGTCCTTGGGAGAGCAGCAGCGGGGCCTCCTTCCTCGAGCCACACCCCAGAAGAGGGGCCGGGCACAGATGGTGCATACAGGGCACGTGGGGCGCCCTCGGGGCCATCACTGTCACCTCAGATCTTCTTTGTGGTTCATCTGTGTCTCTCTGAGGATGATGGTGCTCTCCCCTCCCCCTTTGCTCTTCGTCCCCGCTCTGCGGAAATGATGTGAATTGGCTTCTCATAGAGCACTGAGGGTCTTAGAGAAGTTGAAGAGGGACGGGGCAGGGACGCCCACCTTGCCTAGTGCTTGATGATTCCCTCCCGGGCCGCCATCAACTTCCTCTCTTCGACCACTCACAGAACCTCTCTCACACGGGGGAGACTATCGTTCCTATTCTCCTTTCGAGAAAACATTTTAGGAAGAATTGAATTCCATTCCACAAAGGTGTGACGCTCCTAGCATGTGACAGGTCCTAGAGAAGGCATCGGACACAGATAGCCCTTCTCTAAGGACGTGACTTTTAAGTTCCCAAAGATGTTCCCACCGTGCTGGAGCCGGCATTTGAAGCCACGTGGGGCTCAGCGCTTGTTCCGCCAGACCCAGAGCTGCCTGTTGAGGCTGAGGCTGTCAGGCCAGAAGCCACACCGCTTGCTGGGAGGATTCAGCCCGGGGTCACTTGCGGTAGGGTGGGGGCAGTGACTGACCTCTTGGGTATCTCTCTCTCTCTTTCTCTCCTCCTTCCGAGCCTCTGTTTGGAGTGGGGAGCAAGGGGGGCATGGAGGGGTGTCCATGAGTGTTGGGGACCCAAAGGTCCCTTGCTCTCCTTCAGTCCTCCACCCAGAACCCCCACATGCCACTGGCTATTTTTAAGACCCTGAATCCTCTCAGCCCCAAACTTCGTTCCTGCTTCAGGTTGCCTGGAGCATATCCATTGGGCATCCAATTTCTTTCTGGGCTTAAGGTCTGGGCTGAGGAGTGGGAAAGGACTCCTGATATAGTTTGGTTCTGCAAAGCTCCTTCTCTGAGCTGGAAGAACATACAGGCTCTGGTGCTACTTTAGCCTCCAAGACTGAATCTCTTACCCCTTTTAAAGCTTGTCATTGCCTTCATTGGGACATCCAGGGCTCACTGTCCCAGGGCAGAGCCTACTCCTATGCCCAGTTTCTTGTTCAGTCAAGGGGATGAACATGAATGGTTTCATCTCTGGCCTATGTGGCCATGGCAAGTCACGCGGGGGCCACTGCCCTAGGCCAGAGTTTCTCAGACTCTTTCTCATTATTACCTTCTCCCACTAACAGAACAATAAACTCAATTTAAATTCTTCCAAATGAGGAGGTATGACAATTTTCCAGGTAGGGCTGAGCTTCGGAGAGCCACAGATCAGTGTAATACCTAGGATTTTTGTACACCCTCCAATTCTCATGCTCTTGGGGGATGCTGTTGCCCCCACTGAGAATACGTGTTGTAGGCTTTCCAGAACATGTTTCCAAACTGTGTGTGAATTCTCTGTTGTCTTCTGTAACATACAGAAACAAGGTCTTGGTGAATGAAGAGAATAGGGTTTTAAGGACTGCATTGGACATACAAATTTGGTACTGAGTCCTCTACTGGAGTGAATGCTTTCCCATTTCTGGGCCTCACTGCTTCCACTTATAAAACTCAAGCACCTACTTCTTGGGCCCTCAACCAACTAGGAGGCCACAGCTAGGGTCAGGCAAGCAGGACCCTGGCCACACATGTGCACCTCACATGGGGACCTGGCACAGGGCAAGATAACAATACCATCCTGGTCTTCCCTTAGCTTCTGCCCCAGCACCCAGCCACCCAGTGGTACTCCTGATGGTGGTGGGGAACCCCATGCTCACCCTCTCGGTAATACTTCTTCTTCTTCTTTTTTTTTTAAGATTCATTTATTTATTTGAGAGAGAGACTGCATGTGCACGTGAGCAGGGGGAGAGGCAGAGGGAGAGGGAGAGAATCTCAAGCAGATGCTGCACTAGGCACGGAGCCCGACTAGGCTTGATCCCAGGACCCTGAGATCATGACCTGAGCCCAGACCGAGAGGCGGCCACTCAATCGACTAAGCCACCCAGGCATCCCTCTTGGTAGCTCTTCTGATGTGTCCCTGTGGGGCACCAAAGAGCTGGTGACCTGCCGGCAGGTGGGGTCTTCAGGATGATCAGGGGACACGGCAATCCCTCTGCAGTCTTCTCCTTGGCCTCCTTTTAGTCATCCCCATTCTTACGCAGCTTTCCCTCCAGAGGAGGTTTTCTTGCCCCTTCTGCAGGAACCAAAAACTCCACCATGCCGCCTTTGTCCAAAATGACGCCCCTCAGAGCCTTGTGTCTGCACTTTATGACATTTCTCTATTTCAGGAGCAGGGAGTTTGGGGCTGCCGAGCAGGGTGAGCCTGGGCAGGAAGCCGAAGGGCTGCCTGTCGGCCCCCAGTTTGGAACAGACGAGAGCAAGTGGAGCTCAGGGTCCCAGCCCAGTCACGTGATGCAGAGTTTAATGGGCGGTACAAATGAGAAGCAGGCTTCTGGAATCTGGCTTTGACTCCCAGCTCTCCGTTTCCTCAAGGGTTTCTTCTTTACTTTCCCTCCCGTTCTTCTCTCTCTCGGTTCTCTTCCCTCTCTGCCTCCTTGCATTATTGCCCGGCTGCCGTTGCCTGCCTCCCCCACTCAACTTAAAAGCAGGTACCCATGACCAAGCCACGACTTGTGGTGGGGTGGAGGGAGGGGCAGGGGTAGAGGAAGAGGAGCGAGCAGAGGTCCAGTGAGTCCAGCAAATGGAAATTAGCCCTTCCTTGGCCTGAGGAGGTCAACCAGCGATTTCCCTCCCCTTCTCACCAAGGTCATAAAATCCGTTTCTAACTTTTACCAATTCCCCTGTTAGTACCAGAAACACACAATTAGCTTTAAAAGTGTCTCCGAACTATGGCCAGTTAGAAAATTTATGACTTTTTTTTTTAAAAGCTTTCCTTTATAGTGGCTAATTAGGTGTATTTCTCCAGTGGTAATTTAAAAAATGCTAATTGGTCTACACTCTGGAAGGAAGAGAAAAAAACCGTTCCCCCGCTTTATTATCTTGGCACTGGGGAGATGCAGAGGAGACTGACAGAGCCTGAGCAGGGCCAGGGGGCCTGGTGCCAGCCCTCTGATGGACTTGGCGGCAAAGAGGAGGCCGGGAGCATGGTTTTCCATGTTCCAGACAGTTTCCCTGGGGAAGGCGGTGCAGCGCGGTGCCTCTGAGGAGGGCGGCCGGGGCAGGGCAGGGGCAGAAGAGGTTCACCTACCCTCCTGCCGGGGTGTTCAGACCCCCAGCCCTAGGGCGGGCCTGAGAGAAGCCTCCATGGTGGCTTCCAGGGAGGATGGGTGGGCCAGGGAGGGTGCCTGAAGGGCTCGCCCCAGCCGGGACTCACGCACCCCAGCCAAGACCCCGCCCTAGGACAGAACAGGACAGCTGCCGAAGAACACGCTGGCATTTGGGGAGGATGGTCTATTCTAAGGATAATTGCAAATTGGATCTGTATATGGTGTTCTTACATTGGAGAGGGGACATGTCACAAGGAACCTCGGGGCAGGAACTCTGCGGACCTGGTGGGTGGGTACCACTGACCTCCTGACTTGCCAGGCATGGTGGGGGCTCCCCAGGACTTGAGTTCCCATGGAGGGATGGGAAAGGCCCGAGATTGACTGGGTGTCCTCTAGAGGTGGTGCTCTGGGGCACCTGCGTGGCTCAGTGGGTTAGAGCCTCTGCCTTCGGCTCAGGTCATGATCCCAGCGTCCTGGGATCGAGCCCCGTATCAGGCTCTCCACTTAGCGGGGAACCTGCTTCCTCCTCTCCCTCCTGCCTGCCTCTCTGACTACTTGTGATCTTTGTCTATCAAATTAAAAAAAAAAAAAAATAGAGGTGGTGCTCTATCCTCTCCCAGCTGCGCAGTCAGCAGCTCCCCAACTGAGCTTGCTCCTCTGCCCATCCAACCACAGCTGGCCTCAGGACTGGGGAGTTGGCACTGGGCTTCTTAGACCTGCCTTTTCTCCAGAAGCAGCTCAGAGATGGGGCAACACACAGCCCTGGGATGCCAAGGCCGCCCAGCAGAAGCAGTGTGTGAATCCACAAGGCCTGTATGTCCAAGGCGTGGCCCTGGTGAAGTTGGAAGATAGGGTCCAGGTTCCTCCTCTTGCAGCCAGGAAATCCAGAGACCCTGCTAGAGAGGAGGTTTGGGTTCCTTCCCTTCCGTTTCTTGCTCGTTCTCCTCTGTACAACTGAAGTGGCGTAGGCAGCAAAGGGCAGGCTCAGGAGATGGTGGGGGACAGCGCACCTGGGGGGGAGGGGTGCCCTGGGTGCTGCCCAGCCCAGCACGGAGGAGCCTGGGGATGAGTGGCGTGTTCCCCTGGAGAGTCCGTCACATTTTCGCCTTGGCCCAGATGCTGGTGGCTCTCGTCCTGCAGTCCCTGTGCGTTGCTATGTGAATAATACAATTATGAATACATAGAACAGGGATAAACAGAAAACATTCTGCAGCAGAGAGGGTGCAAGAGGGAGGGCCCAGAGACAGTCAGATATTTTGTTATTAGATCATTTCAGGGAGGAGCAGAATTCCTTAAAACCCTGTGCTATTGCCGAAGGGAGGAGTGAGAAGCAATTAAACAAATTACGCCATTTATTTTTCAACATTAGCTTTTATCCGGCATCTCTCACAGTTCACCTCTTCTCTTTGGCTCCATTAGGAAAGGCAAACAGAAGTGGGACTGGAGTCCAGCCCCAAATCTCTGTTCAGGGACTCAGTTTATCCATCTGTCAAATGGGAGGGGGGAGCCTCCATATTATCTCCACAGCAGCAGAATGATGGGGCAGAGGCAGGTGAATCTGCCTCGCATTTCCTAGCTAGGGAGCTGTGGAGTTTCGCTTTACCTTGTAAGCTTTGGTCTGTGGGGAAAAACCAAATGCAATGCACAAATTGTGCAAAATGCAAATATAGACTCAATGTCACTGTTACAAAAAGGAAGGGAGAAGATGGATACAAGGTATCTAACTCAGTGCTGGGAAGGTGGAGCCCTGCCCAGTGCAGCTTTTACCCTATTACTGAGTCTTTCTGGATAACTGTGCGATGTGCTCGGGGATGGCTAAGGAGGGTGAACATAGCTCAGGAGCTGTGTAAAGAAACCTGAGCCACCCCGAGGAGCCGGAGGGGCAAGGATGATAAATGTCCTTAATTTGAACCCACCACACGATCCATTTTACTCTCCCTTTACTCTCTGAGGCTGATGGGGTGGAAGGGCCTGACTCCTTTGGCTACAGGAGGGTTCCACCTTCCGTAGTTTCCCAAGGTGCTGGGCCACCCAATTTATCCATCTTCTGGGGTGGTCTATTAATACTTAACCTTTTAGACCCTTTGTCCAATGGGATAATAATACCCACTCTACAGGGTTATTATGGGGATTAAGAGAGCTAATATATGGCCCAAAGCTCCTGGAACAGGGCTGGGGTCCTGGAAAGTACTTAATGAATGCTACTTCCCTTCCCTCAGCAAAACCAATAACCAATTAATCAGCAACTAGATATAGGACCATGCACATCACTAATTAGCCTGAGCCATAAAGGAGACAGAAAGGAACAAGAGCCAGGCCACTTAGATAGGACCAATATGAATCCATCTCCGAATGGGTTTCTGATGGACAATTAGGATGCGTCCTTACTAATAAGGCTGCTTGAAGGCATGGACGCTTCATAGATTATACAGGAAGACGAATCTGTTTTTGATCTCAGCCTTATGATATACCAGCTGTGTGACTTCGGGTTGATCACATATTCTCTGTATGATTTTGTATCTTTGTCCATATATGAGAAGGGTTCAGTATCCTCGTGGATGTAGAAATCTGGTAGCACAGAACAGACCCCCAAGAGATATTAATTTTCTCCCCTTCCTCCTGATTGAGTTGGGATCCTTTCAGTCTGTTTAAGTTTCCCATTGTTCTGTGGGAAAGTCAAAGTCTTCAGATCCCGTAAGTGCCCAGCCATGCATGGCGATGAGTATGGGGGTTACTGGTTTACCCTTGTTTCCTAGCTGCTCAGATGGACTTTGCGTATGGCGAAGGCTCAAAGCATTCAGTGACCAACCGAGTGAATTGGTTCCCAAACTATTAGCATTTGTCTGAAACCACAAGTGTAGATTTAACAGTGACTTCCCTGTGAAAGGCTCAGAGCCCTTTGAAGACAATGCCTCATTGCTGGGAGGATTTTAGAGGCATTATCTGATCTCCCTCACAGAGGAGCAGGCTGAGCAACAGAGACAATGGCTTGCCCAGATCATAGGGAAATGGTGGCATATTTGACATCCGAGTCCCAGGCCCTGACTGTCGTACTTTTTGTAGTAAACCAACTGGTGTCTCAAAAAAGAGGTTCATGAGATTCTCCTGTGGGATTTCCAGGGATCATTTGGGATACGGGGAATCAGACTGTGACCATGGATGTCACTAATTAAGCTAATAATAATCATTATTATTATCATTTTGAGCACTGAATTCTGAGCTTTGCGTTAGATATGTTACATCTTCCAACTCATTTTTACAACCAATATTATATACAAGGACTATAGTTCCGTTGTATCAATGAAGCTCTGGTCAAAACCTACAGCTAATAAAGGGAAGATGCGGGTAAGATTTAAATTCAGGGGTTCCATAAATAAAGTCTGCTCCCTGTCCCTGACTCCACAGTGACCAAGAACCAGGTGGGAGCAGGACTAGGGAATGTCCCTGAAGACTAGGGAATGTCCTGACGAGGAGGTGGATATTGCTAGGGGGAAAGAAGAGGAGAGTTTATCTTGAACTTTGTTGTGTGTTAAGACTGAGAAAGGCCCAGGTATGTCCTGACTTCCTAGGAAACTTGGGGACTCCTCCTTTAAAAGTGAGTATTCATTTCTTCAGCTTTATGAAGGAACGAAATCCTGATGTATGCTGTGGTGTGGACAAACCTGGGGGTGCCTCATGCTAAGGGAATTAAGTCAGACACAAACAGACACATACTGTATGATTCCACTTGTAGGATACCTAGAATATTCCATCCCTAGAGACAGAAATTGGAAGGGTGGTTTCGGGGGCAGATGGGAAGGAGGAGTGAGGGGGAGTTCGTCATTTAACAGGTACAGAGTTCCAGTTCTTCAAGGTGGAAAGGGTTCTGGAGGTCGGTGGCACAACAAATGTGAGCATCTTGACGCTCCTCAAACGGACACTTAAAAATGGTTAAGATGATAATTTTTCTGTTACGTGTATTTTACCCCAATTTTTCAAAAAGCGAGTGTTCTTATTTCTAGTCAGGTGCTTGGAAGGGAGGAGCCTTCCTGGGGGGACACTTTGGGACCACATGGCTTTAGGTTAGGTGATAGGGCTGTGGCCCCCTAAAGCCCAGGAGCAGGCATCAAGGAGCACTTGGGAAGGAGTCCCTGGCATAGACTGCACATGCGAGCCAAAAAAAAAAACAAACCTTGAAAAGAACAGAGATTCTCTCCCCTTCTACTGGGCCAGCAGCTTCTGGGAACTATTGGCTCAGAGTCTCATGGAGAAGATAAGCAAGCAAAGAGACAGTTCAAGGAAGTATGAGAGACCAATGACACAGAAAACACCTTCTCTCTGAAGAAACCATTCAGGGGAACCAGAGCCAATAATTAAGTACGTTATAACTCAGACTAACACAGAGGCTGTAGGTCAACATGAGCTTGACCTTGACTCGTGGACAGCAATAGCAAGGTTGTCGGGGAATCCCTACACCCCAACCTATTCATAGAAGCCAGGGCCCTTGAAGAAGAGAACTGGCGGTATGCCCTAGACATTGGTGACATTGTGGGGGTACACGTCAGCAAACTGCGGCCCCCAGCTAAATCTGGATCGCCCCTTGATGTGTATAACCTGTGAGCCAAGACTGGTTTTCATGTTATTTAACAGTTTAAAAAAAACAAAAGAAAAATATTTCATGACACCTGGAAATTAAATAAAATGTGCCTTCCTGTGCACGTAAGTAAAGTTTTATTGGAACATGGTCACACTTGTTTATGTATTGTCTGTGGCTGCCTTCAGCCTGCAAAGCTGAAAATATTTCTTATCCGCCCTTTACAGGAAAGTTCGTTGACCCCAGTCTAGTCTAGTATTTTCTCAAACTGCGGGTCATAACCTCTAAGTCAGTTGTGAATCAACTCAGTGGAACATGATCAGTATTAAAAGTAAGTTTAGAAAAATAGAGCAATGGACAGAAAACACCAGAGTCCATCACTTGTTGCAAGGCTAATTTTTCCTTACGCATTTTTTTCTTTCCTTAAGCTTTTATTTCAATTAAATAGGCATGTATACACTCAGTCATGAGGAGAACTGTTTTTCTTAGTCAGGAGTTTTGGTGAAAAATGCTGGAAAGCTATCGGTCTATGTGGACCTAGGAGATTTACTGTTGTTCCCCCCAGTATCAGGGATAACACTTGGCTGCGGGCCTCTGCTGACCTCTGCTCAGGGGGAGAAGGGTCTGTTCTGATAGCCTAAGGCTCAGGCTAAGCTGGTGGCCAGGATTCTCCACATTTCTCCCCCCAGAGCACTCTTGTCAACAACGGCTGCCATGGGCTGCGAAGTGAGTGTCGCCTGACCTCAGGTGGGGCCGTTCCCTTGTTTCCACCCAGTTTTCTCCCCCTTGAAGAGGATAAATAAGGTTTCCATCTCCCCAGAGGGCAAAGAGTGAGGAACACACCATCTTGAGTGGAAAAAGAAAAAAGCAAGCCCAGGACCAAGGACACATCACTCCCTCCCTGACCCCTTCGATTGACAGCTGGTACAGAGTGATGAAGGACAGCTCTTTGTGCGAGGTGACAAGAGCCAAGATCCTAGAAGGCTTTGTGTTGACAAACATATTGCCAAAAGTGTCACGGATATAATTGAAAAACATCAATAGCAATCGATGGGAACAAATCACTGGCCCCAGCCATTAGAAAGGCACAGAAATTCAGGCGTGGAGGAAGTGAAGGGGAAGAATCTGGTAGAACCCTTCCCTCCCCCCCCTTCCCCCCTCCCGACCTCACTCTGTCCCTGTCCTTTCCTTCTGTTCCTCCACCCCCCATCACTGCCGATTTTTCTTTATGCAATGGAAGGAAAACATCGATTTGTGCGAGAGCATTTGCCTTGGTCTTAGAGGCAGAATGAGAATGGGGCTACCGGCTTTCCTCTCTCCTTTCTCCCAGCTGTGCCCAGTGTGTCTGTTGAATTTCAGATAGTGAGTCTGTGACCAAATGCTTAGCCAAACTTCATATCCTCAGTGTCATTTGCCATAGGCGTCCTCCATGACAGCCTTAAAGGGCCAGGTGACAACGGTCATTGTAATACAGTATGTTTTGTCTGGAGCGGATTATTCCAGGCCTTAAAAGCTAAGCTGGGTTGGGTGCATCCTGATTACTGAAACTTTTAGAAGGCCGAAGAGGCGTGTTCTTCAGGAGGCTTTCAACCCTCACATCATGGTAGAAAACAGCACTCTTCTTTAAATTAGGAGCGATGGATAGGTGAGGGGTCCAAGCATTTGTGGTGACTGTGATACGGGTGTAGACCTCTGGGATGGTGGATCTTGCAGGTAGGATGAGTGAACCTGGATGGACAGTGAGGAGACTTTTTTAAAGTTCAAGTCACATTAGGATCTTGAGAAAGGGTATGGTCTGTCTCTCATAAAATATAATAAAACCAGCAGCAACAGGAGCAAAAGGGCAGCTAGGTGCCGCTTATGGGGCTGCGGGGGAGTTGGGGGGCCCACGAGTCTGGGGGCAGGCTTGGCTGGGTGCTTGACTGTGGATGACCACTAGAAGGTCTTCAGCGCCCAGAATCTCCCATGGCTAAATGGACTCAAAAGGTCTCAAACACGAGGAACCATGGATTAGGGGAATTTTATCCAAATAAACCAAAATGACCAAGGAAGACAGAGCTCAGAGGATGAGCAGCAGAGCAATTTGAGAGAAAGCAGTGTCCCACAGAGCTGAAGGAGGTAGATGGGGGATCTCCAGAAGGAGAACAGAGACTAGGAACCAAGGAGCAAATCAGCCTTCCCAGGGCTGATACAATAGACTAGGTATGAGCCGGAGTAATAGGTTTGGTGCCAATGGGGTCCCTCCTTCCCTATGTCTCTGTCTCTGTCTGTCTTATTTATCTATTCATCCATTATATTGGTTGTTTATGACATGCCTGGCTTTTTTTTCTGCACATCACGATTAGGATTTAAGGGATACGGAATTAAAATCTCCGCCTTCAAGGAATTTGTGAGCCAAAGCATTACCTCATTCCTTGTCTACCGGACAGAGTCTATATCCTGACATTTCTCATTTTGTCTCAAAACAATTTTATCCTTTGAATGGCCGAATGTGGAGTTTAAGGGAACACTGTGGAGCAGGCGTCTAGAGACAGGCAAAGGAGGCAGCCCCAGACCCAAGTGTAGGCCCTCTGCGGAGGGGAGAGAACCAGGTTCTTTGGGTGGTGGGGAAAATGATGCCCAATCATGCCTTCCGACGAGGGCCACCTTCTGCCGTCTCGTCTCTGGCTGTCAGAGGCTCCCGCACAGCCCCGGTCAGTAAAAGAGATGTCAGGAGGATGGACTGGCCTCGCACAGTGAGGTGGGTCATGATCTCTGAGGCCAGAAAGGAAGCAGGGGTCCTTGTAGAGCACTTATAAACCTACCCTAAGGGATCGTCTGTGGATTTTAGTGCAGGCAACACAGCCTCTGGCAACTTTCCTTTGCAGAGACACAAACCCCTTCTTTGTCCGGGCATCAGTAGGGAACACCCACTCTTTAATATTGGGCTCTGAATTGCACTTGAATCTGTCCTATATTCTGAGACATCGTCCCCTCTCGGTGATCTGTGGAGAAGCCCCTGGGCATGCATGAAAGGCAGTGTGTGGGGGGTGGGGGTGTGGCACTAGACTATACAGTAGTTCAGGGACTTTGTGACAGATGTCATCCATCCAACCAACCTATCACTGGTTTACCTGAGAATTATTTACTGACGGCCCGCCATATGCCCTGAGCCACGCCCCAGGGACAGAGTGGAGCACAGAGTCCTACATGGCTGCTTCCCAAGCTCCAAGTGGAGTGGCTTGGAGCCACTCCAGTGGCTGCTCATTCACGAAGACCCAACTTCTCATTCTTGGGCAGCCTTGTGCCATCACCAGAAGGGAAGACGCAGCAAGAGGGGTAATGACAG
Source organism: Enhydra lutris kenyoni (assembly GCF_002288905.1). Lineage (NCBI taxonomy): Eukaryota > Metazoa > Chordata > Mammalia > Carnivora > Mustelidae > Enhydra > Enhydra lutris. Next base: position 10,480,319 of record NW_019154111.1, read on the forward strand.
TTATTTCTCCCAAGCAAAACCTACCTGTTAGGATTCCGAGCGGTGTGAGATGATGACGCAAATGGCCTCTGGGTCCCCATCTCATGAGCACTCAAGAATGAGGACAGATAGGAAAGGCCCAGGGTGATAGGCTGGGTGGGAAGGGAAGAGCCTGGGCCTCAACGGACCATGTGACCCAGGACAAGGGGGTTCGGTGGTAAGGAGAAGGGGTTTGGCATTTAGACCCTCAAGTCTCTTCCTTCTTCTGTGACATTGAGTGAGGTCTCACTTGGTAATGATGCCAACCTATTGATCGGTCTTGCAGCTTCACTCTCTCCTTTCCTTGCTGCCCCGTTTCCTTTCCCTTCTAGATCTGAGCAGATCCCATGTCCACATAGTCCTTCCTGTAGCTCTTCTTCCTGAAGGGCGTTCCATTGCCAACATCTCTCCAGGTCCTCTCACCCAGTGCCATCCAGTAGAACTCTCAGGGATGATGACAAGAGTCATGTGGGCTCTGGTCCCTAAGGCAGCCACTGGCCACACGTGACTAGGAGGCCCTTGAAATGTGGCTGATGGGACTGAGGAAGGGATCTTAAATTTTATTTAATTTTCACTTAATACATGTGTCTAGTAACTACCTTACTGCATATCGCTAACCGCTTTTGCCAACACTCCTGGGTCACTATTGTGTTTGTCTGTTTATCTCTTCTTACATCCCTGGTTAAGAGCTTGCTATCTGGAGTCTGACTTCCTTCGCTCAAATCCTCCTGACCACACATGAGGTCTGTGGGACCTTAAGCAATTTACTTAACTTCTTCCAAGCCTCAGTTTCCTTGAGGGTTAACGGAGGCTACCGAGGGGCCCACCTGCTAGAATGGTTGTGGGTATTAGCCGGATAATGAACCCAGAGCATTTAACACAGTGTCTGGCCTCTGTAGATGTTAGCTTTGGAGGAGGAGAAGGAGGTGGAAGAGGGGAGAGGAATATGTTTCCATCTTCTCTCTTCTCTCAGAGTGAAGACTTAGGAACTAATACTATCTAACCTGTTGTTGTTACTACGTAGCAGATGGAGACAATCGTGTGTCTCCCTGGGCTCACATGGGTGTCCTTTTGTATTTGATCCCTGTTCTCCCTGCCCAGCTACCATCTCTCCCTGAACCTCTATGCTCTGCACCAGGCCAGAGTCAAGTGTCCCAACAGCGCCCACCCTGTTGTGAGCTGAGAGAGAGTTAGTCCGTCCTCACACACACATATACGTGCACACACGCACACACTCCTCGCAAAGCAGTTGGACCTGGGATTTCGTTCCTTCAGACACATCTGTGTCTCCTGTCTCTGGCTCCTCCTCCTCTGGGCAGTGGGGAACAGGGTGATGACCCCATTAATTCTAGGCAGACCCTTGTTGCTCTGCAGGTCTCCCACTCCCCTCAGGCCTCCCCTCCAGCCAACTCCATCTCCCAAGCGACGCTTCTCAATCCTGCCCCAGGAATCGGATGTCTAAATAGCAAATGAAAGATTAATGCCAGTGGCCAAGATTGGGGTGTGAATAATTTAAAGGGAAGAAAAAGAGCCAGCTCCGCTTACCACGAGGGCTGCCTGGGCAGAGGTCAGGGAAAGGGGAAGGGCCAACTTCAGGCCAAGGATAGGAGGTTGTGGATTCTAACGAATTGATTGGGAAAGGATTTGTTGTCCTTGGCATTGGGAAGCACTTGTAGTTACAACCAGAAAATGGGTCCTTTGGCATTCTTATCAATACAGTTATGGGTTTCACGAGAAATGTGGGCAGTTTTTCAAGCGGGCGCCATGTTTCTGTGGACAGTGCAGTGCCCAAAACCTCCCATCACGTGAACTTCCTGTTCCCTCCTGGGATGAGGACCCCTCATACCAGTGTCTCTGTTCTTTTCGCCACCTTGAGCCTGTTAGGCTCTAGGAGTCCACATGCCTGGGGTAGTTCGTGGTATGCTTTGTGGGGATATGGACTTAGCAGTGAGGTGGGAAAAGCAGCCTGATGTTTGTGAAATGAGCAGAGGTTTTTATAGTGTGGCTCTTGTCCAGGCAGGAAACCTCTGTGTGGATATTTTCCTCTCCTCTCTCTACCACCTCAGCCACCTCTCAGCTACCCCAGCCTCCTGTTAGGTTTACCGCAGTCTCTCCTCTGATGGTTTGGGGTTTGATAAATATTTTCCCCTCTGGAAGTCTTTAGCAGTGCAGCAAGAAGGTTACATGATGGATTCTCCCCATCACTTAATTGAAGCCATAAAAAATGGAAAGAGAGTTTCCAATAAACCAAACCATTACTCACTGGTGGCTAGAGAGGGGATCCCAGAACCGGGCCCTGGGAGGCGCAGCTGGGAAGCCCTCCAGCTGACTGTCTATTATGATTATTAATCACAACGGCAACAGGGTTCATCTGCACGGAGCTTCTTAATGAACTTGGACTCATGTCCTTACAAGGTTGTAGCCATTATAACAGCCAGGGCCTTTCTGTTTTAAATCCCTGAAGGCTTAGTTGACTGGGATGGATGCCCGAGCGGGAGCATTTGTCCTGGTGCTCCCCCAAATTATGAGATACGCGTGGTTGTGTCTAGGCTTGAAAGGTGGAAGGGAGAAAGCCATGTCTGCTGTGGCTGGGAGACTCTGGTGTGATTAGAAGTAGAGTATGGCTCATGGCTGGGTGCACGCTGTCTGTGGGTGTCTATGGGTGTCACATTGACGGTTGCATGCTGTGTATGGCACGGTGAGAGTTGTGTTGGGTGGGTGGTTGATACAGGACGTGGAAGTGAGGGGTGTTCACAGTAAAGGGTATCCATTTGTTAAAATAACATCATCTCTATGGGTGTATATATAACACTTGAGTGTCCGGGTACATTAAAAGTAGGAAGACCCAAGAATTTCTTGTCCAGACTGGAAGAGTTTTGCAAGTAAAAGGGGGCATTATTACTGTTTTGTCTAGACCGCTCCCATAAACCAGGACTGTTGCAGGCAACCAAAGTTGTGTGGTAACACCGCGGACAAGCTACCACCGAATCACTTAGGTGCATTTTCCGTTGAGGTTGACCTCCCATTCGGTTTATGTTGAGAGTGAGTCTGTCAAGAGTTAGAACTTAGAGGTGTGGGCAGAGGGTTGCCTGGGCAGGGGGTGAGGGGCGGAGAGCATAAAAATCACTGGCGTTGGGCCTGATTACTGCCACCTGGTGGGAGAAGCAGCCCATGGACCCTCCCCCAGGCTCATCGCTGTAGCTCTAGAGATGTCCTGGTTGCCTGCTCATGTCTTGATACCTGAGAGACCTTGGCACCCTCTCCGGGAACCCTGTATCATTCAGGATGGAAAACTGGCCAGCAAACCTGTGGGCTGCAACCTCACGGCCCTCGGAGGGACTGACCTGACCCAGGGAATCTTCAGAGTCACGGTCTACAGGTTCACTGTGTGTGCGTCCTGGGTCACAGCGCAGTGAGGCAGGAGCCAGACTCTGTTCCATTGTGGCTGGGTCTGCCTTTGACTTGACTTGGGCCTCAGTTGACCTCTCCGTGAAACTGAGGGATGAATAGTATCTCCTAACAAGAGTACTCAGGTTTGAGACAGCATTTGGGATGAGCTGTGTAAAAGAAATGCACCTTCTTTTTCTGCTTCCTTCCCTCCTTCTTCCCCAGCCCCTCAATCCCTGCAGTATTTTTGTGTTATCAGGTGACTTGACCTCAAAAGACCCCCAGACCCTTGTTCTTCCACAGGGGTTCTTCCATAGCAGTTATAATTTGTTGCACCACTGGCAAACTCCTGAGGTTTGGGAGGAAAGGGAAGTGGGGGGGGGTGGTCTTACCAGAATCTTGGCTGGTGTTTTCCGCATGGAGGTTGCTCCCCAGTTGCCCTGGTTTTCTTTCCATCTTTCTCTGTGACCCGTGGCAGGCAATGGCTCCCCACCATAGCGCCCACAAGAATCCCGCCCAGCCTGCTTTCTGCAGAGATTCTCTCTCCCATCTTCTCCCTGAAAACCAAGAACTCCCACATGCCGCAAGCAACGAGATGAAAACAGACATTAATCCATCTGCACAACCTCAATATGTCACCTGATCCTTATCAGTGCCTCGTAATCGCCTCCAAGGAAGATCTTCTTCTATTAAAAAGCAGTTGCCCTCTCTGCTGGTAACACTAATAGATTTTGTGTGATACTTAGACCAGACTTAGCTATCAGCATGTGAAATGCCGTCCCCTTCCTTCTGCCCAGGTCTTGGTCCTTAGCCTCTGCAGGTGTCTCTCGAGATTTCGTTTTCCCGAAGGACCTCTGTTGGCAAGATGCTAAGCCCCATGAGGGCATCTTTCTTGCTGAATGTTGTATCACCAGCACAGGGAGGGTGGCTAGTGCACAGGAGGCACGTGATTTCCTCCATCTGTCCGGTTCATTCATTCATTCCTTCAACAAGTGGAGTCAAGGTCTAGAGGGGGAGACGAAGCAGACAAACAAAACCCAATAATAATAATAATAATAATAATAATAATAATAATAATGACAAACAGGTATAAGAACTCCGAAAGGTACAAATAGGGCTTTGAAACAGAAGATAATCGGGATTGGGGTCTATGTCAAATGAAAGGCAGGAATATCCTCTCTGACACCTAAAGAATGACAAGGCACAGCCATGAATGATGGTGGAAAGAGGAGATCTCTAGGCAGGGGTCTCCTCCTGGGGTCTGGGAAGTGGAAAGAGAGCTGAGCTCCCTTGAGGGCCTGGGAATTTCAGGAAAGGGAGCATTTATTGGCTTTAGAGAGGTAGGAAGGAGTGAGGCCATTTCAGAAATGTCCAGGTGGTCAAGGCACTAGGGGATGTGATTGGTGGGTAGAAATTGGGCTCTTTCATACTCCAAACAGAAAGATCTAGAGGATCCAGAGATGAAGCCCCTGGAAAGACTGTGGTATGGAAACAGAAAGTGAAGGTGGTGAAGAATGGAATCTGAATGAGGGGTTTGGGGCAGTGGGTTGAATGCCAGAACCTCTGGGTCTCCTTTTCTGCTCATGTTTTTCTTAACACGTCATTTATTTGTGTCTTCTGTTCCTCTGTGTTTATTGAGATGATGTAGCTATAAATAGGGCATCTGGACTCACAGGGCTCTTGCTGCGATTGGGGCAGAACTTGAAATCAGGACCTAGCCAAAACCTGTTGATAAGACACAGATTTCAACAACAACCACGGTTGTAACATCATCCACCACCGTTCTTATCTTCCAGGCTCTTTGGTGTCAGTAAATGGAAAGCAGTTTCCCTTGAGATAGATTCGATGGTGAGAGCCAAGCCCATAAAATGTCCTTCAAAGGTTATGGTCTTGTGAGTTACGCATCAGAGCAAGTTGTTGATGAGCGATTTCAGGGCTGAGGCCCAAGCAGGGTGGAGAGGAGCCAGTGCACACTGCAGCTGGTGGCAGCTGCTTCAAGGAGCCCGGGGAAGTGCAGCCTGTGCAGAGAGTCGCCCGGCTCTGGAAGAACTTGGGCCTTCATCTGCAGAGAGGGAAATGGCGGTGGTGGCGGGGGGGGCGGGGGGGTTGTCTGCACAAGAGGAGCGACTCGTTAATTAGAAGTTAAAGGTCCTCCTTCCTCTGCCAGATCTGAACACGTTCATGTGAAAACATACAGGCACAACCTGGTTGCTTTCATCCTCTCTCCATTTCTAAACATTTCTGTGCCTTAAACACCCCTGTGTTCCTTTCATTTGTGGCAGCTAGATCATATCACCAACAGACATGATTGGGGTGACAGTGGAGACACCGGGACTTTTTCTAGAAGACACTGCTGAGGACTGGGCTGTTAGCTCCTGGAGCTCACATCTGACGTTTGGCAATCAGTGGATTCCTTGTTCAGGAGAGAGGCAAGCCCATGGAGAGGGGGTGGACAAACAGATAGATGGATGGCCAGAAAGGGAAAGACCAGGAGTTTAGGCAGGTCCCTGGCATCCTCTGGAGCTCCGGATGGTGGTTGGTGAGGGTGGAAAATGGTCTGGGGATGCGGTGAGGGCTCAGTGGAAGTCAACCAACCCCATCTCTCCCCACCCCCCACCACCCATTTGCCCATTGCTACTGCCATCCCATGCTCTCTCCCCCAGGCAGTGGAGACAGCTTGGTGAGCCAAACCAAAATGTGTCCTTATTACTTTTAAAACCAACTCTCCCTACAAGGATTTCAGGTCCTAGCTTCTGTCAACCCAATGGGCTCAGTTCAGGAAGAGGGGGCAGGAGAGGTGACCTTCAACACATTTTACCATGAAGGGCATGAAGTCTCCTTCGAGGTCAGGCATTAGCACTTTAGGAGATGGAGCTTAGGGCGGTCCTTGGGGGCTGCCCTGGGGGGAGGAGGTGAGGCTGCTGGGACAACCAGGGAGGCGTAGGAAGGCCGCTGCCTCCTACCAACCAGTGCGGAAATCTTTCACTAGGTAAACTTTCTCACGCATAAGTGGCTGAATGTCAGCTCTGAACGAGACGTTTTTTCTCCAAACGGCGGGAAAGATGGCCCAGGTCCAGCGGAGAGTTACAATTACACGGAAATAGACACGTTGAATATTCCACCTCAGAAGACGGTTGCGAGATCCAGCCGTCTTCTCCTCCTGGGTGGAAAGCTGGTCCAGGATGTAGATTCTCCTCACTTCCCCTCCCCTGTGAACTCTCTAGGTGCTGTGGCCTCATCAAGAGAGGGACAGGTTTCAAGGGCGGCCAGTAATACCGCTGAGGTCCCAGGACTCAGAAACATGACACATTGCTTCTAAGGAGGTACCCTCGTGCTCAAAACAGACCCAAAAAAACCCCAAATCTGTGGGGTGCCTGAGTGGCTCAGTTGGTTAAGCATCTGCCTTTGGCTAAGGTCAAATCAGGGTCCTGGGATCAAGCCCTGCATGGGGCTCCCTGCTCAGCTGGGAGCCTGCTTCCCCCCCGCACCCCCGCCTGCTGCTTCCCCTGCTTGTGTGCTTTCTCTTTCTGTCAAATGAATAAATAAAATCTTTAAAAAATATTTTTAAAAATCCATGGAGGTTGGCCAAAGGGAGATGCCTAGGGTCTAGAGCTGCTGGGGCAAGTGCAGAGTGTGAGCTCTGTCCCTCTGTCCCCGCATGGGTCACCCTGCCACCTGGTCCAAGCCCTGGAGATCAGCTTCCGGGGGGCTCTCCAATGGAGACCCAGTGCCGTAAATGCGTCTCCCCCAACAGCGATTCCTGGCTGCGCAGCACAGCTGTCAGTGACCCCCTTCATTTGGGTGTTTGTCTCCAGATGTCCAACCCCAAGGACACCATATCAGCATGTTTCTCTGCTGACTGGGCGAGAACAGCTGCGTCTTCTAGAAAACCCTTCCAAGTCCACCGCTGGTTAGCGTGATTATAGTATTTTACTCGTGAGATGGTGACACCTCTTGGTCCGCTTTTTGAGATCCCATTCTCAACCACAGAAGGAGGATCCTTCAAGGCACAGAGGGTTAGAGCAGAGCGGGTTTTAGAGGTCACGGGGTCCCACATGCTCCCTGTGGAGATGAAGAAAGGGGGTACGCAGTGAGTGAAGCTGGTGAGAAAGTCATATAACTTCCCTGAGGTCACCTGCAGAGGTGGTGACAAGGACGTGACTGGCCCTTCCTGTCTCTAACGTCTCTTCTGGTTCGAGTTTAAAAAAGAATTTAAGAGAAAAATTATTGGTCTTACTTGGAAAATACAGAAAAATATCAAAGAAAATGTGTACTCAGGATGTTACCACCCACAATCATTGTTAATACTTCCTTTCAATTTTTATATTAATTATTCCCCATAGTTAATATTATTCTATGTGTGTGTGTATACATATATATATTTGCTGAAAAGTCCAGAAAGAAAATCATGTGTGTGTGCAAAGACATATATGAGATCATATATGTATGTATCATGTATACATATATACCCACACACACACCTGTATAATTTTGGTCTGGCCTATTTAGCAAAACCTTGTAACTCAAGTAATTTCTCCACTTGTTACAAACTCTTCATAAACATAATTTTAAACATGTGCTTAAAATTCTGTTATGTGAATATACCATGATTTACTTACCTACTCCCATATTGTTTTATATTTAAGTCACTTCTCATTCTCAAGTTATAAACAATGCTAATAGGAAAATGATTATGTGGAAAGGTTTGCTTTCCTTTTTTTTTAAATCCCTGTGTTTCCAACTATTTCCTTTGGCTAGAATCCCAGAAGTGGTGTTTCTAGGTCAGAGAGTATAAACACATTAAGGATTGGCGATCTATTACTAAATCGTTTTCCAAACGTATTGTTCCAATTTATGCTTCCACTAGAAGGCTATGAAATTTTATTAAATCTTTGTTAATGCGGTAGACAGTTCTCATTTCTGATGTGAAAACTCTCAGTGTTCTAAGTTCAGGCATAGCTGTGAGTCAATGGAGATTTTGATGTGAATAAATAGACCCATTAAACATGTTTGAAAAGCCAACGAAACACTAGATCTATCCTAGAAAGCAAAGAATTGGCCCCATGTAGCCCAGTTGGCTAGGACCAGACCCCGAAAGTGATGTCTACACCCCAGACAGGGATAGATATAGTGACATAGCCCAAGGAATACAAATAAAGGAGGGTAGATTGATCTCTGACCGGCCTGCTAGAATGTAGGACCTGAGCCATCTGTGTGCTCACGTGCACGTGTGTGTATGTACACAGTTATGTGTTATGTGCATGCATGGACAGGTGCACGTGCGTGTGCACATGCAAAGCACGTCCTGCCGTGAGGAAACCAGGGTGTGGGATCAGCGGACTCATAAACACATGTCTCTCGATGGAAAATGGGGCTGAGGCACCATTATGTGACAATCACCAGGGTGGCTCATTTGGCTTCTCAAAAGATCACGTCAGTCCTTCTCAGCCCTGCTGTTCAGAGGTCCTTCCAGTCCTGGGGGTGGGTTTCCCAGCAAGGGTCAGGCCATCTCAGCCAGGCTGGGGGAAAAGGCCGGCTGAGATAATGAGCCCCTGCTCATGGCAGGGCGTTCTGGCAGGCAGGGACCTCTCAGAGCAAATGAGAATGTTAATGTCTGTCTCTCCAGACCCGCAAATGCAGGCCTGTCAGTGTAGATGTTTCTAAAGCCCCCTGTCCCCTGCAGCTCTGTAAGGAACACGAGGACACTGGGATGATTGGTCTTTACGGAAGTAAAGATCCTGCTTGGGTTTGTTTTCCTTATTGTTAAAGAAGGGGACAATGAGAAGGTTGGGTTTTGCCCTCAAAATCATTACTCGGTCCATTTCAGTTCCCCTGGGATACCCTCAGCCTTCCCTGCTCGTACATAGGTGGGTGCCCCTTCTCATTGTCCTTTAAGGGGGAATTGTGAGGGATTCTGGGGCCGGGGAGACGGACCAGCTGAATTCTGGCCCTGACTCAAGTGATCTGTGTGGCTCCAGGCAAGTCGCCAGCCTCCCTTGGTCATGCTCTTGTCACCTGCAAAGCAAGAATCTGGATTTGGTGAACACTAGGCCCTTGCCTAAAGTTTTGTATATTTTGTAATATGATTTAAAAAAAAATCAAGTATGCCCAAAGGAGTGACATTTTGGCAAGAAGAGAGCAGTTTCTCTGAATCCAAGAGGCCAGAGGAGTGGTCCTTCCAGCCACTTGGGTGTCAAGGAGGCTCTCGGGTGTCCTTTAGCATCAAAAAGTGGGAAGAAGAGCTGAAGGTGAACAGCAGGTAAATCAGGAAGGGTCTGGGTCAGTACAGTCCTAAAAATCTCAGAAGTGAGGGGAAAAACCTCAAGTGCAACAGGTTAGAGACTGACTGCAGTTCTGAAGGCGCTCTTGGAGAACGTCAGTGACTTACCCAAGGCTGCTTCATTCACGGCCCACGAAGAGGATCCATGGGCTACCGTGTGGCTGGAGATGCGTGCTACCCTTGTCTAATGAGCCAGGTCACGTGCACGCTGGGAGTTAGTCATCAGAGCGATTCCAGACCCCTGTCTGTGCCCAGGCGGCAGGAGAGACTTTCTCGCCATGCAGTGTAGCCCTGGGTACATCTGGTCTCTGCATTTGTCGGGCAGTCTGTCCCACTGCAAAACGGAGTCTTTGCATTGTAGCCTTGTAAAGTCATTGTCACTTCCCTGCCTCTCCAACAGTGCTTTCCAAACGGGGGGTCACAACTCCTTCGTGTGCCGCTAAGTCCGGTTATTGGGCTGTGACCCACATTTGAAATCATGGAACAGAGTAAGAAAATGGAGTGCACTGCAGGTAGCAAAAGTAAGGCTTGTCTTCATGAAAAGCTTTGTTTTATCCTGCGTTGCAATGTGAATAAGATCTCCTGGGTTGGTCGCAATCAAAGCCTCGAAATGACTCTGTAGGATGGAGAGGCTGAGGGAAAAGGACCCTGGAGGCTCTGCCTGTGTCCTCACAGTGTATGTTCTGGGCCACATAGGTATGTATGGTGACAGTCAGAAACACCACCTGGGCCATGGCGCCTGGGGATGGCCGCTCATCCCCCTGGATCCTGACTTTGTGGCCTGGGCTCCTGACTCAGGCATCTTGCACGCCAATGCCTCCTCCCACCCCCGGGATGACAAATACCTGTTACCCATCCTCTCCAGGCCAGCAGGCAGCTGGGACCCTCCATTTCCCTTTCCCCTTCCCCAGGTCCCTGCTCCTCTGGCTATTTTCAGGAGGTTGAATCAAGGAGTAATTAAGCTGGAGACAAGTGGGTCGCTCGGAGTCTCCTGTTGAGTCCCTGTGGCAGGAAAGGAACCCCAGTACCTGGAATTTAATAACTAGAAGGAGCTGGAGGAACAGTCTCGGCCTACCCCATCATTGTGCAAGGATCCTGAAACTCAGTGAAGTTATGGGCAAACAACTTGTAGGGGCCAGTTTCAAACCCAAGTTCTCAATCAGCAGATCTCATGCTCCAACCCCATGTGCTGCTGCCCTCATCTTGCTGGAAGCACCACCTTTTAGCAAATAGCTTCTGAGAGCTTTGGGGTGAAAACATGCATCCCTGAGAAGGGAAGGTGTATAACCACCCCCCCAACACACCCTCCACCGCACACACACACATACCCGTCCCCAGCTGCCCCTTCTGTCTTCTGTGCAAATAATCCACTCTGTGACCTCCCTGAGCAGAATGGTAGCAGCAGGTCTCAGCTCAACAAGGAGGACCAGCCGTGGAGTAGCCAGTGGGGGGATAATGGGGGTGTCAGGGGGGCCCCTAGCATCCCTCCCTCTGCATTAGTCACCTTCTGTAGCCCTGTCATCTCACCTTTCCATGCCCCTGGTCTCAGCCTTGAGAGAGAGGAGAAGCAGAACGGGGAGGAAGAAGGGGAAGGAGAATGAAAGGAGGAAGGACAGGAAGGAGAAGGGAAGGAGGAGGAAGAGAGAGGAAAGAAAGACAGCAGCCATGGTCATCAGAGCAGTGATCGGAGCCTCCACGGGCACTGATCCAGGCTTGGCGCTGTTCCAAGCACTTTACACGGATTATCTCAATTAATCTTTATGCAAACCCTGTGAGGTAGCACTATTGCTATCACCCCCTTTCACGACAGACAAAACCAGGCACAGGAAAGTTACATAAGTCATTGTCACACAGCTCATTAGCATCCCAACCAAGCGGCCTGGCTCCGCAGCCCCATTGTCAAGCACGGCCCGGTACCACGTGGCCGCCCTGGTGCCCGGTTCACAGCCAGGTGCAGCCCACAGGGCCCAAGCAGCCTCGCTGGCCATGCAGTGTCCCAGTTCTGTCACGGGTGATGCCTGCCCGGTGCCTCCCGGGCTCAGAGCCCGGAAGAGCTGGATTGCGGCAAAGGGTGAGCGGTTGCCAGTCCCGCTGCCGTCTGCTCCAGCTGCCTTCTCCACCCTGGGTAGGGCCAGGCGCAGGCACCTCATCTCCCATGGGGTTCGATGGTGAAGTTACTGGGGTGACTTCCCCATGGCCCTGATGGAGAGGAGTCTTCCCAAAGATGTTTGGGGGTGTTTCCTGGAGCTCTGCGGGGCGGAATTCTGCAATGATGTGGCCTCACGCACAGCCTCATGTCAGCCTTCCTGAGGGTTATATAAGGTGCAGGCTTCTCATGGAGCTCTGTGGGGTCAGGCCTCCAGGTGAGCTCCTCAAGGGGATCTGACCCCTATTGCATCACAGAGGTGCTTGGGGACCCGAGGCAACAAAAGAAGTGAAAGAAACCCTTCTCTCTCCCTGCACAGAGCCTAGGGCCATCCTTGCTGCTCAGAACTGACAGGGCCAAGTACAGAGCCCTCCCCGAGCTCTCTGCCCTGTGAGCCCTGAGCCTCCCCGTGGCTTCCTGAGTCCAGCCAGCAGAGAGGCAAGCGTATCTGCTCCCAACTCACCCGGCTGCCCCGAGAAGCCCAAAGGCCTTTGCCTGGGGGGACTGAACACCTGGACCCTGAAAGTCAGCAGGGTCGGTCCAGGTGGCCACCACCGCTCACCCCCTCAAATTCTGCCCCCCACACGGGTGCCCAAACTTTCCCTTTCTTCTCTCTCCCATCCCCACGCCCCCTCCCCGCAAAGTGAAGTCAGAGATCTACCTTTTGGAGTTAGTATTCCTCTGTCATCACTTTCAGGAGAGATGGGGGCGGAGGAGGAATTGGAGAGAAAGAGAAGCTAGAAGGGAACAAAAGTCCCGATTTAAACCCAGGCCGATGCGGGAATCTAGCTGACACAGCAAGAAAGCAAGATGAGTAAAAAGTGAGCAGGAGATGATTTATGTTTTATGCCTGAGGACCCACGGAAGACTTCCAGGTGTCACCAGGCCTCCCAGAAGTCTTTAGCAGCAGTTAAAGCTGGACACTGTCCTGAGGCCCCAGGCCCCTTCCTGCCTACTTGGTTTTAGGCTGATGCTTTCATTTACTTCCATGTGCATGGGAGCTTCCAGAAGCTTCCCTTCCCTGCCTAATTTATCTTTCTCAGTTCTCCCCTTCAGGTGATAACAGGACATGGCACCCACGATCAGGTGTTGCGCTAGTGGAGGACAGTACGTGGCCACACCTCAGGATGCCTGGGGTCTGGAGCCTCTGTCCCCTTCCCTTCTGCCCTGGGGGCCATACACACGTGTCCAGGCACCCAAGTCTAGGACAGGGATCAGGAAAGACCAACCAGTCCTCCCTCATCTGCCCTCTGCGTATTGTTTCCTGGGGTGTGGGTGTGGAAAGGGAGGAGGGCTGGCCCTTCCTTTCCGGTTCTGAAGCACACAGAGGGCAAAGGCAATGCAGCTGATCAAGGAGATGCTCAGGGTCAGCACCAAGGGGAGGAGACTTCCGGGTTTTGCGCATGGGTGCAGTGGGATTGGCTCAGCTGCGTGATTTGTGTTTTGTTAACGAGCTCTTCTACACTAGCTCACTCGATGCGAGGGGTCATTGGACAGGGGTGCTCAGCGCAAGAAATGAAGCACCCTGGTCAAGGACACAGAGCATGGCTGGCCAAGCTGCTGTTGGAGTTCACAGCTAGACCCATGGCACGCAAAGCAACGGTGTCATGGGCAGGATGTAGGAGGTGCCTCCCCTGGTCCTAGGATGCCTTCTGGTTAAGGCTGATTGACCCCACAGACCGGGCAGTTTGAGAGCAGCCTGCCCTTTGCTCAGCATGCCATGGGAGGGCAGTGGTGGGTGCTCCAAGGGAAGAAAGCAAGTTTGGAAAGGGGCACTGATGTTTTTGGCAGAGGGCATTCTCTGGAATCAGAAAGGTCGCCAGCTACCCCTTACCTGCTGGCAGCGTGCATTAAGACATGGCCGCTCACCTTTGCACATACACTGGACAAATTCATAACAGGTGAAGAAAAAGCAAGGAGAGGCTCTGTGGGACTTTTGGAACATGGGCTTGGGCATCCTAATGTTCTTTCTCCGCCTTCATAGAGGAGCCCCTCTGCCTTACTATGATGGCCTTCTGCAGACGAGTGCCCCGGCTTACTTTATGCAGATTCATTTCTCCCCTCTGCTGTTGGGCTATCTGTCACTTCTCCCTCGTCCCTGTTGTCAGCGATGCTGTCTGATGCATCACCTGTTTAATTTTTCCTTTTCAATTTTCCATGAGCTTGGAAATAGAGAATCAAACTTATTAGACTTGTGTGTAAAACAAGAAGAATGAGGCTCTGAAGGAGTCCTCAAGGGACCCGCGGAGTCAAGGGCATTTGCTTTAGTGTGTAGGTGCTAGGATTCCTATTTTAACTCTTTCCGGGTCATTTCTGGTATTTTCTAGTGCTTGGTAGGATTCTGGATGGAGTTACCTAAGGCAGCTGAGTGCAGATAGGCAAAGGGGTTATGAGCCCTGCGGGGGCTGGCTTACTTTTATACTCATCACATGCTCTATTCTGAAGCCTCTCCAAGTTCTCCACATTTGGGTTCCCTGAGAGATGCTCAATGTCTTCTGAAAAACTGTCTTTTGCTGATAATCACTTTTGGCAACTTGCAAGGACGTGAAGCTGGTTCAGGTGGTTGAGAGATCCACCTACCCAGAGGCCGGGATGGAGCGAGTTTCTTATTCACGGTTCTGTCCACCCTCACTCCTCAACCACGCCCGAGTTCAATCCTCCTTCTCCTCCTCCTCCCCAGACTGACCACACCTTCTCCAAGCCTTTCTTTGTTGACCTGCAGCGCCCTTCCCCCGCTCCTACCTCTGAGCCCACCACCTCTGTGGAGTCCGGGTTTGATCACTTTCCTCCCATGGTGCCTTCCTCCTCCTCCCCCTTTCCTTGAATGCCTATAATACCTGAGATAGCAGTTGGTTTATTTATTCAAGCGGTATTAATTAAGCCTTTGGTGCCGAAGCTTATGCAGATCATTCCCGCAGCTCTTGGGGCTGTAACTTCTCAGCCCACATCTCCACTCCTGGGGCAGCGTTCTCAGCCTGTCCCGCCCGCAGGACCGCCTGCGCAGCCGTGGGAACCCTGACGCAAAGGCTGCACCCTCAACTCATTAAGCCAGACACCAGCACCATTTTTTTTTTTTTTTTTACTTTTCCTTCTGAAGTAATTGTGGATTTGCATGCACTTGTAAGAGGTGGCACCGAGAGGTCCCCCAACCCATGACCACATTTTTACGTAACTGTAGTGCAATATCACAAGTGGAAATTGACCCTGATATAACCGCCAAACCTACCCATTCGGGTTCCGCCAGTTTTTTTGTGTACTTGCCTGTGTGTATCCCCCCTGCACGTGTATTTAGTGCTGCACAACTTAACCACATGCTGAGATTCATGGAATCACCCTGTAATCGCATTATTTTTCAAAACTCCCAGGCGATCACAGTGTGTGACTGAGGCTAAGAACCACAGCTTGGCGAGCCACACCCCATTCACAAATCCCGCCGTGCCCCCCCAGGTAATGGTCTCTGTTTCCTTTCTGATCTGGAGTCTGTTTTCCCCAGCTCACACCCCTGACGCTCTGGGAGCCGGCAGGCGGCACCCACCCTCCCAACTGCTGCAGCTCCCTCTTTCTCTCTTTCTCTCTCTCTCTCCCCCCCACCTCGGCCCCCCCGACCCCGACTCGGGACCCATGTGTCAGGTTGCTGGAGTTCTCCTCTGGCCTGCCTGCACCAAGAGCTATTTCCAGGACTCGAGAATGAAATTGAAAATAGACCAAACAATGTGACAGTTTTCTGCTGCTATTTTTTCTTTCATGAACAGAATGTTCAGCATTGTTGTCTTTCTCTTTGTGCAATGCTGCAAGTGAGAAATAATCTGATTGGGGCGCTGGCTTCTGCTGTGTATAAGCTGCGGTCACCAGCAAGCTGTGCGGAGCGAACTTTCCCAGGGACTCCGTGGGGGGGAGGTGCTGGCGAGGGGTGGGTTACAGCCCCAGCGGGGTGCTGATGAGGCTAGGAAGTAAATGCCCACATGCACGTGGGTGCTCCTTCTTGGGGCTTGTCTTTTCCTGGAAGCTTTGGGATGCTTTTTGCCTGAGGATGATCAAGCTGTAGCCCAGAACATGGGCTCTGGGAAGGGGCTGGGAAGGAAGACTAAAGCTCTCCAAGGCTGGGGCATATTTGACCACAGACATTGCCACTGAATAGCCGGGTGGCAGGGGTGTGGGAGGAGAGGGGTATCTCTGAGGCCCCATTTTGCTTTCCCAAAGAACCTGGAATTTGAAGTCTGACATGGGTCTGCTGCAGAAACCACAGTCCAGTGTAGGGGTTGGTGCTTTAACAAGAAAATGAATACTCTTTTCCTCCTGCTGGGGACTCCTCTCCAATTGCAGGAGAAAGGACGAGAAAGTTTCATGACTGTCAAGGTCAGAGGCGAGCTTAGAGAAAATGGAGTCTATGATTTCTTGGGAGACTTTAATCTGGCGATATTCATTCCTTCCCTTATTTAAGGGGCATAGGGATCATTGGCTCTCCACCACGCGCCAAGCTTGGTTCTGGGGACACTAGACGTTTGTCTCTCTAGATATGGCTTAATTTTATTTTGTTTTTTCTCCTGGGATGGGAGGGGAACCAGAGTTGGGTGAGAGGAGAAGTTGATTATTTTGATCTCTTCCAATCCACAAAGGCCTGGAAGAGTTAAGGACAGAACAATCAGATTTTAAAAGTCACCTTCCTTATTCTTTAGGCACTGTGGAAGTGTTCTAGATCTTGACACAGGTGAAGGTGAATGCTTGTTAAAAGCTCATCAGAGTTTATGCTTAGGATCTGTACCTTTCACTGGGTGTAACTTGTACCTTTAAAAAAAATCACTTTCCAGACAGAAAATCAAAAAGAAACAGCGAAGCCACAGTTAAGAGAAGAAAACTTTAATCAGGAGTGAAACCCTGATTCTGAAATCTCATCCTGTCTACGTTTTCACAGATCAGACAATGTGGCCCCAAGACTCTACCCCCTGAAGCACAAGCATCTGCCCATCTGGGGTTTGGCTCTACCCTGGCCTGGGTCTGCCTGCTTCTGCTTCTGGAACATTCGTCCCACACTCCAGCAGGGGCCAGGTGGTCCTACCTTCCCCATGAAGCCTATCTCAATCTCTCCAGTGAGTCTACGTGACCATTCCCTTTTCTGCTTTACCTACTTTGACTGCCTTACTATAATCTGACCCTTGGTTACTGAGTGTATTTCAAAGTTAATTACTGAATAAGTTAGTACATCGAAAGGGCTCAGAACAGTTCCTGGCACAAAATAAAGCTCAATAAATGATCATTGTTATTGTTGTTGCTCTATTTTATGCTTCTGGTCTGTCTCCTGAGGGCCCGTGTCCTTGACTGACCTACAAGTCTGGGGTCGGGGGAGGTTGGCTTGTGTGCTGTGGGGTTTGGCACCACACTGGACATTTGCGCTTACTGAATTCTGCACTGACGTGTGTGAACTTCAGGTAACTCTAGACCCATGTATTTGGTGAATCTGACTACACCAGAGGTGACTGAGGAAAGTTCTAGCCGAGTTTTCTGCGCTGAGATGCAGCACCACCCAGGGGGCATGGGGAAGGAGGGCATGCCGGGATTTTAGAACCTGTTCCCAGGCCCACGCTTGGGGGACCTTGAGAGAAACCTGGTCCCCAACACAACCAAGAGGTGGAAGGTTATGACCTCAGAGTACCTGGTCTTTGTGGATGGTCTTCTGAGCCACCCAGGACACCCCGGGGTGGGGTAATGACATGCCACTTGATGACAGCAGCCCCGCTTTTCAAAGCGACACTCTGCAAAAGGGCAGCGTGACAATAACACCTGCTCATGAGCCCCGCCCGCCTCGAGGCAGGGAGGCTGCGCCACCCTGCTCATTAGGTCGGCATCTGTCCCCACCAGCCGGCCTGCAGCTGATGCTCATTAATCCTGGAGCCCTGAGCCTGGTGGGCCCAAAGAGGCTGAGCTTTTAGAGCCATTTATGGCCAGAGGCTTGGCGAGAGCCACTAGATTGATTTATAATTGGGCTGAAAGGCCCCCTGCGTCCCTGGAGCCCAGGCTCCCAAACTAGGCCAGTCCGAGAGGGTGGTTTTGGCTCGCTAACTTCATGAAAAGTCTCATGGCAGGGATGAGTCTCCTGCCGGATCAGCATGGTGGCAAGTGCTACAGGGCCAATTCCAGCACATTCTGAGGCTTTCTGGCTTGGCCTTCCTGGTTTGGGAGATGTAGCAGGACCTGCCCTGGTGAGGACACTGTACCCTCGGGAAGCTGAGACGCTCATCCTGGTTTTCCCCGGCCAGCGTCGGGATCAGCCTTCTGAACTCACAACGTTTTGCGGGAGCGTCACAATAATGACAACAGGAGCCGGTATATGTTGACGGCTTCCTGTCCCCCTGACATTGAGCAAAGGCTTCAGGTGTCTTATCTCACTCGATGAAGCTTAAGAACTGGTACCAGGCCCATTTTGCAGGTGAGAAAACGCAGGCACAGAAGGTTACATAACCTGCTCCAGGCTACACCTTCCGAGAGGCAGAGCTCAACTTTGGGCTGGCTGAGGCCTGGCTCAGGGGTTTGGTGCTTTTGCTTTCAACTGTCCCAGGCATAGGGCTTGGAATTAGCAGCAGAAGCAGTGAGTCTGACGTGTGTCAGAGATGCCGGGAGCCTCTATGGTAGACGGGAAGCCCTGGTTGATGGAAGAGAGGCTGGAAGTCAGGAAACGGAGAGCGCAGTTTCAGTCCAGCCACCGAGAAGCTATGGATGTCAGGTCATCACCTCCCAGTTCTGTGCTCTCCGCTGGACAGGCATACTGCCCTCGATAATAAGGATGCCAGGCTTTCATCAAGGTGAAAACCCTTAGCAAGAAGTAAATAATGACAGCAGCCGCTGCCCCTGGCCCAGCAGGAAGGCCCCACCACAGTAGCACCCACCTGGAGGAGTGGCCCATTTCAGGCAGTAGAGATGTTGGCTCCATCACCGGGGGGTGGGGTGGGGGGGGTTGCGTCCCAGCTCTGTCTGTCTTCCTTCGCTTTCCATGTGCCATGGGGGTGACCAGACCTCCAGGAAGTCGTGTCTGCTCACCTCCTCTCTGGGTCTTTCCCTGGCACAGGCTCTCATGGGTGCGTGGGCAGGAGTGAGCTCCTCTCCCTCCTTTCCCCAGATCTTCCCGTTGGCTTCTCTCCGCTCCTGCATGCCTCTGCTCTTTCTGCTGGTTCGCGATCATCAAAGGCAGATCTCAGGATCCAAACTGTGAACCAAACTGTCTCCAATGCTGCGGGTTTCAGAGCCGCCGCGTGACAGGGGCGCTTTTTATGGCCCCAGAAGCTGCTGATGCATAATTCAACAAACAATCCAGAAATGCATCAGCATCCAAATTACTGACATCAGAGGGATCTTGATGTTAAACACGGTCTCTTAAAAACCTACTCCATTCGTGCACTTTTATCTTCCGGCATTTGTAAAAGTTTGGGGAAGGCTGGGCTGTGGTGAGAAGTTTTAGCCTGAAACGGATGGCTGGGTGTCCCTGTGGGGTGTAAGGTCCCCAGCCCCCAGCCCCGGGCCAGCTGTGAGAGTGGCAGGCGCCTGGGGCTGGGTCTTGGGGCTGGACTCCCCCAGGTTCCCCCAGCCTGGAGTCCCCAGCCCTTTTGGCAGGTTCCACCCCCCAACAGAGGCCGGTCTCTGCCCTGAAGAAGGCAGCTTCCTGATTCACTGTGGAGAGGCTGCATAGTACTTAAGAACACAGGCTTTAGAAAAAGACACTGAAGTTCAAAGTCTGGCTCTGGCCCTAATCATCTGGTTAACCTTGGGCATGTTTCTTAACCTCTCTGTGCCTTCTATTCCTTATCTGTAAAGTTTGGAAAATAGTCATGCTTATCACAACAGTGCTGTTGTGAAAACCAGCGTTTTTATGTGGGTGCTGCTCTTACGGTTATTTTTTTTATGCAAGTGCTGCTCTTACGGTTATTCCGGAAACTTCCATGGCTATCTGGGGACCCTTGAGTCTCCCCATCCCTTCCATGGGATCTCCATTTCCAAGCACTCTGGTTCTGCCCCAGCAATGTATCATCAGTCACATGACATCTGTGGTTTGGGAGTGCCTGACCACCTACAGTACCTGGAAAACAACTCCTTGCCCCAACTCCCAGCTATAGTCTTCACCTTTATCCTGGCTGGCACCCTTCCTCAGTACGGCTCCCTCTGGAGTCTTCTCTCAAGTTTTCTTTTCTTTATTTCCTCCTCTGATGGGCTTCTGAGTCTAAAGAAACTTCCTCCCTATCCTGCCCCATCCCCACAGTCTCCTATTTCCCTGGACCGTCGCCAAGCAGCCCCTGATCCTCCGCCATGCCCACTAGCCTCTGGAAAACCCGTTTCCCTGTCATTTTGCAGCAGACAAACATGTGCATTTTCTAAAAGGCTGGAGGGGCTCCTGTGGCTGGTCTCTGCTCCAGTCCAGACCTGAATACCTAATTGCGCGTTTCTTCCCCTATTCCCAAGAGTGAAGAGTGGGGTTATATGATCAGTAGCCCTCGTGGCTCTTATCAGTGACTCTGGTTTTTACCCATTTATTGTGGGGCCAAGGAGAAGCACGGTGTCACCCCCGCTGACTGCATCTGGTCCCATCCATTCTGGCGAGGCAGGGCCATGTTTGTAAAAGGTGAGGACCTGACCTGGGTCCCCAAAGGCTGAGAATTCCCACACTCGGCTGTGGACTCACTGGGCTGGCAGATCTGAATCACGGATGGCCATAGAGGACTTCGACTAAGCAGAGGAAGATTTTAAGTGCAGAGGAACAGCAGAAGTCCAGAGGGGGGCAAAAACTGTAGCAGATGGACCAGGGGCTTCCTAGTGACTGGAATCCCGGGGTAGGGACAGTGGGAAGCAAAGTCGGGGAAAGTACTTCATGGATCCTCAGGATTTCTTTCTGGGTTCGATGGGACCCTCACTTCACGGCCACTCAGGTTTAATCCCATGCCGCTTGCACTGTGACTTGCAGACTTGTGCTGACTTCAGCACAGAGGGGTAAGGGAATTAACCTCGTACAACAGGTTAATGGTGGAATAGAAATAAGGACAAGGTTCTCTTTCCTCAGAAAGCAGTATATGCTGTCCTGACAGCTAGAATCTCACACTTAGACAACAGGAGCACTCGAGTTCAGAGAGGTGATGTCGCTCCTCCAATGCCACCCAGCTCATCCGTGGCAGGGTTGGGACTAGAACCCAGTGCTCCTAATTCTTAATCTAATGTTTGTGCCACTTCCCACCCCTGATCACTTCTGCTGGTTTGTTCACCTGCTCCCCTCATTAGTTAGGGAGGAGGGGTCCTCCCAGGACCTGGCATCTGCTGATGCCATCTGCACTGGAATCGGCCTGGGTATCTCGAGGGGGTAGGGCAGAGCTGCGCTCCTGGCTGGGCGGCACTTCAGAGGGAAGCGGGCCCATCCCGGGGCCCAGGCTGAATGGAAGGGCAGGCTTTGCATAAGCACACCCTGCTCCCATCCCCCTGTGCCCACCCCCCATGTGTCCTGGGTCTCCGCCAGGGCTTGGAAAGAAATAGATTCTGGATGGCTGCTAGCCAGGCAGACACCCAGGTTGTCAGGGGATTGGGGAAGGTCAGACAGGGATGCCAGTTAGCATGAAGACAAAAAGCAGAGGATGGGTGTAAATTAGTGGCCTGTGCATGTCTCCGCGGCTCGGTGCCTAGAATCTGTAATGGGCCTCATCGCACGTCGGCTGCGGATTCTAGCTGATGACACAACCCTCCTTCTGAGTCAAGCCCTGGCTTTGGTGCCACACACTGAAGATGACGTGGGTCAGTGTCCCGGTGGCACCCTGCCCTCCCAGCATCTCCCCTACTTAACTGCGGTAAGACTGATCTCTCTGGGCATTCTCAGCTCTTGATTGCTCTTATGTGCCTCGCCGGTGGATCCGACAGCCCCTCTACTTCCCTTACCCTCTCCGTGTTCTTTTCCGTCTCTCCTTCCAGTCCCACGGTTGCTACAGGGTCATTCTGTGATTCTTTCCCCTTGCTGAGGAAAAGCAATTGTGATTCTTTGCCCAGTGCTGAGCCCAGGGGCACCCAGCAGGTGCTCAACGAATACTTCTCAGATGAATGAATGGGTGAATTAATGGATGAACAAACGAAGACACGTTTAGGCGGCAAAATGAGGACCAGAGAGATGAGCTGATAGGGGCTTCCAGCAATAATCAGCCCTGTCCAGTGCCAATATGTGGTATGGTTCGCTCTCCACGTGTTTGTTGGTTTGGCACCCGGGCCAGAGCCTCCGATGTGCGGCTCCTGGAGGCTAAAGCCTGTGCACTCAAGGACCAGGGGCCAGGTGCTGTGCTAGGTCCTGGGCTGATAATAAGAAGAAAGTGATGGGTTTCCTGACCTTGATGGGATCACGGTCTGAGAGGAGAGTACAGCACAGAAACCACCTGTTAGAAGTTGTCATCAAGGGGAAGAATTCACCACCTGCTGTGGGAGCCTGGAACGAGACAGAAAGAGCCTCCTAGGGAGGGTGGGGGGCCGGGTCGGGCTCTGGGAAGGAGGCTGATAGAGAAGGGGACCGTGAGGGAATCAGTGAAACTTTCCAAACAAAAAGTAGGGGAGGAGGGAAACACTCAGAGGCGTATATTGGTTGACAGCCTGTATGAGGAACAGCGAGGCTTTATTTGGCTGGAAAGGGCTTGTGAGGTGCTCCACGCCCACGGGAGAAGGGTGCCTGCTATGCACCTGACCCCGGGACATACGTGCTCAGACGGAGGGAGAGATGCAGCACATCCCGGGGCCTGGAGGGTCTTATAAAGGGCCATGTCTTGTGCGTTGACTGGCTCCAAGCTCAGCTGGGTGCCGGAGGCTGCGTGCATGCCCCTGGTTCAAGGCCCCTGGGTTGCGGCAGCCTCCCACGCGGGGCTCCTTGGGCAGTCTCGAGGAGGCTGAGCGCCGGCATGTAACACAATAACTGCCAAGCAAGGCATGTGGCACCAGCAATGCCTGGTGGCCCACCTCCCTGCAAAGGCCATTGAGTTCAGATGATAACTTCCAGGGCCTCTGTGTGGGGCATGTGACCACCTGGCCAGAGCATCAGCTCCCCAGCTTGGAGGAATCATGACTCTGATTGGCGAGAAACCAGGAATGTCGAGGAGTGCTTTCCCTGTAAGGCTTCAGGAACTCAAGGAACTTGTGGTCTAGGAGGAGGACAGAAATAGAAGTGATGGCCACGTCATGTTGTGATGGATGTCCATCCCTGTCTTGTTTGTGCCCCAGACCCTCTGCAGCTTCTGTAGACTGTAAAGGCCACCTCCGTGGGCCACCTTGCCTCTGACTGCCGGTTGATTTGAACAATGAGGAGTTTGGCAGGAGACTGCGGTGGAAAAGAGAGAGGCGGAGGGATTTACTCCCTCCTACCTCACTCCTACCCCGTCCTCCCATTCTCTCCTGGGTAGACTTGGGCTGGCTGCCTCCTTTACCTATGATCACTTCTCTCAAGCTGGCCATGGGAGACTTTTACCTTTCAGCTTCCAGGAACCATTCCCACTGCTTTCTCCTTCAGGTTCAACGGTGGGGAGGGTCCCTCACATTGCCAGCCCCAGGATACTACACTATCCTATGAGGTTTCCCTTTAGTTCATATTGGGAGTCGGAGAACTAATTGAAATGTATCAGCCCATGTCATCCCCACTAGCAGAAGATGGACTCACGAAGGTTCCACTGTCCTCTTCAACATCCCTTGCTAGTCTCATTTGTACTGATGTGGAAACCGGAATGGGGAAGCTCGAGTAAGAGAAGTGGATTTTCCCCATCCTAGCCCTGATGGGGGACATCCCCCGCACCTTGCATTTCCTGCATATGGTCTGTTTACTGATGCCATGCTGGTTCACGGCCACACACACCTGCTCCTACCAGCCTCTGGTGCTCTTCCATGCTCCTGGCTTGGGACATAATCCCCTTTCCATGATGCTGTGTTTTGAAGAGGAGCAGAAGCAACCGGAGTGCGCTGTCATTACTCTACTTTGTTCGAAAGAAGAAGCGTGGGGCCGAAGAGAAACACCCTAAGACCGGTGGTTCTTGGGAGAAATTACTCGAGCTCACTCTCCACGTGCCTTCCGGCTCTATGGTCTTCTCTTCCATTGACTTTTGAGTCTCCAGAAAAGAATTTAGCTCTTTATTGCAGACACCATTTTCCAAGATTAAAAGCACAAAAGGAGAAAAGAAAAGCCTTTGCCCATCTCATGCCCAACCAGTGTGAGGAAGGAAGAGCTAACTGGAACTTTCTAGAAATCCCAAAAGTGTGCTAAAATGCTGGGGGTGGGGAAGGGTGGGGAATGAGCGTTTCTTAGGAAACACTGAGGGTGGGATGTTGGTGAGGAAGGGGGTGAGGACTCATGAGGCAGAGTCTAGGGTCATGGTACGGCATGTGTTGGCGCTCTCTTTCAAAGGGAAAAGTTAACGAGAGGTGTATCCACAGCTTTTGAGAAAGCTGTCATTTCCAGCCGGAGTTCGGGGAAGGCCATCACCTTAGCTCTGAGCAGCTTGTCCCTGCTTACATGATTCGGGTTCTTCTGTGTTATAGAACCCAACAGGAAGAAGCCCCACTTTGAGGCATATAGAATAATGAAGACCCGTCCTCCCTAGAATTTCCCTGAACTAGAAGGGGTGAGAGAAGCAGGTTAATCTGATGAGCCCCAGCCTTGAGTGGGTCCTGAATCCCACAACCTGAGTTCAACACAGTTCCTGTTTTGGCCACTGTTGAAGCCAGTGTGGCCCTAATAGGGGCCCTGAGGCCACTGGGGACCCCTCTGGGTGGAACTCCTTATGACTTATTCTCCAAAGGGATGGATGCGGAACCAGAGGAAATACGTTAATAAGGAGACCATTTTCTCTGAATCAAAACTGAGACTTGGGGGTAGATTCTTATGACAAAATATGGGGTACAAGAACCATCAGTGCAAGGGTGCCTGGATGGCTCAGTGGGTTAAAGCCTCTGTCTTTAGCTCAGGTCATGATCTCAGGGTCCTGGGATCGAGCCCCACATTGGGCTCTCTGCTCGGCAGGCAGCCTGCTTCCTCCTCTCTCTCTGCCTGCCTCTCGGCCTACTTATGATCTCTCTCTGTGTCAAATAAATAAATAAAATCTTGAAAAAAAAAAACTTTAAAAAAAAAAAAAAGAACCATCAGTGCAGTGGACCATCTGGGGGCTGGGGTCAGCATGGGTGAGGGACTCACTAATCCTATGTTTTCCTGTGTTGTCTTAGGCAGCAACACAAACCAGCTGGGGGACTGTCAGCAAAACCCTTGGCGCCTGAGGACCTCGGTTCTGAGGGTCTCCCCAGCTGTATGCACTGATGATTTTGGGTGAAGGGGGAGAGGAGTCCTGTGAGGGTCAGACTGAAGGGAGAGTGACCGTGCAGGTGGGCTGTGGAGGCACAGGGTGGCACCCAGGAAAGAGAGCCCAGGAATGGCTGCCCCCACACTGGCCCCAGAGTTAGGGGACTCTTGGGACTCAGTGCACATCCCTCGTGATTTCCTGGGGCTGGACTAATGGGGTTGTGACTTCTCTCCTCCCTTGTGTGCAGGTTCAATGTTTAATTAAGGACCAGGGCTGCTCCTCAGTGGGAATTGATTGAAGTGAGTCTGCAGCCCCAGATGCAGGCATAGATGCGCTGGAGGAGGGGAGCAGAAAGCTGGCCCCTGGGGGCCGCCGGCCTCTCTGGCACGCTGCTGGAGACAGAGCGGGGTGCAGAGAGCCCTTAATGGCCAAGCACATTAGGAACATGGTTCTGGACGAGGGCACAGAGCCCCGGAGAATGGTCATCAAACTCCTTGCGGTCAGTCAAGCAGCCAAGCAGACAAGATCTCGATAAACATGCTTCTGTCTCCAGTCGGGCGGGCCCCCCTCTCGGCTGTGGAATCAGGTTGTCTCTTCCCATGTCCTGACCTTGGACTCCTGGCCAGACCCTGGCGAAGTGCCAGATTTTCCAAAGTCAGATGCCTTGGCATCCTCCCCCCCACCACCACTGTGCTCACTGTTTCAGGGCTCACTGTAGATCTGGCAAGCATGCACACTCATTCTCTGTGGGTTCCTGAGCCCACACGCTGTCCAGCCACAAATGGACTCTGTAGGACCCTCCACTTTTCTTGTCCACCCTTACCTCAGTGCCCTAAGTCCCTTGGACTATATCAGCCTTCAGACTCTACTGAGTATTCTACCCCCCGCCCCCAGCTGAGTCAAGATGCTTCAACAGTAAGGACCCCAAGTGTCTTATTCAAAGATCCTTGTAAGGGTGGTAAGGCTTGGATGTGAGGAAATCATTTGTGATCTATTAACACACGAGCCTGGGCTTCCCCCATGCTTCACAAACTTGAACGTGCCCTTAAATCAGTTGAGGATTGCATGCCAGTGCAGATTCTGGTTCAGCAGGTCTGGGGTGGGGGCGTCTGTATTTGTAAAGAGCTCCCAGGTGATGCTGATAACAGTGGTCCTTGAACCACCCTTTGAGGAGCAAGGGTCTAGGTCAATGCTATTCTGAATGTGGTGTGTGGACTGTTTGTTAATGGTCTGCAACGTGATGGGAACGGACACCGGAGTGAGCCCTTGGAAATTTATAAAGCAATTCGATGTCGCTGCAATGTTCCAGAGTGTGGTGGGTGCGTTTGCATTTTGTGTGTTTAAATTTCATTTTTCTAGTAATTTCTTTTTTGTGGTTTTTGATGAAAGTATCCATCTACAGTGGGTTGGAAATGTTACTGAATAGCTCTTCCATGCTGATAATGTGAGAAGCAGGGGACTGGATGACTTCTGGCATGTTTGCAGTCTCTCAGATCCTCTGATGCTCTGCAGCTCGTGCACAAAAGTGTCTGTCTGGACTGACCCTGGTAGACTGTGATCCCTGCAGAGAACCCCCCACCCCAGCCAGGTCCTTGACATTTCCTCACCTCGCCTGTTTTCCACGGGCAATGTTTTCTTTCCCAGGCAGAGTTCTGGGTATTTCAGACAAAGGTTTAACGTATCAGGGGAGTTCAGCCTCTGATGATGCCAGGAAGTGCCAGTGAACAAGAGAGATTGGCAGCCCGAGAGCCTCTGAACACACCGCCTCGCGGATGTCCACACTGGGACTGAGCAGCCCACGCCCCTCGGCCCCAAGCAGGATTGGCCTCCACTGCGGCAACCACCTACCCCACTTCTGAGAAAGAAAAAGCCAGACTGTGAAAGAAGCCAGGGACAAGGCTCCCTGCCCGGCATGCCCACAGGGGAGGGCTGGGTGTTAATGAACCTGAGGGCAGTCACAACAGGAATGAGGCCAGCTGGAGCCCGCCCACGTTTGACCTGCGGTCATTTGGCAGGCCTGGGACTGCAGGGGGAGTGGTCATAGACGAAAACACAGGCCAGTTTACTTCCTGGAGCCGCAGTCTCTGTTGTACTTGGCCCACTCCCGGCTGTCCCGAATGCTGGCCAGGACTGGTGGGGATGACCCGAGGCGGGGGCAGGGCAGGCAAGACTCATTTATTTCAAAGCTCGCCTTCTTTCTTCCATCCCCCAGCCTTGGTGCCCGGCCCAATGCTGGGCAGCAGCTCACAGGTCCCCTCCCCCAGGGCCTTTTCACAGAGTGATTTTAAACGCTCCCCGATTCTGAGCTAGAGGTAATCCCTCAGCAATAGAAGCCCTACGGAACATCTCACCATCTTCACTAAATGCTAATTAGGTTTGAAAATCACAGAGAAAAGGGGTTGATATTGAATAACCATGTGTTGAATGATCTTCTTACATCCTTTGGAAATCAGCCACTCCAGTGTTCAAAAAGATGATTTCAGCTAAGCGGATTTAATTGAGTGGTTAGATTTTTATTTGTGCCTGTGATTTATTAGATGACCCAAAGCTGCTTTACCTTTCAATTTTTGTAATTTGCTAATGATGTTCTAGGTTGGCCACAGGAGGACTCGTCATTGAGAGTGTATGTGTGCGTGTGCTAGCCTTTGTATAAAAGGAGGCGTTTGAGAAGGTGGGGTTTTGAGTTGTTCCTTCAGGCATGGGAATGAACTGACCTGTCCTGATTGGTCCCCCTGGCTGTGAGAGACAGATACCCTCATATCTCTTCCCCAGGCAGGTGCCTGGGGCTGAGGGTGGTGTCCACAGCCAAGGAACAAGAGCAAAGCTATTTGGTTGATCCAGGGCTTGGACCCATGACTGTGGCCTTGTTATGACTATGGCCGTCGAGGCTCTTAACATATTTTGTGAAGCTGAACTTTTGTACGCATATTTACTGAAAATGAGAAAGGGAAGGGGAAGAAGGGCCTTTATGGCCACATCTGTGCGCCACAGTCCAAGTCTGTAAAGACACTAAAAGGATTCACCTCATTTAGATGCCTGGTACTAAGCTTTTTCCTACACCGGCCTCCTTACCCCCCACTACGGATGGATCCCAGATTCCTTAGAGCGATAGTCACTCTGGAGATCCTGCTCTCTAGCTGTAACCAAACTGAGGAAAACTTCCAAGCCGTGTGGACCTGCTTAGCGTATTGTCTGCTTTGGATATTGGAAAATGGAAACAGAGAGCCAGCCTCTGCACAGAGTGACCACAACACTCGTATTCTGCCGCTGTGCATCCCCAGGGAAAAAAGACTTCTGAGAGGGTCTCCCTGCTTAGCTTTGTGCTCGGGTTAGGTAGCTGGTCTCTCTTCCCTGCCCCAGGCACAGCGGGTGCTCCGGCCTCGAGAGCTCAGGGATGGTCGGTTTTTTGTGCTGCCACTGCATGTTTCAACAAAGCGGACTCCCCCATCAGGACGCGGTCAGCTCTTCGACCTGTGTTCTAGCTTTCCTGATAGGACAGGATGATCTCCGCTTCTGCAGCCCACGGCACCTGACACTGTGTGTGTGTGTGTGTGTGTGTGTGTGTGTGTGTGCGCGCACGTGTGCACAGGGCAGGGAGGATGGACCCTGCCTCATTGTAGCATGAAGTAATTACCTCGGTGCTCAGAACCACACCAACCTCTGCGGGAGGAGAGAAAGAAGCAGCTAGAAGCACATGCTAAGGCTGATCACATGTGCCAAAGCTCTGTTGGCATCTGGAATAGGAAAGAACCAATCGAAAAGTTAGTCAGTGTCCGTCCTGCCTCTTTTCTTTGATGCTAGGGGCCACAGCTGGGCATGACTGCATCTCCTGCCTGACTCGTACCAGTACAATTCCAGAATGCTTGGGCAGGGGAGCTG
Organism: Enhydra lutris kenyoni; assembly: GCF_002288905.1. NCBI lineage: Eukaryota > Metazoa > Chordata > Mammalia > Carnivora > Mustelidae > Enhydra > Enhydra lutris. Next base: position 10,509,306 of record NW_019154111.1, read on the forward strand.
GGGAGGAGAAGGGGCATGGAAGAGGAGGTGAGAATGCTTGGTATCATAGCTTCCCTAATTTCCGTCATTGCTACTAGGAGAAGAATACATGAAGGTAAAATGTAGAGTTAGAGGCCAGTGCAGTAATCTGATTCCGTGAAACAATGGAAGACACTGTGATTCATTCTTGTGCTAAGCACCACCTTACTAAGTCCCGGATGATCCCTGTGGGAGGCACAGCATTGGGATGCTGGCTCTGTGGGTCCAGAGCCCCCGGTCCACAGGAGGTGATAGGGCAGAAGTGTCCTTGCGAAGCTCTGTCTGGGTGGTTGTTCCCAAGTTGGGATTGGAAATGAGTCCCCAAACTAGAGAGTTCTTGCGGGAGGTGGTACCCCATCTGTGTCAGACTATCTGTATGTGGGGGAGCCAAGGCTGTAACAGGCCATCTGAGCTGCAGAAGGATAGGTAAACAGAGACTCTGAAGGAGTTGAAAGCATTATAAACAGTTCTTCAGAAACAAGTCCCAGGAGTTAGATATGAAGCTGGCTGTTTGCATTTGAAGCATGGCTCTTGGGAATTCTAACTAGTACAACACTGTTGGAAAACAATTTGTAAAATTTTAGCAAGAATATTAGAAATATTCAGGTCTTTTGAACCTGTAATAATTTTTATAGGAATCAATTCTAAATTTTTTTTTAAATGGTGCTAATCACGAAGATACGTATTTCAGCATTGTTTGGCTAAGTTGGAATTGATCTAAAGACCCACCTAGAGCGGAATGGTTGGGTAAATTTGGCATGTTACGCAGCCACTAAAAATTTAGTTTATAAGGCCAGTATTGTAACCAATTCTTGTGCAATAAACAAGAGTGGAAAAGCACACTACAACTAAAACTTTTTGTAATGCACAAAATACATACTAGAAAGAAATCTAGCAAATTGCTAACAATAGTCATGCCTGGGAAATGGGACGAGGTGTAATTTATTTTCTCTGTTCACCTGTATTTTCTCAAGTTTCCTTTAACGAGTACTTAACTGCTTTCATAATGGGAAAAACAAAATTTAAAAAACAGGGAAAAAGTCCTGGAGAATTTTTTAGGTCTAGGTCTAGGACATCTAGAACAGACAGGTTTTCAAATACCAACATTCAGCCCAGTGGTGTACAGTCAGGCAGCCAGCGGACTCGGTGGTGAGGACAACTTTTCCTGAGTGGGTCAGTGGGTTTGCTTGGTGATGGGGCCATTGCAGGACACATGCCATGAGTGGGCCCCAGAGAGAGGATGTGTGAGTGGAGGAATCAGCATGGGCCTTCCCCCACTGCTGGGAGAAATCCACCAGCCAGCTAGGATTTCTTCAGAGTTTCCTGTGAAAGATGCCCCAGTTTTGAATGAAGGATCATACAGAAGTACAAAGGAAAATTGTTGCCCGTAAGAACTTGCATTCTTATCTAGGGAAAGAAGAAAAAACAGAGACAAGAGCATATACAGAAACAGCTCATGAACATGTAATATATATGTGTGTATGTATATATAACATGTGCACACATACATTTGCACGCTCACACACACATACCTACCGCAAACACTCTCTCAAATATATCAGTAGCTCGGACAATATATGATAATTGTGCAATGGAAAATAAGCACTTATTGTACTATGTTAGCGGCATTGTCTTTGAATACAAAGGACAGCATATCATCGCAGATAATTTTGATAGCAATAACCATGATTGCAGACCATGCCAATACTCTCTCTGTTATTAATGAGCTGATGCCGTAGCAATCCCCCTTTGCAAAATGCCACACATAGCAATTTAAAATCTTGATCATTTGGACAAAATTGAGGAGGCATGCTCAGGGCGAAAGGCTCTTGGAGGCTTGGGAGGCCGTGGCACTGAGATCCCACATTTGGTTCTCACCAGTGTCTCTCCAGGTGAGTTTGCACAGCATGGAGCAGGGCATAGGATGGACACGGGACCAGCAGGCGTGCATGGCAAACAACCTCGAGAGGCTCTCCCTGGACCCCAGGACGGCATTCTTGAGACCTCAGAGATGGGCTGTGGTCTTAACTCTTTCTCATGGCTTCAGGGAATGAAGAAACCTCCATCCCATTTGCTTAATTGGAGACAACAAAATGCAGACAATTTAGAAAACCCATGACGGGTCTATCCTTACACCCTGCATGGAAACGAGACCCTGGCTTCCCTTTCCCCCTTCTCCCTCACATTTCCCATCCTCGTGACTTACTTTTTTTTTTCTCCCTCAATGCAAGCAAACAGATAGAAGTGTGAATAATTGATTGAGAGAACCTGCAATGACTAACGGTTCTAGTTGGAATCTCTGGCTTAGGCAGCCTGGGGAGGTGCAGAGGGGAGGTTATCCAGATGGAGGCCAGGCCCCACCGCCTCATGCGTGCCCTGGAGGGGCTGCAGGTGGTAGGGGGGCTGTGCCTGGGCCCCCCACTAGAAGTCCGTGACCTGGGCAAATGTTGCAGGATTCTGGAAAGTCCTCTGTTCTACTCTGCCTTAGGTCACATCAGACATGTTCTACATGTTTACCCCAAATGTGTGTGTGTGTGTGTGTGTGTGTGTGTGTGTGTGTGAAGCAGAATACAGGCTCCTGGTATAAATTCTTTGCCTTATTAATATCGATACCAGATGTTAACAGACTGTGTTTTGCATAACTGTAATGTCACTGGAAATTTAATAGATTAATTTAATAGATTAAAATTAATGAATTTAATAGATTAATATTAAATTTAATAAAAATTTAATAGATTAAAATTAATAGATGTTTTTGAATAAAAATGATCAGATCAGGGGCCCCTGGGTGGCTCAGTTGGTTAAGCGCCTGACTCTTGATTTCACTCAGGTCAGGATCCCAGGGTCGTGAGATCGAGCCCTGAGTCAGGTTCTGCGCTGAGCATGGAGCCTGCTTGAGATTCTTTCTCTCCCTCTGCCCCTCTGCCCCCCTCTTCTCTCTCTAAAAAAAATATCAGATCAACTTTGAGAAATGCTGTCTAGACCCCTCTTTGAGATTCACTCTACATTTTAGTATATGAAAATTACCCGAGAAGTCTATCAGTAAATTGTTTGTTAGCATTTGTTTTTTCCAAACGTACTTGACCACAAGATCACATTTGGGATGACTTTTTTTTTTAACATCTGTAGGACACCATTGCGCAGTATGCAATTGAGGGAAAGTATCAGTCTGTGAAGCTCTGCCCTTGCCTCATACCTAGAAGAAGACTTGGTGAGACTGGAGATGATGTGTGTTGCAGTCCTCTCCTATGTCAGAGCAGCTGGGGGATGACTGAGGAGGCCTATCTTGGCTTCCTCATCTGTATCACAGGAGGAAAACCCAACCATCAACCCCTAAATCCCATGTGTGATTGTATATAATAGCAACTGTCAGTCTTGGAACGTAGGAGACTCTAGTCTCGTATGGAAAGTGAATACAAATAGAACCTATGGTAGATGAAACTGTGCCACAACGAAGCAGGACTGACCCAGACCCTTTGCAGAAACATGAGCGTCCTGCCCGGGAGACTTCCCACCTGCCTTCAGGACCTGAGCTCCTGCCTCCTGGCTGTAGGCGGTCCTTCGGGGTTTCTCTCTTGCCTAGATCCCTCCAGTTTGAATGAACCCCGTTCTCCCCTATGACCATGGCTCCTGGACACAGCATCAGCCAGAAATTGTTAGACAAGCACGTTCTGGCCCCAGACTTACAGCGGTAGACGCTCTAGAGTTGGGGACCAGCCATCGGAATCGCAGCAAGTTCTCCAGGTGACGCTGATGCTTGCCAAGCTAGAGCATCATCTAGGCTGCCTTTGCCAAACCCCATCCAATCTCCCTCCCACGTGGCCCTCCCCTGAAACTTAAAACCTTTCCTATCTCCTTGGCAGCTCCCGGCGGAGGACTGCTGCCTACTTCCGGGGTTCTCGGGATGGTGGTAGGTTTCTTAAAATCAGGCTTATGCTCTTCGAGGCGGGCAGCTCTCTGTACTTAGACAACAGACAAGGGAAGCAAGGCGCCCTCCCTTCCTCCACTCCCTCCAAGCCTCACTCTGCCCCCGGGGCCAGTTCGGCTTCCAGAGACCAGGGCGGGTAAGCCAGCTTTGGAGGAAGCGCGAGCTCCCTGGAGAGAAGGTCGGGTAAGCGCGTCTCCTGGTTGTTACCATGGAGGTTGCTACTGTGCCACACTTTACATGGGACCGCAATGCTGCAAATTCCACAGGCTGCTTTCTGTGGGGAGTTGAGCAATAGATAACAACTGTCCAGAGGGTTATTTCTCTGGCATTTTGGTTCATTAAAAAAGTTGTCTGTGGTTCCCAGAAGCCCCAAGGGGAGGGGCTGCTTCTACTCCTGGAATCCCATGTGGGGTCAGTTTCGACAACCTGCCAGCTATTCTCAAACTGTAAATGAGTCAGCACCTTTCTGTGATGTCGTGAGTCCTGCCTCGTGTGCGTGTGTTGTGGAGTTCGGAGCTGGTGGTGCTTGGCTCCAAGGTCATGTGTGCGAGTAGTAAAGGTCAGGTAAGAAGTAAAGGACCGGTCCCGACCCCAAAGGTCTTGACATCTAAAGATAGATGTTATTTTTTCATCGCTCGTGAAATTTGCAGAGTTAGCACAAAGAGCGATACCCAGAGTTTCGAAAAGCCTAGGATCCAATGTTGACTTTGTCTCTGATGGTTTGTGATTCAGGCAAGATTATTTCTTCATTTATTCTTTTATTCTTTCCTCCCACGTTGGATTAATGGTGATTATGTTGGCACTCTATCCGTCACCTGGGGAAACAGCAAAGGGTAAAAAGCACAATCCCTATTCTCCAGTAGCCCATAGTCTTAAGGACGGATACAAGCAGGGTTTCCATGGATGCACTCTCCAAGTCCAGTGGTAAGCTAGAGGACAGAGCCATGCATGCTTTGGAGAGAGGAATGCTTCTCAGACAAAAACTTTGAGATGCTGCCTCCATTCCTTCCTCCCCTGCAGTACAGCTTACATGAATTAGGTCCTGGCTTTCTTCTGCATCATAGGCTCCCAGAGTGAGAAGGGAGAGCAAAAGTTGCCTAGTTTAACCACTCCTTGGATGCTTATATACCCACTCCTGTGTCAGTAGACACACACCGTTGCCCACATCTAAGAACCCAGCCAAGTTTCTGGATTACAACCCAGTCTACACTTGAACATCTCCAGTCTTGGGGAACTTTTAGCCCCACATTTGAAGGACCACTTTTACAAATAAGAGAATTAACGGCCATTTCAGAAGTTATGGTGTATGTGCTGCCAAAGCGAGTACCATTTCAGGAGTTTTAAACAAGAGGACAGATACCCATTTCAGAATGGTGTTGGCTGCCATTTTGGTTTCAAGTAGACTACATCTCAGCTAGAGGTATATCCTGACACCCTTGAGGGGAATTCCAAATTTCAGTGGTTCCAAGAAAATCAGAGGTGGGAGGGACTTTGGAGAATTCTGGATCATTCTCCTTCTCTTTCCCTAAACCCCCTTTTACAAATGAATGTTTGAGATGCAGAGAAGTAAAAGGACTGATCCAAGTTAGTGATTTCCCTCGGCTGCTATCCATGAAACTTCTTGGAATGTCTGGTAGTTTTCAGGGAATGGGGAGCTTGTAAGTGTACTTTTCTGGCCTCCTGTCACTGGGGTTGGGCCAAGTCTGCAGAAATCTGCCACTGCCGGGGAGTAGGGATGCCCCCGCCCCCAGAACGCTGCAGGCTTCCTCCTCAAACCACCCTGATCTGCAGTGGTGGCTCCATGTTGGAGAGGTTTGGTTTCAACCCAAATCTTGAGAGACAGTCACCCAGAATGTACTATATGCCAGCCCTGTGCCAGAGGCGGGGAGAACTCAGAATTTAATACTCTTCCTCTTTGCCCTAAAGCAAGTTTTCAATTCTAAATGGGAAGAATACCCATTTCTATGGCTCGAGAACGTGCGGCCCCAGGCACATGAGAGAAAAATCACTTGGCCCGTGTAAGACATCAAGTGTAACAATTAGTGCCCACTGGCAGGGAGCGTCGTGACCCGAGAGCAACTTGGGCGCTTCTGACAGAACCGAGATAATTGGAGGATGCCAGTGACAGCATAGACGGTTTTATCCGGAGCCTGTGATGGTGGGGACAAGAGAGGGAGTCACCCGGGTGTCACTCCTGTTCCTCTCCTCCTGTTTGGGAGAGCGGTGCAGCCTTAACACAGGTGGGACCATTGTTCCAAAGGCCGTTGGCCCTCACGGCCTCTGCCCCTCCTCTAAGCACCCGGTAGCACAGTCCTGAAGCTCCAAAGCCCGAGTGCGTCTTCCTTTCCTTTTTTCTCTTCCAAGATGGTGTCAGGAGACGCAGCACTCTGTCACACCAGCCACCTCAGCTCCTCCCTCCCCTCAGCGCGGGGTCACTGGCGTTCTCACTGCCACAGGCCGCGCCTTCACATGCGCAGGCTCTCCTGGAGAGCAAAGGGATTGTCCAGTAGAAAGCAGAACTTTCTCTGCTGGTTCTGCCGGGGAAGAGGCTGGGCCCCAGACAGGAGCCCCCAGTGGGTGCTGCGGGGCAGACGTGTGGATCCCGCAGGTGGGGAGCGGGCCACATCGGGTTTCCTCCCCACGGGCAGGTGATCATCCCAGCTCTCTCTCTCTCTCTCTCTCTCTCTCTCTTCTTTTCCTTCTTTTATTTTGAGCTCGAAGAAGCCTGAGTCTGGAAAAGCTCTGTGCTTATCAGAGAAACACATTCTGTAAGTGCCATCCTAGGAGCATCTCTAAACAGGAGGCAGAGGGCATTTGGCTTGGAAAAATGATCCTTAGGGTTGAAATCGTTTGCCACGATGGTGGTAGGAAGAGGAGAGAACGTATTTTTGGACCTGGCTCCCGTCCAACTGGGTCCCAGTAAACAAGGCTGCTGGCCTGCTGTTCCGTTGCAGAAGCATTTCCCAGTCACTGGCTCTTCCTAACGAGCCTTGCCTAGCTAGAGACAGACTCGGAGAGAGATGCTCCCATTGTCTCATCGAGAACATCTGGGGAATACCGTGTAGAATTTTTTTTTCCCTGTGTTTTGTTTTTTACAAAATTCATGAGGCTGGGAGAGGAGTTTTTTGCTGGCATTCATGTTTGATGAAGAGAGAGCAATGCAGGCAAGAGAAGTTTCTCCGTAAGCAAACACATTTCTCTGTAATCCAAACACGGCAGGATTCAGCATTTCCCACTAGAAGCTGGGTTGCGAGGTGGGGGTGGGGGGATTAACCTCCACTCCCCCCCACCCCAGAAAGCCAAAGATTGACCCGGAGGGGCAGAGGCACAAGCGAGCCTGGGTGCGGCTGGGGCCATGTCGGGTCAAGGTGACAGTCCGCTTACATCTTTTCTAGGATAGTCACACACGCAGGGACAATGTCTTCTGATCCCAAGCCCAGACCAAAGTCGTGGGCAGGGCCTGCGTGATGAAGTTAGCGGTGATGGGCTGCCTCCACTGTGGGACGGAGACATTAGGAGGCTGGGAGGCCTCTCCTGTCTGAACAGTGATTGATCGGGGCTCCCGAAGAATGGTGATCACTGAGCAAATCGCTTCCTGCAAACGGAGATTTCACAGCAGCAATTTGGTTCCTTCCGGTTGCTTCTCGCTGAAAGCGTCTTGCCCGACATCACTGTCTACAGTGACAGAGTTTGAAGGGCCTTCAGAAAAAGAAAAAAGACCCTTCAAAAGAAGATATTTGGGGAAGCCAGGTTGGGTGCACTCGACTGGGAGGCAGTGAACAGGGGACCCCTGCATCACGTCCCCACGTCTGCGGTCCTGTGCTTGGCCTCACTGCGCTGGGCACCATTTTCCCCCTGGCATGTCCACTCCGAGGACTTGCCAGTAAGCCTGGTTCAGCCCCTGGGCCAATGCTGACATGCCTGGTAATGAGGAATAAAGCCCCTTGGATTGCTCCATTCTCTACGTTCCTGTCTACATTGCATTCTCACAGCAACACTGGGAGGCAGGTGTCCCCTCCTACGTTACAGAGGAGGAGACTGAGGTGCTGGGGATTGAGGCATTTGTCTGAGGTCACGCCTCTGGAACTGAGATACACACCCCACCATTCACCCTTTTCTAGCATGTAACTGGCAAGAAATATTGCCTTCTCCCCCTCTTGGTTCCGGGAACCTCTTCCCTTTCTAAATTCCATGCAAGGGCCCCCTACTCCACATTGTTTTTACTACTGCAATTCTAAATTATGTTTGGTCTCCCTGGCAGGCCCTGCTGTTTCCCACCCCTCTGACTGAGCATAACTTGCTTTCTCTGTCTATAGCATCTTTCCCGCTCTCTTGACTGTTCTAGAAGCTCCTATTCAGATCAGATGTCACTTCCTCCAGGAAGTCCTCTCTGATCCACTGCGAGATGAAAATTCTGTGTTCTCTGTTGGTGCAGGGGCTTCACCCAGATTTGCCTAGAATTAAAGACCGTGTTGCTAGTCATGGCATTTCTGCTTATCTTTGGGTTATTAGGATTCAAGCACTTAGCAACTTGTGTGCCTTTTGCCATAGTGGAAGAAAAGCCCAAAACCAACACCAGTGCCCGTCGAAGACTAGACATGTTCATCTGTACAGGTTTCTGATGGATGTATTCTGATACCCGCCGGTGACTTCTAATTACGAGCTGTTCGTGCTTATCTTCCCCTCAGCCTCTCCCGGCTCGGGCCTGGCATTTCCCAGCAGCTTTGCCTTTGACGTCCTGCTCGTCTGGGGAAGGAGTCTGTCGTGTGGTATTAGGCATGGAGGATCAGCCCCTCAGAACTGAGAGTGAGGCCCCCAGGTAGACTTGAGTGTGACACGGGAGATGAGTTCATTACAACCGGCAGCTCCTAATGAGCACAGCCATCCAATGCTGATGGGAGCCCTAAGGAATCAGGCATGGGTTAAAGCCATGAAGTCTTTCGAATGCACGTGACCCCTCATACATCACATGTTGAAACTGGTCGAATTTCTCTTTGGTTCTCTCTTAGTAAAGACCAGGATGCGCTTCTCCTTTCTTAACGCGGGAATGCAGGGGAGCCAGGCTGCCATCTTTGTCTAGCCCAGGTCAGCGTGAAAAGTTTCGATGATCTCGTATGCGCCATGACTGCTGTGTTGCTGGACCGCAGCCCTGCAGTCAGTCCCAGCTGCTGGGCCAGAGGGTGGGTGGGGGCCCAGCCACCTGAGCCGCAGGTTGGAATCATCTCTTATATCCCCCATTAAATTCTGGGCCCCTACCACATGGGACAGTTTAAGGGGAAAATGAGATTTTATTAAAGCCAGGGGACCTCCCTGACTGAGCAGAAACCCTAATAAGAGTCGTAAGGGTTTCTTATCTTGGATGAAAGTTTCCCATTTTCCCAGATTCCTCCCTTTTGTTGCAGCCATATCTCCCCTCCTCCACCCCTCCTTCCTTCCACCGGTGCCTCATTATTTAAAGCCACTGCTAAAAAGCCAAAAAGCAGTTTGTAGCCAAACCATCCAACAGCTTTTCCTCCCCCTAATGAAGGCCAGTGGTTTTGTGTGTATGTGTTTTATAGTCTGAACACAATGACTTCAAAAGGCTCCTGAGTTTCAGAGCAGTCACGTGGTCTGGATTTGGTAAGGGGGGGACGTGGGGGTGGGGTGGGGAGTAAGACAAGCCAGAAAGGTGGTGTGCGTCTGGGCTTCCTGCTCCAGGAGGGGTCCATGACCCAAACAGGCCAAATTGCCACCTGGTCTCAGCAGCTCACACTTCCTGCATTTCGAACTCAGCAGCCTAGCCTGTGAGGGATGGTCTCCTTTCCCCGCCCTTGCTCTTTGTCCTGCACTGGTAGCCAGGACCGGGGATTAGCTCCACAGTGAAGTTCATTGAGGACCCATAGGGAGCCAGGGCTCCTCTGCCTGCCTTACTAGCTTCCTCATTACTTCCGTCCTGCCCACTTCTGAAGCTTGGGTCTGTTGTCTGTGCAAAATGGAGATCATGTTATCTACCAGTCACACACTATAGCGAAGATTAAAAAGGACAATGGATTCTAAACTCAGAAGTGCCTGGAAATAGTAGGTGTTTAGCATGTTATAGTCAATGTTATAATAAATGTTTAGTATGTTATCATTAGCATTGCCTTAAAGTATTTTATGATTTTGCTAGCAGATACTTTAAAGATGCCCATTTCCTTGGAGCACCTGGGTGGCTCAGTGGGTTAAAGCCTCTGCCTTTGGCTCAGGTCATGACCCCAGGGTTCTAGGATCGAGCCCCCCCATTGGGCTCTCTGCTTAGCAGGGAGCCTGCTTCCTTCTCTCCCTCTGCCTGTCTGTATGCCTGCCTGTGATCTCTGTCAAATAAATAAGTAAAAGCTTTAAAAAAATAAAAATAAAAATGCCCATTTCCTTAATGCTTCCCTCCTTTCCATGCCAGGCCCTCTCCTGAGCCCACAAACCTAGACTATCTTCTTTAAGACTTCCAACTTTCCCTGTTCACAGATGAGAAAGTTGAGGCTCTGAGAATTTACACAAAACCCCACTGTTGGTGAGGGCAGAGTCAGAGTTTCATCATGGAATTATCCAGTGCGTACTGTGTGTCAGGCTCAATTCTAGGCTCTGGGGATTTAAAGCTTTGTGGTTTGGTTCTGAAAGCCTTTGTCTTTCCTACTCACCATGCTGGTTTCTAGTCTGTATAATGTGGGAGATGAGAAGCAGCATCTCCTGGCCTGGGATGTATTTAAAGATAGAGAAGACCCATGGGTTAGCATAGAGCTTCTGCTCCTGCCTGAGACAGGGTGGAGGAGCTGAGTGGATGTCATTAAGAAGAGGGATCTGCCATGGGCCTGTGTCACCTCTTTTGAAAGACCAGCACCTACCCAAAAAGAAGCCACGTGGATATCCAAGACATCTTCAATGAAGAAGGAGCTGCTTATGGAAACAGGCACAGACCACATTGCGTGTGTGAGGCATGGGGGGATACTGAACACTATGCAGTTTGTTCAGGTAAAAATGAAAATGGCAGAACCACTTAGGGTTCTCCTCTCTGCCTTGGCTTGGCCATTTCTTTCTGTGGTTTTTTTTTTTTTAATTGAAGTCTAATTGACATATGCTATCCTATTAGGTCGGGTGTACATCTCAGCAATTGGATATTTTTATACATTTGGAAATGCTCCCCACCAAATTGTGATAACACCAACATTATCACAATATTATTGATTGCATTCCCTGTGTACATTACATCCCCGTGACTTACTTATTTTAACTGGAAGTTTGTACCTCTTAATCCTCTTCTCCTACTTTGGCATCTTTTGGACCGGAAAATTTAAGCTCTTTACTGGCAGGAACTTAAATTTTTGCTCATCTTCTGGCCCCACATAGCATATCACAAGAATATAAGTTTTTTTTGCAAAGCATACGTGTGTGCCTGGTCACAATGTAGCACTGTGAGTTGATTGCCATGAGGAAAGAGTCAGGCTAGGGCACAAATAAGATGCGTGTCAGTCTAGAGGCAGTGATCAACAGTAATTAAACCAAGTGGTGACCCAGATAATGAAAAGACAATACGGTTTGGGTTTAGGAATGCGCAGTAGCAGGGTTTCAGTCCAGGTTGACTTTCCTACCTCCCCAGTTTGGTCTCCCCAGGGATATTTCTCAGCTGCTTACATGGACAAAAGCTCTCTTTAGGGGCTGGGTGTGTCCCAGATGTTGTGTGTGTGGGGGGGGCAGACTGTGCAGACTGGGGGGGTGACAGATTAGGAAGGGCCCAACCACGAGCTCTCATAAGGGACACCGTCTCTGTGATTTTTCCTTGCTTCCTCCATTTCAAGGAATGCTGGGATGGTCTCTCACCCCCTGCCCCCTTCAGCATACCCTAACCAGCTCCCTCCTGATGCTCACTGCAATTTTGGTTTTCGCCATCAGTTCTCTCAATGCCTTAGTTTTGTGAAACCCTCCACGAGGACGAATTTGCCATCCCAGCACTTCCTTCACAGAGAGCTGGGTCCAGGAACAGGCTCTCCCAGTGGAGAGGTAGTGAGGTCTTTGGAGAGAAATTTCACAAGAAGTGATTTAAGATCCTAGAGGCTATCCGACAAGCAGCTGAAGATGGCGGGTCCTAGGCCATCCCCGAGGGGTTCCTGGAGTGATGATTCTTGGTAAACTTTTTTCTTGTCCAACCAAATGGCTCTTGGGTTAACGTTCAGTCTCCTTTCCTTGTCTTCTCCGCCTCCCATCTTTCCCTCATCTTTGTGACTATTGTATAAATGACATGGAGGCTTAAACTTAAAACTGGTTTCATCATTTCCTTTGATGCTGTTGTCGCTGTCCCCACTGCCAACTCCTCTGTCCTCACCTACCTCCACTCCCCCAACCCCCATGGCACATTCATTAGCAGTCAAGACCCCCACCCTTACCCCATGTTCTTCTCTGGGATCTCCTTTCCCTATTGGCCTCCCTTCCTCTTCCTCTGCCCATCGGTGTGGCCAGCCACAAACAGCCCACACATTCAGGTGCCCCCACAAGTCAGCTCCCATTACCTGTCTGGGTGCAGTGTATCCTCACTGTGGACCCTTGAGGCAAAAATGGGCCATCAGGGGGCACCGTCGGTTAAGCGGCTGACTCTTGGTTTTTGTTCAAGTCACCATCTCTGGGTTGTGAGATGGAGCCCTGCCTTGGCAGAGTCTGCTTGTGACTCTTTCTCCCTCTCTTTCTGCCCCTCCCCCTGCTCTCAACTAAATAAATCTTAAAAAAAAAAAAAAAAAAAAAAAGGGCTGTCATCTCCTGGGACACATTATACCGCCATAGCACCCAGGGGCTGGAGCAGGGTGGGGAGAAAGGGCTCTAAGAATGAATTAGCAGAGCCCAAGAAAAGGCCCTGCTCCCGGCTCCATTGAATGAATCTGCTACTCGCTGACATTATTTACGTTCTCTTATGTTAGTGGTAGGAGAGGAGTAGAAATCGGTGACACACAGAGTCCGGGAGAATGGGCACTGCCAAGTATAGGCACGACAAAGCAGGTTTTACTAAGTATCGATTTTTTAAAAAACCAAATGGACGATTTTATAAAAGATATTTTCCAGAGTCAAGATTTCTAAGTAGGGTCCCCAGGGGGCATCACCAAAGGCCAGGAGCTGGCTGTCCTCCAGCACTGGAGAGGCTGCCTCCGATCTGAGAGTCCGTGGGAGCCCGGTGGGCTCTCCGGAAGCCCGCCCTGACTAGCTGCCTCTTCCTTCCGTGGAGTCTCCCGTCAGCATCTGCACAGTCTGGGACAACATGGCCTTGTGTAGAATCTGAATCCTGCCGGGATGGCACTTGGGGCAGACTGAGTCTGGATTTTCCCGACTCAGATTCCCAAACGGGGTTAAGACTGGGAAGGAAGGACACCCAGGTTGAGTCTGAGGCTCCAACATTAAACATCTGGGCTTTCCTGCAGGGGAGCCAAGCCTCGAACTCGCAGTTCCAGGCCTCACTGCTTATACCTCTTTGTACCTACTTCCTGGGGGGCCATAAGGGACAGATTAGGCATCAAAATCACTCCTCTACAGAGTCTATAAAAATTCCCCTTCTTTGATGAGCTCATTGTTCAAAGCAATGGTTTCAGGGCAGACACAAAGTGCCTGCTTGTTGGCGGAAACTGTGGTGGAAAGTTTTTCTCTGTCAGCATGGGTAGGTGTGCTCTTTTTGGTGAAGGTTGTACCCAACCGGGGCTCTTCCATTCTTTCCACCCAGCCTCCTGGCTTCTCCCATCAGCAGAGCACAGGGATCACTCGCCTGTCCCCCCTTGGAAGTCTCCTCCAAATGACAGTTAAGGGGCAGGAGTCAGGGATCCAGGCACGGGGAGTTCCCTGCTCACGCAGCTCCCGGAAAGCCTCTTCCTGTCAGTTTTGCTGAGAAGGGGAAAATGCGTAAGATACCAGCAAGGGGTCTGCTGCTTTGTCTTAGCAGGTTGCTGGCGCCTGGGTGGCTCTGGGGGCCTGGGAATCAAAGGAGGGGCTTAGGCCACTGGGCTTAGTGCTGTCTTTGCTGCTGATTTTGCCCGAGGGGAAGACTGAAGTTGAAAGGAGCTGCCTTGATTGAATGGCAGAGGCAGGGCGGGGATGCTCTCATCTCCTGTGAAGGGACCTGGAGAACCCCTGTGTCTCTCTGGGCAGCTGAGCTCAGGCCCCTAGACTCAAGACAGTAATGCCGAGGAGAGCTGGATGTGGGGATGAAGAGGGAGGAAGATTTGAATCAGGTCAGGGGCTGGAAATGAGGCCGGCCAGGAAAGCCCCCGGGTTGTGCTGAGAGCTGCAGACATTTGTAGAGTGGTGTGCGAGGTGAATGCAGAAGCCCGCGACTGTGGGATGTGGTCCCAAGGTCAGTGCTTGAAATCCAATGTCACCCGGTGGCTCGCGGCTGGCGACTGCAGATTTCACTCTGGCAACCTTGCTGTTTGGGGGCTGGGCTGTGGTCCTTCAGGGCTGGGCCTGGCTCCACACAGATGCATCTGTGTCAACTCCCCTCAGCCCAGGCCTTGTCTGCAACTGTTGGCTGAGGTCGGCACGGTGCCCAGAGCAGAGCAAGGCATCCTTGAGTGATGCAGGACAAGCCACACCTGTGCACAGGTGCCCAGCGCCCCCGTGGCCGGGCAGGGGCTGTGCCGTCAGCCCCTTGCTGCCAAGGTCCCAGCCCTGGAGTCCTCCCCGTGCCAGCTGGAGCAGGGGCAGGGGTGGCAGGAGAGAGCAGGGTCCTGGCCCCTGGATCAATGGAGCTCTCGGCCAGCTGGACCCGGGCTCACACAGCTGCTCCTCTGGATTTGGGACAGGCCCACAGAGCCACTGGCAGGAAGGAGAATAACGGGAAGCAAGTCCTGTGGATGCAGCCACTTCTCCCCTCCTCCCTTCCCCTCTACTCTCTGCTCCTGACACCGTAGCTCCCTGCAGCTTTTCTTTTCTCACACCCTAATGACAGATCAAATAGTTTTTGCACCTAACTAACTGGGGGGTGTGTATGTGTGCCTGGATGGCTCGGTGGGTCCAGTGTCTGCCTTCGGCTCAGGTCATGATCCCAGGGTCCTGGGATGGAGCCCCGCATCAGGCTCCCTGCTCAGCGGGGAACCTGCTTCTCCCTCTGCCTCTCTGCTCTGCCCCCTGTGTTCGCGCTCGCTCTCAAATAAATAATTAAATAAAGCTAACTGGAATAGAGTAGTCACAGATTATCTTGCTCTGCTCCCTTCCTCCCTCATTTCCTTGGCCCTCCCTCTTTCTCCAGGCGACGCTGACCACCCCCCTTCATGCTAGCAGTGTTTACTTTGGCTCAGCCAAGGCCCTGCTGTACAGCCTGTTTCCAAGACGTCGCACACCCTTGGCCATCCTCCTTCTTGTGCGTGTGGTTTTCTGGGTCATCACAGAAAACTCTCTGCCATGACCTCCGCCCCCCCCACCCATGGCCTCCATCTTCTGGACCTGGAGCATTAGGAGAAAGGCGCCACAGGGGAAGAGGGCTCTGGCCAGCAGACGTGGGTGGGCTTCCACTTCCCCTGCTCCCCGCTGGAGGACCAAGGGCCAGCCCTTTAATCTCTGGTTCTTGGCTTTCTTATCCAATACAAGCCTGCACTGCGGGTCTGTTGTGCTGAAATCAAATCAGTTCAGCTGAAGGACATGGCTCCCATTGGCCATCCCATCCCTGCTTATGTCCTTTGTTGGCTCCTTCCTCCCTGGTCTGTGTTGGTCCCCAGGGATGCTCATTCTCCAGGAACACGCTGTCTCCCTCTGTGGTCATCTGTCCCAGCCACGCAGGTCCTTCATCTAGACTGAGTCATCTGTAATATTCCCTGCCCCTGGAGGCTCATTGTTGGTCTCCTCCTTCCTCCACTTCTTTCTCTCCAGCTTCTTTGGGGTCCCTTCGTCCCTCCCCACTTCCGCCAGGCCCCACCTCATGCCCGTCCACCCTCCACCCTCCCTTCCTGAGACCTCTGCCCATTTTTCTTCTTCATTCTGCATCTCCTTCCTTCCCTGCCGTCTTGCTCCCAGCCCACATGTCCTTCTTGAGGGCAATGTGATTCCCCCCCAGAGTGGGCAACATGCATGCAGAAGTACCTCTTTGATCTCTGCCTGTGGCAGAGCCACCGGCCCAGCCTCCTGAGTGATCTCTGGTCCCAGGCCAGGGGGTCTGTGCCATCTCTAGAGCCTGGCCCACCACCACTCAGCACGCCTGTACATTCCCACCTCTACACGGCTGACTGCATTCCTGACCTGGTCTCTACCCATGGGTTGAGTGCCATAGTTAGCAAAGATTTCATTCCTAGGGATTTTAGATATCTCTTCCTTGGCTTATTTAAAAAGCCCTCACTTCCATATCCAGTCAACAGGTCTCAAATGTTTTTCCGACTGATTTTTCCAAGGTGAACGTAAGTGGCCCTTTGTTGGAATCCCTTTTCTGGAATCCTAGACAGCTAGCCATCTACTTCCCAGATGGTGACTCCTGATTCCCTGGAAAGCTGGAGTTTGGCAGAAGAAAGAGATACTTATTTAATTCTCTCTCTTTGATAGGGGTAGGAAAACTGAGGCCTAGAAGGCACAGGGTCTATTATCCTAAAACACAGTCCCTCCTAGCCCTGAAAGTGCAAAAAGAATGGAGACCTCCTTCTCCAGGTACTGAGCTATATTTTGTGGGGCCCTGAACATAACCAGTAAGGGGTCAGACTCACCATTTCCTCCGGGTTCGTCCTTGGATTATAGGTTTCTTCCAATTTCTCTCAGTGTGACGCTCCCTATAACTAGACAGCCATCTTTGAGACAAGTTCATGGCTTCTACTTAATTGCACTGTTTCTCTCCAGGAGTCACCAAGCTCCCTGAGAGATAAGGAGGCACCCAAGGGACTGAGAGGCTGAAGGCAGCTACCTCCTGTGATTAGTGATATGAAAGGAGAGGTGGCAGGACACCCAGCTTTCTTCCCTGCAGTGTGCTCTGCTAACTCATTTTTTAAGTTCTCCAAGGAATAGTGTTTCAACAATCTCCTTAGTGATACAGGTTTCTATTTAAGAGGACTTGGCAGAGAAAATATTTCCTTGCTGCTGTCCATCCTCTCCCTCTGAGTCTCCTTCTCCTCTATGGCCTGGGTATCAGCAGGCCTGGCTTTGGGCTCTGTCTCTACCCTCTGCCTCATGTACATGACCTTCATTCCCTTCCTGGTACTTGTAGCCCTCACCACAGTCCCAGAATTGTAGATCCATAAGACGACAGAACCTTCTAGAAATTAATCGAGGCAAACCTTCATTTTAGAGATGAGGAAACTGAGAGCCCCCAAAGAGGGTATATGAGGAGGCGTAGCCATGTAGGTGGGTGTCCACTGAAGGGGCTCTGGCTGTGTTCCCCAGATGGGGATGGAGGGCACCTCCACTGGGAGAGACATAACCCGTATCACTGCCTATGTGCTCTCCTGTGCCAGGGACCTTACATCACTCAGGGAGATAAGGCAGGCATTCTTGCTTATCTCCAGTTTACAGACGAAGAATGTGAGGATTAAGCAATGTGGTAATTGTAGTAACTCCCTAAATTTGTAAACTAGTAAATATCAGTCCTGAGAGTCAACCCGAGCTGGTCATCTCCCAGAGCCTGCCTGTTTCACCACAGCCTTTAACTACAAAGACAGTGTGGAAGAGAAACCATCTCTCTCCACATCCCCAGAGCAAGGCCACAGAATGGGCAGTAAGAAAAATTCCTGCTGGTTTGCGACGACTGTCTATTCCAGGCAGGACTATGGGCTCAGCGACCCTCGGTGGGCCCTGCTAAGTCCAGTGACTTTTAGACAACTTTAGGGAGATAGAAAGAGCCCCCGAAGCTGGTTGTCACTCCCAGATACCAATGGCATCCTGAGATGGGACGTGTCCTGGCAGCTCAGCCTCGTAATGGCTAGGAGCTGGCATTAAACCACTGCCCCATCACAGGGAGGACAAGCACTCGCAAGCTTTGTACTCTGGCAGGCTGGCTCTGATCTCGCCAGCTGCAAGGCCTTTGTGAAACAGAGAAAGGCAGTGCATCGCTTTCTTTTCAGCCCATTATTTGAGAGCCGAGTCTCTATCAGAATATCCTGTTATTTGCTCCACATGACAAGATCTGAGCATAAATATGTCACAACCAAAATGCTAATGGCCTCCTCCCACCATGGCTGCCCATCCTTCCCCAACTTTCCCTCCCCCTTGCCCTTCGCACGCCTCGGTGTGTGTTCCAGGAGGCATTATCTGAGCCATCCCCCCTGCCGAGGGAAACATCACTGCCAATGAGCGGAATGTTCTTTCCCACTCTTGAGCTCGCTGGTCCTGGCCCGGGGACCACGTGCCCTCTGCACACCAGCAGGTGGAAGAGCGGATGGGATCGAGCTGGTGCCTCTCCATCCCGGTGCTCTGCTAGAGCGAGATGGCCAACCAGCCGCAGCCCGGGCAGTAGTAAGGACGGGGAACTTGCCACATGTTCTTGGCCAGACCCAGGCCATATCTGGCCAGCCTCAACTTGAGTTTCATCAACCTTTTTTTCTCTGTGGTCTTTCAGCCTGTCCACGAAATGTTCCAAACAGGCTTTACTAATTGAAATTTTAAAAGAGATGGTGATAGGAGGGTGGCTCCTCGAAAAGTGAATATAGAATTACCGTATGATCTAGCACTTCTACTTCGGGATATGTACCCTAAAGACTTGCAAACAGGGACTTAAACAGATTATTTTGGGTGTTGTTGTTGTTTTCTTAAGACTTATTTATGTATTTTAGAGAGATTGAGAACACAAGTTGGGGGAGGGGGGAGAGGAACAAGGAGAGGGAATTCTCAAACCGACTTCCCCCTGAGCTCAGAGCCCAATGCAGGGCTTCATCCCATGACCCTGAAACCATCACCCAAGCTGAAACCAAGAGTTGAACACTCAACTGACTGAGCCACCCAGGTGTCCCTTATACAGATTATTTCTACACGCATGTTCTTAGCAGCACAATTCCAAGAGCCAAAAGGTGGAACCAACCCAGGTGTCTAATAACAGTTGAATGGATAAACAGAGCGTGGAGTATACAGATAACGGAATAGTATCCAGCCTTTATTAGGAGGAAAATTCTAGGGGCGCCTGCATGGCTCAGACGGTTAGGCATCTGCATTCAGCTCAGGTCACCATCCTGGGGTCCTGGGATCCTGGGAACGAGCTCTGTGTCGAGCTCTTGGCTCTGCAGGGAGTCTGCTTCTCTCTCTCCCTCTGCCCCTTCCCCCACTTGTGCCCTCTTTCTCTGTCTCTCTCAAATAAATAAATAAAATCTTTAAAAAATAAAATAAAAGGAGGGAAAATTTTGACACCTTCTACAATATGGATGAATCTTAGGGATATTCTATTCAGTGAAATAAGCCAGACACAAAAGGACGAATACCATGTGATTCCACTTTTATAAGATACCCAGAGTAGTCAGATTCATAGAGCCAGAAACCTGAATGGTGGTTACCAGGAGCTGGTAGGCAGATGGGGAGAACAGGGTGGGTTAGCGTTTAATGTGGACCAAGTTGCAGTTTGGAGAGATGAGAAAGTTCTGAAGGTGGATGGTGGGGATGGCTGCCCAGCACTGTGACTGTACTTCACGCCACTGAACTGTACACTTACGAATTTGTTAAAATGGTCAATTTTATGCTCTATAATTTACCATAATAAAAAAGAAGTAACATATTTGAGCATGTTTCACAAATTGCAAAGTCCATATATAAATGTCAATTTTCATGTCATTTGTATTATTTCTAACAATAGGACACCTGTGGCTCAGAAATTTGTCTTTCCTAAGGTCATGGCTCATGGGTTTTTTACTCTATGTCTAGTGCTATATTCAGTGTCCCCGGGGTGGCATATACCTGGCGTGTGGCACCAGTCCTTGTTTCTCCCCCTATGGCAGACATCAGTTCATTGATCACTACACATTTTTTCTGATAAGCTTCACATTGGACCTCAGAATCATTCTTATCATAGCCCTCCAGGCAGTTACCATCCATCAGTCAGAGTTAGTCATGCAAGTGGCAGCTTACTAGCATTTGTGTTCATTGCTTAGTCCGAGTGCCCCTCTTTCTTTAGGAAGTTTGCAGATGCATGAGAATGGTATGGAAAGGCCAGGGCCCTCTGCAGAGAGCAGTGGGGCTCATTATACAGGTTCCCAGACCAGAAGTGAGTTAAGTGCTGGCAGCCATGTCGTATTTGAATATGGCTGCCTTCCACCACCTCTTGAAGACCAGTGCAGCAGCCGTACCTCATAGAGGCGCTCCTTCCTGCAGGTGGCGCCGCAGAGAACCCAGTGGAGATGTAAATGTGAAGTCCTGTCAATCACCCATGCCTCCCGGTGGTCTGACTTGACCCTGCTACCAAGACCTCTAATGGTCTCATGCCTTCTCTGGGGACCAGGCGAGGGGACAGGACCTATGACTGAGAGAGGGTCCTCAGTGACCTACTGGCCTTTTGAACTCCCTCTTGTGACGTGCTCCTGGTTTTTATTTGTGAGAAGCCTGGGCTCAAGAACAGCTCAGACCCCACTTCATTTCCAGTTGAGTTATTGCTGCAAGTGAAGGAAAGAAAGGAAACAAGATTGGTGTCAATTTCCCTTCTTCTTTTTCTTTCCCTAATGTTCTTCTTTCCTTTGAAAGATCAAAGGAGGGCCAAGTAGAAATTCTTTTTTTTTTTTCTTTTTTACACCCTCCCCATCATAATAGAATACAGGAGGGAAAATTCCAGCAAACGAAATTGTTCTCAGACATCTTTTTATTTTTCCTTTCAATAGCTTTGATTTAGGTCCCATGGCTTTAATCAAAGTGTTCAGGGGGCAAAGAACTGATTCTGTTAAACGAGGTCCTTGCAGCACTCGCTCTCCCTGCCCCAAACCTTCCTGCTCCTGCCCTGCTCTCCACATTTGTCGTTATTGTTTTTTATTAATGTGGTTCCGGAAAAAAATATACATTCTCCCAACAAAGGAGTGAGGAGAGAAATTTTATTTTCGGAACAAATAAGTGGAGGCTGGCTCAGGCACTCTCCAGCTGACAGACTGCTCCCTATACCCAAGTCCCTTCTCTCCTTCCCTCTCTACTAAATTCATCCATCACTCTGGGCAAAATAAATAAAAGGCCCAATAAACAAATCAATCCATCCATCATTTTCTCTGAGCTCACCAGGCACCTACGGTGGGCGCACGAGTGGGATTCTGTGCTCACAGCCGTGAGGGCTCACATCAAGCACTGTGGGCCCACAGGGGCCTTCAGAGATGCTGGCTTCCCTCCCTGGATGGCACAGTGAACAGCCCCATGGCTTCCGTCTCTTCCTTATGCCCACTTGGGTTACTTCTCTCTCTCCCAGCTCTTCCCAGTTTTCCCTGGAAGGTACCCTATGCATTCCCCTCTAGAGTGTAGCAGCAACCTGCCCTCTGGGGCTCATCATGGCTGACTCCTTGGGGAAGGGGATATCACCGACGACCGTCCATATGAAGGCCAGTTCTCCGAACAGGCCAGCAGGCGGCTTGCATTCATGCATTTACTCACCTCTTTGCTCCATTTTAGCATTCATTCTGCAAACACTTAATGAGCACCTATGCAGGGTTAAGAACAGAGCCAGCCACCCTAGAGACAAGGCAAATATGGCAGGTGTGGCCCCTGTCCTCAAGCCTTATGCATTCAGTAGACTGACTTAGAGGGGCAGGGGGCTCAACAAACGCCGGTGTGCAGGACTGTGGATGCCAGAGTCAGCCAAATATTGGGGGCAACACCCACCACGCCCCTCTCAAGACGGAGCTCTGTGCCATGTTCTAAGCTGCAGTGTGGACAGAGGCACTGTCCCCTCTGCAACATGTCTGTAGCAGGTTGGGCTTTCCTCTTCCATATCTGCTCATTTTTGTATTATTTTTTATGAGATGCATCATTTAGTTCTGAAGGCCATTGCTAAGCGTGAACCCTACCTCTGCTCTGGTCTTCAGTCTTTTAGCTCGGTGTTGCAGAGAAGGGATGATGCCCGGGACTTGGGGCTGGGGAAGCAACTGACAGAACATATTCTCCCAAGCCTTCTCGGGGTTCATTAGGAAGGCCTGGGGGACAGCAGGAGATCTCCTGTTTATTGATGGGTGAGGGGCAGATGCATCTAGAGGTCCTCACCTTGATTTCTCCCGCGCCCTCTGAGCCCATGTGATCCTGATCAGCTGACCCTGCAGAGAGGCGAACTAAGGAGGAGAAGGCACCCATCCATGATTTTGGGGGTAGGTAATGATGGTCCCGAGAGCTGTGTAATTTGGTAGGATGAGAGAAGGGGTGTTGTGTCTTTAACATCAGGTCCCCAAGGGCAATATATTTGTTAAACATTATAATTACCCTTCAGCGGCTGAACTCCACGGCAAATGAGAACTCAAAAGCAATTGAGAACTATGTAGCAATTGAAGCCACACCGAGGCCCATTACTGTTCCTCAAATGATGCTTTCATTTAGATAAGGCAGATAATTATACATCTTGATTAGGTCACTGCTCCCAAGGGGATACTGCAGTTTTCAGGAGTGCCCCCTCCCTGTAAATAATGCCAGAGAGCTGCAGCCCGGCTTCCAACTCTCTTTCCTCTTTTCTCTCCAGATCTAGATAATGAGATAAAGAGACCCAGACAAGGATATATAAATTCATATGTATACAGATGCAGGCATGGCTCCATTCTTTCTCTCTCTGCTCCTAGTACTTAGGGACACTGAGACATGGGAGTCCGTGGCCAGGGTGGAAGAGGTCAGAAAGAATCATAATAATAGGCATAGGTATGTAAGGATATACCTATATCCAGTAAATAGGCATATATTATCCTTTATTTTACAAAATGTATTTACACGCCTTATTTCTTTTGATCACAGCCACCATCAGAGCAGATAGAACGGATATTAGAAGGCTTGTTTTTTTTATTTCCAGACTAGGAGGGAACTGGACTAAAACCACAAAAAACAACAACAAGCTGGGGTGGGTGCCCTCCAGCTCCAAGTTTGAGTCTATCTGTGCTACCCTTGTATATAGGAGAGGATGGAACCTGGGGACGCCCAGTGGCTTTTTTGGGGCCACCTAGCTGGTTAAGATGTTGACCTGGGTCTAGACCTTCTGATTCTGGTGTTTCGTCCTCGATATGATTCTGCATCTTTCAGTGGATTCTTACTGCATTCAGGGTAAAACCAAACGCCACTTATGTGGCCGGCAAGATCCTGGCCGCTCCGGGCCATGACTTGGGGCACCCCCACCCCGCTCCCCTCTGTCCTGGAGGAAGGTCACCCATTCGTAACTCATCCATTCGTAATCACGGCTCCTTTTACCTTGGCTTCACTGAATTTACACGAGTGTAATTACTTGTTTGTAAAAGTTAAAAAGAAAAACATGTGTTCACCCCTTTATCTCCAGCATCTACCAGGGTTCCCGTCATGGAGCAGACACCGAGTTAATAGTTGTTGAATGAACGCATGTGTTGAGGAAGGAACTGTGACTACCTAACGGTCTAGAGGCTCAGAAATCGTCACACCTGAAGCTCCTGTCCAGCTAATTACTTCCAGAGCATTTAGTAAAACACAGTCATTTCCTTGCTCGGTCTTCTTCTCCACCAACTCTCCTCCAAATTACTTGGCCACTTGCTACTCTATTTAGAGATCCCGCTGCCCATCTAGTTAAACTGGTAATACATCTTCTTAAAGTTTCCTTCTGCCCAGAGTGTGTGGACACCGTGATTCAGGATCTTTTGTTAATATAAAGGGCATCCCATGAGATAATTGAGCTTGAATCCTCCCCTCCGCCCTCCCCCCACCGCCCCAGTTTTCAAACGAGAAACCTGAGTCGCAGACACTCTCTACAGATGACAAACATCTGGGTTAAATTGGAAATGGAAAAAAAAAAGGATTCCTATATGTCAAAATATCTGGATAATTAAATAAACCTCTCAATCCCTCTTCCAGATGCTTGATGCCCTGTAGATGCAGAAAGACTTTGTTTTGGAGTCTAGAGAAAGTTTGCGGTGGCAGTGGATTTGAATCTCGGTCACAAATCTTCATCTGAGGTAGCCACCCTTCCCTGTGGGTGGTGCGCTGTGTGTCCAGCCACCTCCTGCTGTCTGGTGTGGATTTCTCTGTTAATTCTTTTCCCCGACTCTGGCCTAAGAAAATCCTGTACTTAATTCAGCCGAAGGCTCAGCCCAGCACTGTTATTTATTTATTAGAGTTGCCTGCGGAATTCCAAGACCACCAGGCCTATGTGCAAATCTATAAAAACACACAACGCAATTTCCAAACACTGTAGTAACCCCCACCCCCCGAAGAGTCTGCTATCATCAGGGATCTCGGACTGGAAAGGCCTACATAGAGGCAAAGAGGAGACCTGCTCTCTATGAATTAAATGTGGAAGGAGATGTAAAGCCCTTAATTCTTTCTTGGGAAACGTTCTGGGCTCCACCCGCCCCCACATGCCTGAGAGGAAGTGTGGCTGATCCCCACACACGCCTAAGATGAAATGTTGATGGCTTCCTAGTACCCCAGCTGGAGAGACAACACCCTGGGGGCAGGTATTTTGGGGTCTTGGTATCTTGAGATCCCCAAACCAGCCGTGGATTCAGAGCCAGACTATTGCACAACTCCAGAAGGCATCATTTACCAAAGACAACAACAACAACAACAACAACAACAACAAAAAACTGTGTCCTCAAGAGCTATTTGACGCAATGGCCTTGGAGTCGCTCCCATTGGGCTGGGACTCTGGATAAGAGCTATTTTGCTTTAATCATACACTCCTGACCCCCAGAAGAAGGTGAAAGAAGCTGTTTGTGAAGGGGATTGCAAAGGTGAGAAGGAGGTGAAGAAAAGAGGGAGGACAGGGGAAATGCAGGGCATAGAACTTGGCACTCAGCGCAATTTGATGGGACACAGACCTGCCCACAGCACCGTTGTGAGCACCCCGGCTCACAAGCAGCCTCCCCTGTGGACCCCCAGGCCTGTGTGCTCTACAGAGATCATCATTCCCAGTGGCCGCATTAAAAAAGGCTAGGGAGTTCTACTGTTTTGAGATGGAGGTGTCTCCTGTAAAAATACATTTTGAAGCTTCTAGGTGACAAAAACTCCTTTTCTGCCACCAGTCTGTCCACCTGGACACTGCATCTCTTGTAAACAGGGATGATGCCTGTAAGGTTAGTGCCCCTGGAAACAGGTGGATTCATAAACTTTCCTCAGTAATCTTTCCCATGTCTGTCTTCTTTGTTCTCTAATGTGAATCCCTCCCGGAGCACGTTTGATTCTCCAACATGTGTTAGAAGGAAAAAGAAGGTTGGCTACCATCATTCCTAGCAGAGCCCCACCTAGAGATAAGCGGTTCTAGATGAGTCCTGCTCCTGATGCTTTGTTTGGGTTAGAACTTAGGTAGGTTCTCTGTTTGACCTTTAAAAATACCCTTCGCTTGCCTCTGGGGTTCTCAGGACTTGCTGAGAATGTGGAAACGATATTTCCTGGGCCAGAAAACTTATACAGTCTTTGATCCTGGGGATCACTTCTATAATGCCCTCACCCGGGTCTTACTTTGGTTACGAGGGCAGGTGGGCCGTTGGTACACTTAGATCTGTCCTCGAAAAACAGCCCAAACAGCTACGGATGATAAAGAAAAGAATGGGGCTCTGCCCTTGCAAGGGTTTGCCCTTACATGGTGTTCTTGGTTCAAGTACGAGTGACAATATAAGAATATTTAAAACGTGAACCCTTCTACTTATGTTTTTTAAAAACAGCATTGACCGAATGCAGGAAGTTCATCTTTAATATCACTGTTTATGAGCTGCTCAGCAATGTTTACCGTGGTTATAATTGGTATCATTAAGCTTAGGTGACATTATTAATGCTGCTGATTAAATTGCTATAAACCCAACTTCACCATTTATACAAACAGCCAAGTCTGAGCTTCCAGCCTTCACACTCAAGCACTGGGGTAGGAAACACCCAAGCCCGCTGGGAAGGAAAATGGAACACATCTCCGTCAGGTAGAGCTTCTGAGAAGATCCAGCTCAAAACACCTTCACCCACTATTGCTAAAGTGTGTTCCCTTTGTAAAGTGGTTCTTTCCAGAACTGGACATCTTGACTCTGTGAGTGCACATTAATGAGGGAGTTCGACTGGACTGTCTGTTTCCCTTTTGCTCTCCTGTCCCCAAATCTCTGCCCCCTCGTCCCTTCACACCCGGCCTCCATCACCTGCCCTGTGCTGTGATCCTTTGTCAGCCCGTACCCCACTCTACCTCACTGCTACTCGACCACTTAAATGAGACAAGTATCCCCCTCCTTTTTAAGTTAAATTTTACTTTCTATTGTGGTTAAAAAAAAAATCCGTGTAGCATAAAATCTACCCTATTAATATACATGTAAGTGTGCAGTACAGTGTTTTAACTGTGAGCACAATGTTGTACAGCATATCTCTAGAACATTCTCATCTTGCGTGACCGGAAGTTCAATACCCATTGAACAGCTACGTCCCTATTCCTCCTGCTCCCAGACCCCGGCCCCACCCTTCTACTTTCTGCTTCTATTTTACATGGCTCAGAGAAGTAGAATCATGTAGTCTTTGTCCTGTGGCTGGTTTATCTCACTTTGTGTAATGTCCTCAAGGTTCACCCACATTGAAGCCTAGGACAGGCTTCCCTTCTCTTTTAAAGCTGAATAATATTCCATTTTATGCATATCCCACCTTTTCATTCTTTTTCTTTCTTTCTCTCTTTCTTTCTTTTTTTTTTTTTTGGCCCAGACTGAGCTAGAATTGAGAGACAACATTATATTATCTTTAGGTGTACAAAATAGTGGCTCAAATTTGCATTAGAGTATACCACACTAAGTCTGCCTTTCTTTCATCATCATGGTTACAGCATTTTTTCCTTATGATGACATCTTTTAAGATTTACTGTATTCACAAGTTTCCCATATGCAATAGAGTAGTATTTTAGTTTCCATGTTGGGACTTTACGTCCCCATAACTTTTTTATTTTCACTTGGAAGTTTGTACCTTTTACCTCCCTTTACCGTGTTGCCCATTCTGCACCTCACTCTGTCGACCACCGATCTCTTCTCTGTATCTAAGCTTGTTTTTCTTTAGGTTTCACATGAATGAGAGCATAGGATACTTGTCTTTGTCTGACTTGTTTCACTTAGTATAATGCCCTAATTGTCCATCCATGTTGTTGCAAATGGCAAGATATAATTATTTTATGCCAATTCATATTCCATTGTGTATGTGTGTGTACATATGCACATACACACACAAGTCTTTTGCCTCTTGGTTAAGTTTATTCCTAAGTATTTTATTCCCTTTGATGCTGTTATAAGTGGGATTGTTTTCTTAAAATGCATAGAAACAGAACTGAATTTTGTATGTTGATTTCTTGTTGATTCTGCAATTTCGCTAGATTTGTTAGTTCTAATCTTTTTTGGTGGAATCTTCAGGGTTTTCTACATATTAGATCATGTCATCTGCAAATAGAGAGTTTACTTCTTCCTTTCTCATTTGAATGCCTTTATTTCTTTTTGCTGCCTAGTTGATCTCGCTGGGAATTCTAGTACTGTGTTGAGTAGCAGTGGTGAGAGTGAGCATGCTAGCCTTGTTCTTGGTCCTGGCAGAAAAGCTTTCAATTTTTCCTAGTTGAGTATGATGTAAGTTGTGGGTTTGTCATATACGGGCCTTTATTATGTTGAGGTTGTTTCCTTCTAGTCCTTGTGTGTTGAGTTTTATCATGATAGGGCATTGAATCTTGCCAAATGCCTTTTCTGCATCTACTGAGATAACTATGAGATTTTTAAAATTCGTTCTGTCAATGCGATGTTATCTCATTGGTTAATTTTCGTAGTTGAACCATCCTTGTATCCCAGGATTAAACCCCACTTGGTCATAGTGTATGATCTTTTTAATGTGCGGTTGAATTCAGTCCGCTGGTATTTTCTTGAGGCTTTTTGCATCTTTATTCATCCAAGGATTTTTGTCTATAGTTTTCCTAGGATGGCTTTGTCTGGCTTTGGTATCAGAGCAATGCTGGCTTCATCAAAAGAGTTTGGAAGGGTTCCCTCCTCTTCAATATTTTGGAAGAGTTTGAGGATTGGCATTAATTCTCCTTTGAATGTTTGGTAGAATTCTCTTGTGAAGCCATCTGCTCCTGGGCTTTTCTTTATTGGGAGGTTTTTGATGACTGATTCAATCTCCTCCCTAGTTATAGGTCTTTGCAGATTTTCTATTTCTTCATGATTCAGCCATAGTAGGTTCTACGTTTCTAGGAATGTATCCATCTCTTCCAGATTACCCGGCCTGTTGGGTAGTCTCATGAACCTATGTTATTTCTGTGACATCAGTGGTTCTGTCTCTTCTTTCATTTCTTTTTTTATTCATTTGAGGTTTTTTTTTTTCCTTAGTTGAGCTAGGGTTTGCCAATGTTGATTTTTTTCAAAAACCTGTGTCTTAGTTTCATTGATTTTTTTTTTTCTATTCCCTGTTTTGTTTATTTCTGCTCTAATTTTTGTTATTTCCTCCTGCTAACTTTGGGCTTAGTTTGTTCTTTTTTTCTAGTTTCTGAAAATTTAGTTATTTATGGGAAATCTTAGCCCCTTCTTCTTCGAACACTTTTCTTTCTTGGCCTCAAGGAGTCTCTCTCTCTTTCTCTCTCCCTCATGCCCCCCCCCCCCTTCTCTCTTTTCCTCTCTCTCCCCCTCCTCCTTCCCTCTCTTCTTCACTGGTTGTTCCTTCTTGCTAGGGTGCCAGGGTTCCTTCTCCTTGGACCTCCTCTTTTCTCTCACTACCTATGGGGGCTCATTTACTTCCTTGTCTTTAAACACCATCTAGACATTGGTGGTTCCCAACACTGCATCTTCAACCTCATACCTTTTCCTTGAATTCCACACTCATACCGAAATACTTGTTACTAATTTCTGCTTGGATGTCTAATCAACATTTCAGAAATAACATGCCTAACATTAAACTCTTGGTTTCTCTGTACAATCCTACCCTCCTCCCAGTCTTCTCCAATGAAGTTAACAGCAACCCCACTACCTAGCATTTTGCAATAACCCTCCTACTGGTTTCCTTACCTCTTCCTCTCCCCTCCCTTCTCAGTACAGCAACTAGAGGAAACCCTTTGAAACATCAGGGGGATCATGTTGCTCCAGGGTTCAGCATCTTCTGGTGGCTTCCATCTTGCTCAGTGTAAACCCTAGGGTTCTTACAGTGGCTCTTGAGGTCCTTCCCCAGCCAGCTGCCTGCTCTCTCCAAGCTCACCTCCCATCATGCTCCCCCCTGCCCAGAGTCTTCAGCCATGCTTGACCTCCTTGCTATTTCTTCAGCACACTTCCGAGGCTCCCACAGAGTCTCTGCATTTTTGGTTCCCCATTCTTGGGACTCTTTCCCACATGTCCACCTAACTAGCTCCCTATCCCTATATTCTGTATTCTCACTTTAAAAAGCAACCCCATGCCATCTCCAGCACTCTTTATCCCTCTATCCTGGCTTTCTCCTCCCCCCCTCCCCCTCCCCCCCACTCCTCCTCCCCCTCCCCTTCCTCCCCTTCCTCCCCCCTCCCCCTCCCCATTCTTCTTCTTCTTCTTCTTCTTCTTCTTCTTCTTCTTCTTCTTCTTCTTCCTTCTTCTTCAATAGCACTTAAAAATGCCTAACACGAGAGCTATTTATTTGCCTATTTGTGATTATCTGTCTTCCCCTCCGCCCCCTACCAGGATGTAAACTACATGAGAATGGAGGTGTTCTCTTATTTGTTGCTGTGTCTCTTGTACCTAGAAGAGTGCCAGGCACCTGGTTAGTGCTAGGTAGCTGTTAATTGAATGAATGAATGAAAGAGTCTGCCAAGAACTTGATGGGCTCATTTGTCTGAATGTTATATGGAAATGGAGATGATTGGGTGCATTTCTTGCTCATAGCCAGTAATGAAATCTGACGTCAGCTGTCTTGGGGATTTATCAGTTAGGATGTTTCAGTTGCAACTAACAGAGACTGACTCGGGTTATCTTAATCACAAGGAGAATTTATGGGGCAGGATATCAGGGTGTCCCAGAATTGATGAGTGGCTGGAGGGCCAGGCTTGGATGAAGTACAGCAATCAGGGCATTCTGGCGGCTGGAAGTGTGACAGCCATCTTCCAGCAAGAACAGTCTGCAGGATGTGCTGTCCCTGCTGTGACTCACCGCTGACATCCTGGACAGTTTCTAACCATTCTTCCACGTGTGTCACCTGCTGGAGAGCCAAGGTCTTGGGAGCAGGACTCCATTGACCAGCCCAGGGTTTTAATGGCCAGAGGCATAAAGAGGGAGCATCCAGCTCTTTCTGCTTCCAAAGTGAGGACATTGGGTCCTGCCTGCCACCAAGACCTCCCTTAATGGGGGGGTTTCTCCAAAGGAGGGAGTGCTGGGGTCCTGGACTACCCCCAAAATAAGTCCAGTAATGGAAGGCATGCATTTGCCTGATCTTTTGCAATCATAGTTTCAAAGCCACTCAAAGAGGCACCTTAGAACTGCGCCAGTGCTGACAAGGAACTTGGGTGCCTTCTCCCTGCTTTCCTGGGGCTGTCAGCAATTCTCCTCCCAGGAGGCCTTTGTGGGGCTTCAGACCACTTCCCTAGTTCTCTGCGTTTGCCGCATCTGTACGTGCTGGTTGCTAAGCAGAGGGAGGAGCTAGAACGTCTTCCTTTTAGAAGGCAAAGAATCCCTCTCTGAGAGCTTTCCTTGCCCAGATTAATTAGAGCCATCTGCAGAGCAGGGGTGCGTTAGGGACACACACATGTGTATATAAACACACACACCCGTGCAGCTATGCACTGCGCAGCCTGCCCTGACGTCAGTAACCTACACATGTTAGTGCCAAACAATGCGGACAAGGTATTCTGATAAAAAGTTATTTTTCTTGGGGTACCTGGGTGGCTCAGTGGGTTAAGCCTCTGCCTTCGGCTCGGGTCATGATCTCAGGGTCCTGTGATCGAGCCCCGTGTCAGGTTCTCTGCTCGGCAGGGAGCCTGCTTCCCCACCCCACCTCTCTGTCTGCCTCCCTGCCTACCTCTCTGTCTGCTTCTCTGCATACTTGTGATCTCTGTCAAATAAATAAATAAAATCTTTAAAAAAAAAAAAAGTTATTTTTCTTAAAAGACGCTAGCCTTCCGCCTTCCACCATCTGAATATTCTATTCCCTGATGGGAAAAGCAGAGCTGTCATGGCAGAGCCATAAAAATGTGAATATAAAGCCCTTCAACTCCAGATAACTGAGCCCGAGAAAGATTTTAGACCCCAGTGGGTTTCAAATAAAAACTCGTCCTGCCTTAAATATTAAGTCCATGAGTCCACAATGATACAATACATGTTTGTGGATTTGAGCTCATTCCTGATCTAAACCCCTTGCTATGCATGTACTGAGTGCACGCACAGACTCGTGCACGCACACACACACATACATTCTTCCCGGGCCCCCAGCTCGCAGGCGTGCACGGTTCTGGCTGTAATGATTCAGATGCCATTAATCCAGTCACAGCAGGACAGTTGCTCCTTTGATGCTCCCTTGGGGGAACATTCCAGGAGGTCCTTACTCTCACTGATGTGGAACTCTCTGGGGGTCGGTGAGCAATGAGGACATGTGTTGGGAGTGGGAAATAGAGAAAACCCCTGGGCTCGGGCTCCATGAGGGAGACAGATCTGACATGAAAAGAGCCCAGACACGAAGGAGATGCAAGGCCTCCAAGAAGACAATAGTCTTGGTGAGTGCCTTCCCTGCAGGGAACAGGACAGCAGGTCCCTCCCATCCCAAGGTCAGGCAAGCTACTTTCTGTCCTCCTGCCTTAGTTTTTCCCCTTGATTAATGGGAGGGAGAAACACACGTTCTCTGCCTCTCAAAGAAAGCCAAGTCATTCATAGACTTATTGGTTTCAGTAAGAACTGTAGAGGAAGCTACAACTTGCAGAGCTGAGATCATGCTTGTCTGTTTCTCTTTGTTCTGTAATGAGGTTTCCCTTCAGTTTCAGGAAATTCAATATCCCAAATACACCACACTTGCCAAACACATAGTTTAAGGTGTGACAATATGTATAAGCCAGAAAAAGCTTTCTAGTGAATATAAAAAGAGATTCAGTTTGTAAACATTAGATCTACAAGCAACTTTCCCGACATACACTCCATTCCATGGAATCGAGTGCACACACCTGTGATTAAGTTAGTAATGATAAGATTATAGCAATTGGCATCACACTGATGCTAAGTTTATACTATAACAATTAGCCCTTAAATGAGAGTTAATAAGGGCATAAACACATATTTAAGAGTGGATCTAAGAACAACCTAGAAAGTAATCACAAAAAGTATTCTGGGACGGAGCCATAAAATCCAGGCCAGTAACTCTCCCCCAGCCAACCAGACATTCTGTTATTTGATAAAACTAATAATGCAAAACTTATTGCTATAGCAGAAACGTCATAAAAATGTAGTAAAAATAAACAAGCACATGGCTCTGGCAGAAGAGCTAAAAACAAGTATGGAAACTGAAGACATCAAAGGAAAGCCAAGAAGTATCTTGGCAAGTGGGAGCAGGCGATGTTCACATATATTAGTGGAAAATCTTAAGGAATTTGGGATTTTTTTTCATGTTTGAGCAATATTTTGGGAAGTGGTATTTCATACATACTTGTCTGTGTACCAAGAGATTTCTCTTCCCAACATTATTTTGTAATGTACTTGACTGGTGAGGTCTGTTACTGTTATGATGCCTTTTGGTAGAAATAGTTGACATTTTTCAAGCCAAGGAGAGGCACCAATGTTATCAAGACATGTACTCACCATGTACCTGCGTTGTCGCGATTCTCAATCCTGAAAGCTGAAGGAAGGGGTGTTGCCATTTTGCAAAGGAGCTCTGAGAAGTTGGTCATGTAGCCACATGGTAGGCATGGGTCTATCTGACTCCAGAAGCCATGGGCTTGGCCATGGCACCTGCTGCTTCCTGTTCCTACTCCTCACCAGAGATTGCCAAGGGTAAAGGAAGGTGGTTCCTGTAGAGTGCCATCCTGGGTGTCAAGGACCCACTATGTGCTTGGCGAACGTTCGTGAATGCTCACCTCCCCACGCACTATGTGGACTCCTTTCCATCTTTTTGCCACCAAGGAGTCAACCCCCAGGCCCTGAAGTGCCATCAAGGGCTGAGCAGGGGAGTTATTTCCCAAAGTCTAGCCCTTGTGTTTCGAGTAGGGGATAGAGGAGATTTGAAGGCCAAGGCTAACAAATCACCCTCTTCATCAGCTCCCAATACAAAACCCCAGCACCATCCATAGTAGCTCAGCCTTTATGTCCACAGCTGCCTGGAACCAGGGAAGGTGAGGCCGCCTCTCTCCCTGGGGCTCAAGCCGCTGTCAGACGTCCGCTGCCCTGCCTCAGGGGAGCCTACGGTTCTGAGAACGTCGGGCAGCGATGGGTGCACACATATTTGCAGGAGAGGCCTGCTGAGCCTCTGGGCAGTTTATCAAAGGAGGAGGAGAGTGAGGAGAGTGAGGAGGAAGAGGAGGAGGACAGCTGTGTTTTGGATCTGAATGGGTCACCGGCCCGCTCGGCCCTCGGAAGGCGGCCAGCAGGGGAAGCGGGAAAGCCGTGAGGAGAACGCCAAGTCACCCCTGCAGGGGCCTATCCAGCTGAAAGCAGCCTCCTCGCCCTCAAATCCAATTAAAGGCCGGGACTATGTCAGTGGAAATGTATGCCAATCCTAATACAGTCTAATAAGCCTTAAAATAGCACTCTGTAAGTGGAAAGCCCTGTGGTTTAATTTGATTCACAGCCTAATAACAGGCTTAATAAGAGGGAATTGGCCCCCTTTTATTTTCCAACGGGCCTCGGCATGCTCATTTCTCCCCTTCTTTTTTTGCCTCCTCTTTTTTTCTCTGGAGCTCTGGTGAGTGACAGGATGACCAGGAGGGAAGGGGAGACCAGCATTTCTTTCTCCTTAGGCTTCCGGCTGAGGGGCGCCTGGGTGGCTCAGTCAGTTAAGCAACAGATTCTTGATCTCAGCTCAGGTCATGATCTCAGGGTCCTGAGATCGAGTCCTGCATCAGGCTCTCTGGAGCCTACTTACGATTCTCTCTCTCTCTCTCTCTCTCTCTCTCTTCCTCTAAAGGAAGGAAGGAAGAGAAAAAAGAAAAGAACTTCTGGCTGAAAGGCCCCTGGCTCCTGCCATCCAAGGGAAGGTGGCAAAGACTCTAGGTCCTTCGTCCTATGCTTGTCTCACTTCATGCCTGGACAATCCTTGCTTTTTGCTGTGCTGCCTTCCCTTGGCAGTGGGAGAGATGGTTGTGGGGCTCCTCAAAGCATATATCTTAGACATCTGCCTTCTTCCTGGGCCTGGAGTCTTCCCTCCCAGCACAGTGGAGCCGACGACCATTCTCACACTGCTGGGGGGCGAAGGGCCAGTCTTAAGAACACAGTCCAGAAATCGATGCAAGGACCTGTTTTTTGGTCCAATACTTGAGAGAGTAAAGGATTCCCAAACATTTAAAAAGCAGAGCTTGGGGATTTAGCATACTCTTTCCCTTTTAAACAGGTTTAATGAGATATAATTCACATTCTATACAGTTCACCCATTTAAAGAATACAATTTGGGGCACCTGGGTGGGTCAGTCAGTTGAGCGTGTGCCTTTGGCTCAGGTCATGGTCTTAGGGTCCTGAGATTGAGCCCGGCATTGGACCCCTGCTTAGCAGGATGGGGGTGAGGGGAGGGGTTTGCTTCTCCCTCTGCCCCCCCCACTACGTGCTCACGCTCTCTCTCTCTCTGTCTCACTCTCTCTCTAATAAATAAATAAAATATTTAAAAAATAGAATACAATTCAATGGCCTTCAGCATAATTACGGAGTTGTGCAACCATCACCACATTCAATTTGGGATCATTTTCATTCCGCTATAAAGAAATGTCCTAACCCTTCACCATCAAGCTCCCCAGCCCCCATGCCTCTCATCCCTAGAAAACCATCACTCTATTTTCTATCTGTACAGATTTGCCTATGGCGGGTATTTCTTAAGGATGGAATCCTACAATACGTGGTCCTTTGTGATGCTGTAGCATGTGGCAGGACTTCATTCTTTTCTATGGCTGAATCATATTCCGTTACAGGAGTAGAGCACGTTTTCTGTATCCAGCCCTCATTTGATGAACTTTGGGTTGCTGTCACTTCTTGGCTATATGGACAACGTTGCTTTCAATATTTGTGTACACGTTTTTGCATCAGCCTATGTTTTCATGTCTCTTGATACATATCTAGGTGTGAAATTTGAGGATGATATACTATATCTATAGTCAACCATTTAAGAAACTCCCTTACCATTTTCCAAAGTGGCTGCATCATGGACATTCCTGCTGGCAACATGGGAGGGTGCCCGTTCTCCACACCCTCGCCAACACCGGTTGTCTGTCTCTTGTCATAGCTCTCCCAGGGAACGGAAGTGATTTCTCAGTGTGGTTTTGATTCACTTTCCTCCAAATGGACGTAATATGCTCTCGGTCTGAACGGGTCTGTGAGTTCAGTGAGTGATGACTTCAAATCTGAACTCTGGTGACTATCAACCGGATAATCTTCAACAGGTGACTTAATGTCTCTGCATCTTAGTTTCCAGATCTGTGATTTGAGGCTGAGATACCTCCTCAGGCCATGAAGGCTGAGAGATGCTAGCGGAAGCATCCAGCTTGTAAAGGGAAGGCACACAACTCAGGCTCCCCCCATTCCAATCCTTTGACCTCCATTTCCATGGTGCTATGGGGGCGCTGATATTATATGTGCCCCACCAATTCCACAACAAGGTCAGGAGAAAGACCATAACTTTAAAAAAAGGGGGGGAGGGTGATAATGGATTGGGATGAGTTGGGACAAAGAAAAAGGCATTTGACACTAAGATAAAGAAATTGGAGTTTTGTTTGTTTGTTTGTTTAACAAGGAGAGACAAAGGGTGAGGAGTGATATAATAACCATCTTCAATATAAGAGGGGTTATTATGTGGAGGACGGTGACCAGCTGTTCCCCATCTCCACTAAGGACATCAGAAGGAAAAATGCATTTAAACAGTGGGAAGCTGCCTGTAGCTTAGTTACCAGGAAGAGCTTCTTCGCTGTCAGGGTCGTGAAACATTGGAATGGGAATTTATGAAATTCCCTGTCCCTGAAGGTCTTTCCATATATGATGAACTGCATCCTGGAGAAGGACTGCGATGCCCCGAGGCGGTTCTCTTCTATCGCAAACGTGCTGCAGCTCTTGGCAGTGCCCATCCTTGCCAACACGCCCCGTAAGACCCCTCTGCACACCACGTAGTGTTCTAATGACTTCTCTACTCCCCACTTCCTCTCTTTGGGCTGGACCTGGCTGCTCTGTCTTCTGTCCCGAAATGGTGTGGGGGAGTTGCTGCTCTCTATTTCAGTGGTGACTGATGTGGTTTCTATACATAGCCCCGGCTTCTAACTTCTTTGGCAGCTCCCGGGTTGAAAGGTGCTGTTAAGAGAGATGGAGAAAAAGAGCTAAATAACCCTTTGATTTTGGGGGAAAAAAAAAATCTTTCAAGGAAAGCTCAAATGTTTGGTCCTTTAATAGATGGCGAGACTGTGGCCATTATTGTCCTTGGCAGAGTTCTCAGGCTTGGAAACCCGGCTTGCTCCTCCTGTTTTATAGATGAGCCAATGTATGTGATGGGGAAAGCTTATCAGGACCACAGAGGGCGCGTCTCCAAGGCTGGGTGCTTCCCTGGGGGATCCTGGTCTGTCTGTGGTGGGTGCGATGGGAGCTTCTGAGCGAGTCATCCCACCTTCCTCCCATAGCACAGTGAGCAGGAAATGGAAGAAGGGTTGCCCTTCCCCCTCAACTACAGGTGGGTCCCGTAGGCATGAGCTAACCGGGGTAATCCTATCTGCCTTGTCTGGCAGGGTTTGGTCCAAACAATCCTAAATGATAAGTGCCCAGAATTTCCCTGGCCCTAGAGTCTGGGGCCTCTCCAACCTGCCTCCAGCTCCCCTCACCTCTTACTTGGGGGTTTGCTTTCTTGGCCGCCCTCTTGGTTGCCGTGTGCCTAGATATTGCTCCCCATAGCCCTGGGGGCTGGCAGGAGGAGCCTGGGGCAACTAGAGCCCCTGGGGCCATCCATGTGCCTCTGTGAGCAACCTTCCTGTTTACCTCAGCGTACTCTACCAAAATTATGACTTCACTGTGTGTGTCGTGACGCTAACAAGTTTGGGAAACACTGAGAGAGAAGAGATCAGGTTTGGAAGGAGAAGGATAGACGGGCATTCCCCCATCCATGTGCTCATGTGCTCGGAACGGTCTGCTATGTCCTCTGACCAGGCTTCCCTCGAGGCTGCGGGTGGGCTGCTAGCAACATCATAGGCCTATGTGGGTAGTGTTATTACCCCTGTATTAAAG
The DNA here is from genome assembly GCF_002288905.1 of Enhydra lutris kenyoni. Lineage (NCBI taxonomy): Eukaryota > Metazoa > Chordata > Mammalia > Carnivora > Mustelidae > Enhydra > Enhydra lutris. The sequence continues at coordinate 10,546,629 of NW_019154111.1, forward strand.
ATTAGAGAACTGAGACAAAGGGGTTGTCTGGGCAAGGTTATAAGTTAGCAGATGGTAGGACCCAAGTTGTAACCCAGGCAGACTGGCCCCTCCACCCCTGTCTCTCCAGGGCAGGTGGAGGAGGAGGACAGGGGTATGTCTGACACGTCCTACCCCATAAATCTCGCCTCCAGCACCCACCTAAGGAAAAACTGCAAGACAAATGAAATTTGCCCCTTCTTCCCAGTTAACACTTCTCCCAGAAGAGCCTGGCCTGGGAAGGTACCAAACTGTAGTGTCTGACTAGCCCCTGTCCGCGCTCCCTTGCGGGGGAAGTCTGGTTAAAATGAACGTGCTGATAGCACTGTAGTACTTCGGCAGAGCAAAGCTGTCTGGAAAAGCTGTAAAAAAGGGAGAAGAAGAAAGGGAAGTCAACAGCAGAAACAAGGACCACCCCGGCCTGAGAGCTGGAAGCCTGGGAGGAGGATCTGGGCTCTGCCTCTATCTGCGTGATCTGGAACACCTACCTTCCACCATCCCCAACCCTCAGATGTGGTGTGCAGACTCTTCTAGGAGAGCACACCTATCTGTCCCTCTGGGCACTGGGCTTGGCACTAGACCCTCAGACTGCCTCTCCTTGTGTGACTGAGCCATCAGTTCTGCCTCAGCCGCCTTGGATGGCTCTTCTTGGAGGCAGCAAAGTCTCTTCACTGAACCAGCATCGGTCTTGTCAATTTCCAGTCCTTTTCTCCCTCCTTTTCTTTCCTTTGGCCCATCCCACCGCAGACACTCATCCACAAATTTGCATACCCCCATACAAACAGGCTCACCCTTAGGAGACTACAAACTTCCCAACAAATATTCCCTTCGTCTGTCTGTGTCTTGTTTAGTTTCCAGGTGATGAAACTGGCCTTGGGCCTGGGTGGTTGTCATGGAGATGCATCCCAGCTTCCCGCCCCACATGGGCCCTTGAGTTCTTCCCGGAAACCTTACTGGACTAGAAAAGAAAGATCTGGCTCTGCCCTCAGTCTCTCCTTTGCGGGGAGGGACTTCAGCTGTGAGTGCTCTGATGCTGCCTATCCCAGGTTGTTCCACCGGGGAAGGGACGAAGGGCTGGCAAAAAATCTGGGAGGTGTTCTATGGCCTTGTTCTATCAACTAATTGTCCCAAGTGATGATTAGAGAAGAAAACAATGCATCGGGGTAACATCCATGGTACTTACATTTTATCATCTTTGCTAAGGTCAGCAGAGGAATGTAGTTTATCCCTCTCTGAACATTCACTTCATGTCATCTTCTTACTGCTGAGCAAACGTCACCACCCACTGAATAGCACCACCAAAAATACCTCACCTTTTCATTCAGGCTCTGAATAATAGACAGCTCGTCAATAGTATCTACCCGAACCCCGGTGAGAGCACATCCTTCAGGAGCTTAGACAGGTCCAGTTTTCTAGTAAAGTGTGTGTGTGTGTGTGTGTGTGTGTGTGTGTGCGTGTGTGTGATTTAGCCAGAATTAATTTCTAAGCATCTCAACAGACTTTGATGAATGCTTTACATATCCTCACCATTTTCAGTAGGAGAGGGACGCCTGCTCCCGCCGCGGTGGGCAGACAGAGGGAAACTGAGGCACAAAGGATAAATGAAGGACAGCGTGTCCTTTTGTGGAGTCTAACAGGTTGAAATCTAGTGGCCACAAAGGGAAAACAGAGGTTTCCCAATTGTTCTGTGACCTTTCCAGCATGTTTGGAAAGCGGACCTATCACAAAAATTCTAAGCCACAGGATCTGGTCTACAGAGAAAGGGGTGGAATTAACCCCAGAGGGGGAACCTGATAACCTGGGTCCTTGTCCTGCCTCCTCCATTACTGAGTTGTTAAGTCACATAATATTTGTGAATTTGTTTTTGAAAAATAGTTTTCCTAAAAAACTGAGTTGAAATACCCACTTTTCTCCCTCTAGATGATCCAAAGGTGTGAAGAGACTTTGAACCTTTCAAGGCATGCTAGAAATGCTAAGTTTAATTAAAGCCATGAGATACCTCATTTGGAGCTTGCAACCATCCTATGGGGTTTGCATTATTTTGCTAGGCTCGGAGAGATCAAACAACTTGCCCAAAGTCACCCAGGTAGCAAGCGGCAGTGTCTGGATTGTGCTCCGCCAACTTGAACTTGCAAGCTTTTCATCTGCCCCCAGCTGTCCGTCTGTCTAAACCAGCTCGGAGACTCAGATCCAGAGAGAGGGTCATTTCAAGGTCATCCCAACAAACAGCCTGCTGTACCAGCTCTGGAGCGATATGCAGCTCCAGTGACCAGGAATTATAGGAGCCTTCTGGCTCATGCAGCAGATGGGGAAAGAGGAGAAAGGGATCGAGTGGGAGCAGAGAAAAAGTAGAGGAAAGGGGAAGCCATGTGAACTCCCATGCTGGCCTGGCAGAGGGGAGGGTAATGTGCTGGGCTGAAGTCTCTGAGCCAAGAGAACATGTGTGTCTTTATCTCTGTCCGTACAATTTATGGTCCAGCTGGGCCCGTCCATGAGGCTGGGCTGTTCTGGCACTGTGAGCAAAGTTACTCTTGGGGCCAAACACTGGAGCCCCTGGGGCCCTGCCAGGAGCATACCGTAGTCATGGTTATTGGAGGGAAGTTCCTGAATGGGGTGGGCGAGCAGAGCCCAGAAGATGTAGAGGGCACGACGCTGGGGAGTTCCCAGAGCAACTGGCTGGCCTGAACTCATGTGTGTTAGAACCATAGGCTGTCTCGTTTCCTTCCCTAGGAGTTCTAACAGACGCTCTTGAGGACTCATTCATTCATTCATTCATTCAACAGAGATTCATAGAAAGCTAGGTAGTTGTTATCGTTGTAGATGAGATTTAACATGTCTGTCTATGGAGAGCTCAATGGACAAGGTGAATTTGTCTTTTCCTGCTCTCAAGAGACAAGCAAGAGATAGAGGTTAATGTGACAAGCCCCCCACAGTTGTACAGATTATTAGAGTTCACATAGTCTTGTGGATTATTCATTTACACTCTGCTCATCAATGGATTTCCTACTTTCACACCTGGGCCATCCCCAAAAGGAGTTATTTTAAACCTCTAAGATCTAGCCAAATATATGTGTGCATTCACCCATTTGTTCACGCATCAACATTTATCCGGTGCTGGTACATATTCTGTTGGGGAGATATTTATTATGGACAAATTTCCAATGAGAAAGTCAATGTAAGACATCGCAGAGCCTCATCTCTTATTAGAGGAGGGTTTCATCCAGCTAAGGTGTGCGTTGCTGGGGCTTTAGACACAGGATCCCCACATGCCTTGGAGATATTGTTATCTCCTGTTCTACTGGAAAGTGAGTGCTTCTCAGCTCTCTCCTTCCTTGACACATAATTAAATTGTAATACAGACTGACATGACAGTGCTTTGAGGACAGAGGTAGAAATACAAGATGTTTTGAGGAACCGCTATTGGGAATCTGCATCAACCCAGGCATGTAGATCATGGAACAACAAAAAGGAAGAAGGAAGCTGAAGACACGCGCAGAGAGGAAAGGCGAGGGTACGGATGCTGGCCCTCGCTTGCAGGGGCCGGCACCGACTCTTTCTGAGTGCAGAAAGTAGGCAAGGCGCGTGGTGTTTGCGCTACGGGGGTTGAGACTCTACGTGATCCTTTCCTGCAGAGGTCTCCCCCCACCCCTGGAGAGCTGAGTTCTGAATGTTCTGAATGACTTATGGGATGGGAAGGTCCATACTTCAACAGTCCTTTATCATAACAGGGCATGCGTAGGAAATGATCATTTCTAGGGGGCACAGTGAGTGCCTTGTGTGCCTTATCTGCCCTTGAGGTGCCTCATCCAGGTGACTTCTCTCCCATGTGAAAGGACAGGTGATTTCCAGGAAGCGTGTAATCTCCTCTCCTGCTTCTGGGCAGCAGCAGCCCTTGTGCCGTCCTGATGAGGCGCAGTTGTCTGGCTGGCAGTGGGTGTTTCGGGAGTCATGGGCGGGCAGGAGGGAGGGTAGCAGCTTTGTATCCGAACCAAGCACTTCTCATCCGAGAGGTGGTACCTGTCTATGCATTTAACCTATTTGCTGCTCCGGGGCAAGCCTCGGTCTCCCACTGGCTCTCTGACCAGTGTTTCTCTACGCCAGAGGATTCTGGAAGGATGACCCTTCCCTCTTCAAAGGGCAAACATTTAGGCTCCCTCTTGAAAGAGCAGGGCCATAGTGATTATTAAGTGTTCCTTTACAAAGGACTTTCCCAGCAGAAAGAAGGGTTGTCAGGGACCAGGGGAGGGAAGAATGGGAAATTCATGTTTCATGGGCATAGAATTTCAGTTCTGCAAGACAAAGGGGTCTGTGGATGGATGGTGGTGATGGTCACGGAGCCCTGCCAATGTGCTCAGCACTGTTGAACCGTCCACTTAAAAAGTGGTTACGATGGTGTGGGTTTTACTACAATTCATTTTTTTTTTTAAAGGACTTTTCATCAAAAGAGTATACCCCATCTACTCTTTGTCATTTCCTAGTAGCTTCCTTTCTTCTCTTTACAGTATGTATTTCTAACCTTAAAAAAAAAAAATCTTGGGGCACCTGTGTGGCTCAGTCGGTTAAGCATCTGACTCTTGATTTCGACTCAGGTCATGATCTCAGGGTCCTGAGATCGGGCCCTGTGTCAGGTTCTGCACAGAGTGGGGAATGTGCTTGAGAGTCAGTCTCTCTCTCTCTCTCTCTCTCTCCTGATGCCCCTTCCCCCACTCTCACTCTCCCTTTCTCAAAATAAATAAATAAAATCTTTTTTAAAAAAAGTCTTACCCCCTGTAAATTGATCCCTAACACTATAACATTGAGTACTATCCTCCTTACACTTTTCCCCAGGAGATTTTGCAAACATCTTCCGAGGGAGGCTCACCCTGGGTCCCTTGTCCATAAACTGATGTGCAGAAGTCAGAGGTCACCCCCACTCTGGCCTGGGAGAGGACCAGCAGGAAGGCCAGCCTCTCCTCTGTACCCACACATCCCTAAGCCAATGAAGTGGTAGGCAAAACTCTTCCTTTGGGTGGTGCTCTCAGGTTTATTAAAATACACTTGTCTATAGCCTGATACTTCAAAGCCCAGCTTAGTTTATATAATAACCACAGCAAGAATCACAGAAGCGACTTATCTTATAGCTAAGTTTAATCTGTTTGTAACTCATTATATTCTTAGAACCTTCATCTGCCTAAGTATATTACTCTGGTTCCTGAATTCTGTTGTTACGTTCAGCATCGTTGTACATACGTTCTTACTGTTTTTATGGAATTGCCTTTTTCCTTGCTTTTCAGTAATGCCTCAAAGTCCGTCTTTTATTCATAATCATAAATTTCCCAATGGCAGGAATGATTTTCCTGATGTTACGGAGAAGAGAAAGAGCAAGGGACAGAGCGAGGCTTAGATGGTCTCCTCGAGCCATATCGATGCCAAAGGGAAAATTCCACGATGGATCGATCATTCCGGTCAAATGCATTGACTGTGTATTCACTCTCGGCCGTGTGTGATGCTGGTGCTGAGGACACTCAGATCCACAAGGATTCAAAACGGGGCAGCGGTGTCACCCATACCTGGGTTTGAATCCCATTTTGATGCAGTACCGGACCTGGTCAGTTGCTTGTGTGAATTGGGCAGATCTCCACCTAGATCTGTCTCCCTCGTTCTGTAAGACGGCACCCGCTGCGTATGGCATGTGGGTAGTGCATGTAGTGAATACTCAGTAAATGTTAACTATTGCCTTATCCTTATCTTCCTCGGGGAGCTGACGACCTACAAAAAAAGCCAAACCTTGAAATACACAGAACTGTGCTTCGTAAAGGTATAGGGTGAGGGCCATAATGAGGATGAGTCAAAGGGTCAGACTGGCCCAGGGAAGAGGCTGGGGCCCAGGGCTGCCTTCCAGGCAGAAGGAGCAGCATCGACCCAGGCCCAGAGCTGAGAAGGCTTGAACATGCCGATGGAAGAGAGCCAGGTCTGGCCCACAGCACAGGCCCTGGGCATGAGGCTGGACATGTCAATGAGGCCACTGTGAAGGGCTTGAATGCCATCTCGAGGGATTTGGGTTTGACTGTATTTTAGTAATTCTAAGACACACGTTTTCGCACACATTTTAGTGTCTCCAAGCTGAATAAATCTTATCATCAATGTGTCGTCCTAGTGGATGGCCATCATTTATTTTCTTTTTAAGGAGTACCCAAAATTATAGGGTACTATACGGTTGGCACCTAGGATCCGATGACACAAGGTGTGTTAAAGGCCACAGGACCCAAGGCCTGAGTGGAGCAAGCTTCATGCTGCTCCCTTCCATACTGCTAACATGTTCAGCGCTGGCGAATAAATGCCCCGTTGGGCCAGATCTAACTCGGTGCTGGTGAAGGATGCAAGTCCTCCCGACTCTTAGCAATGCTTGCCTCAGTGGAGCAGCCCCGGCCAGGGTTGAGTCTCCCCAGTCTGGCTTCAAAGAGGTAATGCGGGAGAAGAGATCTTTCACTGTTTTCCACTTTTTGGTTCTTTTGTGTGCTTCCCCATCTCTTTTGTTTCCCCCCATTCTTTATACCCCTCTTTTCAGCTTCTCTCCATCGACTAGAGCTGTCCTTAGGGCACAGTAAATCCATGGCTCACCTGTCGTGAGGACAGAGACAAGGCGAGGGAGGCAGATGCTGGAGAAGACCAGGGAGGTCCCACCAGCTGGTGCCAAACTAGCTGAGGCTCATCTACATCCGGGCACCTCAGAAGCCCTACCCGCCACGCCCCCTTTTGGTGGGTGGGGCTGGTTGCCTAGCAACAGCACTCTCTGCTCTTTCCGTTCCTTTCCCTCAGCATCCCCTCCTCTCCTCACTTCCCTTCGGACCAGTCTACGAAATTCATTTTTATCCAGCTTTAACTTGAGTAAATAATTGAGACATGTTTGATGTGATTTTCCTTAGACACTCAACCCTTTGAGTTCAACCAGGCCACTGAGGTCTCTCCATGGAATCCGCTGAGTCCTGAGTCCCTTGGCTCACTCTGGGACTGGTCAAAAGCAAACAAAGGTTGTGGACAGGACCTAGAGAGTGATCAAGTCCACTCGGAATCTGTCGGGTCCAGAATCCCACACTCCCTCTCCCCATGCTAGCCAGGCAGGGAAGCTGAGGTTGCATTTCTAGTCCAGATCGGTATTATTTGTCCTAGATGATGTGTATGTAACATTACAGGGTCTTTAGTGGGGGAAAAAAGTCGTCCTTATTAGGTTCAGCTTCTGTGCTAGGTTCTTTCAGTTAAGAATCATTGGAAGTTCTTTTCAGAGCTTTCAAAGGAACTTCCGGTGAGAGCTCGGTCTTCCAGAGTCTTGTCACAATAAATCTTGAATGCAGTCATGGTGTGTAATGAAGCGTCTTGACCGAGTGTGGGGGCCTTTGAATATTCTCTCTTAACTTGAAAAGATGGAAAACTCAGGTCTACTCTGTTCCAATTGCTTTATCCAAGAAAAGAGAAAGAAGAGAGAAAAGTTACATTATTAAAGTTTATTTGTTTATACATGAGCAGTACATTTGTAATTACTACTTTTCACAAAGTAGATTCCTTTTTCCTTTATCAGTGGCTTGCGCGGGGTATGCACACAATAGATATTCGCGAAGGAAGAACGGAAGGAATCTCTCATTCAATGATTTTATTAAAACACATCTTCTCATGGGATAAACTACGGAAAATTGATCTGTGGAGTATGATTGAGAACCGAGATTAAATTTAAACCAAGAGATTATTTTGTTTGAGAAATTGCCTATGTGTTTTACTCGAGCGATGGGGGTGGTATGATGGGGAACAAGTCATGTCATCTGGTGAGAATTTGCACTTACAAAATGAGGGGTGGGTAGCAGATCTCTTTTTTTGACCATCTCTAGCATTCACGATTCCAGGTGTTAATCACGTTTTTCATGGTTTCTGTTCCAGTTCCAGTTTGTCTTCTGGTCAGTACAAGGCCAAGGATGCCACTCACCCTATAGTTACTAGCTGGTCAAGCTCCTGAACCAGGGCAGAGCCCATATGAAGTCCTCTTCCTCCCAGGGCTTCTGGACATTCCTGGGAGAAGCTGTGTCCCATCACAGAAGGCTCTCTGGGCTTCTGTTTCTCCTCACCAGCCATCCCTCCCCCTGAACGATGCCTGGCATGGGAAACAGTGATGGCAGGGGGCGGGGCGTCTGTCATCTCGCAAGCAGTGACATGAGCCATCCTTTCTCCCTCATTTGGCACGTGGACAGCCCAGTACCCCAATGTCCCTTTAGGATGCTACTAGGACCCAGAAATGTATCTTCTCGGGGAAGAAACGGATTATTTTCTTGTCCAGAGGACAGGAGCTAAGTGTCAGATGAAGGAAGTGGGTGGTGGGTTCATCCGCTTCTGGTTATTTTTGAGGGCCGATGCTGTGACTTGTTCAGTATTGTGTCCCCAGAGCCAGACCACCCCCACACCTCAATATTTACAGTGTGGTCACTCAGTCATTATTTGTTGAATGCTGAGCATTATGAGACATTCCACAGCTAGACTAGAAGGATATCTGGCTGTCTATAGAACTTCCTCCTGTGCTCTGGAGGGCAAGGATGTTAATCACTGTGTAAATATCTAAGTAATTACTGCACTGGCAGCGCTTTTAAGACAATTTGTCCTGAGCCAGGGTGGAGCAACTCATTCTTACCAGTTACATGAGATCCAGACTTCATAGCTGCCCGGCTTTGATAACTTTGGGGATATTCTTTTTTTGGTGAGCTCTGTTTTCCATAAAAGTGAGACCTGCATTTGCTGGTGGATTTCAAAACATTTGGGGGGTCACAGAGTTCGGAGGGGTCTCCCTCACATGCCAAAGTGACTCCAAGGGTTTTGACTTTGTCAGGATTCCTGTGCTCATGGTAAAACCTCCATGGAGTCAGGTCTCCTTGCTCCAAGCCCGGTTCTTCCCAAGAGCTGACCATCCTGCAGTCCTTGCAGACACTGGAAGTTGTAAGAACTTGGCCTCACCATAGTCTGCAGCTGGGAATCTGAGAAGGGTCGACAAAGTCGTAGTGAATTTCAGAGAGGAACTCCCAGTTTGAGAAGGGAATAAATGTTTCCAGAGGATAAGCATAAAGAGTGGGATGAGCAGCTGTTTCCCCTCACTGGAAAAGGAAATGGACTTACATTGCTCGGGGAAGGACTTAGGGCAGACGGTCAGCAGAACTTCCTGGCTCTGTGGTCTCTGCAAAGACAGACTATTAGCCACTGACTCATCACTGCTGAGAGTGGTTTTCCACCCTTGCACACCTGTGTTCTCCCAGAGTGCAAAGGAAGCCCCTTTAGTGAACAGGGAACATATTTCCAGCTTGGAAATATGTTCTAAGCATATCCTCAGACCCCTTCAAACTCATGGTTCTTAGCTTGCAAACAGAAGCAGGTTTCATTATTCTGCATCAAGCCCACTGAGCTGGAACCACGGAAGCTACCTTGGCTGGCTTTGCCTAGCAACAGGTCACGAACACAGTGTTCCAGCTTTCCAAACTTGTTACTCAAAACTGGGCTGAACTTGCCAGTACTGGGGTGCAGTTCACTGTGCCTTTCCATGGTGATGTTTATATGAAAAAGGAATAAAACACATCTTTTCCATAGGACTGTCCATTCTCACACGTGTGTTGTGTGAGTACAAATACGCACATCACAGATATAGGTGCACTGTTCCAGGTGTGTATTTTTGCACATGCATCTGAGTATTGATGTACACAATTGTCTGTGCTTCTGCAGCCAGGGGACATATGTGGACATAGGAAGCACGTGTAAATGTGTGTGTGTGTGTGTGTGTGTGTGTGTGTCTGGGTGCATGAACACGCACACGTGACCCTTGTGAGTTTTCTTTCCACGTCGCTCATGGCTGCATCTGTATACAGGTATCTGCAGGATGTGTGCAAATGTCCATTCTATTTTTGCTCATGCTATTCTGCCTGCCTTTATGGGGGGAGAAATTGTTAAATGTTGGCAATGCAATAAAGAGAAACTGATTTCAGTGGAATGTTCCCTTGCCCTACAGACACATTGCCACTGCTTTTATGCTGCACATTACGCCGTGGAGAAATTTAGTTAATTTTGTGGTTTGTTATTACAACAGCGGAACAGATAGAGAGAGGCAGCTTCTGTTGGCTCCATGTCCCAAATTTCCTGGGTTTGATGGGAGCGAGAGCAGGAAACTAGCAGTGGTCGTCGGAAACAAAGTCAAACCAGAAGCAAAGCGACTGCTCTAATTGGCTTCCGACTTTCGTAACTATAGGAATTAATTGGTCAGTGGAGGCTTGGCTGCCGCCCCCATGGAGTGTGTATTTTGGTCAGGGAATCAAGAGGGACATTCACAACCAGGTACTCAACTATTTCGATGAAAAGCAACACGTTTTGGTGAAAAGAGCGTCGCGGTCTGAAGACCCTGTGTTCAGTTCCCAGCTTTGGCAGCTCTCGGCTCCTTCTTTTCGAACCGCAGCGTCTAATCCCAACTTCTGTGAAGTCGGGAGAGTGACGGCCACCCTCAGAGGCCCCTGGAAGGCAAGCGCCGGGAACACAGTGGGTGTTCACGAAGTGCTCCTTCCTTCCTCACTCCTTGCCTGGGAAAATTCTTCTGCTCCAGAATATCTCTGGAGGCAAGGGAAAGACAGAGCGGTGATGTGAAACCAGACCGAGTACCAAACAGGAAAGAGGGGGAATCCACAAGTGATCGTGCCCATAATTTCTGAGCCCTCACATCAGGACATATGGGTCTGAAAACTTTGAAGGGTCTATTCTGGAAAATCCACACCAAAAACAGGTGCCGTCCGGATCCGATGCTTGATCCCTCCGAGTGCGAATGTGATGGAAACCCATTAGCTCATTGAGATCTATGCCATCAGTCACTCTGAATGAGGCAAAGCTATTAACATTCTTATTTATACTACTAATGAAGCTAATTAAATCTTAAATCCGAAACAGAGTTGGTGTGGACTAGAATACTTGGAGAGCAGAAGCTGTTTCCACGAGAACATAGCTTTTCCTGTTATTCTTCTCAGCTGGGTCCTTGGATCCCACCACCAATGGTAGGGCAAGCAGATGACAAAGAATATGTCAGCCCCACTATCTTTCCTCCAAGGTCTGGCAGCTTCTTCTGCGGGCTGGGAGGCTGTTTATCTCGGTACTAGTCGCTCCTTCATTCTCAGCAGACAGTAGCTCAGCAGCTCGCGTTGGCCCCTGTACGAGCCTCATGTGCTGGCTGGGGCAGACCCCGTTTCCCTCCTGGAATGGGGAGAAAGTTTACAGAGGAGGTGAAAAACAAAGCCTTATACATTCGGGTGCTTGGGCTAGCTTTTATTCCTCCATTGACTCCGTCTCTCATCTTTAGGAAGTTTCTTTTTCGGGAAGTTTCCTTGCCTGTCCTCTCTTAGAAGAGCTCTGGGCACACTGAGAAGCCATAAAGTTATATTCTCTGATGGTTTGGGTGAGAGGGCAAACAATGCTACTTTTGTTTCCTGAATTGAAATACATCATTTCATGGATAGTGTCAGAGCTCATCATTTTAATATAGGGTGGTCTTTAGCTTTAATGTTAAAAAAAAAAAAAGTTTCTATTTTGGCCCAGGAAGCCCCAGAATGAAAGTATTTGAAAACCACCAGAAGGCTGACTCATTTAAAGAGCATTAACTCACGTGCTGTGGGGCGGTGGGGAGTGGAGGGGAGTAGAAGGGAGAGGGGGGCAGGGCGTGCAGAATAAATTCTCATGGGGGAGGGTGCAGTCTTCTGACTCATAGCATCAGAGAATAATTAGATTTGGGTGATTTTGCAATCACTAAACCAACCTAAACCAACCTGCTTATTCTAGAAAAGGTAACACTGTTGATTTACTGTTCTCCCTCCAGACTCCAAATATTCTTATTGTTCATCAGCCCTAACTTTTGATAAAACTCATGGGAGAGGCCAAAGAGAATTGGTCATTTGTGAAGAACATGGTCAGAGCACAAGCTATTGTGGGTCCCTGAACCACAGACTGGGGGCAACAGGGGATGAATTTTCAAAATATTAAAAAGCAACACATTGGTCTTCAGAATAACATTAGCCAGATAGGATGTATTTGTTAGAACTATTTGGAAGTGGTAGAGATTTTTACAGTGCTTAGAGCAAACGTTAACCTGTCAGTGCCAATATGCAGACATCTGGTTAGTAGAAAGATCTGGTAAATAGGACAAAATAAGCAATGTATCAAATTTTGTGTGCGGTGTTTTGTAATTTGGCTTATTTTAGAATCAGAAAATCTGACCAGAGTCTTCTGTTATGTTCCCATTCAATCCTGATGTCCAAGGCACTGATCAGTAAGGTCTCTGAGGGTAGGTTTTTGGGGTTTTTTTTAAGATTTTATTTATTTATTTGATATATATAGAGAGAGAGCCCAAGCAAGTGGAATAGCAGAGGGAGAGGGAGAAGCAGACTCCCTGTTGAGCAGGGAGCCGGATGTGGGACTCGATCCCATGACCCTGTGATCGGGACCTGAGCCAAAGGCAGCCGCTTAACCGACTAAGCCACCCAGGCGCCCCTCTGAGGGACTTCTCCTGAAGTCCACTATATACATGAATGGGAGAAGGGCTTCAGGATACCCCCTTTCCCTCTTGCTTAACACACGAAGTCCAAATCTGATTCTGGCCCTAAGATAACGAGTGGCTCCTAAATCTTTACTTCCTCGTCCTTTGCAGTCGGGTCACAAAATCCGAGGTGCTATTTTCTGAAGTACCATAAAGCAACAGAGAACGATTCCTGGCAAGAGATTTGCCTCCGTTTAAATGTAATCACTGAGGCTTCTATAGGCAAATAATAATAATAAAGACAGAAAGAAAGAAGAAAAAGAAAAAACTGCTTTCCATTCTCCACAACTTACGTGTTTTATACCCGGCCACAGGAATTCCATTAAAGAGATGTTATATAGTGTAAAAAAGAAAGTTACAGATGTTATAAAATCATCACAATTATCAAATGTAATTTAATCAGTGTACCAACAGTAACTAAATATGTGTCCAAAACACTGCTGTGCTCAAAGCACCTTATAAACAGGGCAGAATTAGGTTTTACAGGGCCCTAGAGAGGGGAGCTGAGTTCTCTCCCTATAGAAGAAGAAACAGAGGGGCCAGCAGTGGGGTGAGTTCTGTTCTGCGCCAACCCCTGGCCTTCCTACAAAGTCCTGCTGTCAGTACATATGCGACAAGGCAGGACGGTCGCCCCACCTTGGACCATGTGTCACTAGCAAGTCCTCACGGGACTCCTGGGAAACGGGTCACTGTCCTCATCCTCCTCCCCTGAGGGAGACGTGTTACCTTCTGACTGCTTTGTTCTCCGGGAGCCCCAAGCCTTGACTCTCACCCCTCCAAGCCCGGACACCTCCTTGAAGACACCCCACGGTGGTCATGTCCCTCCAGCAGCTGAGGACCGGGCACAATTAGGCAGCTCAGTGAGCTCCAGCCACACCTGCTCTCCCTGCGGGGCTGTTAGCAGCTGGAACCAGGGAGGAGTTGGGGGAAGGCGAAGCCTCCTCTTCCACAACCTCCCCTGGCACTCACCCTTGCCTAGGTCACAGTTGCTTGGTGCTTGTTGCTACCTTCCCACCTCCCCAGTTTCCCTCTTCTTCCTCCTTGTTGGGGATCCAGGGGAGCGCCAGCTCTAGGCTGGGAGCAGGTGCAGGATAGGGAGGAGCTAGGGGAGCCCATTATCACTCTGCATGCACGTCGTCTAATTAGCATCAGACAGGCGTCCTAGAAACAAGATGATACTGGAGACCCCCCCCCCAAAAAAAAACCCTACTGGCCACACCCAGGGAAGGCTGCTATGGGGGAACAAGTAGACGAGGAGGACATCTGCCTATCCTGATTTCAAACCACAAAAAATAGAAACTGATCATGTCCTTTGAGGTCATCAAAGACAATGACTTTTAAACTATGGCATGAGAACCATTCATGAGTCTCAAGAAGTTTAGTGAGTCACAACCATCATTTTGAAAAAGAAGATATCAGAATGCATGTCACTTAGAAATGGGACTTTTCCTTCAATTGTCTGTGAGCATGTGTGTCCTGGGTTGAGATGTATTTGCATGGTAAGTCTCAAAGAAAAAGCTGGAAAAAGGCATGGCAGCTCAGTCCCACCTCCTTCTGCTCTGACTTCTCTCCAGGTTCTCTGAGCCATTGAGAACCATCCAGTATGCAAAGATTTCCACTGGAGGAAGTGCCTCAGCTCCCTTGGCAAGCCCGTCCTGGTCTCATGAACGTCCCTCACTTCCAACAAGTTCTTCCCTGCTGTCTTATCTGAATACCAGTCAACACCATTTCTCTCACTTGGTCATAGAAATCTGACCACCCTTCATGTAATGATCCTCCCCATGAGGAGTTTAGAAATCCCAGATCCTCGGGTTAAGAATTGGGCACACAGTCTGTAGATAACATCTCCCTTTGCCACTGGCTTTTTTTCTTGACATCATCTCAGCCACCCTTGAATGAGGCCCGTGTTATAGTTCAACAAGGCTGGGATGAAGACGATCTTGCTCTCAAACACAGTCATAAAGACCAGAGGTCACAGAGGATGGTGGCAAGGAGAGAAGCCTCCTGATTTCAGAGTGGACCAGGTCCCGGGAATGGAAAAGGAAAAGGCTGCATCCCAGGTGCATGTGAGCCAAAGTCTCAACATAAAGGATGAGAACGAGCCTTCCATGGCCTGAGGGTCTAAGTTGTTATGAATGGTGATGGACACCACAGTTTCCATCTGCTCTCTTCATGGATAGGGAGAGGGAAGAGTCAGGGATTCCAGAGGCTTTTAGAATGTTCACTGAATTCATATTTAGCTTGTCAGTAAAATGTGAGGGCTTGGAGCACCAGGTAGCTCAGTTGGTTAAGCAGCCAACTCTTGGTTTCAGCTCAGGTCATGATATCAGGGTCCTGGAATCAAGTCCCATATTAGGTGGGCTCCACGCCTAGTGTGAAGTTGACTTGAAATTCTCTCTCCCTCTCCCACTACCCCTCCCCCTGCTGGCACGTGAGCTTTCTCTATCCCTTTCTTTCTCTCTCTCTCTCTCTAAAATAAATAAAATCTTTTTTAAAAAGTGAGGGCTTGAAGGAAATTCAGGAATATCTATATATATTTCATAGAAGATACACATCCTGCTGATGGAAGTGTAGTGCCTTGCCCAGAGTTGTCCAGAGTTGCCCAGATTTCTGTGGCTGAGCAGGGTCTAGAACCCCGACTTCAGTGCTCAAATGCTCCTTCCACTCTCCCCGGGTCCCTGACAGTCCCTACTGGCTCTGGTGGCCCTGCACCTTCTCCCGCAGGAAAAGGAGAACAGGACCAATTGTTCCCTCCCCGTGGGACTCTTACTGCATGTTGTTGGAGACGCACAGCCCATCGCTTTGTCCATCAGTGGTGCTTGGGGCTGTGGGGTGGAGAGCTGGTGCTTTGGGGCCCCTAAAAAGAGGAGAAAGCCTGAGAGCAATGGCCACACATTATTATGATGAGAGAAATACTGTAAACTTGAGGTTATTACTTTTACCATTGTGATTATTAGATTTAATGGCTGAGTGAGCAGTTCACTTGGCCCTAACAGAGAATTGGTCCTGACAACCCTCCATAACCATGAGATCTGGGGAAAGGCAATTGCAAGAACTGCTCTCACCTTTGCTGGGGAGTGACCTGGGCAAGGCTCAGATGTGGATGACCCAAGTCCCCGAGCAGCAGAGCAGAGCACGTTACCCCTTTCCTGGCCTGGGGCTCTAGGCAGGAAGGGGTGAGGGCAGGGAGGCTGCGAGCCCCAGGGACCCTTGGCAGAGGCAAGCACTCTGTCCTTGGCCAAATCGAGGTGCGTGTGTGGGGGCCGGGAGAGACCTCCATATCCATCTTCTTTCCACTCTCAGCTGAGCCCATTAGGAATGTATCTCTGCCTCCCGATTGCTCTTCTGTGCTATTAATTTGTGGTTGTATTAATTCCTGCTGTTATCATGCAGCTAGGTGAGGCAGAACAAAGCTTCTCATTAACATGGCCGAGGCGCTGTTGCTGCTGCCAGAGTTGTTCCTCCTTCCCCCATCCCACCCTGAGCTCTACTCTGTCTTGACAGGGGAGGCTTGAATCTTGGAAAATGACTGGTGGATCCTAAGACCTAGGCAGTAATTTGGAAGCCTAAAGGCAGCCAGGGAATCTCAGTGAAAGGAACAGCTTTGCTCAATCACTACCCTTGACTGCCCTTCCCCTTTATCCAAAAAAAAAAAAAAAAAAAAAGTATTCTACTCTTAGCGCCACTGTAACCCTTTATGACAGGTGTCTTGGGCTGCTTTGGGGATGAGCAGGGAGGCATGGTACACCAGGTCACATCCACAAGGTCCCTGCCAGGGTCAGCAGTGCTGTGTGATCTTGGCCGGATCCCTCCATGGGAGCCCGTCGACCCACCATCCAGATCCAGTCCACAGCTCAGCTCAGGCGCTCAGACCTCCACCCTCTGTCCTTTGCCTTGGGGTCTCCGTGTGGACGGCTCACCCCTGCACAACCAAACACAGGCACCGTTTGGAACCAGAAAGTTTCCCCGGTGGGAGTCCCTTGCATACCGGCTTCTTGACATGTATACATTTTGAAGTGTGCTGTAAAGAAATACTCAGGACTGCTCCTGGGCGGCAGGCACGTTTCATGTCTAAGGACTGACACTTTCCGCTCTTTCTCTGAGCCTGTCCCCTCTGCATCATTCAATGGTAAGTGGGTTGTATTTCAGTCTGAGTGGTGATTCTTGGAAAGCGTGAAACTTCTTTCGGATGGGTACTCTGCCACCACAAGACTATTGATTAAATCCCGGTGGCTGCCCCCAGTGCCCTGATGGGAGGTGGCCAGCACTGCTAAGGTCTCCCCTTCTGGATTCACTTAACCTCCCCCACCCCTCCAGTATTCTCTGCTTAGCCACACTGAATGCCTCAAAACAAGGTGGATTCTTCTGACTTCTGGTCTTTGCACACCCTGTTCCTTAAATTAGACTATTCCCTCTCTTTTCTGTCAGTAGAATGCCCACTCACTCCTTAAGATTCAACTCTGGGACATCGGCTCTGTGATCCCCTCCCCTTGCCTCTTGGAGCCCATAGAACCTCTTAGGTTCCAGCAACAGCCCTCAACACACAATGCAAAGCTCCCCTTAGAAGGGTCAGGTCTCGGGACGCCTGGGTGGCTCAGTTGGTTGAGCAGCTGCCTTCGGCTCAGGTCATGATCCTAGCGTCCTGGGATCGAGTCCCGCATCGGGCTCCTTGCTCTGCAGGGCCCCTGCTTCTCCCTCTGCCTCTGCCTACCACTCTGTCTGCCTGTGCTCACGCTCTCTCTCTCTCTCTAACAAATAAATAAATAAAATCTTAAAAAAAAAAAAAAAAGAAGGGTCAGGTCTCATAGACATTATTTGTACCCCATGCCCCACACAGGACTTCCTGTAAGCTCAGAAAATATCTGTTGAATGCATGATGGAATCCCCCCTATTTTGTAAATAGAAAATTTTCATCCGAGGGATCAAGGGGAAGGTCACCAAATACAGTTCCAGGGGCAGTGGGACTAGAACTTGGGAACCCTGATTCTCGGGTGGGGTTCCCCTCCATCTGCTGGTATCCTCACATTTCCAGAGTGCGTCCAGAGGCCCGCAGCCAACCCATTTGTATCTCCATGTCCTGTGATCTCTGGAGAAGGGCTGGTGCAGAGGGATGTGAATTGTTATTATTTTGGTAATTAAAAACAACCCATGAAGCTGGAGGCCCATGATACAAACAAGAAGAAGCAGCTGGAATTGGCTCCAGGCTGTCAGGCACTGTGGCCACAATTAAGGGTTATGCTTAACCGATTTTCTCTGCTTTCCATCAAGGCAGGGTGTGACAGTCCCTGGGTCCTCGGGACATGGGGCCACAGCAGGAGGACAGGCAGGCACGGGGATGAGTACCCTTGTGTGGAATCCTGTGGGGACACAAACGAGAGGAGCTCACTGTCTCCTTGTGAAAAAGAGAAATACACAAGGACATGAAAATCTGCTGAGTCAGGCCTGGGGTGAGGGACTGGTGGTGGTAGTGTTCCCAAAGAGCAGGGGACACTCCAGAGCGGGTCTGGGGTGGGTGTTGGAAAGATCAGGTTGGGACTGGATTCAAGGGACAGACTCCACTAGCAGTGAGGGGCAGAGGAGGGCACTGAGACGTGGCCTTGAGGTTTCTTGAATGGGCTGTTGGTAAGGGAAGCTTGGAGCAGAAGTTCTGAGACTTGGGTGTGCATCAGAATCACCTGGGGGGCTTGTTACAACACACGCTGCTGGATGTACCCCTAGAGCTTCTGAATCTGGTCTGCAGTAGGTCTGAGAACCTGCCTTTAGAATAAAGCATCCGCTGCTGGCCCCAGAAGCCCCCTTTGAGAACTGCAGCGAGCTTCCCCTGGGAACAGGACCGTGCGAATCTCTGGCCAGGTGTGGCATCTTGAGAAAAGACAATGTCTCTCTACCTGCCTCGGTTTCCCCCTCTTAGAGTGGCCATGAGCATGATGTGAAATAATGCAGTTAGTAAAGCTGAGGGCTCTTGTCTGTGTCGGCTAGCACGGCTAGCTTGAGATGGCCAGTGAGGTGTCCAGAGGGAGACCCAGTTCTGATCCATGCTCTTCTCCCCTCCCTTAAGTCCACCAGCTCGTAAGAATGGGCAGTTGGTGGCCCAGAAGAGAATGGGAACACCTCTCGGGGACCATTCAGGATGGAAAGTGTACCCAGAGGAGGTGCGCCCTCCCCATCGAAAGCCATCCCCAGTGAGGGCTGTGCCCTCAGCCCCCAGCCATCATGGGCCCTCCTTGTCAGCGGGAGGCAGAGGTGAAGGGCTTGCTTCTGCTGCCAGCAGGATCATGACCGCCCCTCCCAACAGCAGGTGCAGCCGGCAGCGGATGGGAGGGTAGAAGTGGCGTATTATCCCATCCCAGCAGGCAGTGGGTTCAGCGCTAGGGCTGATGCCAGGGGACACTCCCTGGAGGTCTGAATCCCGCATCCCCGTCTTAGCACCTGCTCTCTCTGCTTTGTGAGCTCCCTCCCCCAACTCCCAGCCCAACCTGACCCAGCCCAGCCTCTGGGGCCCACCCTCTTCTGTCCCGCTCGCCCAGAGAATCCCAGGAGTGCAGAGCAAAGCATCTCCTTGTGGGGCCCTTCCGGTCATTCCTGGGTGTGCTAGGCGGCTCAGATGGGTGGTGGGCATGAAGGGACATGGGTGAGATGACAGGGACCAGTGCCTGTGAGGGACGTGCAGCAAATAGCTGGGGCCATGGTGGCCATCTCCTGTGAGCTGACTCATAAGGTATGGGCTCAGAGCTTGGGCATACAAGGCTATTCCCCACCCCACCTCCCCCCAGGGCTGCAGAGGGGAGCTGTTCTTTTCTGGGGGGTGTCCCTCCCGCTGCTAGGGACTCCTGGACGGTGTCTCCTATTCCTGATGCTGCCAGCTTTCCCCAGGCCCTGGGAATTCTGCAGGGCAGAGCTGGGCGGAGAACACACCCTCTCTGGCTCTTCACGCCAGTTTGACTCTCATGAAATCCTCAGGAATCTTTACCCTTCACTTTCTCCGCCGCCAAACTGTTGAACCTCACAGCTTCTGGTAACAATCTCTCGAGAGTCAGGACCCGCAGTCCTCTGGTCCTCTCACACGGCTCGCTGGACCAGAGGTAAGAGGGGTGGAGCCGAGCTGGGCGGCCATCCCCGTGCCACCCACACTCCAGCATCTTGCACAAAGCGCTCCTTTTGTCCTGCCCTCCCCTAAACCTATGAGCCTCAGTGATGTCGTGATGGAGACTTGGTGGGGAGGAAGGGGGAGGGGGGGAGGGTGTCATGGGCCAAGAGGATCAGAAATGCAGCTGAGGAGGTGGCTCAAAATAGCTCATGGAGAACAGGCTTCTGCTTGACAGGCTGACGAGGATGTGCCTGGAGCCAAACACTCCTCTTTGAATGCTCTGTCTCCTTCTAATTATGGATCTGTCAGGAGGAAGAAAAACCAGTGCCCGCCCGACCCCTGTGACCCTTCACTTAACTTGGAGACGAAGAAGGGAAGCTCAACCCCCCATTAGCAAGGCCAGACACCCCACTGGGAAGACATCTGCCCACCCCCGTCCCTACCATGGGGACCGGAAGTTCTCTTTGCCCAAGCCACGGGCTTCCTTCCTGATGGGGAAGAGAGGTCACCTGTGTCCCCAAGCAGGGACAGGTCTCCCTGTTCTTAGAGCCTGTTAGGAAGAGTGAGGACCTCCTCCTCATCCAACAGGTGGGTGGGGAGGCTGGTCCACAGAGAACTTGCTAGAAAGCTGTCTGCCATCAGGGACTGACTGCATGTCCCTTCTTTATAAGGTGTATTAACTTTTATATGAATGTCTTTTTAAAGGATTTAAATTTAGTATAATTTGATGAGTAAATTATACTGAGTTAAAACTGTGCCTTTGTCACACAGAGCATTCACTTCTGTGTCCTGAGGACCTGGGGTACAGCAGAGCCTCGTGCTTGTTTTCTCAAGGAGTGATGACTCTGGTGTTCTACGGATGACCGGTGAAATGCGTTCACAGAGGGCAAAGAGGCTATATATTGGTCTTATTCTGGAAGAACTTACCTCTTCAAGCAATTTAGGGGTAGAGGTGGGAATGAGGGTAGTCAACAGAATTTGATAATTAGCAGCTATACCCTTCCTTGGTTCTTCCAGATAAAAGTTTATCAAAATATATCCCTATATAAATATATACACATCTATATGTGTGTGTGTGAGTGTGTGTGTGTATTTATACAACTGACTTATCTCTTGGCACGTCTAACCCTTGACTGCTGCCTTGCCTTGGAGTGCCAAACTATGGTTTGCTGACCCCAGGAGCCATCCTTGGATGGTGGATGGTATGGGCTCAGAGCTTGGGCATACAAGGCTATTCCCCACCCCACCTCCCTCCTTCCTTCTTTCATTCTCTCCTCACAGCCTTCCTGCCACAAATCTTGCTGAGTACCCACTTTGTGCCAGGCACTGGGCACTGATGCTGGAGGAGGAGTAGGACAGGCATGGTTCCTACCTTCAGTGAGTCTACATTCTAGCAGGGGAAACACACAGCTTTAATTTCAGGTTGTGTTATAAAGAAAAATGAGACTTGGGCAAGGGAATGGTGACATCTTAGGAGGAATGAAAGTCATTAGAATTGAAGTGTCAGGGAAGGCCTCTCAGAGGAGAGATAACATTTGAATAAAGGACTTGCAAGAAGTCAGGGAGCAGCTCCGTGAGGCTCTCTAGGAAAGCATCCCAAGTGGACAGAGTGGTCCTGAGGCAGAGACTGAGGTGGAGGGTAGAGGAAGGCTAGAGAGAAGGAAGGCCATGGAAATGCCTGGTACTCATTATTGAAGGACTTCTGGGCATCTGATTCTAGGTTCTGGATTCTGCAAAGAAACAGAACCAATAGGAGATATAGGTAGGTGATGGATGAATGGATGGATGGATGGATGGACGGATGGAGATTTATGATAAGGAATTAGCTCACATGATGATGGAAGCTGAAAGTCCCCAGTTCTGTAGGCAGCAATCTGGAGACCCCAGAGAACCACTGATGCTGTTTTCAATCCATACCTGAGTCTGAAGGCTGGAGAAGACTGATGTCCCATCTTGAAGATAGGCAGAAAGAGAGAATTCTCTTACTCAGCCTCTTGTTCTACTCAGGCCTTCTCCAGATCAGAGGAGGCCCACTCACATTGGAGAAGGCAATCTGCTCTACTCCGTCTACCCATTCAATGTTAATTTTATCCAGAAAAAACCTCAAAGACATGCCCTGAAGGTTTAACCCAATATCTGGGCACCCTGGAGACTGATCTAGTTGGCACCTGAAACTAACCATCATACAAGGCAACTCAATTCAAGGTCTGTGGAAGAGAAAAGAGGCTGGTAGGGTGAGGGAGGGCTGCTTTGTTGGAGAAGCCAGCTTCCATGCACCTGCTGCCTTTCTGGCCCTGAGGGCTTTGCACACCCGTGTCCACCCTTCACCTTTCCCATGACCATCTCCAATGTCCACGATGCCCTACTGGGCTTCTTGGTACTCATCTCCTAGGGCCGCTGGAACAAAATAGCATGAAGGGGGTGGCTTGAAAGCCCAAACACACATTGTCTCACAGTGCTGGAGGCTAGAAGTCTGAAACCAAGGTGGCCACAAGGCCATGTTCTCTCTGAGACTCTGGGCAGAACCCTCCTTGTGTCTCCCGTGCTCCTGATGGTGGCCATCTGTCCTTGGCATGCCATCATTTACATCAGCATCACTCTGATCTCTGCCTCCACTGTCACATGATATTTTCCTTTTTTATAAGGACACAAGGAATATTGGATTAAGGCACACACGAATAACCTTATTTCATCCTGATCACATCTGCACAGCCCCTAGTTCCAAAGAAAGCCACCTTCATAAGTACCAGGGATTGGAACGTCCATGTATCTTCTGGGCTGAGCACAATTCAACCCATAACATTTGTCTTCCTGAGCCTCCCAAAGGAGCCAGAGACTTGTCCAGAGCGGCCTTGATGATTAAAATTTTGAGAATTCTACTGCCATCTTTCAGTTACCAACAAACCCACTGACTATCGCTGGCCAGGCATCCATCCTGAAGTTTCCTTTGAAGCTCTGGTACATCCTTGCTCACACCCCAAATCCAGCAGAAGTTCTAGGCACCCTGGAAACTACTCTGAGAAGTTGGGTGGTTAAGTTGGAAGCACAGAGTGAGTGTTTCTTTCTTCTCCTGGGATGAGTAAGAGTTACCCTGAAGAATGACCCATCTGAGGAGCTCTGGGAGGGAAAGTGGCTGGGGGCAGGTGTCTCAGATGCTACAAGAGTGTTGTGGGTGGTTTGCCAGTCGGAGGACTCCCCCCTCCCACCCTTGCCAAATTCCAGCTAGAGAAGAAAAGTCTGCCATCCTGTTTTGTTCTCTATGGAGGGCTTGTGTTCTTGATGTTAATCTTTTTCCCCCAAGGACATGAGAAAGTCTCCTAAGTGGAGTCTGGTTCCTGTCACCCATCACCTGACACTCAGACACCTTTCCAGAAATCTGTGATGCTTATGTTTGGGCAGAATTTGGTCCTCCTCCATTTTCCAGTGTCCCTGCCCCCGCTGCAGCCTCCGGAGAAAATCCCGACTCAATAAATGCTGGGTTTAGGCATCTCTTCCCTTAGCCCCAGGGAAAGGCAGTTCAATCTGCAAAATTACTCTAAAGTTACCAAGAGGGCTCTCCAATTCTGAACATTTTTAATAGCCAACACTCATTCCTTTCCCAATGCAAAGAAGAGATTTATTCTGGCCAGCTTATCCCAAGTAAATCTTGGGTATCTCGGCTTTACATTTTAACGAGAAACAAGCACTTTGTAATAACTGCTCAGATTAAACTCCAACATACTTTCAAACCATTAACCTGGAAGGAATTGTAACGATAAATTAAACATATTAATGAAGCTGTACTACAAGCTCGAAATTTGTTAGGTAAATTGTAGCATTATTAACAACCAACTTGACTTATCACAATCTATCATTGGAGGGAAATGAACTAAAACAGTGATTACATGACAGGCAAACCTCGCCAGAATAAATGAAAACAGAAATGATTGTTAACAGCAAATGCAAATCTGTTGGGACATTTTCATGTGAGTGTCAAACCTGGCAGATCTTGTAAATTTTTCTTTTTCTCCTTTCTCTCTTCCCAATCCCTCCATCCCCTTCGCTCTTCTCTTAGGAGGATCTGAGGGCCCGGTTTGGGGTTTCCTGGTTGGCATACTCGTCTTCAGTTCTGCACTCGCTTTACAGAGAGCCTAGTGTTTGCACACAGTGTAAGTCTCTCTGGTCACTTGTTACCCATGGTTCGCCTGTCTCTGTCCCTGCAGGGCTCGTTACAGCCCCGCTGTATCTCGGTCCTCATGCAGACATTGGGATTACGGGCACCAGAACGAGTTTGTGACCTTGTTGGATTGCAGAATTTTATGCTTGGAGAAACCTCAGAGATACGAGGCCCTCACCTCCGTGTAAGGGAGCAAAGGCACAGCCAGTGACATATCTCCCTTATGGCTACCCAGATACTAAAGTGATAAAAAATGGAAGTTGCCAGTCTTCTGAAAGGGACGTATCTGTACATGAAGCCACACATGTCTCAGTCCTGGGCTCAGATCTTTGTACAGAACCTGGTCACAGTCTGAAGGTGGTCCATGCCATAGTGGCCCAGCCAGGACACGGCCACCCATAGCCTGGGGAGTCCCTGGTGCACTGAGCCCCTGCACAGAAGATCCCCTGCCTAGACAGAGGATCTAGGCAGATCCTCTGCCTAGAATTGTCCAGGGAGATGGCAGGAGGACCAGGTTAGACCTCTGGGTTGGGGCTTCAGTGTTGACGGCTCTGCTTGTGCTGCCTCGTCCTAGGCCTTGGGGGTCCCGATACCTCCTCAGATCACTGGGAGGACTGCGGACAGCATGGTATTGTGGTAATGACTGCTGGCACGTCAACACACCTAATGGTCACGTTGTCTGAAGAAGAACTAAGTACAAAGTACTTACTTCCACCATCAGCCCCGCCCCCCCACCCAGCATAGGCAAACTAAGGCCATCCCCTAATGGGGAGGGGATGAGAGAGGCAGAAATGTTGGGACAGAGGGAGGAGAGGGGTCAGGTGGGGGAAGAAAGCAGCTGCAAGAGAGAGGAGACACTTGTGCTATCTTTGCTGGAGCGAGTCTCAGCCTTGGTGGTCCGCCAACTTAGCCCAGCAGGTGGGAGCCTGCAAAACCAGCCCGTGGAGAATACAGGTCCCCAGTTCTTGAGCCAGACCTGTGGAGGCACGCAGAGAGGGTCGCGGGAACCACAGTGCTAGAAACCTGGAATCTCCTGATGACACCCTTCGACCCCTCAGCTTCCTGTTCCCACCAGGGCATCTGTTGGGCTCCATGAATCAGCCGCCAGCTCTAAGCAGTGTACACATACAGGTGATTTACCGCCAGGGTGGGGGCGGGAGGGGAGACGTGCTGGACAAGGTGAACTCGCGGGGATCACAGCTCAGTGGCCACCTGAGTTATGAGTCTCTCCTTCCATAGATCTCTTGCCTCCATGAATTTCCATTATGTCACCCTGCGTACTCCATCGGTGCCAGAGGAGAATTCACTGATACAAATGTGCCCCCCTTCCCAACCAACCCTTATGTTCCTGATCTTAAGGCCCCTCTGAACATACTGCCTAGAGGGGATGCCCCAAGAAGTGGTGGCATCAACTGTTCTATTTAAAGTCTGAACAGATCTGTAAGTCACAAGAAATTGAACCCCAGGACAGTGATACCCACACCTGGGTTTGTGACATTTCTTCTTCCTGAGTGTCTCTGGCTGTTTGGAAGAGGGGCCCGATGGTCTCCTTAATCCCCCAAGAAAATAACTCATAATAGTTGAAACATGCATAGGGTGCCTGATGGGCTTAAGAAGATGGGAGGAATGTTTTAAACCTAATGAGCAACAGCGATAGAGCGATCCAATCCTAAATGACCAGTACTGTTTAGGGTGGGAGGCTGGAGAGGTTGAAATCGCATCGGACTCACTTGGTGGGGAGGGAGCTGTGGTTCCAGACGCTCAACCTTGCTACTTTCTTGTTGTAGGAGAGAAAGGATGTGGACGCAGCCTCTTACATTCTGATGCTCCATCTTGGAGAATGAAGTTGAACAAGGCAGCCCTTTTAGCGAATTGGAATTCCAACCTTTGTCTATTGGGTTTCCAGACTCAGTGCAAATAGCATGTTAGAACAGAGCGCCTGCATGCAAAGATTTCCAGATTCCTCTGCCATGTCCCTTTTTACAAACCCTTTTCCTCACCGTATTCATTTTGACTGCATTTTTTCCTCACTGTGATTCTACTGTAATTGCACCCAATTTAACGACTGGGAGAAAAGAGGCATGGAAACTGGAGGGTAATTTGCCCAGACGTCAACGCAGTTGGATAGATAGACACATAGACCAGCTTCTGCTTATTACCACTTTCTTCTGGTTGTGGAGCTGTAAGGCTCCCTGCCCCTCCTCCTTCCTGTACTGGCTTCCTTTCCTCCCCTGTGCCCAGCTGGGCTGTCTCTCCAGGGCCTCAGAACTGGGGTGGGAGGTCAGACACCTGCACACAGGGCTCCCCAGTGCCATGCCTCAGTCTCTCCAAAGTGCTTTCTGTTCCTTCCCACTCCCAACCCACAAAAAATATCTTCAAAATTTTGTATTGAACATTCACCAGACTCCAACATGTGTCCCCCAGGGCTCCATGCTGCCAGTCTGTCTGCCTTCCTGCAGGGCGGTCTGCTGGTGCATGCCCACAGAGCAAACACACACGGTACACCGACACTTCAACGCAGTGTTGCTTTGAACAAGCCCTACCAGGGGATCGGAAGTGCGGAGGGCAGGTGTCAGAGGTGACCTGCCACCTGCCATTGACGGGAGTCGCTCGTTCTCCAGGTCGGGGGATGTGTGCAGAGGCTGTCACCGCCAGTGCGATGAGCATCCAAGAGGTTGTCACTGGTATCTCTGTGGGAGTTGGACCATGATTTTAAGAAAAATAAAATAAAAAAGCTTGCCTAGAACATAGACATGCTGGGGTAACTAGATTTTACGTTCACACAGATCCTGGGTTTGACATCCTTGCCTTCAGCAGCTTGGCAGATAGAAAAATAACAGTTTGTTTTGTGTGTGATCAGAGTTAAGTAAACTAAACCCTGCCAAGTTCTTCTCTTTGTCAGAAGAAGGAGATGGAAGGAGGTGAGGGCATCATGAGTGTGTGGGAGGGGGCGGCAGGAGAGCCAGGTGAAAAGAGACCATAGGAGGGAAACATCAAGAATAATACTGGCCTGTGAGTGTGTTCTGGGTTCACAGGCTGGCGTCTGACACCATCTGAAGGATAGAGATGGGGCAGGCTGGCTGGGAGTAGGTGATTCCAGGAATGGGAGGACAAGAGAATAAGGACATTTGGGGACACCGAGTGCTATAGTGTCCCTCAAACTCCTACCCTGCTCTCCTCTTTCAATCAGAAGGTAAAACATGAGAGCAGTGCCTTCGGTCTATGGGGTGTGAGAGGCTGAGTTGTGTGCCTCTCAAGAAATGTTGAAATCCTGACCTCTGGTACAGGCGAATGGGACCTTATTTGGAAATAGAGGCTCTGCAGAAGTAATGAAGTTATTTAGATGTAATCCAAGTCATGCTGGGTGAGGGCAAAGTCCTTAACCCAATGCCTGGCATCTTTATAAGAGCACAGAGTGAGAGATTTGGACTTAAAAATAGACACAGGGAAGAATGGCTTATGAAGATGGAGGCAGAGGTTGGATTTATGCTGCTAATGCCAAAGAAAGTCAAGGATTGCCAGCAACTACCAGAAGCTAGGACAGAGCAAAGAAGTATGCTTTCCTGGAGCCATCCGAGGGAGCCTGGCCCTGCCAGCACCTCGATCTCAGACGTCTAACCTCCAGAACTCTGAGAGAGTAAGTGTGTTGTTTTAAGCCCCTTGGGGTGTGGTATTTTGTTATGGTAGCCTCAACACTCATGCATGGAGGTCTTTGGAGTTTGACTGTGAGATCTTAGGAGCAGTGAGCATGACCACCTTGGGCGGGTCTGACGTCCTCTGACTTTCACGGGAGACACCCTATTCCCCAAGCACATCCCTGTTCAGCGTTCGGCGGCTTGACTCGGGAGCTCTTCTTGGAGCGTACCCAAGGAGGGCAGCCTTTTGCCAGGGCCATGGGATGGGAAGCGGGAGGAGGGTAGAGCATGCCCCTTCCCTGCACAATCTCAGCAGAGCCCCGGGACCACCAAGGTGGGGGAGGGTGCTAGGCTTTTCAGGAGTTTGGACAGAATGGAAGAAAGCGAGGTGTGACAGCAAGGTAGTCCGAGGCAACCTCCGGAAGGAGCAGGAAGTCAGTGATCTTCAAGCACAGAGAAATTAGCATCCGGAAAAAGAAAAGTGGTCTCTGAGGCCTGCAAAGCTTGAACTTCGTGGCAGAGGAGAACAGTGGTGATGTGTTGGAAGAGCAGGAAACAGGTGGTGAGAAGGAGCAGTCGCACAGGGCCAGAGAACAGATCGTAGAATGGAGCCCTCGTCGCCGTACCTGGGATGTTGTAGCTTCCTAGTTCTCAATTTGGGGTTCCCTGGCCACCGGCTGGGAACCGCCAGTCGTGCTTATTGGAAATGTAAGTTCCCAGGCTCCTCCTCAGGCACGCTGTGAGTGGGAATCCCAGCGGACGGGGCCCTGGGGAACTATATTTTCACCAACTCCACAAGTAGATTTTATGCCCCTGAACTCTGAAAACCATCGCTGCAGATGCTTCATAAATGCTAATAGGCTTTCCCATTTCTAGATAAAATTAGGGGGGATTCAAAGGAACAGGAGAGAAAGGGAAAAGAGGAGAGGGGATTTCTGGGGAGTTTTTGGATAGCTCTCCCCCCAGATCCTCTTGCTCTGGACCTCTGTGTGGGCCATGCTGGCTTCCCCATGGACACACCGCCCCTCCCATGGTGGGACCAGAGCTGACCCCTGTTTGGGGGCCCATAGACTGGAATCACCGGCCCGTCGCAGCTCTGCCACCTACTGGCTGTTGGAGGAGATGCAGAACTCGACGCAGAGTTCCCGCTGGTTAAAGAGCAGCTTCAGAAAACACACACACACGCACACGCACACGCACACATGCACACACGCGCACACCCACCAGGGCCCCCTGGCCCGGCTTAGCCGCAGCCGCAGCTGCTGGTCCACCTGTTGCCGCAAGCACAGATGCCTTAGATTTCTCAGTTTGGGGCTGATGAGATTGGCAGGGGGAGGAGGAAAAAAGAGAGCAAAGGCGCAGGGTGAGCACCAGAGGCTCTGAAAAGACTTCCTCTTCCTCCTTCCTTCCCGTTTCCCAGTAAAGAACACAGGAGGTAAAGATGTTAGGTGAGCCTGGTGGTGGGTATCAAGGAGGGCACGTATTGCATGGAGCACTGGGTGTGGTGCATAAACAATGAATCTTGGAACACTGAAAAAATTAAATTAAATTAAAAAAAATTTGTGGAAACTGCCCTCAGCAGGGGGTGCGGGAGGAAAAGGCAAGCTGCTGAGGCTCTCCAGGCTCCCAGCCCCAGAGGCAGTGGGGAGGGCTAGAGGGTGTAAACCCCCCACCCTCCCTCAGCCAGCCGAGCCCTCCCCTATTCAGAGCAAAGGAGTGTGGACTATTATGCCTTCCCCTTGAGGCATGCTGCTGGCCAGTACTGTGGTCTTGTCTGCCTCAGTTTCCCCTTTGTGAGCAGACAGGGCTGTGGCGTGAATTAATGGATGCCACTGCCTCAAACCCTGCCAGAGTTCACATCCGATCTTCTCTGGAGCTCAGAAGGCCAGGAATGTGCATAGGTATCAACTGTTCGGCTAGGAAGGGCTCCGGAACCCAACCCTCCCACCCCCTGTAGCCACTCGGAAGAGTGTAGCCTCTGCCTTCTGGCCTCCGGTCCGATTACCTGCAGGCCCACTCTTTCAGGATGAGCTTCTGACCTTGCCTTGTCTCAGGCCGTGGTCTCCCGTCAAAATCTCTGGGGGTTGAGTTTCATAGACCAGGTTACCTTAAGTCTTTGGGAAAATAGTCAACAGACCACAGCTGTTCCCAGGAGTCATGGACTCTTGCATTCTGGCCTGCAAACATTGCCCACCCATCCTCTTTGCTCTGTTTCTTGTTCTCCGTTCCCTGCTCTTGGCTTTCTACCTACCCATCTCCGAAGCTGCCTGGCTGGCTGTAACCTATACCAGCTGAGGGAGGGAACAGGTTGGGAGGGTCCTTGAAGTGGGTGTCCAGGCAAGGAGTACTGTCTTTTGCTTGTGGTGCCCTACTTTGCTCTTCTGCGCATGACTTGGTCATTGTGAAACCACTGTGGTTTGGCAAGGGCAAGCAAATGGACACTGAATGACACAAAGTGTACACAATCAGGGCAAGCTTTGTCACAGACCAGGAAATCAAATCCAGTCTAACACAATCCAATCCAATCCAACACAATCCAATCCAACACAACATAAATGCAACCCGATCCAGCACAACACATCGCAATCCAACCCAATACAACCCAACACAATCCAACCAGACACAACACAATGGAATCCAATCCAACACAACCCAACATGACCCAGCCCAACACAACACAATACAATGCAATGCAAACTAAGGAACGCAATCCAATCCAACCCAACCCAGCCGAATACAAGAGAACACAATAAAATAAAATGAGCCCAGCCAGTGGGCAGTTTTATAACACCTTATTGACTCATCTCACTCTGCATTGATGGAACTGGGGGGATAGGAGACTAGGGAGTGGATTTTCCTGGTCATATTTGGTCTCTTATTTCCAGGATGGTTAATAACAAGGGAATGTCAAGGGAGCAGGGTGAGGGGGAAGAGAATGGGGACTCGAATTTGGGCATTCAGTTAACACCTGGGTTTTTGTTCTGCATCTGTTGCGGGGCTGGAGCCTAAGGATATGTTACTAACCACACTGATGGGAGGATCACCAAAATACCGGTCACGAAAACTCTTTTCAAAGTTTAAAATTTTAAGCTATCATTAGTTGAGTAACTACTTCATAGACAACAAGCATTAAATCTATGTTTTAAAGTCTTAGCCTGGAGGCCTTCAAAAGCTGGGGTTTCTACCTCACAGTGACTCAATCAGGGAAGGCGAAAATAAAATGCTGTTCCTAAGTCCACTGTTTTCCATGAGTCCAAATTGGTTGATTCCATTCATATTGAGAATATATCAAAGATTTCCAAAACTCCAGGTAGAAAGCGTGTTTTGAAGACCTGTGTTGTTCCCTTAACACACAAACAAAGAACCCAAACACAAGAAGTTGGTTAGAGGAGAACTGAGAGAATGTGGGTGATTCCATATAACCCACTTCCTGACACAAAGTAGGCAGCTCTTGGTGGTGAAGGAGCATTTTGTTTTAGTTGTTTGAGACAGTAAGTAGATCCTCACCTTTGCTAAAGTAATGAAAATGCTCACCTTCCAAGGTCTTATAGTAGTTTTTCCAGTTGGGAAAGTAGTGTTCAGGTGATTATCTCCATCTTATATATATATATATATATATTTTTATCTCCATCTTATAAAAGTCAGATTATGTCAGTTTCCACCTCTGAAATATAAAATGCTTCCTTTTTGCCTGCAGATTAAAGCCCAGTGCTTGGAAGAGCATTTGGGGGTCTTTTGTACCTGCATCCAAATTATGATCCCAGGCTTCCTGCTCACCTGTCCCTCTGAAATCATCTGCCCTGGCCATAGCTGGCCCGTTCCCACCACACACACATGGCACTGTCCTCTATCCCTACCTGCTTGTGCCAGCCGGTCCCAGGACATGTTCCTCCTTGTAGCTCCTTCCATTTGAATCATATTCCTCCTTTCAAAGTCCACTCAGGTCACCACTATTCTGTGTCCTTCTCTGTACTCACCATTCTTTCCTTCTTGTGGCCACCGACAGCCCGTTATCACTGTACATCCCTCAGGAGAAGCTTGGTGTGGACAGTCAGGCATGTTAGTAGAGATCTGGTAGAAAATTCTGAATTTTCCACCTGTTAGCTCTATCTGACATCAGGCATGTCTGAGTCTTGGTCTATCCTGTTATAAAACATGAATAAAAAGAACTAGAACTCTTATCTCATGAGAATTATAACTCCGTTACTAAATCAACAGGTGTTTATTGTATGCCTGCTATGTGTGGCACGGAATGAATTAGAAAATGAGAAACTGCTTTCTAAGTTGTGCTTCATATCTTAGCTGCTTCAGACAAGGAACCCTTGAGGACAGAAACAAGCCAAATATCCATTGGATCTTTCACAAGATTCCCTTTGCGTCTTCTGTGGCAGGAGTTTATACAGTAGGTGCTCAGTTCATGCTCAAACAGGGCATGACCGAGAGAGAACAAGTCTCCTAGAGGGTGCACACCATGGGCTGGTGTGAGAGCCCGTGGGGCCTCGGTTTCCCCTGCCTCAGTCACAGAACTAGCTCCCCTGCTCCCAGATCCTCCGGCCTGCTCATCTGAGTTGCCAAATGAAAAAGGCAGGAAGAGAAAGCTATAGAGGAAGAGCATGGAAATCCATTGAATAAACAAAATGCTTGAGAGAGTGGAAGATAGTTAGATTATTGTTAATTATCTGATGCCTTTATTTAGGTAGTGTCTGCCATCATCATAATAATAATGATAATAATAACAACAACTGTCTGAAGTGTTTGCAGTGCATTGGAGACTGAGGAAATAATTACCTGCTTAGAAATCCAGGAGGAAATTAAGTGACATGAGACAGTTTTGTCGCTGGCTTCTTTTTGTCTGTCTTTCACTCATGCAACACAGAGAGCTGACAGGATCAGAGTCCTCTGGGCTGAAGAGGAACAAAGAAGTGTTTCCGTCCTGCTTTTCCCTGGTCTACCTCGAGGGGCAGGAAATAAAGCTTGCTGCCCAGTGAACGCAGCGGCAGGTCCAGCCTTTGGACTCCATCTACAGACCTAGGGTGGAGGGACCTTCTGACCTAGCACCCAGGGCTTTGTGGGGTGGCGGGGTGGGGGGATGTTGGGGCTTTTCTTGGAGCCTGGAGAGTAACCACCTGTACAATCTCCTTCTCCTTTCCTGAGATTTCTCAACCCTCCGTCCTCCCACCTTTCCCATGCTCACCCACTCTGGCCTCAGTTCCCCCTCCCTGTTAACTGGGGCAAAAGTTGGAAGCCCCCAAGAAACAGCAGGGAACAGTGACCCCTGGTGGTAGGCGCTGACACGAGCCCCGCCAAAGGGACCCAAAGCCAAAGGTCTATGAGGAGGAAGGGCCCGACCACAGGCTCTACCCTCAGAGTCAACCCTCAGAGCACACTTCACTTGGTTTCAAACCTTAGGTCAGTGAGGTGGATAAGCCCTGAAGGTTTTTTGTTTTGTTTTGTTAATGAGAGATAAATAAGGGTTTTGAAAATGACACAGACTTTGGGGAGAAGATCCTCTAAAGGTCAGCCTCCGCCGCCCTTGTCAGAATATTTATATCTTAAAAGATGCTTAACCCAAAGGAAATTCCTCAGCTGCTAGAATTTGGAGATGACAGTGACTATGGAGAAGATGTCTTTCATGTGTTCCTCAAAGGGACTCCCTATTCATTTGTAAGCTTAACTAGGTTAAGGCATGGAGCCTCTTTAAGCTGCCGGGCTGGGAAATGGGAGAATGTTCTCATTTCTCAACTGAGGGAGCCCTTCGTGGCTGTTTGGAGGCCACCTGAAGGGAAGTGGGGAAGTGTGACCTGTGTTCTTCCCTTTCATCATTGACTTGCCAAGCTGTGTTCTGTAATCCATGAACTGTGCCAGACCTGACCTCAGTGAGAAGGTGAGGGGGCCAGCCTGGCACAGTGGCCTAAAATCTGGCTCTGGAAAACGTCATCGTGTCATGATTTCACAGTCTACTTCTAGCATGGGGGGAGCCAAAGGCAAGTCCTTGGCAACTCCCTTCTACCCAAGCAGCAGTCCTGAATTTCCAGAAGCAACCAGACACAGTCAACTGGTCATGCTACCTTCACCTCACTGTCAACAGATCTCAGACTTGCTCTTTATCTTTCTACCCATGCCAGTCCTCTTGCCCTTGGTCCTACCATTCCCTTGGTCATCCAAGTGTGACCGTTGAGACTTGTCACCAATCTTCAAGCTCCATCACCTTCTACCCCCATTCTTCTCCTCGATTCCCACTACCCGGAGGCTAGACCACAATGAATATCACTGTCTTTTACTGTCACCCCATCTCTGGTCTCTCCCATTCACGCCAACCAATACAAAAGTTACGTTCCAAGAACATGCCGTTTCCTACAGTGAGAAGGCTTATAAAGGGGAATTATTTCCATACGGTCCCAGACTGCCACCACTCAGCACATTTTATCCCTTAATCTAGCTTCCAAATACATTAAATAATACTGCAAGGAATTTCATAAGTAAGACTTTTGGGTAACCATTATTGGCTTAGTATAGACTCTGTGCTTGAAGAAAAATGATGGGACTATAAAGGCATGTTCCTGGGGTGGCACGTGGTAGGCAGAGGGTGGGAGGTGGGCATTCTAGGACCGTCCCTACCCACATAAAGGTGGGGTCCAGCTCCTCCCTCAGCCCATCAAAAAATAATGAGTGTCATTCATCTCATGATGCATCTTAGTGTTGATGGGCACAGGAGACCGAGCTTCTCTCCCTTACCTGTGGTGTAACTGTGGAACATGAGTTATGAGAGAAGTGTCTAGGCATATCCTATGGCCCTCCTGTGACATTAGCTAAAAACTTCAATCCTAGCCCTAATGATGTGCCAGGTGCTGTGCTAAAGGCTTTTTCCTCCATTCATTCATTCATTCTTCCCATCAGCGAATGTGGTAGGCATGCAGTTCTCCGCATTTATGAATGAGGTCGCTAGGGGTTGGAGGAGTTGACTCAGTGCCCAGGGAGTCTCGTAGTGAGCTCGAGGCAGAGCTGGGTTGGGAGCCCAAGTGCTTCATCGCTACACTACATAATTTCTTGGCCAAACCAGGAAAACAACGTCCTCACAGCATAAGTGT
This sequence comes from Enhydra lutris kenyoni, assembly GCF_002288905.1. NCBI lineage: Eukaryota > Metazoa > Chordata > Mammalia > Carnivora > Mustelidae > Enhydra > Enhydra lutris. Next base: position 10,581,181 of record NW_019154111.1, read on the forward strand.
TGGCCAAATGGAAAAGGGAAACTCTTCCTATTCATACGTTAATATGACATTCTATATTTTATCAACGTATGGATTCTTTGTGTTAATTTTCCAACCAGTGACTTCCCTGCTCTGGGTTACTTCCTGCCTGGCCTCGGTTTCCACCTCGGAGCACGCAGAGAGATGGCTCCCACAGGAGCAAGAGTGGTGGCTGTGGGCTTTGCTCGGTGCCTCCGAGTTGTGAGATCAATAGTTTAATTGCTGTGAAACACGGGCTTTGGTGATGCTGTATAAATAATTATAATAACTGTGGCCAGTGACGGAGAGGATGGTTTTCCAATACCTTATTTTCAAATGCATTTCTCTACAATTAACTCCACAAGCTTCTGGCAGAACGAGTATCTCTTATAGGCACTGGGGTTTATTTCTGTTGTTGTCGCTTTTTTGTTTGTTTGTTTGTTTGGGGTTTTTTGTGGTGTTGTTGGTCCCCCCCCCCCTTCAAGACCCTTCAGGTCTGATACCTCATGCTTTTTCCAGACTCTCCCTCATCGGGATCAAAGGTCGCCCATCTGACTGGAGGAAAGTGTCTTTAGGCCCCTCCAGTGAGGGTGGGGGCGGCTTAAAGCAGGGTCTCTGTGGTTTTCCTAGGATGAAGGGTGCTCAAAAGACCCTTTGTGAGCATCACAGCCAAACTGCCCGCTGGCCCCGGGGCCCCTCAGCTCTCTGCATCTGTGCATTCCAGCGTTGTCTGGTGATGTCATCCCCGGACAGGGACGCCCTTCTCCACTCCAGAATTCTAAGCCCGGGGAAGGCTGTTCCCCACAGTGTCTCTGGGAGCAGATTTTCTGACTGCAATCCATTCACAGGCCTCACCCAGGCCTCATGAATTCCTGGGTTCTCATTTGAAATAGTTCCAAGTGTTTCTTTCTCAGAGTAGTTGCTATAAAAAAAAAAGAAAGAAAGAAAGAAAGGAAGAAGAAAGAAAGAAAGAAAGAAAGAAAGAAAGAAAGAAAGAAAGAAAGAAAGAAAGAGAGGAAAGTGAAATGTAGTAAAATGTGGGCAGTGGCTGCCAGGGGAGATGTGTGGGGATAAAAAGAGGACAAAATAAGTAACTTGGTGGTCTGTGAGACAGTACTGCGTGAAGTCTGCTCCTCAGAGAAGACCCAGAGATTTTTTTTTATTTTTTAAGATTTAATTTATTTATTTGACACAGAGAGAGACAGTGAGAGAGGGAACACAAGCAGGGGGAGTGGGAGAGGGAGAAGCAGGCTGCTCCTTGAGCAGGGAGTGCAACGCGGGGCTCTATCCCAGGACCCTGGGATCATGACCTGAGCCAAAGGCAGATGCTCAAAGACTGAGCCACCCAGGCGTCAACCCAGAGAATTTTTTTACTGGGCTATAATGAATGCCATCACTGTGGCATACGACCCAACCTACTTTTTTGTCAGTTGTTGCTGAGTACAGGTTTGATGCCAGCAAACTTCAGCTACAGGATGGGCTCTCCCCACTGGCTTTGTGTCCTGGGGTTAGATGAATAAGGCACAGCCCTGCTCTCGGGAAGCACGTAGGCGAGCGCACGCGCCTCCGTGTTGTGATGGGATCAGGGCACACGGGAAGGGCGGCTGGAGCTGGAGCAAGAGGCATCAAAGCTGTACTGGGAGACAGTGGGGGCAGTTTCAGAGAGAGTGATGCTGAGTGTCATAAGTAAACGTTAAATGTATCCCATGCTTACTTCCGATCCTCATTTTGGCCATACCAAAAAAAATAAAAAATAAAAAAAAAAAAAATAATAATAATAATAAATCCTAGATAGCCCAGAAACCGGTGCTACTTTGCAATTCTGGTCTAGAACCCAAGTGAGCACAACTCGAATCTCTCCATGTTTCAGGACTTTGCAATCCACTGACATTTGAAAGGAAGCTTTGGCCATTTAGCCAGGAGCCAGACGGTATCACTCTGACTAAAGTCCTTCCCGAGGGGTGGGTGCCTGTAGGGTGTGGTCTGTAGGGTGAGTGGCTGTGGCCCCATCCTTGTTTAGAGGAATGTGTTCACCTTCTGGGAAGCCAGCACCTTTGTTCTTTGCACCAAGTAAACATGGGCTGTTGTGAGCTTCACAAAAACACACACAGGTGTCCTTGGATGGCCCCCCTCAAAAGGGCTGATGCCCCAGCAGCTTGATGAGGCTGAAGGGAAAGAACCCAGAGCAGAGCTCATCAGAGAGAGCAGATGTCGAGGTGATAAGCACTTGTCTGACGCTCCCTGGGTTATTTATTTGTCAAGGAAATTGCCAAACAGCGCCTAGAGGCTAAGCAACAGTCCTATGGCTTCGTGCAAACAGCTACCAACAGTCTGACAAGTGGCAACGGTATAGGGCTGGCGGCTGCTGCCCTTGTGTTAGAAAGAGCACTGACGGTCCTTTCAGGACAGGACATCAAAGAAATGTACGCTTGGGAGAGTCTCTGAGGAGCTGGGCCCCTTTTGATCTTTTCCCATTGTGATTAGAGCCCCTGCATCCTTTTGTTAACTTACCAAACATCTAATAAGCAACCCTGGTGTTTCACATAGCCGTTGGGGGCCTCCCTGTGCGTCTGTGCCGTGCAACATCAGCTTCATGGACACATTGTCTCGTCTTCATACCGACTGAGCACAACCACATACTAACTAGCCACAGCCCGCAGTCCTGTGTGTTCACTACCGTCTGCGTACCAGGCACTTCCGTAAGAGCGCTTCCCAATCCGTCCAATCACACCCTGCGGGCCACCGGGAGCTTGGGATTCTGACTCCGATATTTCAGCTGAGGATAATTCGGTAAATCCTGAAGTTCTGCCTGAGGTCACCTACGTTAAGAGGCAGAGGCAGGATGCGAGCCCGGCTGGCTACACGGCCCCATGTTTAATTAGGCCCGATGCCACGGACCTGCCCTCAAGACACTGACACTCATGGCTGAACTGAACACACTGGAAGCCTGGGGGCCATTCGGGATAGATTTCGCACATGCTGAGACAGGAGGCAGCAGAAGGGGCAGCGTCAGGTGGTTGCCAGGCAGTGTGGAGGATGACATGGTGTTCCTGGAGTCAGGAAGGATCTGAGGGGAGGCCTGGAGGCGGAGGCTTGGGCTCTGCTCTAGGGTGCCAAAGGCAGAACATAAAGAGGATGGTCCAGGGTAAGGATGATGACGTAGCCAGGAGGTGTGAAGGGGGGTGGGGGGCTGCCTCTGAGCTGGGAAAAAACTGGACAAAGCCTACTCCCTTCATACAGTCTTCTTGATGCTTGAGTCTCTACTCTGTGCTGAGCCCTGTGCTGGAAGCATCCACCCTCTGAGCTAGGACCTGGCTGGTTAGGACTCCTGAAGATGCTGAAGACCCTGCCACAGCTCATGCGAGAGTCCATCCATCTCCTGTCTTTGCTCTGCTTCCGTTCTCCCTGGGTGCCCCAGCTGGACAGGGGTTTCTCCTCGTTCTGGTACAGCTGCATTAAGCATCTGCTGGATCCCACTCCAGAGGAACTAGGTTTCCAGCAGGAGAGAACTGCTGACCACACATCAGCCCCTTGCTGTCATGATGTACCATGTTCATTAACCCCTTTGTGACTGCAACAGTTGGGGGGTGGGTAGAAGAGAGGAGATAGCCCCCTATTTGGCAAGGGGGTACACAGAGCGCAGAGACTGTGTGGGAGGACAGGGAAGAGAGTGACTTGTCTGAGTCATAGAAGGGGCAGGGAGGAATGTGGATGAAGAATCAGGAGTACTGACTGGTCCTGGGTTCAGAACTCTGCCCCTGATGCCATGGAAGGCCCGGCTTCATCTCTAGGAAACTGTCCTTGCCTCCCAGCATCCTGCCAGCTCTGACTCTGCCTCCAGCCCTTGATCACGCTCAGAGACGCCTCTCCTGCTGTGAGGCCAGGCTGTGGTACTCCACTTCCCTCCTGTGGCTTACCCAGACCATGAAGCTGCTTCTTTCTCCATAAAGTCTCTGGCTTTCTGAATCACATCCCAGCAGAGCCAGACTCAAGGTTTCCTGGATGATTCCTCCAGCTTCAGGGCAGCCAGGGGAAGGTGTCTGCACCTACGTTGGTGGAATGCCTGTCCGAACATTCCATCTGTGGGCACAGACACTTCTCTACCCAGGTCCCTGCCCTCTGTCCAGCAATGCCCACTTTCTCATCTGCTTCAGGTGGCCCAGAGGGGAGTCATGGGTCCTCTTCTCTTTCCAACCCCTCGCTGACCTCGTCGGATGCTGGGAACCCCATCCATGGGCCTAATCTCTCTTTGGCACACGCGGTTGCTGCTCCCAGCGGGAATGAGCGGGAATCACGGGGGCCGATTCATGTGCATTGCCTCCCTAGCAATTAACATTCATGGAAACTTCACTGTTACCCTTTCTCAATGTTAAGTATTCTACATGTTTGGAACATGATCAGACTCCCATCATAAGAATAACAGTATCCGATGGAAAGTGATAAAGTTTGGCAGATTATCTCCGGCCACAGAGTTCGTACGTGGCAGAGGTGGGATTCCCACCATCTGCTCCTGGGCTCCCCACACCCAGGCTCTTCGGCTTGTACACCACATCTCAGGAGCCAGAGGACTCTGGTCTTTTGTAATGTGGATGAGCCTGGTCTGTCTGCCAAGCACCGGTACCAGCCGATACGTGTGAACCACACGGCGCAGCTCGTGGCAGACGGTGAAGCAACTATTCATGCCGGCTTGTTTTTCTAGGAGTGGGTGCAGTCTGTCCAGGCTTGCTTGTGGCCAGAGGCATGTGGGAAATGGCAACCGAGGCTTTGGGGGTGCAGGCTACTCAAATACGTGGTGACTCTGGGACCACAATCCAGCTGACCCACCAAGGTTTCCAACCTGTATGTAACTTACACGTTCTATGCCTTCCCAGGTCTCTTTGCAAGGGGGGGCAACACAAAAGGCTGGTTTTAAATATTTAGGGTTTGAGATATGCTGGTTTGAACCGTCTTCTGGCACTTCCTTCATATCAATCCTATTGACTTCCCTTCTTACTTCTTCAACATCTTTCTCTCCTCGAGTTGTATCTTGCTTTCTGTGTTGGTACCCAAACCCGTGGGGTGGGAGCGTGGAGACCCTTGTTCCTGATCCCTCGGTGTGGAGCAGTGCAAGGTGACATGTCCTAATGGCAACCCAGAGATCATCACTCAGTTTCATGGGTGTGCAGTGAGAGACCCAAAGGGACCCATTTTTCCCAACAGTGTTTGGTAACACAGCGCGGGATCCACACACGCAGGGCTTATCTAATTAATTACTGTTTACACTCTTGCCGTTCCCTTCACATCCTTTTCCTCCTGGCTAGAATCAGGAAATCAAAACAAAGCGCCCTCATTGTGCTATTCGGGGGCAGCCTAAGCAGTGTGAACACAGAAGCAGGGTGTAAGCCCACATCCAGAGCCCTGGGAATTGGAGCTGGGAGGAGGGGCTGCCACATGTCTTCGAGGCCACTCTGGTGAGACTGGGCTGGACAGTCTCAGCTCATCTCCCACTGCTGAATCTCCCGGGGAGAACACCCCCCAACAGTTTGGGTTCCTTGCTGTGCAATAAGGGAGCTCTGCATCGGGAGGACAAATTAAGACAAATTAAGATGTTGATGACTAGTGTGAACATTTCCATCCATTCATTTGTCCAACCAGTATCGATCGAGTACCTACTATGTGGCATGGCTCAGGGGTTTGGGATGCACCACTGAACACGAAAGATAAGGATGTCCACTCTTGTGGCATTAACCTTTTTGCAGGGGAGCCCAACAATATTGTAATAAATGAATAAATCACATAGCATGTGAGAAACTGACAAGTGCCATGGAAGAAAGAAAAATGGAACCGGGAAAGGAGATGGACGTGCCAGTGAGGCAGGGGGTGATTTTAGAATGAAAGTGACATTCCAGGGGATGCCTGGGTGGCTCAGTCGTTAAGCATCTGCCTGCAGTGCAGGTCATGATCCCAGAGTCCTGGGATGAAGCCCCACATCAGGCTCCCTACTCTGTGGGAAGCCTGCTTCTCCCTCTCCCACTCCCCGTGCTTGTGTTTCCTCTCTTGCTGTGTCTCTCTCTGTCAAATAAATAAATAAAATCTAGGAAGAAAGGAAGAAAGAAAGAGAGGGAGGGAGAAAGGAAGGAAAGAAGGAAGAAAAAAGAAAGTGACATTCCAGGGGAGCGTCAAGTTATGAGTGAAATTCTGTCTTCAGGGGTCAGAGGAATACTGACAGTAAGTGAGTGCCTGGGGCCCAGGGTGCTGCCCTTGACAGAGGATAAACTTGCAGCCCCTGAGGGTGGCCGGAACTTGGAGGTTCCCTTGTTCACTGTCCTACCAACCAGGCAGCCTTTCCCCAGGGATATGGAGACATGGTAGGAGCTCCTTTCCCTAGAGAGCTTGAACTGCACAACCAGCAAATCACCACAGTACTCAGATGCGATGCTGGTGTCCCCACACACTGTTCCCAGTCCCTCCTCCTCCATACACCTGCCCTGTGTCACCTTGTGTCAGACTTCTAAAGGGAAGCTTCTAGAGGCCATGTGGGAGTTGAGACATGGCCTCATCTGCAGAGACAGAGAACGTGTGTGTGCACATGTGTGTGTGTGTGTCTCTAACGGTTCCAACTCTGGCAACTCGGGCCAAGAGTGAGCTTCACAGGTCATTCATTCACTCATTCATTCAACAAAGGAGCGCTTCCCATGTCCCTGATGCTGGCACTCGAGGCCGTGTTCCTCTTTTTCACCCCCTGTTCAGCCTGTGTGGCAAGATGCTGAGTGACAGTGACCGGGTTATGTCACTTAGAGTCTTGGGGGACCAGCTGAATAAACTGCATAAGTAAGATCCAAAAGTTCCGTGATTTTTCCACCTGAGAGACACCACGGCCCTACAGTGTCCCAGGAAAGCAGATCCTGGCCACTCAGTTCCCACCAAGGGTCCTCCCTGCTCTTTCTGCCTCAGTGGGAGACAGATCAAGGCCAGGACAGAGAGCCAGGACCCCTAAGAGAGCCAAAGTTGTGTACTCAGGGCTCTTGAGACGAGCAGAGCCTGAATCCCTCCCCTCCCTCCTTGGGCCCGTCGCCTGCTCCCTCTTGTGTACACCCTGCCTGCCCCAGCGGGGGCTCCATTTTGCAAACTGACCCCCGTGTGCATGTCCTTGCACAGGAGCCCCTTAAGGTTCTGGAAACTCTGGAGAGTTGCCTGAAAGGGAAACAGGCCTAACTCTGGCTCAGCCTGAAGGTGGGGCGTCCATCTCCACAAGCCCTGCCCGCCACCCACCCCGGTTCGTGAAGATGGCCTGGCCTTGGGGCCACCCACGTCACCAGGTGGGTTTCCACTGGCCTCTGCGTTTGGGCTTTTGAGGGTCTCTGTGGAGAATCCAGAGTGTCCCGGGGACATCGGTCCCTCCCTGCTTTTCCAGTTGAGGCTCCAGTCCCAGGCCTGCCAGATGCGACCCTGACCTCTCCTCCTCCTCCGAGCTGGGCACAGCCCAGAAATCTGACAGGGGAGACCTGGACCAGGAAATCTGGGGGAGGATGTGAAAGGAAAGAGGAAAGGGGGGATACCGGGGCTTGCCTGCATCTTTAAAGATGAATGGCACTGTTTGCTCATTAGGGAGATTATTCCAAGCAAGAAGGCAGCTAGAACGGTCTAGTGTGAGCATCTGCCGGCTACTGGGAGCCTGTATTTATTGTTCAGTCCTTCAATGGACGTAAATCAACAGCCCGGCCCCGATAATGTTCCAGTAAACAAACAAGCAGCTGTCAGGAGCTCCCCGGATGGCTGACCTTTGTGGAGGCCACCCTGCTGATGTTTTAATAGCGCTCTGCCTGGCAGCGCCGACACTCACCGTGCCAGGGATGAAGAGAGGTGGACAGGCTAGAGGGGAAGGGGGCCGCGCTGCCCGGGAATAGCCTGGGCTGCAGATGGTGCGGGAGGGGCAGGCTTGGGGGTGGGGGGGTGCCCGTGTATGCCCCGGGGAGCGCACGTGCCTGTCCCGGGTAGGCCTCCTCAGGGAATGGCGCTGTGCATGCTAGACACTGCGATGGAGGGCCCTGCGCGGTCCAGGCACAACGGATGTCCGGTCGTTTCGTCCTGGTGTGGTCTCGCCCACTGTCGCCTTGCTCGTCTTTACTGAAGTCTATCTGACAGATGAATTTGGGATATATTTAAGGTGTAGGACTCGATGGGATGTTGTGATCTATATATTACATCTACATTATGGAAACACCTAAGACCAACCTTTTAGCCAACTTCAAGTGTACACTGTGATCACATCGCTGTATATTAGATCTTTAGAATTTATGTACCCCATAAAACTGACACTTGATACCACTTGGCCACCATCTCCCCATGCCCCCTTCCTCCCAGCCCCTGGTAACCTCCGTTCCTCACTCGGCTTCTGAGTCTATTTCAGATTCCACATAGAAGTGGGGTCATGCAATATGTGTCTTCCTGTATCTGGCTTGTTTCACTTATCATGATGCCCACCAGATTCACCTGCAGTGTTACAAATGGCAAGATTCCCTTCTTTTTTTTTTTTTTTTTATTAATTAACAGTCTCTTGTTTGTGTGCATGGACGTATATGTGTGTTATAGATATATACACACTAGAGCTACGTGATGTATAGATCACATTTTCTTTATTCAGCTGTCAACAGATGTTTAGATTGCTTGCGTGTTTGGCTATTGTGAACAACTCTCTGCTTGTTAAATATTGAAATTCGCCCCCGCGATTGGCAGTCAGCTGTGCCCCCAGGCCCCTGAGAGCCCACACCATCCAGGTCGTGCTTCGCCCCCAGCGGTCTTGCCTGTACGGCGCGGAGCCTCTGGGGCTATGCCCCTGTAGCATCTCTTCGGACCGCTTGGTTCTCTCTCAGCTGTTCTTAAGTGTTCTCCACTGCCACCACCACCACCCCTCCCGGGGTATAGGGCGTACCTGGCATCCAAGAGGTGTGCCCAGATTGCCTGCAGACTGAGAAAGTGGAAAGAGAAGGCAGGGGTACATCAAACAAGCTCGCCGGGTGCTAGGCTAGAGCAGAACCCAGCCCACACAGATGCACGTTATAACTTGCTCAGGCTGACAGGGACCACACAGCTGGTTGGAGTTTAGAGCTTGCGAGCTCCAGAAAAGTGAAGACACTGGGACACATGCATCATGTTATAAATCGAAGGTCCTGGGAGACACAAGGGTGTCAGCCGGGGAATGGAGTGAGAAGGATCTCAACTGAGAGCACCCCTAGAAGGATAGTTGGCAGCCAAATTATCGGCAAGATCGCTTGGCGAGCACAGATCAGAACACAGGGATGACAGACAGTGATCTAGAATTGTGCCATCCCATAGGACAGCCATGGGCCACATGTGGCTATTAAGCCCCTGAAATGTGTCTGGTCCATATTAAGGGTTGCTGTAAGTCTAAAATACATACATATCAGGTCTCGAAGATTTAGTGTGAGGAAACGAATGTAAAATATCTCACTGACAATTTTTTGTACTGCGTACATGCGAACGTAATAATACTCGGGGTACATTGTGCTAGATAAAATAGATGATTAAAATTAATTGTAATTAATCAGTTTTACCTGTTTCTTTTATCATGTAACCACTAGTGGGAAATGCTAAATGTCACATGTGGCCCACATTTGTGATGGGCGTTGCATTGCTGTTGTCTGGTGCTGGTTAGAAGAATATTCCATCAAATCCTAGGTGAGACCTGAAGGGATGCCACACCCAGCCACAGAGAAATAATTACACCTAGTCTCCTCAGGACAGGGCCGCATGAAGACAAACAGATCTCTCCCTCTCTTACCTCCCTTGGCCAATATGGGTATGTCCTTAAAAAATGTTTGTACCACTAATTTCACTATTCTAGATCAATCTTCCTATTGGACTCAAGAGATTTTGTCTCCAACCCTCTCAGAGTTGGAGGCGCCATGTTTGTAGCTCTTTTGTCGTATGGCTCGCATGCTCCCTCGAGCCTCACTTGGGGCTAGGCTGAAAATTCCTGGTTACACTCCAGTCAGTGGCCAGATTTCCTGGGAAGAGGGAACAAAGGCCATGAACACACTTAACTGTAGCATTTTCCACTTGGCCTTATTTGTGTGGTGTCTGAGCCCTTCAGAGGACAGGCTTCCTTGGAAGACAGGACAAAGACCCAACTTTCTCCTCCAGAAGATAGCTTTGAGCCTAGAACACCATGGCATTCCATGAATGCCCTCTGGACGATGAATGAACGTGGAGTGTCCCTCTTTCAAGGGACATGTGGGGTCAGGATGTGATGTTCTCCTTGGTGTTAGCCTCAGAGAATAACATCTTCTAAACACCTAAATTTACATTAGTAGCTTCTTTACATTTTCTACCTTAAAAATCAACTTCTATTTTCATCCTTTCTCACTGCTTAGGTGATCCACAACTATCATCTGCGTTGCATAAAATAATAAATCTTGTTTGTCCTGATGTGTACAGTAATAAATCTCATGGCTTCTTACTGTCACCTCAGCAGCTTCAGGGTGGCCCCTGTGTTGGTGACTGAACCAGGGCCACTGGCCAACACGTCTCCTTTGATCTCAACTATGCCTTTGTGGCCTGAGGCATCTTTCCTAGGCTGTTCTCCAGGTGCAGGCATCTGGATTATGTTTCTACTTTATCAGGGTGGACTGAACATGATATTCTGCATTCAAGTTAACTTGGCCAAGAGAATGACTTCTGTTTGTCTGTTTTCCCCTGAAATCCCATTTGAACACTGCTTGACATGTTGCTGGCCATTCAGGCTGCAGTGGAGTATGGGGAGCCGTGAGTGATTGCCTGAGCACTTCTTTCTTGGTCCTGCCTCTCACTTTGAGTAAGTCCTTGGTCTCACCTAGATCAGCTCAGGGCCGTGGTCCCATTGGTAGAATGTGGCTGGGTTTTCCCATAGGGAGTTGACCACTTAGGTAGTAACTACTCATCTTTCCCCATCTTTCTCAAGGCATAAGTGACAAATAAAAATTGTCTATGTTTAAGGTATGCAACGTGATATATGTATGTCTTATGACATAATTGATGCAATCAAGCTAATTAGTATATCCATCACTTCACATAGCTACCATTTTCCTTGTGGGTGTGACAAGATCACTTACGACCTACCTTCTTAGCGAATTTCAAATACACAGGTCAGTATTACTAACTCTAGTCACATTGCTCTGTGTTAGGTTTTCAGAACTTACTTGTCTTGTAACTGAAGGTTTGTATCACTTGACCAACATCTCCCCATTTTCCCCAACCCCAAGTCCCTGCAACCACCATTCTAGTCTTTGTTTCTAAGAGTCTGACTATTTTAGATTCCACATATAAGTGAGGTCATGCAGTATTTGCCTCTCTGTGTCAGGCTGATTTCACATAGCATAGTATTCCCTAAGTTCACCCATGTTGTCCAAAATGGCAGGATTTCTTTCTTTTTTTAAGGCTTTATTTTATATATTTAAAATATAAACATATATATGTTTTGTATATATACATATATAACATATATGTGTTTACATGTATTCACATGTGTGTGTGTGTGTGTGTGTGTGTGTGTGTGTATTACCCTTTCCTTGTCCTTTCATCCATCAATGGATACTTAGATACTTTCCATATCTTGGCTATTATAAATAATGCTGCTATGAGCATGGGATGTAGTCATCTCTTGGAAGTACTGATTTTGTTTCCTTTGGGTAAATACCTAGGAGTAGGACTGCTAGATCATAAAGTAGGTCTATTTTTAATTTTTGAGGCTCCTCCATATTGTTATCCATAGGGACTATACCAATTTACATTTTTACCAACAGTGTGCAAGAGTTCCCTTTTCGCCACACCCCTACCCACACCTGTCTGTAACAACTTGGTGAGCACTGGCCATGTCCTGGGTGCTGTGCTGAGATGCGCAGTCCTAGCTTTTTTGCCCCTGTGCAGTTCCCCTCCCCAGTGCTCCCTGAGAATGCATCACCCTTCTGTAATTCATATCTACCATTGGCCTTCTTGCCAGCCCAAAGAGCTCAGAATCATCTGCATACTTTCTTGCTCCCTCCTCCAGACCACTTACACAAAACATTAAATAAAACAAGTCCTAACACCAGTGCTAGGGAAATGCCCCCAGCTCCACTCCTCCATGCTGAAACGTGTCTTTTTCTGTCTCTAAGCTGGTTCCTTCTCCATGGTCAGACTGCCCAAAGTCCCACAGTGACTCATTATTTTTAAATGCCTTTTCATGTAGAACCTTGTCAAAGGCTTTTGGAAAAATCTAAATGGCTAAGAGGTAGGCACCAAGCTAGGAACCAGGAGACCTGAATTCTAGTCCTGACTATCCTCGGTTTACCACTAAACTTTGGGCAAGACCCAGAACAGCGCGCGCCCCCCTCCTCTCCAGTTTCTTCATCAGGGAAATGAGAACAATGATGCTAGTTGTCAGTATCATAAATATCTTAAAACCATCCGATGGGACGACGTTATTTAAGAATGCTGTACAGGGTAACAAGCAAAAATATAAGGGATCGTTATTGGAAAATTTACAGCAGCCGCATCTTCATTCATATGCATGATTCTCTCCCACAAGAACGGTAGCAGGTGCAGACAGGGTTCCTCCCACTCTCCTACGGTGATGTTGGCTTAACATCAATGACTTCCCCTTCTTGAAGTGATGCGGGTTTATACAACCAAACGAAACTTGATTCAACAGGCACTGGTGTAGTACATAAACACACGGAGGCATGGACAGAATCGGTCAGACCTTGGAAAGGGTTGAGGCCATGCCATTCACTAGCTGTGTGACCCTGAGCAAGTTATTAAACCTCTCTGTGCTTCAACTGTAAGTGGGATAATATTAGTACTTACTGAGCAGAGTTAGGTAGTTTAAATGGGAAGCTGGTAGGTATAGAACGCCAGCACGAGACCTGACCCACGGTAGTCACTCCGCTATTAGCAGTTCTTGTTGCTATCTTTTATGTGAGGCCAAAGCAGCCAGCAGCTGGATCATTCTGCCTAAATTTTGTGATCGTCCATCATTTAGCCAGTCCTACCACAAGCTCCTTTTAGTCAAGATCTTTGTAAGATTCTTTCAGCGGATGGGTGAAATGGATGCTTTCCTTTCTGTTTTCTGAAATAAGTTGAGGACGGGGCAGGGGTATGGGGAGAGGGAACCCTGCCTTTGCAATGACTGATTTCCCACCTAGACTGAGTGTGGAAGGGGGTACAATAACCCTATCCTGCCTCCCTGGGGAAGGCCCGTGAAAACTTGCCCTAGGTGTTCCCTGGTCCATCCCTCTGTCCCCACCCCCACTCATCTGGTTTCCTCTGATGTCCACCGACATCCACCACATCGCCTTGTGCTAAAGAGCAGGGAGCTGGGGCCCAGTGATAAAGAAGGTTGATAAGGCACTGAATCCAGTTTCCCCTGGGGATCAGACGATGGGCACCACCTGGGACGCATATCCATCAGAATTCCTTGGGGGATCCTGATCCTGCCGGCAGCCTGGAGGGGCTGGAGACCAGCCAGAGTGCTCAGTGTCACTCTTGTCACTCTCCAGAGGTGACTCACAGCTGGGGTGCAGCCTGACTGGGCTGGGGGCTAAGGCCATCACCACGCAGACTTGGGTAGTAATCCCAATGGGTTTTGCATGAACTCTCATTTCATTCAGATGAAGGAAGGGCCTGGCCAGGATGGTCATCTGGTGGCATGGGGATGGGCACAGAAGCAGGTGGGCTATTGGAATCAGAAGCATTTTGATTTTCAGAGCTAAAAGTATTCTCTTTCTATGCCTTTATTAGTTTTTTGTTTGTTCTGTTTTCATGAGCTTCATGAGAAATCAGCAAAAGGAAGCTTTAGCTGCGTTCATTTATTTCTTCGTTCTTAAAATAAATATTTGTCAAGCTCGAGTATTTCAGCGTCAAAATCAGGAATGACTGGCAAAAGCCTCTGGCATCGTATAGACCAGAGACAGACACTGACCTCAGCCCCCTGCCTTTATCTAGGTGGCACGCCCCAGTGAATGAACGTGAAACCCACCAAGGAACAAGGTCTCATGTAATGGGGTCGTAAGGAAAAGCGTGGACTTTGGAGTCGAACTGAATCCAAATTCTGTCCCCAACTTTTATAGCTCAGGCTAATTGTTTACTGCACCTCTGTCTCATTTTCCTCGTTGTTTGTATCAGTACAGCAGTTAAGACTTTTGATGTTGCAAAAATGCCTTTTTATTCTTTTAACAATAAGGAAATAACTTGAGTAACTAGAAAGTCCTGACGGAGGGCAGGCTGTGGGATCATTTTGATTCAGTGACTCAGGGACATCACCAAAGACTAGTTCTTTGTCTTTGTATGTAAACCTTTCCTGGCTTCAGCTCTCCTCTTTATGACAAAAGGGCTGCCAGCAGCTCTTGGAGTCAGCTGTTTCTTTGATGTGCTGAGGGTGAGGAGCAATCTCTCTTCCCTGATCACAAAACACTGTCTGTCCCTGCTTTGCCCTGGGTACATATGTTGATTGACTTGGGCCTGTTTTCTTTAATCATTGCGGCAACAGAGTGAGATGAAACTGAATTGCTCGTGCCCATCATGGAGCACCGCCCGCCCCCAGGGAAGCAGGGGGTGGGTCCAGTCTTGCCTCTAAGGTGGCAGAGGGTGGAACAGATGCTGGAGAGACCATGCACGTCAGGACAAATGACCACTAACCCCACAGGACTTAGAGGGTTACACCAATAAGGAATTACATGCAAAACCATTTCTTAGTGCCTGACATCTAGGAAGGGCTTAAAAGTCGTGCTTTAGAGGAAAACAAACAGAGCCTGGAACAAACCTAAAAGCAAACACACAAACTGCAAAATAACCTAGTGTCGGAGTTCAGTGAATTCAACAGAAACGAGAGGCAGCAGACTTTTCAGATGAATTGATGTCATCCGTTGGCATTAATGTGGTGTCCCTTCTGTAATTTATTTTCTCTGAATAACTTCTCTTCTCCTTGATACCATGAGGGGTTAAAAATTAAATAGTAAAAATTACAAGTAAGTGCATAATGGGAATATATAGAATATAACTTTTTTCTTTAGTTTCATTACTGAAACCTCTAAAATTACACCACGGGTACCTCACAGAGTCTTATACAAGGGGCGTCTAATCAAGTTTGGTGATCCCCTAGCTATTGCCTCTCCCTGTGTCCCTCCAGATATTTGGTTCTGACTTCAGTGGGTGGCATTATAAGTACTGGGAAGTGATTGTGTCGAATCTATGAGCCCAGACTTGTAATGATTCTGATTCTAGAGACCTGAACCAGCACCCCAGGTCAACTGAGCACCACGCAGCATTGAGAAACCCCCATCTTTCTAGAATTGGTCCTCCACTATGGGGGGTATGGGCAAAAGTCTCTCCTGGTTGTCTCCACGTTGTCTAAACAGTTCTAGGAAGGCCCGCGAATGAACCAGGGGTGATCTACTCTGCTAAGTGTTCTCGGAAGTTTGGAGATGACTCATGCCCAACATGCATTTTCCTGGAATGCTCACGTCCCCTTCCCTGGGGACATGAATAGAACCTCCAGGAGGTTTGAAGACCTACATCTACTCCTGAGGCTGAAGCAGAAGCTGATAGTTAATGGCCAGAATGAGCCCACCAGTGTGAAACTTCTGGGATTGGCTCCTTGCCTGGTTCCCCCTCAAAGGTGTGGCAATGATAACTGGGTAGCCATCTCAAAGAATCAGCCTACATTCTTACACCCACTTATTTTCTGAAAACAAACCTAGCAAATAATATTGCCTTTCTGTTACACGATGGCCCTCTGATCTGAAGCAGCTTCAGTTACCCATGGTTCACTTAATCCCCAGCCTCTGCTCCCCAGTACCAACCCCATCCTCTTCTCTGAAGACTTTGTGGAGCCTGGTTTGGTCTTCTGCCTTCCATTCTCTCTGCCTTTCCCAGCAGGAGGCCCCTGGGGGGCTTCTATTCAGTGCCCGGGCTCGGCATCATGGAGGCAGAGCTTGCTGCCTCTTCCTTAGCTGTTGGGAGGGTCTCTGGGCTGAAGCTGAACTGTGGGCAGTATAGGATCTGAACTCATATCATCTCTTCTCTCCCTCTTCTCCGCAGATACGGGTGGATGGGCCCAGGGGCAACGCACTCCAGTATGAGACGGTGCAGGTGGTAGAGCCCGGCCCAGTCCTCCGGGATATGGCCTTCTCCAAGGACCACGAGCAGCTCTACATCATGTCAGAAAGGCAGGTAAGGCTCTTGGGCTCTGTTAGACATTTGTCTTATGCTAAGTACTAGCCTGTGGCTCAGTAGAAACCTACAGGAGGCCAGCTGCACAGAGGGCATTGGATTTATTTGGCTCAATGTGTATCTTTTTGGTTATATTGCCTGGGGACTGAGGTTGAGTGCACTGAAAGGGGGAATAAAACATTTAAAATATCAAAACATCTGGGAGTCTAGAACAAATCCACTAACTTCAAAGTGATGGGTGAGTATAGATTCAAGGCCAGCATTTACTGTCTTTTGAAGAAACATGGTACAAATGCCCAATTTTTTTATCCAGATTTCCCTACAGAAAGTATCATCTCCTACCAAGGTCACCCTCTTAGACCCTGGAGGTCTATGATGGGCAAGGATTTGTTGCCCAAACATCTTAGTTGAGGGAACATCATAGAATAGTTCCAAATGGATGGATAGTCCAAACACGGGTCTCTGTTCGTGAAATGAGGTGATACAGCATGTGTTCTGAACCTTTGTATGTACCTATAACTCTAGCACGAAGTTCTGGCAAATTCCATGAGGCCAAGCCGGGCAGAACAAGAGGGTGCAGGGATTACTGTTAACTGATACTGAGTAGGAAGTAGCAAAGTTGGGCTTGTTTCTGGAACTCAGCTGAGTACTAAGTTCTTCAAGGGTCCTTGGCCTAGACCAGGACTCAGACGCTGTAGACCAGCGTCTACAGCAGGCAAAGGTATACATATCACCTTGAAAATTCCACATATTTAAGAGTATGTCTTGGAGTGCCCTAATTTCACAGCCCAGAGTGTTCCGCCTTGGCAAGACACGCCCATCTCAAGAGTGGATTAGCACCGCCATGCCTTCCCCCTCTCCTCTCTGTGTGGGGTGGGTCATTCCCAGGAGCTGTCCCTCCAGTCCATAAATATGTATGTGACACAGGCAGCAGCCATGAGGGGCAGATCCCATCTCTTATTCATCTTCATTAGCGAGGCCTGAACTCCCCAGAGGACCTTGCCGACAGAGTCTGGATTGTTCCGCCTGTCCCCTCTCTGCATAGGGAAGGAGATGAATACCACATTATACCGCCCCCAGGGCTTGTGTATTATGCGTTGGCAGCCCACAGCAGCCCCACCCTCCCTAAGAGCATGATGACATCTTCTCTTGGTGTGGGACTCCCCACCCAGCCACACTGGGACCCATTGTGGTGCCTTCATTGAGGCTGCCCTGGCTTGGGGATTGCCCGATGTGGGGCTGACAGAGGAACATTTGACCCCAGGAGCCAGGATAGTGTCTGAGGCAGCTCCTTTGCTCTCCTTTCTTGCACTTTCTCAATGGAGCCCACACTCCCCACTCCCTGCCTACTTTTGAGGCTCTAGACATGGAGGGGAAGTTAGCTTTCCTCGGTAGAATGACTCCTTTGGAGAAGACCCATTGCCTCCACAAAGCATGACCTATTTTAGGATTTCTTACCTTACCTGAAAACCAGGATCTCTCAACCTGGAACTTTATCTAAGAACTTCCAAAGATGGAAAATATAAGCCATGGGGAGCCCCCTCTGATAACAGAGATGGGATTCTGAGCTCCTTGTCCTCCTAATTCTGCTTGCCCGAGAGAGGTCCATGGTCAGTACCTACCCAAGCTTGGAGAATGAGGCATGATGGGAGCTCTGGATTGTAGGAAAAGAAAGGAAGGCAGGAATGGATGGGGTCAGGGCATTCATCCTCTCTGCGGCTGCTCTTCACTGAGATGGAGGGCAGCCTGCCATCAAAAATAAAGTCCCAAGGCCCCTGACAGCTGGCCCAACACTGGTCTCCAGTGGGTTTGCCCATTCTCTGTGGGGAGCGGCAGTACAGCACAACGGTTAAGTGCACAGGCTTTGGTGTCAGAATGTCCCAGCATGAACCTTAGCTAAACCATGTACTAAGCATGATCTCAGGCAAGTTCCTTAACCTCTTTAAGATTTAAGGTTCTCAACTGCTGCATAGAAGTAATAATAACATCCCATAGTGTCCCAAGGATCAAACGACATAGCACATGTAACAGGCATGAACCAAGCCTGGCACGGAGTAAGGGCTTGGTAAATGGAGGCTCTTGTTCTCATGACATTGCAACAAGATGTCTGGACATTGACCATATTTGAAATCAGGCAGGTGGTGGTATCAAGATTCTGGGTGACCTCTCAGGTATGGAGCTTAACAGTTCAGGTCAAGACTGAGGTGGGCCAGGAGCAGGGATTCAGTCCCAGTGGAAAGCCAATCAAGAACCCACAGGCTGCCTTGTTGGCTGAGCATACCAAGTAGAGCTGGGGCCAAGGGCAGCTCGGTAAATGCACTAGGGATATTCCCGCCACTGTCAGCTGGTGGGTTGGTGTCAGACATGCTGGGTCAGGATGCTTTGCTGGGTAGAGTCTACCGGTTAGTCTCTGTATGCTCAGCTGTGATGTGGGCTCTGTCTGGAGGACACCTCCCTTTCTCATCTGGCGAATTTTGCCTTGTCCTTCAAAATTGAGCTGTGCTGTCCCCATCTACAATGAGTGATTACTGACGTCTGCTTAGACACCTCTTTGGTCATACCCAGGGCTGGCTTTCTCTTCTTGTCTTTCTCGCCTACCAGACTGTCAGCAACTTGGGGGCAGCTATGTCTTCTTCGTCTAAATCTCACTTAAGGGGCCTTTGATAATTATCTGATGAATGAATGAATAAATTATTGATTGTGTCCCATTGTCATCACGGACCCAGAATTGGAAAAGAGGGACTGATACAAATTCCATTTCACATTTCTTAATTCCCAAGTTCAAACTTACATATAATTATGAGACTACCGTTCAGGCAAAGGAAGTATCTCTCAAACTTTGGTTATCTGTTCATCCCTGCTATAACGTTTACCCTGTCCTGAACTATTTTTTGCTCTATGTTTTTATTTAAGTAAACCTACTTACCCTAAATAGCCTTCTTTAACTGTCTCTTAAATAGAACTATTATAGATCGGATGTGCCAGTCATATATACCTAATAGTGATATTGTGGCTTATAAGAAGAACATACATTTGGTCTTCATGCCCATTTCTGCCACTGGGCTACCAGAACCCTTGGAATTTCCTGAGTGATGAGAGCAATGGAGAATCTTTTATTTATAATATTTGGTCTTTTGTCCTCAGTTCCTGAAGTCTTCAGGAGCCAAAAAAATGAAATGGGTGTCTTGTTATTTGTAATAAGCTCCTTCCAACCACCACTGAATTTATGTTAATTAGGTGACTTTTGGAAATCCCCTA
Source organism: Enhydra lutris kenyoni (assembly GCF_002288905.1). Classification (NCBI taxonomy): domain Eukaryota; kingdom Metazoa; phylum Chordata; class Mammalia; order Carnivora; family Mustelidae; genus Enhydra; species Enhydra lutris. The sequence goes on from NW_019154111.1 coordinate 10,600,621, forward strand.
AAGAAGAGGGGAGGGGTTGTTGGTTGTCAGGGGAGCCAGTCATGTGATTAGAGGGTCGGAAAATGTAAGGATGGTGTAACTAGTAGAGTCAGAGAATGGAGTGGGGTGTGTGTGTGTGTGTGTGTGTGTGTGTGTACATGTGTATGCATACCAATGTTATGTATTTCCTGGCTCTGTGACCACAGACAAGTTACTAACCCTCTCAGTACCATATTTCTTCATTCAATATGAACAAATATTGAGCACCTGCTGTGAGTCAGCCACTCTCCAGATACTGGAGATTCAGTGGGGGATGAGATAGACAAAATCCCTGGCCTGATAGTGCTTATATTTTAGGTAGAGACTCAGACCATGAATGAGTCAATGAACAAATGCTGAATGTCAGGGGATGGTGAATGCAATGATAAACTTAACAGACTCTGTGGGAATAAGGTGGTGGCCGGGAACATGGTGGAGGATGCTCTTTTCAAGAAGGGTGTCAGAGAAAGCCTCCCAAGAAGGGAACCGTTCAGCAGAAAGAAGGATAAGGCCAAGTGGCAGGAGGCAACTGGGAACAAATCCTCCTCCAGGGAGAAGGAACGGCTAGCTCAGAGGCCACGGGAGGCAAACGCATACTCGGTGTTTCCGGGGATCCAGAAGGACTGCCTTGGAACGGGGAGTGGATGGTGATAGGTGATGCCCTGGGAGAGATCCCCCACACCTCAGTTTGTGGTCTGTGAAACGGGAATGTAGTAAATGGTATCGCTCTCCTAGGGCACTGATGAAGACCAAATGAGATAATGCCTGTGGAAAGAGCTTGGCTCGGCATATAGAAGTGAGGGAACCTCCAACGTACTATGATTTTTACAAATTGAATAATTCCAACCCAGGATATTATTTCCTCTATTAGGAGTATGCGAGTTCCTCTTTATGTCTCACCCAGCGAGGCTTTCACTTTCCATACACACTTCTCCTCGGTGTGTTGGAGTGAGTGTACAGCTGGATATCTCCATAGAATGCGTCCGTGCATGTGTGTGTGTGCGTTCATATGTGTGTGCACGTGTGTGTTCATTTGTGTGCATGCTTCTCTCTGTGTGTGCATGTGTGTGTTTTTGTGTGTGCATGTGTATGTGTTTCTGAGTGTGTTTGCATGCATGTGTGTGTTTGTGTGTGTGCATGTGTGTTTGTGTGTGTGCATGTGTGTGTCTGGGTGTGTGTGCATGCATGTGTGTGTGTGTGTGCATGTGTGTGTTTCTGAGTGTGTGTGTGTGCATGTATGTTCTGTGTGTGCATCTGTGTTTCTCTGTGCATTCATGTGTGTGTTCACGTGTGCACGTGCATGTGCACATGCACACACACACCTCCTCCTGCGTCTGTCCCCGCCCACATGTCTCCCATCGGCCTCCTTCCTGCTCTGTACGGACCTGCATGTATGTACATGGTGTGTATTTACTACGACTCCCGCGCTCCCAAGGGAATGTCAGTACACACCACAGCTGCTGTGATGAAAACCTGCCAGAGCGAGGGGAGGGAAGTGAGAAAAAATGTCAGTGAGGCAGATGAATGAGGAGATGAGGCGGCAGAGCTGGGCTGTCCTCGGAGGCCCTGGAGCAGCTCCCCACCAGGGAAGAAGCAGCTGTCCCCCACGCGAGGCTAGTCTCCTCGCTAGGCCCCAGAGCAAGTGGCAGATTCAGCATCTCGGCCACTTCACGCGGCTGCCCTCCCCTGCCTGAAAGCCAGAGACCTCAAACACTCGCTTCTGCTCTGGAGATACCCATGCGCTGTGTCTGGGCCAAAGCCATCCTTCATGGCGTTCTTGGTTTCACTGACTCCTGTGACAGTGGGTCTTCCAGGGGACACTCCCAAGAGCTAGTGACACTCAGTCCTAGCTGTGATCCTGGACAAGATACCTGTGGGGGCCGAGGACGTGGGTCTGGAGGCAGGTCCACCTGCTGCTCGGAGTTCCTCGGAAGGCAGGGCCAGCTGGGGCAGCTCTGCTTGGCTCCTTCCAGCATAAGCCAGCAGCCAAGTAGCGAGGGCCTTCTTACTTTGTAAACCACTGCCCGGGCCTGATTCATTCATTCACTGAACATAGGTTCCCTAAGCATCTGCCAGGGGCCAGGAGCTCGCTATCCTAGGCCCTAGGGACAGATGTGTCAAGTAGGGGCTTGCAGTTTTCGCAAGAGGACACAGCAAAGAAGCAGCCATCATCCCGGATAAATCACATAGTATGTTTTGGGACGAAAGGAAATGGGGCAGAGTAAGTGGGGTCTGAAGACCTCGTCAAAGCAAGAGAGTTGTCGTTTTCAGCAGTGGTCAGAGAAGTCTTCCCAGAGTGGCACAGGTGTACAAAGGAACAAACAGAGGAGGCTTGGTGACCTACTCCTTTCCTTGGTCTTCATGTTTCTTTTCAAGCTCCGTGCTCGGGGTTGTGAAGCAGAGCTGGTCCAGTGCGCCTGTTGGGATGGGACTGGTGAGAGGGGCCCTTTGTGACTGGGATTTTTACCATGTTGACATTTGCCTGGGGAAGTTCGGTTCAAAGGGAAGGTGGTACTGTGGTCCAAGCCAGGTTCACGCCACTTGGGGCTGGGATCCCGAACTGTATGGAGCCTCTGCTGGGACCCACTGTGTGATGGGGGACCATTACTGTTTCTTTGTGCCTCAGTGTCCCTCCTATCCCCAGCCTGCCTCCCAGGGTGTTCTGAGGGCAGCCCATGTGAAGTCTGGCAATCTCAGGCATCTGCAGACCTCATCTAACATAAGTTCAGCCGCGGAGATGGTTTCTGTCCCCGCTGGGCTCCTGTGAGAACGATTCTGGTCCTCTGGGCTCTGGATCCAGGGCAAGCCTCTCCTCAGTTCCGTTTGAGGTGACAGGACCATCTGGTGTCATTCTTCCCACCCCTGCAGGGGACAGGGCTATATGATGCCATTTGTGTCTGGATGGCTGACACTGTGAGAAGCCCATTTGGACGTTTGCTCCTGGCACCCAGACCGGGCTATTCTGATAGCTCCTGGGAGAGGGAACGCAAAGCAGGGCCCTAAGAGTGAATGGCAGGAAACAGAGCTGTCTCAGACACTCAAAAAAAGAGGAAGGCTGTTGCGGTGTTTCACTGGAGGTCACTCAGATAGAAGCCTTCCCATTTGTCTGGAGCTGATCCAAAAGGTTCCAGCGTGCCCTCACTGAAATGCTCCCACTTCTCACTTCCTTCTCTGTAAGGCAGAACATCTCCATTTTACTGTCGCAGTACTGGAGGGACCCAGCCTCCTACACTCCCCAGGTGCTGGGACCCTGGCTTCCCCCTAGCATCACAAAACCCCAGAACTGGAAAAGCCTTCAAGGCTTGTTGGGGACACCTCTCTACTGCAGCCTTTTCCCTGTAGGACTGAGGAGCCAACTGAAACCCAGTGAATGGCTTGGCCGGCGTCACACAGCACAGTGGCCAGGGAGCCAAATGAACACTCAGTCATTTCCTCCTGTGATGTTTTCTGTAGCCCCTCTTCTCATGAGGGACATAGAGCTCTCCGTGGGGGCAAGAGACAATCTTTATCTTCTGGTCCTGTCCGTGGAAAACATACACCTGACTCCTTAGGCTCCAAAATGAGCCTGAGAAGGCAAAAGGGCTCGCTAAGGGTTGAGGGCTGAATGGGGAGGTGGGGGCGACAGTAGGAGCCCAGAACTGCCCTGTAGCCCCGTATATGCCTTGGCTTAATCTGCCTTAATTCCAGCCTGGTGGAGGTTGGGACAAGAGCTGTCTTACAACATCTATCCTGAGCCTCTTGAGGTACATGAGGCCCCAGACACAGTCAACCCACCCCACAGAAAGAGTAGGCAGGGGAGCCCCCTCCTTTTCCAACAGACAGGTTTCCAAGTGGTCACTCATGTAGGCATAAAATCTCTAACACCTGAATGTGATTGAGTCCAGTCACCTCCCCAAGAGAGAAAATGACAGTGGCCTGACATTTGTCAGATGGGGTGACTCGAAGGCAAAAATGTATGTAGGAGGGAGCGCACAGGGTGGTCCCGAATAGGCCATGAACTTGGGTTTCCATCCAGACCCTTTGCACACTCACCAGCCCTGCCCCCGGACCAAATCTCTCATGCAGGTGGCACTTTGATTTCTTCATGTGTCCAATGCAAATGATAATGACCACCTTTCAGGGCTTTTAGGACGAAAGGTGAGCTATGTAAAGGGCCTAGCATGAAGTAGGCTTTCAGGAACTTGTGGGAGCTCTCTCCTTCATTATCATCATTATTATTCCCACTTTAGTAGCTGAAGGCCGGTTCAGCTCTGGGCACCAGCTCCCCAGGACAGCCTGTCACACATGCCCCCTGTCCATTTGGAAGCCCCTTGGACAATACTAAGCCTGAGCTTTCCCTTTTTACTTGCTGATGCTGCCCTCTGGGAGACTGAAGAGCCAGGAGCCTGTCCACCCTAGTTAACAGAGCTGGGCAGTCTCTGTGGCGCTGAGTGGGTTTTCCTCTGTTACTTCCTCTGCAGGGAAGGAATTTTAGTGTGTTTGAGCTGGACTTGAGGTTATCACGGACTGGGCACCTGAATTCCCTTCTGGCTCCTCATTCATCAGGTCTCCCAGGGCAGACAGGGAAGGCCTCATCCTTGCCCTCATCTCTGAACACTGGAAGAGCTAGTATATAGAGGTAGGGCAACAGGGGAACGGGGGAGGGGGTGGTGCAGGAGGAGGACTAGGAGAGGCAAAGGGCAGGTGATTAGGGAAACACCTTTGCAGCTCCTAATCCTGATCTCCATTAAGCATGTGTCTCCGGCAATTGCCTTGACAGTCACATCACCTCTCCGCTCGGTGTCTGCATCCTGAGACCGTCGGGGCACTCAAAGTGCCATTTTAAGGACAACTACCTATAATATTCCACTTAGCAACATGCGAGGGGAATCCAACAGCATGGGAAAACAGGGCCAAGGGCTGCTGCATCTCTGCCCCCTTCCAGGTCCTTCTTCCCACCATGTGTGCTTAGCAAGTGCCCACTGCATGCCCTCCCAGCCCAGGCGGTGCCACAGTGTAGAATCAAAAAGAGCAGAAGGAACGCACTGTTCTGGGAGTCTCTGTGAGGCCTAAGCTGGGAGCAGACTCCAGCCTGCAGCCTGAAGGACACAGTCTCCTCGTGCACCTGGGTGGGTATCATGGGGACTCTGGTCTAAAGGCCAGAGCTCTTGGGGTATTTCCCAAAACGGTTCTCAATTCTGCGGGTACCACTCAGCTCCCATCTCCTCTTAGCTAGGGCAGGTGTGGACGAAAACTGACTCCCACCACCCTAGCCCACTCCCCTGCCCTCTAGGGATAGCACCTGAATGGAAGTGGCTCAGTTCGGTGAGACTGATTGACTGGTGCTTGAGTTCTGCTGAAAGAGAGGCTGGGAATATCAGATACTTAAGCGAACTGTGTTCTCAGTTTGAATATTGATGAGACATTTTCAAAAGTAAATAGATGCATGTTAATTTGTGCCATTGTTCAAGATGACTAGTTGGCATTAGTGATGCCACAGGACTTTACCAAATGCAATACAAGCATAAAAGGAAAAATTACGAATGGCAGAATTATATCTGATCCGAGTCCCTTAAGTGCATGTCAGATATTTTGCATAGACAATGGAGACATGAATTTGAAACTGACTCAAAGACAATGCCATCATTTCAAGGAAACGCATAATGGTTGAGGGGGAGGCTATCTGGATATTTATTTAAAGTCATGCACAACAGAGAAGGACTGGAGAAGCAAGCGTAGAAATAGGTATGTCCTCCTTAGAAAGGATTCCAAGCGGGTGCTGAAGTTTACCAGGTTCCCTGCGGGATGATTTGAAGGAAGGTCAGAGCGGCAGCTGGAACCACCAGCCCTCATTTTTGGTTCTGGCTCTGCCACTTTCTACCTATAGGATCCTAGGCTAATTATTTAATCTCTGGATACCTTCAGTTTCTCAACAGGAACACCTGTAAGTGCCCACCACCTGGGTGGTTACAATGAGTAAACTAGAAAGTGTATTTAGCACAGTGCCTGGCATAAAACGAGGGCTCAATAAATCTTAAGTTTTCCTCTTTATTGTCTTCAGTATGCTGGTCTAGTAGAATGGTGTCTGCATTTTATTTTTAAAAATTTCGCCCATCCTGGGGCACCTGGGTGGCTCAGTGGGTTAAAGCCTCTGCCTTCGGCTCAGGTCATGATTCCAGGGTCCTGGGATCGAGCCCCGCATCAGGCTCTCTGCTCAGCGGGGAGCCTGCTTCCCCTCCTCTCTCTCTGCCTGCCTCTCTGCCTACTTGTGATCTCTGTCTGTCAAATAAATAAATAAAATCTTTTAAAAAAATAATTTCGCCCATCCTATTTTTCCTCCTGTCATTCATAAACTCGCTTCCGTCTCCTCCGAGGCATGTCAGACCCTGGTGCTGGGTGGCCTGGGCCGCAGAGAACAGAGCAGGTGGCTTCCATTGGCCACAACTCCCCTCTTCTGCCACCCCACAGACTGGGTACACAGCTCTCGCCAGAGCTGTGGTCATTGACTGTGCCCAGATAGCTTCCTCGACACACTGTCTCTGGCAGGAGTCACGACTTACACCAGAGTTTACCTGCAGGGGGATAGGAAAGGCCCCTCAAGGGAAAGTCCTACTGTCCCGAGGCCACCTTCATCCACAAGGCTTGGAGAGAAATACTAGTCTCATTAACGTGAAGGTGTCTCAGGTCACAAGCAATAGACACATGAGGCATGACAGGTGAAGGAGGCCCCCCACCTGTCCCTTTGCCTCGTGATGGCTTTAAGCACAAATTAGTTGAGGATTACCCAAATATTCAGAATCAAAGTTCGGCAGGACATTTCTTTTTTTTTTTTTTTTTTTAAGTGTTTTTTTAAGTTTTCTTTGGTCAAATATATTTGGAGAAATCTGAGTTAAGCAGGTATCTTAGAACATTTGGTGTGCTGATGAGTATTAGAAGTCTCCAAGCTGGGGGTGAGGTGGCAAATTTGGGAACGTGCTATCTCCCAAGCTCATGTGACCACACAATTCATTTTATCGGAAGTTCCCAGAGCAGCTGGTGGAGTATGGATCCTTCACTGGAAAAAACACTTCACTTTGATCTTTGCCACCTCTTCTGGTCTCCTCTCCCTAATCGCTGGTGGTGATCTGCCCGGCTCTAGCCTCGCCTTGGCCTCTATTCTTTTATGCTGTTCCATCTCTAGGCATGGGCTGAATTCAGTCTCGACTCTCCTGAGGTCAGGAAAGGAGGGTTCTTTGGATCCGAGTCTCAAGTTTACACTTGGACCTCAGGTTACTTTTCTTCCCTTGCCGCTCACTGACCTCTGGCTTGCTGGGGCTCACTTGCATTCCCTCCTCTATCCCAGGTGCCTAGAGCCCTCTTCAGCTCTGAATTTAGCCCCGGCCTTAATTGACAACTCATTGTCCTTCTCTGAAAGCCACCAATTTTATTAAAATTATTGAAATCCTGCCTCTCACCTACTGTTCCCATTCAAAGTTATACATTTGGGATTGACCGAATTAATGTATCCTATCATTTTACATCTGCTCAGATGGTTCTTAATTGAGGGGTCATTGTTTATTTTCAGATATTTATTACTCTATCTTCAACAATTAAATAAGTGTTGATAACCTGATATCCCTCAATTCACATGATTTAGAGATTTATATTTATATTTATTTTTCATTGTTTTGTTCCAGAACACCAAAGACCTAAAACCACAAATTCTAAACCACTGAGCACCCTTTTTGCTTGCCTAGTGTAGTGGCACTAAAGTGCACTTTGATGCAAAGAAGGACAAAGAATGATCCAATGGGACAAAGGAAGAAACCACTTAGAGCTTCTTTTTTATTTTCTATTTAAAACAAGAAGTTAGGCTTTGCTCATATTTAATATACAGTTGGCACTGGGTACTGTTTACCCTGCCTTGGTCTATATGTCAAGCATCCATGTGTCAGAAAGGCATTGAAGTACATGGGAGCTCCACATCTCCCAGCAGTGATACTGGTTTTCTTACTGGCTGATTCAGTTTCAAGATATTACAACAAGTTTGCAGTTTACATGCAATAGATATCAATATTGTAAAAACAACTCTCGAAATAGAATCTTTACAATTTGAGATGGAAGTAACCCTGAAGTTTTCTTGTACAACCCAGAGGTTTGCTGGTTATGGAAACATAATTAAACACTTTTTCTTTTAAAAGAACTGAAATGTTCCACATTCGCTGATCTTTTCAGGTCTGACAAGCAGCTGTCAGAAGTATGTCACTTTGCCGATAACTTTAAAAAATTAAACACTTCATCTCCCCCCTCAATATAAAGGTAATGCATTAACAAAGTGTTAGAAAGTAACCACTTTCAGGAAGAATTTATAGCATGGGGAGACCATTTTGAAAGAAAGAAAAAAGAACGTTTGGAAATATTTTCATCTTTATGTGATTTTGTTGTTGATAATGAGTAGGTGTGACACTCTAAAAATTTCTATCTAAAAAATTTTAAAACTTGGAGTTTTCTACTTGCCAAACAATCTTCCAAAGGAAGAGTTTCAGAGAGTTTTGACCCATTTAAAAACTATATATATATAAATTCAGCACCTTCCGATTAGTTGAAAGAATAGCTGATTGACATCAGAGAAGATGGAAATCTACCAGCTGAATTTCAACAACAATCTTTGCATAATTGGTGCATGAAACCGAAGAGAAGTACCTTGATTTAGTCAATATAGCCAAAAATGCTCTTTTTGCATTTATGCGTCTTTTTTTATGTGAGGTGTTTTTTCCATCATGACAGCCATGAAAGCAAAGTTTCAAAATAAATTGAACCCTCAACCTCAGAACCCCAAATCCCGAAGTGCTCTCAAAGACTCTTGTAAATAATGAAGCCGATTCTAACATCAGTCCCACCATTTTTAATAATAATTTTCTTGGAGGTCATAAAATGTTTGTATCATTCATTAATAAAATAAAATAAACATTAAAATCTTTATCCCATACCTTCATTTCCTAACGTTCTGTGTAGTTGATAACACAATGATATTAATAAGTAGAGCACGTATAGTATATACGTATATAAACAAATATGTATATCGTAGGTGCATCCTCAAAAAGTTTTTACTACGAGGTACCCAATCATCAATACCCTGTAGACACCCACTGGCTACCAGAGTATGTAAATTTGCAGAAGTTTCTTAAGTTGATCTCATTCAATCTCTAGTCTTCACTTTCCTATCACCTTTGCAACTGTCTTCTCTGTCTTCACAGCTGTTGTTAAGACCCAGCTCGGAAGTCCATAGGGCCCTTTGTGTCTTGGTGCATTGGTGTGGGTGGAGTCAGTATGGTCAGTTTCTTTATCTTTGAGTAATTTACCCAACGTCTCCCAGATTTTTCAAAAGTCCAGATCCCTGAACAGCAGACAGAACATTCTCTCTGGGAGGGATGGTAAAGAATTTTGAGGTCATGCTGACAGATGAGACATTCTGTAGACAAGCAAATTGCACGATCATGGCTGCGGCCATACAAGCTGGCAGGGGATATTTTGTAGTAACTATGGCCAATATGATGGTGGATCTTGAGAACTGTTCTAATAGACATCAGTCTATCCGTCTAGAGTTAGCCTTTGCTCATTATGTCTCCCATTTCCCATTCATCTTTCCTTTGTCCCATTCCTTCCTTTCTCTCATTTTTTGGTATTCCTCTCACCTTCCTCCTTATTTTTTATCTCAGTCTCTTTTCTTACTTTTCTCCACATTCACCTTCCATTTTCCTGATCGTTGAGGAGGGAGGGAGAACTGGAATGGGGTCAGGCCTGTGTTTTTCAAACTGCCGGTCATGACACATTAGTGGATCGAGAAATCAATTTAGTGGGTCATGAAATCAATTTAAAGGGTCATGACCAGAATTTTTTTTTTTAATGGACTAGAATAAAATCGAAAAGAACAGTGTCCATCAAGCACGGTAAGGATAAGTACTATTTGTGAAACTATATGTGTGTGTGTGTGTGTGTGTGTGTGTGTGTGCGCGCGCGCGCGCTCTGGGTTGCATTGTAAAGCGTCTCTTGCCGTGAGTCATGGTCAAAGTGAAAGCCATTGGTCTAGGAATAACATCTTGCATGTACTGGCAATAAGTTTACTTAAGCTTTGGGCATCCAACTCACATTTCAGGCAGTGCTGATGACATCATCTAGCCTTCTGCTGGTTTTTATCCAAGTAGTTTCTCAACTTCAACAATTTGGCAACCACGGCTCTTTGCTGACAGTTTAGTGTAGCAGCTGTGGGGTAATGGAAAAGGCATTGGACACAGAGTAAGGCTAACTGGAATCAAGTTCATGACCCACAAGGTCTTGATTATTGAGTCTTAGTTTTCCCATTTGTGGACCATCAATGCATTCTAACCTGTTATTTCATTATGATTCACTTGGCAATGAATGTATTTCTATAGCTCACTGGGGTGAGAGTGGTGCCCTCATAACCAGAGAGGGACCAGGAGTACCGTCTTCTCCGGGCATTTCCTGGTTGCTCCAAGGGCTGAAAAGATCAACATGGTAGCACACCTATGGCCTTGGAGCACACCACCACACACCAGTGAGGAAGCACTGTCCAGATGACCATAATGGACTATGTAGGCCTAGAAGTCTTTGTACAAAGACTGCCCAAGACTGCCCATACAAAGATGTCCAAGACATCTATGCCCTTGAGGCGCTTACTATTTAGTGATTGTGTTCACCACCTGCAGTTTGGAAGAGACGCTGGGTGGTACAGGGTCAGTGGAGTCATGATTAGCCTTTCTTTGCAGTGGCCTCCCCTTGTGTAAAGCCTCAACACTCCAAGTTTCTTTTCTGTTTATGGAACTGAACACAGCCCCTAAATCACCTTGCAGTCCTGATATTTCTTAGTTATAAATGTAAACCTGAGTCAAGTCAAGATGAGAAGGGCAGACTCCAATGGTTCTCCAAATGCCAGATCCTGCTGCATTTGCCATGTGCACCGAAGGGAATAAAACTAATTACTACTTTCCTAAAGAGCTGAGCATGGGTGGGTACGCCCTTGAAAGTGGCCAGCAGAAATGCTTCCTGCAAAACATTCTCCCCATGCAGCTGCCTGCAGGTCTCTGCCACAGCCTTTGCTGCCCGAGGACCCCTTCCTCGGGCCATTAGCGAAGAGGCTGGTCATTATTAACTAGCTGGCATTGACGGATGACACCGAGTCTCTTTTGGCCTCATGTGGGCTGGTGGCAGGCACTTAGTTGACCCCTGGAATTCGGAGTTTATTCTGCCATGAAAACAAAGAAATAAATTAGAGGAATGAATAGAAGCCCCTATGGTTAGACAGTAGTTAGAGACAGCTCAGCAGCCTTAGGTGGCCCCCTTCCCAGGGACACACCAGCTGGAACACTCCTTCCTCCTATTCCCTTGGCTGTCACTCCCAGATTCCTGGTACTGCTCCTGTCTAGGCTAGTGAAATGAGGAAAGAGACTCCTGTTCCTCTCTCTCTCTTTCCCCCACTCTGGAGCCTTATGTCTACACAACATCCTGCATATTGGAGAAGATTTAGAAATTCCATGTATGGAAGGGATCCATTCTTTAAACTATGCTTCTATAATAGGTTATATATTCTGAGTACCACAGAAATCTTTCTGCATAGAAAATCACTCTTTGGGGGCACCTGACTGGCTCAGTCAGCAGAGCGTGCAACTCTTAATCTCAGGGTTATGAGTTCAAGACCCATGTTGGGTATAGAGATTACTTTAAAACAAAATCTTTAAAAAAAAAAAAAGAAAAGAACTCTTTTAATATGTTCAAAGTAAAAAGACATTTACTTTGTCTTTCATAGTTGATTTTTTTTTTAAAAAAAAAGTGAGATTCACTTACTATTAAATGGTCCCCTTTCAATTTAATTCAACAAGCACATATTGCTGACCTACTAAAGGAGCTGGTAAATTACACTACACATCTGATGGACCTCCTGTTTTTGTAAATAAAGTTTTATTGGAACCCAGTCACACCCATTCATTTATGTATGGTCTGTGGCTGATTGGACCACAACAATGAAGCTGAGTGGTAGAGATAAGTCAATATGGCTGTTGCAAAGTCTAGAATAGAAACTACCCAACCTTTTATAGAAAACAAGGTGGTTCTCCTCACTTATTATGTGTTAAGCTTCAAGGTCAGGGGGAAAAGGGATGGGTACAAAAGAATTCAGGCAGGATCCTTGTCCTTCAGGAGGTTACAAGTTCATGAGGGGAGAAAAATCTGAAACAAAATTTTAACAGCTAACCCTTGCCAGTTTTCTGCTCAGTCACAATGTGTATCCCCCACCCTTGGGTCTCTGCCTCTGTCCTACTATCTGTCCAGGATGCCCTGTTACTCATGTCACCAGGGAAGTCATGTGCGTGCTTCAAACCTGCATCCCACATTGAGTCATCCACACCCACGTCCTCTGCGTTGCGAGCTCCTGCTTACGTTCGTCTTGGCAACCCCAGGAGGCCCACATGGCAGTTTGTACCATGTAGACACTCAATAAGTATTTGGTGCCTTTAAATGAATCCTCACACTGATTTGGGGAAGAGGAGAGAAACATGAAATGATCTTCTCTTTACCAATTTTTTTTTTTTTAATCCCCAGTGGAGCCTGGGTCAGATGCATGAGACCAATCTCCCTACATCTTTCCTTAGGTGAAGACCTTAGCTTTGACTTTAAGTCAAGTGCCAAGTTTCCCCCAAATAATTAAACCATTTTGGTAATTGTCTTCTTTTTTTTTTTAATTTTTTTTATTTATTTGCAGCATAACAGTATTCCTTGTTTTTGCACCACACCCAGTGCTCCATGCAATCCGTGCCCTCTCTAATACCCACCACCTGGTTCCCCCAACCTCCCACCCCCCGCCCCTTCAAACCCCTCAGACTGTAATTGTCTTCTAAGCAAGTCACTGTTTCTGAACAATAACTTGTACATTTCTATCTTATAGATAAAAAGGGAGCCAAATAACTCATCCTTCTCCAGCTTTCCCACTAAAATCTCCTAAATCCCACTACACAAAAGGACATTTTTAAAAAATCAAAATGAGAACAATAATTTTATGTGACAGGATTATTTATATGGCTGTTCTCCCCATGATGAATCCATCTAGGGGCTCAGCACTACCCCAGATGCCAATTCATAAATCAGGAAATGCTATTACCCACTGGCCATAAAAACAGAGCCCACCCCAACACAGAGGACTCATTTCAGAAGCGGCTGCCCCATCTCAGGGCAGAAATGAGTTCAGAAAATCCACCTGGCTGTCCAGAGAGAGAAGAAATGTCTTTTACTTGATAAATAATCAGTCTTTCCTTCCTCTCAATCCCCCTTCCCCCCCCCCCAGAAATGTGTGGAATTAATGGCACGGATATATGCCATTCCACAGAAAAAAATAATAACAGGGCTACCTAGATTAAAATGAGGCAAAGGGCAAGCATGAGAATGGTAAGAAGCTTCCAGATTTCCCGTGAAGCCTTTTCTATTAGCTTAAATGCAGTTTGAGAATAAACAGCTTAGCTAAAATATAGTGGGAGTCCTCCTTTCTGGGCATTCCTCCTGCAGGCACCCATTAAGAACAGGCAGAGAGCCAAGGAAAAGGGTCGGGAAAGGAAGAGTCATTGCAAAGAAGCCTGGGAGAGAGTGAGCGGAAGTCTCTGGCATCGTCTGTGATTCCTCCAGTGCGACTGTGTCCTTCATTTCTATCTCAATACATATGTGTTGGAATGGGGAGAGCACATAAAGAGAGTCAAAGGAAAGAGAAGAGAGGAGGGACAATGAGAAGTAAGGTGGCCAGGAAATTCTGCTGGGGGGCATGGTCAGAGTCCCTGGCTATAGTGAAGATCCAGCAGTAGACAAAACAGATGATACCCAGGCATGTGGGTAGCTTCATGCTAGGGGCATCAGAATGGACAATAAACAAGTCAGCAAATAAAGAACCAAGATAATTTCTTCTAGTGGTCAGTGCCGTAGGAGAAGTAAGATGGAGTGACGTGAGAGAAGTTGAAACTGGCAGAAGGGGACAGGTTTGGTCTACAAGGCTCAGGAAGCTCTTGCTGAATAATGACATATGAGCCGGCTACTGAGTATCTATGAAGAAAACATTCTAGACGGAGGGAACAGCAAGTGGCAAGACCCTGAAGTAGGATGCACTTGGCATACTCAAGTAAGAGGATAGTCACCATGACAGAGAAGACAGAAAGAAATGCGAGCCCACACTGGTGCATAGGAGACAATTTGGGGAATCTCCCAACAGTGCTCGAGTAAGCACTAGGTCCAGGTGCTGGTGACAAATTTTTTTGTCTAATTTACCCAGTATAGCAACAGTCAGGGAGTCGTGCAAATTAAAAGGAGAGGGCCCTTATGTCCTTAGCTTATTGATTGGACTGGCCTTTGTTTTGAGCATCTTAGTCTACAAGCACCCCTAGTACAGAAGAGAGATGCGCCTTGGAAAAACAGCAACCATGAAAACTAATAGTTCCATGCTGCTTACTATCAACGATGACAGAGTTTGAGGTCTTTTTTGTGTTCTGTGTTTTACCAGCTTGATTGAGGTGTAATCAACATATGATCACCAATTTTAAGTGTATGTAAAGTTATGTGGTAGTACTGGAATAGTTCTATCCTGATTGCACTGGTGGTTACGGGAATCTACACCTGTGATACAATGCAACAGAACTATATACATATTTTACACCAATATCAGTTTCTTGGTTTTGATATTATCCTTTTGTGAGATGCAACCATTGGGGGAAACTGGCTGAAGGATACATAGGACCCTCTCTGTACAATCCTTTCAATTTCCCATGAATTTATAACTGTTTTAAAGCAAAATGATCTAAAATATAAAAATAAAAAGAAAGAGGGAAAAAATAAAATTGCACTGCAATAATCATTGCTGCAGAGAAGAGCCACCATTGGATACAAAAATCAGTGGGCAAAAGTTCGAAGGAAAATGGGATATTTTCAGTCACAGAATATGTCCTCCAGGTTATTTATTAACTACCTGGAGAAAATAGTAACTTTACAGTGGAGAAACCACCTTAGCGAAGTGATTGAGGTTAAATTAACATCAGTATCAAGACATATCACTATCATGAACCCCTTGATAGATGTACTGAGAAGGAAACAGTATCACTTCTGTGATATTCTTGCCAAAAATGCAAACCTCACTCTAATTATGTGAAAATCTCAGACAAACCCAAAATGAAAGACATTCTACAAAGTAACTGAGTAGTATTCATGAAAAGTGTCAAAGTCAGGAAGACAAGGAAAGATTGTTACAAATTAGAGGTGACAAAGGAGATATCATACCTAAATGGAATACGAAATCCTGGAATGAATAGGAAATTAAGTAGAAGACTTGGTGACATTAGAATAAGATCTAGAACTTAGCAAATTATATTGTAGCAATGTTAACTTCCTGGCTTCCATAATTATAATATGGTTACCTATTCTCTTAAACATTAGGGAACCATGGGTGAAGGGGATATGGGAATTCTTTTTACTTATTTGAGCAACTTTTTTGTTAAGTCTAAAGTTAGTTCAAAATAAATAGTTCTTAAAGTTGAAAAAAAAAGGCATACAGCAACGCAGTCACCCATATGGTCCTGAGATCATTTCTATTACCCCCAAAAGTTCTTTCATGCTCCTTTGCAGTGGATCTTTCCCCACTTGTCCCTCCCCTGGAAATCACTGACCTTTCTTCTATCACAATAGTTTTTGCCTTTTCTGGAGTTCCAAATAAATGGAATCATGCAATATATAGTCTTTGTATCTGGCTTCTTTTACTCCACACAATGTTTTTAAATTCATCCATGTTGTTTGTCCTTCTTATTTGCTGAGCAGTAATCTATGATATGTAGAAACCTTAGAGAGAGAGAGAGAAACCTTTTATATGTGTGTGTATATATATATATATGGAGAGAGAGAGAGAGAGAGAGAGAGAGAGAAACCTATATATAGAAACCTTTTATATATATATGTAGAATATGTAATATATAAAATATATGTGTAATACATGTATATTTTATAATAAATATATATTATATATATGAAAAACCTTTTGTATACATATATATGTGTATGTATATATATGTGTGTGTGTGTGTGTGTATATATAGTGCTAAGTATTATATATATATAAAATGTAGGGGATGCCTGGGTGGCTCAGTTGGTTAAGCCGCTGCCTTCAGCTCAGGTCATGATCCCAGCGTCCTGGGATCGAGTCCCACATCGGGCTCCTTGCTCAGCGGGAGCCTGCTTCTCCATCTGCCTCTGCCTGCCACTCTGTCTACCTGTGCTCACTCTGACAAATAAATAAATAAAATCTTAAAAAAAAATGTAGTACCTTAGTTTACCTATTCACAATTGAATGATATTATTTGGGTTGCTTCTGTTGTTGGGTGATTATAAATAAAGCCCCTATAAAGACTGTCATACAGGTTTTTATCTGAGCATAAGTTTTCATTTCTCTTAGGTAAATACTAGGAGTGGGATTTCTAAGTCATAAGAAATGGTTAAATTGTCTTCCAGGCTGGCTGCAATTTGCACTTTTACCAGCCATGTATGAGAGTTCCAGTCATCTCCCCCATCCTCATTCACATTTGGCATCCTCTGTTTTTCATTCTTGTTGTTTGTTTTTGTATTCTGTTCTTGTTTTTAGCCAATCGCGTAGATATGTAAGGATGTCTCATTGTGGTTTTAATTCACATTTTCCTAATGATTAATAAAAATAAACATCTTTTCATGTGCTTACTTGCCATCTCTATATCTTCTTTGGGGAAGTGTCTGTTCAAATCTTTTACCCTTAAAAAACCAGATTGTTTGTTTCCCTATTATTGAGTTTTGAGAATTATTTGTATATTCTGAAATCTCTTTGTCAGATATATGATTTGCAAGTTTTTTCTCCCAGTCTGTGGCAAGTTTGGGGCCCAAACTTATAGAACAGGAAACTGAGACACACACAGGTTAAGCAACCTCCCCAAGATAACACAGTTTATGAGGGTTTAGATAGGATTAAACTTCAAGGGTCTGTTCTCTTAGCCACTCTTCAGTACTGCCTCTGTCCCAGGTAGAGACAAAACGGGATAATCAGCATGACCAGTCCTACTTCTGATGGATCTTTCTGCCTGAGTAAATGACCCTGGAATGGCCTTTGGAAATCTTATCAGTGGGACCAGCTAGAGGGCCTGATGTCTTTACATGTAGAACTCTACTATAGAGTGTTTATCTATAAATGGAGGACATGCCTTGGCAGCCTTCCGGATTCCATAAAAATGATCACTCATTAATTAAATTATTTTAACCACATAGAACAATCACTTCTTCAGAGAGTTAAAGGTAAACTCTGCTTTCTAATGATAGCCATTTCCTGAGTTTATTTTAGTCTTCTGTACCTAATTTTTATGGAGTTTGGTTTGGCAGGCCTAATTAGGTATTTCTTCCAGTTTTCTGAATGTCAGAGCCTGCCACACACTTCTGCAGAGGATGCAGAAGATGAAGGATTTTTCTGAAACTGGAGGTTCCTCAGGTGGGACTTTTGGACTCTAATTTCTGCTTAAAATTCCTTTCTTCCTCTTAGATCTGGAACCTGTCTCTTCTTATTTTGAATCCTTATGGTCAGGTGCTATCTAGAATTACAAAATTCTCCCTATTCTATATTTGGAAAACATACACTAGAACTCATAGTCAGACATGGCTATAAAGAGGAAACCCATCCAGGGGGTCCTAGGCTCCTCGTCAGAGCCAGTCATTCATCTTCCCTGATGACAGGAGTCATCTGCCTTCCCTTTCCTTTTTGCCTCAAAACCTGCATTACCATGTCACATGAGAGGACCCCAGTGGAAAACTAAGTATAGATTCTGTTACTCATCAATATAGCTTTCTGTATATACAAAATCAAGACCTCAGGTAGGAGGAAAAATGGAAAATTAAACATTTGAGTTCAGTCAGCCAAGCTGCATACAATTCTCAATGCTGAAATAGCCTATGGTGTTATGATTCCGGCGAC
This sequence comes from Enhydra lutris kenyoni, assembly GCF_002288905.1. NCBI lineage: Eukaryota > Metazoa > Chordata > Mammalia > Carnivora > Mustelidae > Enhydra > Enhydra lutris. The sequence continues at coordinate 10,618,616 of NW_019154111.1, forward strand.
AAAGCAACAGGTGATGTGTGTGTGTGTGTGTGTGTGTGTGCGTGTGCGTGTGTTCAAAAACAACAAGGCATGAAGTAAAGAATCTCAGGTATGAGTTTAGTGTATCATATTTTCCACTAACTTGAGGTTCCAATACTGCTCCTTTCAGTAATTACAAAAACATAGACATCACTTAGAACAGATGATATGTGCTCCATGAAGATGTAGACTATATGGGGATGAACTTGTCCACTTCTATCTATTGTAAAACTTGATTATTATCAGTCCAGGTAGGTAAATTCATTCATTTATTCAACCATTTAGTAAGCACCTACCCAGTATGAGGTTCTGTCCTAGGCAAGAAAGTTATAGAATTAAATAAAATGCATCCCTTCCTTCAAGGAGTTCCTGTAATATTAAAAGTTGGCATGTAAATACATAAATGCAATACAATGAGTTAAGTGTGACAACAGAAGTGATTAGATTATAGAGAGGTAACACAGAGAAGGGGTTGATGAAGAAGGACCTGAAGAAGGCCACACTTGAGCAGAGTTTCAAAGATAAATAAGAGTTTACAGAGGGAACAAGAGAGGAAAAGGACATTCCAGGCAGAAGGGACAACTTTGCAAAGTCAAAGAAAACTTGAAGCATAGTAATTTGGAAAGCTATGAGGAATTTAATGTCATTGGAACGTAAATTGAGGTGGGAGATTAGCGAAAGCTGTAGAATGGGACAGGGATGAGATCATAATTTAAAAGGGGGAAGGGTTGGATTTTAGTCCATAAACAATAGATTCATTGACATGATTTAAGCAGGGGTAAGACCATAACAGACTTGAACGTCAAACAGATCATTCTGGTGGCAAAATAGTGAACAAATTTAAAAAATGGGAAAGCTTTTTTATTTTTCTTAGCACGAGGGAGAACCAAGTAAGAAGTTTTTACTATCACTGTGTCAGGTACTTATTTAATTTAATCTTCACAGCAGAGCTACAAAGTCGTTATTTTTATTTCCATTTTACAGATGAGAAATTGAGAGGTGTGTAATTTACCTGAAGTCACCCAGCTGGCAAGGGTTAAAACTGTGATTAGAATGTCTCCAACCAAATGTAAAACTTCACAAAGGTAGAGGTTTAAGGGATACTAAAGAGGTTATTAAACAGCTTTGTGATAACAGTATGTAAGGGAGTGTAAAGGAGGTGAAGGAGTTCAAGATGATTCCTGGAGTTCTCAGTCAGTAGAAATTAATTGTATGATGATGCCATGGGCTCAGATAAAGAAATAAGAAATACAGAAGGAAAACCTTTCCAAACTCTCATATGGTCCCTCTCTTCATAAAATGTTATCTCTCACCTGTGCTCTGAATCCTTCCTTCTTTGAACATACAGAGGATTTTCTGTCCACATTTTTTATCTTTTATTTCTTCCTGTCTTCTGTTCTTGCACCCCTACCTTCAGTCAAACTCAAGTTTTGTTTTTCCTCTTTTTAACTATAGCCCTGTTTCTTTCCTTCACCAGCAATACTTCAAGTTTCTGCATTAGATTTCCTACTTTGATTTGTTTACGTCTAAGTCTTTCCTCCACCCTCTGCAATATGGTTTCTCCAGTGAAACTACTCTCTTAAAAAGGTAGCCTGTGACTGCCTCTTCACCAAATCCCATGGTCTCTCTTCAGTTCTCATCCTCTTTGACCTCTGCTTGATGGTTACATCCATCATTTCATGGCAGTGATGTTGATCTTAACTCAGCTTCTTCCTGGATGATAGAATTGTGATCATCAGAAATTCAACACAGATTCCTTCACCATTTTAAAAGGAAATTCAGAAATATAATTCTATGCCAAATAGAAACATAAGCCTTTGGAAACGTTTCTTTCATAGCTTTCCCAAATAAACCAACATCCAAGTCATCATTGTGGGGGACATTGTGAGATATGTATCTTTTTTCCCCAAGTGAAAAAATTTTCCTTCTTCCCTATATATTTATTTGATGCATTTGGTAACAGCATGGAGGTTTTATTGTGATAGTCTTGGTTTTAAGATACCAAAATGAGTAACCAAGTGTATCAGTTAAGATGGGATAGGGTAGAATGGGATAAGCTTCAAAATTTCAAAGACTTAACACATAACATTTTATTTCTCATTCATTCAACGTTAACTGTCAGTTCAGCAGTTCTCTAGGGAAGATGCTTCCCCAAATGGGAACTCAAGGATAGAGTCTGATTCCATCTTGTCTCTGCTATATCAGACATGGTCTATATCATTGTTGCTGTGGAGGAAAGAGAGAGCTAAGTGGTTATACATATTAAATGCTTTGGCACAACAGTCATACCTATCACTTTTACCACATCCTCCCTGGCCAGAATTTGTCACGTGGTCTCACTTAACTGCAGGGGGACTGGGAATCTCAGTTTCTGTGTGCCTATCAAGGAAAGAAGAAGCTGATACAAATGTGCACTATTCATTTTTATCATATTGAAAAGAATGGTTCAAAGAATAGTCTCCCATATTCTTCCATAAAATTCCACCCTCTAGCTATGAGACAAGTACTCTTTTAGCTTTACATTGGTTATGTACTGTTGCACTGCAACTCTACCCAGAGCCGGGGGTGGGGGAAGGAAGTGTTAATTCATATCATGGAAACATTTCAAATGATAAGATCAGAAGTTCAATCTTTCAGCACCAGAATGTGAGGACAGCTCCCCCCACATCCTAAATGATTGTGCCTGGATGTCAGGTTTTCTTAACAGTACTGATTTCCTGAATTTTTATATAGGTATAGACATATTCAGAGCCAAATAATGCAATTAAAACCCTCCTTACTTTCATTCCTCTATCCTACAAATTTGAGCAACTTCTTTGATAAGCGGGAACAGACCATCAAAATGCCATTCTTTCTAAGTGTTTGGTTGTTAAGTCCATCTAAATTTTAAGTGACAACCTTCACTCTCTGCACTCATGAGGCTGCATTGCTTTTTACCCTAATGAAACTGCCAAGTAATTTTGGAGCCATAGGGGGAAAGTCTGGCTCTAGCCCCCAGGGGATATATTGAAAAACTTGGTTCTTGCTGACTTCAATCAGTCTATAATTTCTAGATGTTTTTACCTATCATCTGTGAATCTGTCCTTCTTTCCCAGTTTTTATTTGGAAACCCTCCCCCTGGTACATATAACTGAAGGAGTCACAGGCACAGAAATTACTGATGAAAGTAATTCACATGTGGCAGCTCCCTCCATACATGGTATGGAAATTAATAAATGTTTATTTTATGGCAAGGTAATAACAAAGCTATAGGTAGAGATATGTCCTTATTTCTCTGTATTATACATATCTCTTTACACATGGTTTTTTCTCTCCAAGTAAGCATTTAGGAAGATGAGTTCAGCTCTTAGAAAACCTAAGGATGAACAGAATGGATTTCTGAGCATGCTGGTATTCTCGATTATTCCTGTCAACCCCTCAAGCACGTTTCTTTGTCATTCCCATTAAAGGTGTGGGCCTCAGCACTGACTTTCCATAATGTGCTAAGGACAGCTCCTGCTACCCTCTGCAGGTTCCCCTATTTGCCTCATTCCTTTCCTTTCTTTCTAGTAATAGAAATATCAGACATCCCAGCAGTGTGTCCCTGTTCTCCAAACCTGGCAGCATCTCAGGGAAGAGGACAAAAAGATAAAGCCAATCTCTCAGAAAAAAAAAAAAAATTAAAATAAAATAAAACCATTAAGGGGACATGTTTTTTGGAAGGGCAACAGTTGGCAGAAAAATGTCCTTGGGGGGGCAGAAAAAGGTATCAGAGTCACATCACTGGGTCAGCTTTTTGTTATTTCTACATCAGAACTATATCTGCACCTCAGATCTTGCTGGCTTTTCCAGACACATCTAACCTGTCATTAGAACACTACCCAGTTCTGAGGCAGGGTTGATGTGGCATTCCATTCTGCTCTAGGCATTAGCAGCAGAGTCTTTCCACTCCTTTCCCATCTCTATTGTTTGTTCACCAGTCAGCACATCTGGACACATTCCAAAAATTAACAACATAAGCTAATAAAATAATAATACCGTGTATTTATATAGCACCTTCCTTGGAGATATGCCAACTGCTCTACCAGCTGCATGTCACCAAGACCCCCACTAGTACTCAATGCAGAGCTACTACCCCTTGCTGTAAGAAGGGACAGCTTAGATATCACTGGGTTCATCAAGAATGCTGACATGGCACTTCTCTACCCATATCACACATTTACCAATTGGGCCAGCTGTTATTGTGCCAGAAACATGCCTCAGCTGACCAAGAAAGCAACAGACAACATCCAAGTGAAGAAGGCTAACACCTGTGCTCCACCAAGTCTGGCAACCTGTCTCTTCCTGAGGGACCCACTGTCTGACATGTCCAATGGGGGTGAACTATGCCATGGGTACCCCTGTGCATATGAGGCAAAAGCCTGAGCTTTTAGCTACCCCTGTTAGCAGCAGAAGGGGCATGTAGCCCTTGGCTCCCAAGTAAATAATTCCCGTGTCCTTCCTTCTAGTCACACTTGCTTTGCTTACAGCAATTCTTCATAAGTATTTAGTAAGCATTTAATGATCATATCAGTAATCCAAACAAAGTTTCAAGCTCATGATGAGCTTGATGATAAAAGATAGGATAAAAGAAAGGATAACAGTGAGTGAGTGATATAAGGACAGTATTGTATTTAGGATCGAGGGAAGTGAGGCAAAGGGTTAAACAGTTATGATGGTCCCCTGCTTGGTGCTTTGGGTATCCTTCTCTGACACTTTAAAAGGAGCTTTGTGACAAGCATGGAGTAACCCTCCCTGGAAAGAGAGATCATCCTGCATATTTCCCTGTGTAATAAATTCCCTTCCCAAGAGATCAGGGAAACCACAACAGTTTAGGGAATTCCATGCCAACCACATCATATCTCAAGGCCCTACAAACCATAGAATGGCACTAGAGGCTTGCAAGTTCATAAATTATCCTCCCAGCTGATTGCATGTTTAATCAGGGTATGCACCATGATCACTAATGGCCCTTGCTTACATGATGAAGCCCCAGTATTTATCTTGTTTTAATTATATTAGAAAGTAGTGATATTCAATTAACCAACTAATCAAGTAAGCCAATCAATGCTGGCCCTGGCAGGATCCTCCATAGCCCAGCTCCTTGTTCTGGGTGGTAGTCTATGCTCTAGAGTCAAATGGAATTAACTCTTGATGGCCAGGGTCATCCCACTGAGCAGCAGGCAGGGATAAGGTAACCAGGATTCGGCTTTCAGACATGGGAAGAAACCCTATAGGTTCTTTCCTTTGCCTGATTATAGTGGAGGTTTGCAGCAACCTCCTTTAGGTTGAGGTGTTATTTGTTCTACAATGTGTATATTGGTTTCCAAGTACATAGAGGAGACATTTTTCCCCATCCCACAGACTGGAGATTTGAAATGCCTACATCCTAATACAAGCCAATGGCAGAGCTCTAAATACTGAGTAGATCTGATCATGGAATGACAGCATAAAGTAACTTGTGATGTTCCTAAGGACTGCCAGATGGTTCCTAACTACATGAAGTAGTCCTAACAGCAGGCGGACCAATCTGGAAAGCCCCCACTAGGATCATTTTAGGTATGTGTGTCTAGGCTCGTGAACAGCTGGGAGACACAGGGAGTCAAGAGCAGAGCTGCTCCCAGGGCGAAGGCTCAGTGAGCAGGCACACCCTTTGTTCCATTCACATGTGTCTAGGGACACTTGGCTTTGTGCCTGTGTGGTTGTCTAAAGCTGGGAGTGGTTGCAGGCTAGAGAGGGAAGTATGTCCCTTTGGCTATATTCATGATCCTTTAACTTGTACCTGGCTTCTCCTGCAGACACACGTGGACCTAAATGTTCATGTAGCAAGCCCACCTCCCAAGGCCAACTGATGACTGAAATTTGAGGAACGTTGCCCTGTCATCCCATGTTGTTGTTGTTGTTGTTGTTGTGGCTTGTAGGGCAAGAGCCAGTATAGTTTTCTCTGGATGCTTCATACTTGGGTGGTTTTGCTATTCATTGGACCCCAAGCTCTGTGATGGTTTCAAGAATTCCCACCCTTTGCAAAGCTGAGGATCTCAACTGGAATCTGTGAAAATGGTCTACTCCTAGAAGAGGATGGCATCAGAAAAGGAGAAATGTGCAGAGAAGATGGGATGACAGGTTCCAGGATACCCATCTCATTAGCCCACAACTGCTCATAGAGAAAGTTTAACCACTTTGCAGACCAGTCAGGCTGCCCTAAAAGGGGGAATAAGCCTGTCTGATGACTGCAGACTACACCCTAGTAATGCCTTTTCAAATGCATCAAAATTCCTAAGGCATCCTTGGAAGAAAAGTAGAAATCATTTGATGCAGCCACAAAGCCAAGGGTTATGCACAACAGCACACTGCCAGTTGGAAGAACCACCCAAACACTCAACTTTCTGCAGTCTGTGTGGACTGATGCCTCCGGTGGGCTAAGAATGAAAACCCAAGTCCCCAAATGTGGCTGTCTGAGCCTAAGAAAGTATAAGGGAAAGTGAGACATTTCACACAGAGACACATTAAAAGGGAAAGAATCCTAAGACTGCCGTTCGTTTCAACATTTGATGAGTTTCAATCCATTAAGAGTTTTGTAGGCTTGTTAATTTAATAAGAGCAAATGGGGCCCTAATGTCAGACAACAATCAGTAATTTGAAGGGGGTGAAAAAGAATAAGAAGTAAAACAGTCATTACCTAGCACAATGTTTAATCAAAAGACACCAGGAACTTTCAACTTCACAGTAATGTTTTCAAAGGTTGGAGATTTTCAAATGTACACAGTCTTTGACTCTGGCTGGCAGGCTAAAAAACGGACACAGTTGTGATAATTGGCTGTGATGGAATTTAAAAGTTCAACCCCTCCCTCTCCCCCCCCACACACATACACATACTCACCCTAAACCTTCTCTCTTTCCCTTGAGCTGGATTTAGTTTGAGTTTCAGCCTAGTACTTCAGGAATAAAGGATTTCTCTGGGAATTTGAGGTCTGCTGAGGTCCACACTGATATTAAGTCAAGTTGTTCTTGACTTTGAACTCTTCAAGACCTCCTTTTCTTCTAATGGATTTGTCCAATTTTCACCTCATCCCTTCCATGCTAGAGATAGGACCTCTGTGCTTTTTCCCTTTATCCTGCTGTTCACTCTCACTGGTGTGAACATATGGTCTCTGGGTTTCCCAAGTCCTTGGGGCCTCCATTGTGCTCTTGATGGTTGCCTTTTGATGGTTGCCTGGGATATTAAGGCCTGGCAGAGTCACAGCACACAACACTCGCAGCTATGCCCTGTCCTCCTCTTGGAGGAGCATCCAGGCCACCATTCAGTTTGCTAGGGTCTAGTACACTGGCTCAGTTATACAAGATCTCTTGGTTGAGAGTCAGAGATCCATAGTATCTAGGGAGGATAGCATGGATCTCATCTGCCCTATTCTTGGTATTTCTTTGTCCAGGACTGAAAATGACCCCAATCCTGGCCTATTGCTCTTTTTCTGCTATCTGATCCTTTCTACATAGCACCCTGCATATTGCTACTTAATTCCCTGTGCCTGTTGAACATCCAAGAATGAAAATGCTTCAAAGGCTTCTCTGACTTTTAAGATGACCCCTTGCCTGACTTGACTTATGATAGCACAGTATATAGCCTGGGATAGAGACCCAATAAATGCTTGATAATTGATAACCAAAATATTATTGTAAGTATATGGATTCAACTCATCTATTTTGATCCAGAAGCTTTAGGATGATTTTGAACCCTGGAGAGTCAAGCCAGGCTGAATCAGGTAGGACTCAACTCTGGCTAAGGCACAATTCAGAGTTAACACCCAGGACTTCCCAAATTTATGAACCTAATACTTAGTATAGTTGGGAGTCAATCCCAAGTCCCTCCAGGACTTTTTCCACTATCTAAACTATCTCCTGTTGCCCCCACTTGTTGCCTTTTATATCTGTTGTTGTATGCATGATAAAAAAGTTTGCTGATATATCTACTTCTGGAATGTAGTTGCTTTAGTAGCATCAAAAAGAGACAGACTAGGTATTTTTAACAGCCAACTGGTGCCCAAGAAGCAGATGGCAGTGGCTCAGGGGCATCAGGAACCCCAGTGGTGTGGGCAATGTTAGAAACCATCCTCCTAAAAAAAAAAAAAAAAAAAAAAAAAAAAAAGAAACCATCCTCCTTGTGTGCAGAGAAACAGTAGAGGGGCTCCAAAAGGAACCATCGCCTATGTTATGTGTCCCTGGTAACCAGCCCTGAGAAAAGGCATATGTTGCCCTTTTGCAGAAGAAATGAATGAGCTCCAAGTCAGGGAAATTCAAGGTCAGGCTGGGATCAAGGTGTTTGTTGTTGTTGTTGTTGTTGTTTGTTTTTTGGGTTTTGCTGCTACACCCAAACCCCATACCAGAGAGTCACCCCACAGTAATCTCTGGGTCTGTGGCTGCATCTGCCTAAGGAGAGAAGCAATTTCCGTACCCAATGCAGAGAAAGCAGAGGGAGCAAACTCCAGGGGAGAGGGCTCTGATGGGATATAGATTCCTTAATAACAATTACCACAAGCACCAGAGCTTTCAATTTAATTAAACCAATTCTTCAGCATGGGGATCCATGCCTGGGCTTCGCTGCTTTTTCTTCTTCTTTCTCTTTTGTTCTTTCTTTTTTATAGTGTGTTTGCTTCCTCGGTGTTGTATCTCAGTGTAGCAGGATATCTGAAATGATGAGTGCGTGAAAAAAGAAAAATGATTTCTCTTCTGGTGCCTTAATGGAAGGTAGCGAGAGAATTGAATCGGGAAGTTAATAGTTACTATCATTTATGCTCCCTGGAAAGCCTGATACAGGCGAGCTCTAAATTATCTTTGCTAATGGGACAGTGGTAGCAAATGAAATGATGTCATGGATCTGTTTAGCACCTGCCATCTCCCGCATCCTTCCCACAGGACATCTCATTGAACCTGCCCAGCAGCTCTTAGAGTCATCATTATCCTACATAACAGGTGATAAAGGTCAAATGGCTTCTCAGAAGTCACACAGCTGATGGCAAGTGGCACAGTTCATCTCAAAGCCCGGTCTTTTGATTTGAAATCTGAAGCCTCTGCTTTGACTCTCCATTTGATTCTCCATTCTCCTTTGGTGGGTCACTTTTAATCGTCCCTCCCACAAAATCAATGCAAGCAAATGGCCAGTTGGATAGGTTGTGTTATGTCCTTTCTGTCTTCAGGGAGGAATACTAATGAGTCATAAAGTGTTCCCAAGTAGACCTACTGTGTGGCATGCTCTCACAGCAACCAAGGCAGGGATTACTGTCCCCAGTTTACAGTGGAGATAGACCCAGAGATACTAAGGAACTTGCCCAAAGGCACACTTCTGCTAAGTAACAGGCAGAGCTGGCCAGCTTGCCCACTGACCACGTGCTGTATGGCTGCTGGCTTAGCCAGTTCAAAATGCCATCCGTGCCCACTTGTTGGTAACCCTGTGCCAGGCTGGCAGTGAATTTACATGACTGGAACAGATCATAGAAGCCACTTGTGGTCCCCGCCCTACTGGTGGTGGGTCAGCCCCACCAGCTTCCCTTTCACACCAGCCTCCCTATTTCCATCTCTGCCAACTGGATTTATGGGAGGGAAGACAGGAGAGCCCCAGCTATACAGGGGAGAAGAGCAGCCTCTCTCTCTCTCATCCAGACCTGCCATTTTCAGCAGTGCCTAAAGGGCTTAACTGGAAGCCCTGAGGGCTTTCAACAAGCTGCCCCTCCCCCCCGCCCCCGTGAAGGAAGGAAGACTTTGGTCCCTCCACTGAAGGGAGTTGTTTCCAAGAGCCAACCGCTGCTCGTTACCTGCCCTGCACACCCTGTCCAAGCCTCAGGCTGCAGCACCACACAGAGATGTGTGGACTTGAACCCTTGACTTCAGCCAGGGGTTCGTGGATCATAACGACCTCTAGGGCCCAGCAGCCCCCAGATCCTCCCACCCAGTACCTTTTCTCTTCCTCTCTAGGCATGTCATTGAGCTCATACCAGGATGGGGCTCCTCCTTGCCCCCCCGATGGCCACCTGAAGCTCATGGCTCCCCTCTCCTTGCAGCACATCAGGAATAACCCTAACTGCAACAGCAATTGATTAGTTAATTAATTTAAAAGACTCACGGCCCTGGGAACCTGATATATATATATATATATGGCTGTGCTGTCTCTCCCCATTTGTGCCAGTGGCTCTCTCAGACCCTCCAACAAGGAGTCACTTCAGTCCCACTCCCCGTTATGCAGCCTTCCGCCAGCACTGGGAAGAGGGGGGACGGCCCATCATGGTCTCCCGTCAAGGGGGCAGCTGGAAATCAAGTTATAACCAGCCCAACATGTTTCAGGAGCATCTCGGCTCTCATGCATCGACCCAAGGCATCATTAATAATCCACAGCCTAACGACGGAGATGAATATTAGAACAGAGGGGCTGCCTTGGTGCAGTGAGGCAGAGGCAGAGAGTGACTTATTAGCCCTACTCCAGGTGTAACCTTCTCCCCACAACCGAGCCGGGGCCATGATGATTTATTGGTACAGTACACGGATTTTTATAATTAAAATTGATTTTCAGTTTTAGCCTGGTCTGGAAGGACCCAATCAAGTTCAAGAGGGGAAAGGAGGGCAATCTAGGGAAAGAAAGGGAAATGTGTTCTTAATTTCCCATATGTCTTAGATTGTTAGAGCAGGAGGGAACCTCTCATTTTATAGGTGAGGAAACAGCCCTGGGAGGTGGGCATCTTGGGCCTCAGATGGTGAGATAAGGCACAGCTGGGATTCAGCCTGGGTCTCCTGAGTCTCCTGGATCCCTGAGATACACTTATTTTTCTGGGACTCTATGTGTGCACGCTCTTAAAACCACAATATACTGGACGCCTGGGTGGCTCAGTGGGTTAAGTCTCTGCCTTCAGCTCAGGTCATGATCCCAGGGTGCTGGGATCAAGTCCCGCATTGGGCTCTCTGCTCGGCAGGGAGCCTGCTTCCCCCTCTCTCTCCCTGCCTGCGTCTCTGTCTACTTGTGATTGCTCTCTCTCTCTCTCTGTCAAATAAATAAATAAAATCTTTAAAAAAATAAAAAAAACACAGTATACTGTGGTATAGGTTGCTCACTGCACAAGGATACCTAACCCAGGGAATTCTTGGGGCTGAAATCCAGCCATGTTTTATGTGCTGGGACAGGACTGCTGCAACCCAGAGGATGTTTCAGAGGTGCCATTTGGGACTGTTCGCTTAGGTGCCAGCCGCTGGCCAGTCAGCACCTGCCTGGGTCCTCTGGGGTTGTGCCCATTTGATCCTCACCTCACCATCCAGTACCTAGAGGCTACATTGGGTTGTTTAATGAAAGACCTGAGGGCTGTGCTGCAGATGGTGGAGACATCCTGGGCTCCGGTGTGTCCAGCCCAGTGCAATCCCTTCCAGGACCCTGGGAGTGGCAGAAGCAAAGCTAGAGATGGTGTCAGTGTGCGTGCATATTTGGGAGCACACAAACTGGGCACATCTAGAAGATGTGGCTGGTGTCACTGGCACTACCACGTGTGCCTCCTGCTCTTGACCCCTCCCTCCAGGAAGGCCAGAGTGTCCAGGTCAGAGTGCACTAAGCAGACTTCTGTTCCAGCCCATCCCAGCACACGCAGTCGCAGGACTCTGCATCCTCATCTATCGCTGGCTCCCCACACTGGGTCCTTCAGCCACGGCTGCTTCCCAGTGGCTCTGGTGGGAGCCCAGCTCCTGCCCCGCCCATATGCCCTGTGGCATGTCATACTTGGCATGGTCTCTTGGTAAGAGATGAAGGAAGGATCCATGAATATGGACACATTCTTCTAAAAAAAGTGATAGAAAATGGTATACTGCCTCTTTTCCCCACTTAGTGTGTTGTTTAAAGTAGACTTGATTTTTTAGAGCAATGTTAGAGCAAAATTAAGTAGAAAATACAGAGTTCCTACATATCCCTGTTCTCCCCTCCCCCACCCCACAGCCTCCCAGCTATGGACACCGCCCAACAACCCTCACCAAGGTGGTGCATTTGTTATCATCAAAGAACCTACACTGATATGTCATCATCATCAAAGTCCATAGTTTACATTAGAGTTCACTCTTCTTGTTGTTCATCCTGTGGCTTTTGACAAATGCATCATGACATGTACCCACCATTGTAGTACCATAGAGGCGATTTTCACAGCCCTGAAAATCCCCTGTGCTCCCCCTATTCATCTCCTGCTCCCTCCCCAACCACGAACCCCCACCCCCGGTCCCGGCAAAGGCTGATCTTTTCCCTGTCTCCATAGTTCTGCCTTTTCTAGAATGCCGTATAGTTTTGATAATACAATATGTTGCCTTTTCAGATTAGCTTCTGTCACTTAGCAAAAATGCGTTTAAGCTTCTTCCATGTCTTTTTGTGGCTTGATAGCTCGTTTCTTTTTAACATTAAATGGTATTTTGTTGTTTGGTTTTAGCCCATTTTATTTATCCATTCACCTCCTGAAGGACATCTTGCTTGCTTCCAAGTGTTGACAGTCGTGCCTAGAGCTGCTATAAACACCCACGTGCAGGTCTAGTCTGTTTCTCCTCTACCTCACTGGCCTACCACCCACCACAGGGAAAAGACCCAAGACCCAGATGCTCAAAGACTTCAGGGAGCCCAGACTGGCAGAAAGAACTTGGAAGAACACACCATGTCCCACAGGTGTCCAGCCCACACCTCCCACTCAGAAAGGGCTCGGCATCTGCCTGCTAGAGAGGGAGGAGGGGCCCCTTTAGAAGGCTAAGTAACCAAGAAATGTAAAGAATGCTACCAGCCCTTTGTTTCTGTAATTATGAGTAGATTACCATGGTAGACCGAGCAATAAATTAGGACAGCAGTACAGATAAGGTGTTTAATGCTGCATCAAACTGTTTTGGAAGTCACGTCTGATTACCCTTAATGATGTGCACAACCCTTATCATTTGTCCTTCGATTTGGGTGTAACTGGTGCGTGTGTTGCCGAGATGGCAGTGATGATGGCTTAGATCCAATAGAAGGCTGGATTTTGGAGACCTGAAGGTCTCGTCCAATGCTGGGACTCTGCTACTTGTGTTAGGTGAGAGCAGCCAATATCCTTTCTCTCCTCCCCATGTCTGTTCTTGGAGCGGTGGTCTGGATGGGTGTGGCTCCTTTTTCCAAGCATCACGAAAAGTCTAAGCTTCAAGCACATGCTGTCTTAAAATGTGAGGGTCACCAGGAGACTGGTCACAGGGGACAGGGTGGAGGAGATGGGAGAACAAGGAGAAAAGCCCATTCTGAAAGCAAAGGCGAAGACTGTGGTGAGGGATAGGTCCCTGCTCCTGGGATCACTGGGCACTTGGGACTCTCCCGCCCCCAACTCTGTTCCCAGGAATGACAGCTCATTCAGGCTGAAGTGTGAGTGAGTGACCCTGCCAGGCAATTTCTGATCAAGAGTGAAAGGGAGAGACAAGGGGGAAGATTAAATTGCAGGGAGGTTGGGGTCGCCCAGGCAGGAGGAGAGACCCCTCCAACCCACAGTGTTGCCTGTGCGTGCTCTGTTCTGCCTGCCACCTTTTCCAGGGCATGACAGCTTTGGTTTGCGCTATTCTCACACTCCCTTCACTACTTGAAGAAACAGAGGACAGAGAAGCACCAGTGGTGGTGAGAACTGGGCCAGGTTTTGCTGAGTCTAAGTGAACAGAACAGGACATGGCTCACTACTGCTCTCTAGGTAGCAGTGGCCCTGAGCATAGGCAGGCTCTGAGGTCTGCAGCCCCCAGAGCCAATGATAAAATTCCATAATTGGTAAAGTCTCAAGGCGTTAGGCATACCACCTCCTCCCTGCTCCTGCCTGGGGGAGCATTGTGCCACACTGAGCCTGGGTGCTGGGTCCCGCCCTGGGTGAGATGATGAGCCATATTTGGAGATGAGAGATGTGGCTGTTGAGACAGACCTTGCCATGGAAACATGCTAGCCAAGGAGCAGTTCTAAGCGATATTTAAATGGGACCTCTCCAACCCAATTCTGCCTTCATCAATTTCCATGATGTTTGGATCCATTTCAGGCAGTAACTGCTTCTGCACGGAGCAGTTACAGGCTCTTGGCCCCAAAAAGAGAGGGAATTCCAGGGGAAAGGGAGGCTACAGCCGCCTTGGAGCCGTCCTAGCGAGTCCTGTGCCAGAGTCCTGGCTGTGGGCCCTCAAGCGAGTCCACTTAACCTCCTCCAACCTATGTCCTCATCTGTAAAATGGAGGCTGTCGTCCCTAGCTGGACCACCTCACAGGGTTGTGGTGGGGGTCACACTCAATCATGCCTGTGAAATTGCTCTGTAAACTGTGAAGCCAGGTATAGCAGTCAGGACCACCATGGTGCCCATGCCTTCCATCTCTGTGTTCTAGAGCCTTCAACCCTCTGCATCTCTCAGACTCCAGGGAAGAAATACAGCAGCCTTGGATCCCCGCTCCTCTGCCCCTGTGCCCGAGGCAAGCCCATCATCAGGGTCATTGGTGGGGGCTGAGCGGAGAAGCACTGTGCTTGGAGAAAACACAGATGCCTGGCTCCTAGAAATTCTGACTGCTGGTCTGAGGTTGGCCAGGACCTCAGCATTTTCTAAAAGCTCTACAGTTAGGTTTTAGCCAAAAGCTCAGCGAGGTTTGGAACCCCTTCGCCTTGACCGCAATCCCTGCCTTTCCCTCCTCCCTGGCACTGACTATGTGGCCCAGTTCTCCCTTGGAGTTGTAAGTCTCCCCGCGGGTGGTGGCGAGTGGTGGCCTGGGGGATCGTGAAAGGGGCGTCCTACACCCCGCTCCAGCTCCTTGTGTCCCCAGACTCCGGGCCAGCCCTAGCTCTGTTCACGGCAACACCCCAGGCAGGCTTCATGGAGTAGAAAAGCTTTTTCATGTGAATCCCACTTATGGCGTGCTACCTGCCCTAAACTGTCACGTTTGTTTTCTTGAGGCTGCCCCAGTCCTGCGTCCTGCAGGTTTGTTTGCAAACTCAGCAAACATCCTGTGTTTAATCGTGTCTGGAGGCTGCCTCCTCGAGTCCCTGTCACAGCGGGGGCGGCTGGACTTGGTGCCAGCACCGCCAGGCTGGGCCTCGCCGCCCAACCCTGGCCTGCTAGACATGCCAGGCCGACCAGTGTACTCGCATGCCTACACACAGCACGGCCTCTGGGGCTTGGCTGCGAGCCAGCACACTTTCCCATCCCAGACCCGTGGCCAGCTTTTGATTATGCCTGTTTGCAGAGGTCAGGGGAGAAGCTGAATAAATTAAGGCCGCAGATAACCTGGACCTCATGTCCTCTAATAGCCAGAGCGGCTCCCATATCTTCACCGCACTTTCTCCAGCGCCATGGGCAATAAAATGAATTCACTGGGGTTTCCCTCCTCGTTCTGCCCTCTGAAAGGCAGGAAAAAGGCCGTCAGAAAAGCTGGAGAGGGGAGAGGAGGAAGCAGGGAAGTGGCTGGAAAGTTCTGAGCTGGGTGTGGATCCAAGCCCCTATTCAGAAGGCCACAGACTGCTGGACTGGGGACCGTAGGGGGTCAACCCGGGGCAAGGCTGGCGGGTCAGGGGTAAGATCATGAGGTCCCACCAGGAGTTCCTTCAAGTCCTCACACCTTCTCCAGCACCACTTAGAAGGCCAACAATGGCAGAAGGGTTCAGCTGTCCTGGGGACACACCTAGAAACCGTTAAAGTTGAAATTATCAAAAATACCTAAGTGACAATCAATCAATCAATCAATAAAATTAAAGTTGAACTTTTCACTTAGGAGAAGCTGACCAAAAAGGCCCGTCGGCCACGGTTGCCATCACGGCCAGGAGAGCTGCCGCATGTTTCGTAGGGATGCTTCGGGAGCCGTCTTGGGGGTTTTATGGGCGTGGTGTTTAGTCTTCGTAGCCTTTCGGAGGCGGGGGAACGTTCCGTGTCTGGCCAAGCTAATAAGCGGCAGATCTAGACTCTGACACCCCACTCCTAACACCTGCCCTTCCTGGCTCCCCCCGGTCCCCCCTCCCCCATGGCAGGTTCTACACCCCGACATCCCTCTCCCAGGCCCTCCCTCCGCTGAACTTCCCTGTCACCCACAACGACGTTTTGATACTGGGAGCTGTTTATTGCTGTAACAAAGACTCAAGTGGACAGAGAAGGAGTGGCTGAGACTCCTGGCCTTCCCCCAGGCCATCCCACATGTGTCTTCTGAGAAGGGGCACATACTAGCCAGGAACAGACACCTCCTCCCCCCACCCCCCACTCCAGGGCCGGCAATTATTTCTGACCTCGCTGAGCCCCCATCTAAATATAGCCCTGGCCAGCCGCTTCTCATCTCAGAAGGAAAAATCTGTTTCAAGCCTTAGTCTGACGTAGATCAGATTCCCCAGCTGCATACAATGTGCAGGGGTGAGTTACCAGCACCGCACTACTCACCCCTCCACCGTGAACATCCCAGTGGAAACCACATGACCCATGGCTACAGTCCTCTGGGGCCAGCTCCTGGCAGATGCACGGCGGGGAGACTCTGCCTTGCCTTCTCAGCTCTGCTGCCTGAACGCACGAAGGCTGGGGATGGGGGCATGGCTGGGTTGCCTGATGTCCTATTGTCTCCCTTAGAGAAAGGCCAGAATGGGCATGTCCTCTCAGATCTAGAGAGCTACTGCCAAATGCCCTCAGGGGACCATCTCTGAATGAGGAAAACACATTTGCCCCTGTGCGCAAGATGACCCCTGTCCGAGGATACTCAAACATCAGAGGACCATCTTCTTCTTTCTCCAGCTGTAAGCAGGGCCCCCTACAAGGGGAGCTCCCACGGGTTTGGGAGTGTTCCTTGGCTACCTTGAGGCAGGGAGTGAGGACAGAGGAAGAAGATTTGGGTTTCTTTGGGGCACCTGTAGTCTGCCTGAGATGCTGGGCATAGAGGGCGTCTGGAAGTGTATCCATTTCCTTTCATTTGGGCAGCATGATTTTTCCAGGGTCAGATCCCTTTTTGAAGGAAGATGTTTGTTCACTATCCGCCTACCCAGATGGGAATGTCTGCAAGGAAAGATGTGCTTCTTTACAAGCATGCTGCCATGGTCCTGAACACTCCTGTCCATCGCTGTGTGCAAACGTCGCTCCTGGTACCAGGCATGCACATCTAGGCACACGCCCTCTGGCCACCGTGCACCCGTGTACCATTCGTACACCATCACCCTCTAGTCTGAACAATCAGATCATTGCTGGGGATGCTGGCCAGCAGTGCCCTTGACAGAAGGCTGGCTGTTGGAGGGAAGGGCTGGGTTCTGGGTGGAGGAGGTGCCTGCCTGGTTTGCCCTGCCACTTCCCACAAAGAGTCATGCCAGCGAGCCAGAGGGTCTCGGCATATGTCTTGGAACTCACTTGGCTCAGCTGCAGGGGCCTGGATAAAGGTGTCACGGTGCCAGCCCCTCCCCCTCCCTCTTCTTGGCTCCTGGAACAAAGGCCTCCATTGAGCAGGCTGGGCTTGGGAAACTCACACCAGCAGGTCCCCAGTCCCAGCTCAGATGGGACCACAGCTTCCATCAGTGGCACTTGGAGGAAGACGGCTGGAATGGGAGCAGCACTTTGATCCCCAAGACAAAGGCTCCTTCCCACCTGTTGGGCTTGGGGGTGGGGAGGGAGGCTCCCAATCTCCATTGGGGTGGGACCGGAAGCTCTGACTCTCCCATCAGCACCGATCTCAGGGCTAGGTCAAGAGCAGACACCTTGGGCAGGACTCTGTATCTAGGGATGGGTCTCAAAAGAATTGTGTTGGTGGCCATGTGGCTTTGGACAAATTCTCTAACAACTGAGCTTCACCTGAAAAATGAGGGGACTGGTGGCTGGGTTGTTCCCAAGGTTCCTTCCAGCTTATTAAGCCTGTGAATTACAGAACACTTCTCCCGTCCTGGCACCTTCTCTCCTGCAGGTGGGGGTTGGGGGGGGCGGCTCTCTGGGTGGGATATGGATGTAACTAGCTGCCAGGCTCCTTTGTTGAATGCACGGGATTGACCTGCCTGAGAAAACTCATGCCCAGCAATTCAACAGCCCCAGGGGTCTGGTCTTACACACCCACTGTGTGAATGTGACCATGACAGTCCAGAGAGGGGACAGAAGTTGACCTTTACACTAAGAGATGAACTTGTGGCAATAATTCAGAAATTATAGGTTTTTGGGGCTAGCCAAGATGGGCAAATCAGTTCCGTGTGGTTCTTGTAATGTGAGCCTGATAGAAACCAATGTCATTCATTCTTGAAAGTATTTGCCCTCTTGCTTATGGGCTGTCACTTGCCATGTCTGAGCTGGGTACTAGGTGTGGAGAGATGAAGAGAGATGACTTCACGCCACCTTGTGAGGGGCAGGAGGGGGATATCTTCTCTGGGAAAGATGCTGGAACAACAGACCGAGTTGTTACTGGCATTCCACTAACTCGTTCATCTGTGCCGTCCCAATTCGTCCTCCCACCAACCCTTCAGGGTGCTTCCTGTTATCCTCAGAGGAAGAAAAGGAGGCCAGGAAGGGCCAGATCCAGGATTCACACCTATCTCTGTCTGCTCCCCAGATCTCTGCTTTTCATTTGGCACTGACATAAAGCTATTCCAAACTCTCTTTTTCCCTCCAAGCACATCTGAAGGAGCCAGGAAGTCTCCCTGGAGGAAGAGGGCTGCGCTAAGACCTACTGGCGGTCTCTTTAGGGCTCCCACTCCACGTTGGACCTCTTGGCCCCCTGGAGGAGCCCTCAGCCCGTGAACTTAACCAACCCTTCCTGGTTTACAATACACACCCTGCAGTGCTGTGAAATTTTCAACCTGAGAACCGGGGTTCAGTGGAGGTTCCAAAGGTTTTTCAATCCCCTGGGCTGCACCCAGGGAACCCGTGTGCTGGAGCCTGATGATGGGCTGTGGCCCCACCTTCATTTTAATTTCCGCCCTTGCTGCTGCCCTGCTGTGTGACCTTGGGCAAGCTGCTCAGCCCCTCTGGGTTGTGGCTTTTCCATCTGTGCACCCGAAAAGGGCATCACTCTCCTGCTTGGTGAGGGGTCTGGTTAATAACAAACGCAGGCCACTGCCGTGCAGCCCACGCCGGGAGGTGGGGGATAGGGTGATTTCTCGAAGCTCTGTAGAAATCACGCGGAGAGCTACTCACCCAGCTACTGCCGCTTGCTAATGAGGAGCAGCATATGTTGAGATTCCGGCGTCAACACTCGCTCCTCGGCTGTCCGAGTTCCCAGAGCAAACTGGCTTCCTATTAGGCATTTATACTTATTAATAGCAGCAAATTGCAGCCCTCCACAACATCTGCTACATTTCATTTGCAAAGAGCTTCCCAGACCATTTGTATTAGTAGTATTCTGTGACTGATTCTCCTAGGCGGAGTAGGCCTGGGTCCTCCTATCTGGAAATGAATCGGTGGAGGCATAATGAGGGGAAAGGATTTGTTCAAGGTCACCCAGAACCCCAGACCTCCGCTCCCAATCCTCACGCTCTGAGGCTGTTGCCCTTGTTGTTGTGAGTATCGATGACCTTGACCATAGAACTCCTGCCTACAGACGGGTGGGGACGATGCTGACAGCCAGGGCTGCTGCTCTTGACCCTGTCCATGACCCCACTGTCAGAAAAGACCCCTGCTGGATTAACTCCATGGCCAGAGCACAAGCAGGAGAACTGCAAAGTTCAAGGCAACCCATTCCTGAGGGACTTGTGCTGCTGCCAAGTAGATAAAATCATTTCCCAGGGCTAGGGCAGCCAGGAGATCAGTACAGAGGGTCCTATGAGCATCTGTTCTTCCGGTCAGCCCTCCATACCTGGAGAACCACATTCTCTTTCCTGTCTTTTCTGGTACTTTGCTTAGGGGCTGGACCTCCCTGGGATTTAGAATTAGGAGAGTTTGGTCAGCATGGAATACACTGGGAAGATTCATTTGTGATGTCAGACCCAGCTTTTAAAAGCAAGTAGAAACCAGCATGCTGCAACCTTTCCCCTCCTCCATTCCCCCCTGTCTCCTCTACCTTTCAGAGGACCTTTGCACCCTGGTGTGACTTTATGGCCATCTCTATGTATCAGCTAGCTGTTGCCACCAAAAAGCTGTGTAACAAAGCCCCCCAAACTCAGTCGCGTATTATAATAAGCATTAACTGTCATACACATGGACGCGTACATCCATTGCCTGTCAACTGTTGTAGGTGAAGCTCAACTTCACCTGCTTCAAGCTGCTGCATCTGCTGGGCTTATCTCCCATCAGTGGATTGGGCTCAGGTCTGCTCCACATGGGTTCATCTGACCGAAGAGGAAGTGGATCCATGGGCAAGCTCTTTTCATGGCAAAGGCAGAAACCCAAGAGGGCAAGGCCAACCACAGAGGCACATCACAGGCCTTTGCCTTGTGCTTGTTGTCTTTCCATTGACCAAATCCAGTCCTGAGGCCAAGCCCAAGTCAAGGGGCTGGAATTACACCCCACCTCTCCATTCACCATGAGGCCAGGTAGGGGTAGGTGTGGGGATGTAGGAGGGAAGAGTTGGGACTCATGAAACAGTCTGCAAAGCCTGTGGCCAGCCTTCTGGTCTCACCCTCCCTGGCCGACCTGCCAAGGCCAGATCTACCTGCCACCTCTGAGCAAAGGGGACATGGGTGACTGTGTGCCGGGCACCTGATGTAGGCTGAAATAAATACACTTCTGGAGCCAGTGCTCAGCCACTGCAAGTTCAAGTCCTGGCACTGAGGGTCTCAGAGGTCATCAGGGAGACAGAGCCTTCATGCAACCCTTGCACGGCCCCAGGTCAGCAAAAATGAGGCCTGCAAAGGCAACCAGAGGCCGCCCAAGGAAAGAAAGGCCCCTGGAGAGTTTTGGAGGGGCACCCCAGGACCACGATGCTGAAATCCACATGTACTGCTGAGTTACTAATTTTCTGGAAAGTCACTGACTTTTCCCAGCTCTACTTCCTTTGTTCAGAGACAGGAGGACAGGACAGGGATGGATGGGACAGCACCAGAGGACGATGGGTTCTGCACATTTTGACAGCTGCACAGCAGTCCCTCGGAGTTTCTTAATGGGGCCTCTTGCATCCTTTTTTCCCCTTTTTTGACAATTTTGAAGGAAATTGGGTACTTAAGAAGCCTTTTGGACATTTAAATTAACCCCCACCATCAGGCTCTGCGTAGCCACTGCAGCATTAGCATCCAATTATAAGAGGAGAGACAGAGTAATAACTCACATTTCGACCAGAATGTCAAATGCTTGAACAAATGAGAGGCGCTCACGGAGACTGTACATTGTATCTATGGAACATTTCTGAATGTAATCAGCAGAGCAGCAGGCACCCTTTGGGATGCTAACAGCAACAGGCAGAGTGGGACTCTACTGCCAGAAGAAAGCATCTTCCAAAATATCAGGGAATCCAAGCAGTCTAGACAGTCAGCGGGAAGGACTCAAGACAAATAACCTAGTTGCCATGAGCACACCCAAGTCCCAGGCACCTCTAGGGAGTGGGCGCTGGTGATCAGGGTGCAGAAGCTTGTGAAGGTCAAGTTCATGAGTTGAAGTCCTTGTGTGGGCTTCTTCACTCTGTCTCAATCTGTCTCTGTCTGTCTAACCCCATCCATAGTTTGTACATTCCTGGCCTCGTCCCTGGGGCCAGACGAGTGCAGGAATAGAGATGATGATTCTATTTACAATGTTGAAAAGCCGGACCAAACTATACTCTATGACTTAGGGAAGTTTACCTTGGGGGCAAAAGGGTAAAGAAAACCAATGTGCATCCCGGAAAGGTAATGGGGGGAGGAATAGAGATGAGGGTAACCCCCCGCACACAGGCACTTCCTGGTCATAACTGAGAATGTGAACCAGAGCAGAGGGTAAGCAGTAACTGGAGAACCTTATAAAATCATCGACCTTTTGACCTCCTAAGACCTATTTGAATTCTGAGACCCTTCCCTGGGCCTCTTAGAAGAAGTGAGGGGGCGTGAGGTAGGGTTCTGGGTGGAACAAAGTGATGACATTACTTTTCCAAATCAAGAAACAGAGTCTCAGAAGTTGAGAACGACAGACCCGGTTACATCACAGCACATGAGAAGAGATATTTATCCAAAGCCCTTCTGTCCATTTGAAATTAAACTGAAAAGAGTAACAATGCCTATCTTTTTACCCAAGGATCTCAGAATATTTCATAAACATGAATTTATTAGTCTAACACCAGAAACGTTTGTCTTTTTATGTCTCGCTCATCCCCCTTAACATAACGTTTCCAAGGTTCATCCATGTTGCCTGTGTCAGAATTCCCTTTTTTTTGAAGGGCTGAATATTACAGTCGTCCCTCCTTATCCAGAAGGGATATGTTCCAGGCCCCCTCAGTGGCTACTCGAGACCATGGTTAATACCAAACCCTAGATGTACTCTGTTTTCTCCTACCTATACATACAAAGCTATGATAAACTTTATAACTTAGGCCCAGTAACAGATTAATAACCATAACTAGTAATAAAATAGGGCAATTATAATGATAGACTTGTATTAAAAGTTATGTGAATGTGGTCAGTCTCTTGCTCAAAGTATCTCATTGTACTCTCCTCACCTTTCTTGTGATGATATGAGATGAGAAAATGCCCACAAGATGAGACACGGTGAGGTGAGTGATATAGGCCCTGGGACCTGGCGTTAGGCTGACATCGACCTTCCAGTCATATGTCAGGAAAGGGGGATCATCTGCTTCTGGGCTGTGGTTGACCACAGGTAGCTGGAACCCCAGGAAGGGGAACTGTGGATGGGGGATGGGAGGAGAAGGGTGACTGTATTCATCCAGGATGCGTGAATTCATCATCCCGGATGGCTGGTATAGACTGTAGGTCTATACCACATCCCGTGTACCAATCATCTGTCTGTCTGCTTCAGGTTTGGGTTGCTTTGGGTCACTTTCCACCTGTGGGCAATGGTGAATAACATTGCTGTGAACATGGGTCTACAAATATCTGTTCAGGTCACTGTCTCCAGTTTTTGGGGGTGTGTCCCTAGAAGGGGAGTGACTAGATCACACGGTAATTCTGTTTTGGAGGAACGACCACACTGCCCAGTAAGACCTTGAACAAATCCAGTGGAATGCGCCCAGATGACCCTGTGAGAGCCACGTCCAAACCCCTCTACCCGGGGAGCCCCAGTTCCCCCCAGCACAGCGTAGGCACACACCGAGCTTCTGTAAGGCGGGGGGTCTTCTCTCCCTAGAAACAGGGAGGGAGCTGTTGCAGACACATCAGTCAACACATCTCCTGGAGTCCCATGGCCAGGGGACCAACTTCAATCTTTTGTGGTGTCTGAGACCATCCATCACGAGGATGGCTGAGGTCACACATGGCCATCTGATTTGTTCTCCAAGCAGAAGCCCCCCTCCATGACTTCCTTTTCTCACCTCTTCCCATGGTCTGAATTCCCTCACTTAGTTAATTAGCATGCCTGGCACCGTAGCTGAAGACTTTAATCAGCGTGGGGTGGTTTTAATTAATCGTGTGGCTCTGCATCTGGAGTGGTTTGTGTTCCAGGGTCAGGGGAGGAGCCGGCGATGGGGGAGGGGAGAGGCGGCTTTGTGTGGTGGAAGGTGTGGGTGGACAGTCTGGGGGTTTGGAGAGAAAGAATCGCATTGCCCCCACAGTGGCTCCCAAGCTACCTGGGCCCTCGTGCGGCTTCCTGAGCGAGGTGTGGAAGGTTCCCTGAGCCATTAGGGTATAGAATGGCACCAAGATAAGTGATGGAGTCAGGCTGGTTTTCAGAAGGGATTCAAAGTGTCCAAAGAATCCCTGATGCTTTCCAGAATCACCCACAGGGTGGGGAGGGAGGCAATGCAAGGGTATAGATCGGGAGATGTAGAGTCAGTCCCGGAGGGGTTGGCCGTTCTAGGAAATACTGCCTGAAAATGGGACTTTGAAGGTCTCCAGGGAAACCTTCTTTGGGAGAGCCCTGGAGAGGCGAGGGGAGAGGCACCTATATCTCAGGTAATGGGAAGCATTTTACTCAGTCTCTCAGAGTCCCGTGAGCGCCTCACTTTGAGCAACCACACTTTAAAAAGAATGGGGAAAAAAACCTAGATCAAGCTCAGAAGAGTAATTAAAAAAAAAAATGACTGAATGTATAGATAGAAAGATCCTAGAAGAAAAGGTTGAGAGAAAGCTGGGTCTCCTAGTAATTGCCAAGGAAGGACTTCTGCCCCCGTCCCACAGGGATCCGGCTAGATGAAAAGCAGAGAAAAAGACAGGCCTGTTAGAGTGGCTGGTGACAGCGTTAAATAAGTCCAGGAAGCAGGGCTACCCCAGAGTTTCATCCCAGAGATGAAGCAATGACTGGTTTAGGGGCAGACATCGCAGTTCAAGGAGGAAACGGCATGATCAAGGTGCTAAAGAAGAAAAATTCTTCCGGCCTGTGATACTCCCGGTGGAGCTCTGGGCCGGGGAAGCCCGTCGGAGCAGGTTCCTGTGATGTGGCAGAGAGGGAATGGGGCCACGTGATGAAGAATGGGGGATTAATGACAAAGATGACAATAATAACCGTCGCCCGCCATGTGCTCCTGCGTTTACAGAGGAACTTCGCGCCTGCCGGGTCATCTGTGCTCTGGGAAACCCTGTAAACAGGGAGGGGTGGGGGGATTCTGTGTCCCTGTTTAGAGTCCATGGAAAATGAAACTCGGGACCTCGTTGCTGGTAAACGGGCAGAGCCAGGATTGGAACCCAGCTCTGTGGGCTCCCACCCTCTTTCCAACAGAACTAAAATCATGCTCATTTAAGAGTGGGAGAGGGAGGGTTTTACAATTCTAGGTATTGGCACTACTTAATACCAGTTGCGAGATATTTTTAGAAATCTGAATGCAAAGCCTTTTGAGAACATCAAGGTCGCCAAGCAGCTGGCACACCCCGGAGCCCCATGGCACATGAGTCCAAGGCAGATTATAGAACATGTCAATGGGAGAAACTGGGGAGGATATTAATTAAGTTTAGACCAAGAAAATGCTTTTGATTGAACAAGCCATGATTTTCTCCTTAAGCCCATGCAAAATATGGGGTGCTAGACAAGCAGCTGTAACATGTGAAAACATTATTATGTACTCGTGTTACCAACTTCCACCACCGAGGGTCCCTTTTATTACTCTTTCCCCTCTAGGCATCATGTTTTCAAAGATTTTTGCCCGCTAAACAAACTGCATTTATTAAGTAATGATATATTTCCTATTTTTAATATGGAATACATCACTGAGTATGCATACGAAAAAGAAAACAGCAACAACCCGATTTCCATTAGGCTTTCGGAACTATTGAAAATAGCTTGTGGACCTTATTACCGCTTCTGAATTCCTGGGAGTCCGGGCACTTGGGGCTGGGAGTCACTATTTACATGCTTACAGGACCAGCATGTCTGTACCCACTTATAGGGCAGGGACAGAAATGAAAGAGGCCTTAGGAATAGGGTAAGTTCCTGGCTGTGTGCAGAGCCAGCAGGGTAATTTGTGCAAAACTGATTGTCAGAATTAATTGCAAAAATGGGAAAGTCGCATATGGGCAGAGCTGCGGCCTGGTCCGTGCAGATTACACAAGCAGTAAGAACAGGAAAGATGAAATCCCACACGTGCACAAAGACATCCAAGAATGTGGAGAGAGGGTCACAAAGGCCAAGGGCAAAACAACAAGAAGGGGAGCCGGAGGCCAGCAGGTAACCGGGAAGAAGTTGGATTGCAAGGTGGTCATTAGGAAGGCTCCGCATGCACTCAAGGAAACAAAACAAGACAAAAAAGATACGTAAAGGGAAGGAGAAAGAGAAGCGAGATCATATGAGGCTGGGAATTAATTATTAATTAATTCCAAAAGACGGTTTCAAGACTAATTGAGCAGACCCTGGTGCCAGTTCGCCTGTGCATGAGTTACAAGTAGCCCCTGCCAAGTGTACAGAATTCTACGGAGGCAGACGCCCCACACAGCAGCAGGGGGAACCAGCCTGCGCCTTGGCTCACGAGGCACAGAAGCACAGTCCGGTCCGAGTGGTTTGCACATCTCCGTGTTGTCTGATGGCGAAAAACTAAAAAGGACGGCCACATCAGATTCTCTTAGCGCAAGCTCAAAGATTGGGTAAGAAGCCTTCTGCAGAGATACAATGGTGCCCCAAACAGAAGAAGATGATTAAAAAACAAAACAAAACAAAAAACTTTTTGTAAAGAAGAAACTGGCAACATAGAGAATAAAGACCAAGGCTATTGAAAGAAAATTAAAATTCTGTGTGATGCTGGGTATCGTGATCAAGTACCTTTTATGTATTGGGCCCTGAGAAGTCCTGTGAAAAGACATCATCCAGGAAAGCTACGTTGGAGAACAAAGACACGCACAAGATTTTTTGGAGCCTGCAGGAGACGGAAGCATTTGGGCTGAGCAGAAGTGTCACGTGGAACATTTTACATTAACAAGCGGCTAGCGAGGGCGAGTATAAGGCTTTGGGGTTGGAGAGGAAGCCTCTAGTCATGAAAAGGGTGTGGGTAGGGAGAGAAGTAGCAACAGCTCTTCTATGAAAACCCCAGAGTGAAAAACTTTTAAAGGCAGTTGGCCAACAGCAGGAGGAAGATTGTGGACAGCTTAAGAGCTACAACGTGAGTTCAAAGGCATGGGGAATGAGAAAGAGAAAGGTCTTGGACTCACTTTCTTACATGGTCTCTGGGACCACACAGATGTTAAAAAACAAACAAACATAAAGGAGGGAAACTGGGAGGAAGACAGATCACCTTATAGCAAAAAAGGAAGGAAGGAAGGATAGGGGGAGGGAGGGAGGGAGGAAGGAAGGGAGGCAAGAGGGTGGGAGGGAGGAGAAAGAAAGAGGGGAAGGGAAAGGAAAGGGAGGGAGGAAGAAAGGGAGGGGAGGGAGGGAGGGAAGGAGGAAGGAAGGAAGGAAGGAAGGAAGGAAGGAGAAACAAGAAAAAGAATTTACATTTGGGTTTATTACCTTGATAAGAAGTAAATGTAGAGTATTTTGGGGTTCTGACGGTGGGGAAGTTTAAATGTACACAATATAAATATCTTCTATAACAATTTAATATGAACTCTAAGGAGGTTATAGGCAGAGACTTCTAAGAAAGTAACAAGTGTTCATCTGCCCTGGATGCTTTTGTGGCCACCTGCTCAAATATAATCACTCAAGGCCCCTTTCTGTTCTGGGGCCCTGGGCCTCTCCACGTTCCTACATTGATTTGGGTGGTTTATCCGATAGAATAGCATCTCTCCCCAGTGAACTACTGGGTATTCTGCAAAACCCCAATCACCCTTCTCTTGTCCTTCTATCCTAGCTCACCAGAGTCCCTGTGGAGTCCTGTGGTCAGTATCAGAGTTGCAGTGAGTGTCTGGGCTCTGGTGACCCCCACTGCGGCTGGTGTGTGCTCCACAACACGTGAGTACCACTGGGCTGCTTCCTCCTGCCTCCCACTTCCCCTGACATTCTCCTCCTCCTCCTTGCCTTTTCTGTCACCACTCTCCTTCCCTTTGATCTCTGTTCTCTCCCTGCCTTTTCTTACTCTTCCTTTTTCTGTACCCTTTGCAAATCGTACCCCCTTCTTTGTTCCGACTTCACCTTAAATTGTCAGATTCCCATAAGAAATATACAGACATGTCAGCCTGGGAATGATGATGAGTCAGGATATGGAATCATGCGGGTAATTGCACACCGGCAGGCCGGAGGGAGAATTCTTGGACATCTCTGATGATGACTTGGCTGCAGACTGATGTTCCAGGACTAAATACCAAGGAAAAAATTCCCTCAACTTTTTTCTCAAGGCTCACGTGGGCCGCAAAATCATGTGCGAGATATGGATTCCCCACTTAGTGATTTGACAACAACAGAAGATACTCTTCCATATCTACCCAGAACCTTCTGGCATTTGAGGTGGACATTTCGAGTGTGTAGCGCCCAAGGACCGTCCCTCTTTGTCAGTACACCCATCTGGCTGTCAGAGGACAATGGGCCTGGGCTCACTAGACCAATGAACCCCTGTCCCAAGTGCCAGACACTCTCCCTGTGTGCTTCTTGGTGCCTGTTCCATGGTATTCTCCAGAAGAGGGAAGGAGGCAACAGTATACAGTGGAGGTAGATGTAGCCTGAGATGTGATTGAGGGCTGGGGTGCAGGGTACAGACAAGCAACCCAGACATGTGGGGAGAGCTGAAAGCCCTCCTTTGGGGGCTTGGGGATCAGAAGACCCTTGGCGTTGCTGACTAGAGAAGCCAACAATAGTTGGGCCCCCCACTCAGAGGGAATTTGTATCCAGTTAAACTGTTGTTGCTGGAACCCCAGGCTTCTAGTCAGCACCTGAAGCTGACTTGCTACCAGTTGGACACAGTGTTACACACTAAGGAGAAGGACTTTAGTCTCCCTGCTGAGAGCCTGACTGTATGTGACCAAGGACATTTTCCAGGTGTTTTCAGCTCTAAGAAGGAGGGAGCGGGATCTTGCCCCCATGCAGGGAATGCTTCTGAAAGTGAGAAATGTCCTCTTAAATTCTAGCACATTCTCCCCAAGGGCACAGTCACCCACCCGTCCCTGGGGACAAGTTCACACATAATGAGTCCTTGAGCTCCTTGAACTCCCTTAGGCATATTATGGTGGGAAAACTTGAGACCCATTGACCCGGATAACTGAGAGATGACTGGGAAGTGGGGGTGGGGGGTGGGCACAAGAGCGTGTATGGAACCAGGAAGCAGTAGAACCCACGAGTGGCCAACAGGACAGAATAGGAGAGACTGCATTCAGAGATCAGATTGTCCCCGATCAGTACAGAAGAGTTGCCTATGTGGTACTTTGCAAGTCAGAAGGGAAGTCATTTCCTTTTTCCCCCACAATGAGGTCTCTCGGGAAGGGACCATGCTCCAGACCCACTGCTTCCTTGGGGACCTAGGCCACCTGGATTTCTCCTTAGCTGAGGGCAGCTCTGTAGTTCCAGGCATGGGGCACTCCCACCTTAGCATCCTCCAAGGGCAATCGGTAAAGCTGGACCCTCAGACACTGTCTGTGGGACCCAAAAACAGGTCTCTGTGTCAGCTTTGGTCTGCATGGAGATGCTGACCCACATAGCACTAAACCCTGGGAGGAGGAGGGACCCCTAGGCTCTGAGAAGGAAGCAGAGGGGTTGTGGGTACCCTCACATCCCATCCCTAGAGGCAAGTTAAAGAGGAAGAAGAGGAAGGACCAGAAATTACTTCCTGTGTGGTCTCAGTTTCTCCTTTGGCAACATAATGCCTGCCTCCCATCCAATGGCAGAAAACAGGGGTGGTCTGGGGCCCAAGAGAAGTCTGGGAAATTCATTAAGGAACCCATCAGCCTGCACTGGGAAGCCAGCAGCACCGCAATCAGCATGGCCTAAGGAAAACAGCCATGGACATGAACTTTGGGCATCTTCCACCAAGTCCCAATTCCACAATCCCCAGATGGGCAGCTAGCTGGGGCAGCCAGGCTCATCTGTGGATGGGAGATGGCGATGCCTGTCTTGTGCCCCTCACCGAGTCGTTGGAGAATGAAATGAGATGGCATTGGTGAAAGTATGTCCTGACCTGTGGAGTGTCATGAGACGGAAAGCAGAGGTGGGGCAGGAATGGCTGCGCGGTCAGGGAAGGACCGAGAGCTCCCGGGTGCGGGTGCCCTGCCTCTAATGACTTCAGTCAATCCCCGTGGATTGTCCAGATGGCTCGACTTCAGATCCATCCTTCCCTTGCCATGGGCATCCCAGCCTCAAACTGCCAGCCTCTGAGCCACGGCTGCTCCAGCCGGATTGCCCTCGTCTCCGTTAACCTGGTATCCCGTCTGACACTGAAGTTTGCGTATTGTATTCGTACGCGTCGTGTTGGTACAGTGCTCAGTGGGCACACGTCCTCAAAAGCAAGGGCTGTACGAGGGCTTGGGTTTGGCTGCTCAGCACGGAGCTGCTGCTGCTGCTGTCAGCGGCTCTCCCTTGCCCAAAATGCCGTGGCCACAGCAACAGGACTCACACCTGAACAAAGTCCCTCTTGCACATGTATTTTCTCCATGAGGCACATCATGCTTTTCTCAGGCTTAAAGGCAGTAGACAGCACTTCAACACAACGCTTGGGGGCCATTTCAAAGAACAAAGTCACTGACAAAATACATGAAAATGCAAAAAACAAAACAAAACAAAAAAATACCACGGCACTAAACAGACCATGAAAAGGACATTTGTTTATACGTGAACTGAAACAAGAAAGCCGAGTATCATCGCCTCATTCAGCCTCTGATAGGAATGGGCGGATGTAGCAAGGCATAGTTTTTTCCATCCGGCTGCTCATATCCAGGAATGACCCAAAAGTGCCGTAAGTATCCATGTGGGGATTTTCAATAAAGGGTAAGAAGAAAGGTGACTTCACCAATGTGGAATCCACAACTTAAGAGGATCGGAGCTCTGTACATCAGAAACTTAGAATCCTCATTTATAAGGAGGAAACGAGATCCTTCTCGTGCTGGGGGCAAGCAGATAACATCAAGTGATAAAGGATGTTGTAAACGTTCGAGGCCCAGCACCAGGTCAAGGGGGTGTCCTCTGAAGGCTTGAGCCTCCTGGTGCCGGGATCTGTGCAGGCGTGTCTGGTAAATCTCAAGTCCTCTGGGAGGACACAGCTCCCGAGCACCCCTGCGTCAGGACGGCCTGCTCACCCCGACACCTCCCAGCGCTAGTCGGCTAGTCGCTGAGGAGGAGTGCTGGCCCACATGGCTGAATGAAAACCAGAAGGGACCCGGGGTCTTCTAAGATGCTGTATGTGGAAATAGGATGTTTAACATAGAGTGAGATAAGCAGAGCTTAAGTGTACACTTTGAACAGTTTTGACAAATGCAAAGACCCAGGTAATCTACACTCCCACCAAGATAGATAAAACGTCGAGGGCGCCCGGGGGGCTCAGTTGGCTAAGCGTCTGACTCTTGATTTCAGCTCAGGTCATGATCTCAGGGTCATGAGATCAAGCGCTACGTCTTCTCGCATCAGGCTCCACGCTCAGCAGGAGGTCTGGTTCTCTCTCTCCCTATGCCTCTGTCCCTCCCACAGCTCACATGTATACTCTCTCCAAAATAAATAAATAAAATCTTAACAACAACAAAAATATATATATACACACACACACACACACAAAATATCCTTCATTCAGAAAGTTCTCTCATGCTCCTTCCCATTCTTTCCAGTGGGACATTGTTCCTTAATCACTTAAGTTCAGGTCAAAGCCAGACACTGCTTTTTCTGATACACTTTCCGTTTTATTTTACTTTATTTTCTTTTATTTTATTTCACTTTACTTTCTTCCCTTTTCTTTTCTTTTCTTTTCTTCCTTGCATTTTAAATAGATGCCCCGGACAGTCGCGGTTGGGAGGGACCCACGAGGACATGGCTGGAAAAGGCTGGGGCAGGCAGAGTCCATGCAGAAGGTGGAGGGGGGCCAGAAGGAGCCTGCAGACACTCCCCTGGGGCACCTCTGTTTGCTGAGAAGGCAGCCTGGTGAAAACTGCTGGGGGACTTATTGCCTGTGGGAGTGCTGTGCCCCCGTACTGCTTCTCTGTACATCCTCAGTCAGTGCCAGGCACAGGGCCAGGATCGGGGGAAACAAGGGACTGCATGAGATGGCCTTTGCCCTGAAGCTTCTTGGGAATAAGGACCCTAATCCAGGGAGGGGGCAGGGGTTGCAGACTGGACCAGAATCAGCTCATTTGGCAGGTGCCCATCATGGGCAAGCCCCAGTGCCAAGTGCTGTGAGGCCCAGCTTGCCTGACTCTCAGGAAAACCAGGACAAAGAGCCTCAGGAAGAGGGTTCCTTAGAGTGTCAAGTGTCCCTTTCCTGCCACTTTCGCCAGTTTTCCCTATGGTTGTAGGGAGTAGGAGGGTGGAAACTTTATGGGAAGAGGACAGCAGAAGCTGTGTGTGTGAGAGAGAGAGAGAGAGAGAGAGGGAGACAGAGAGAGAGAGAAACAGGAGGAGACAGAGAAGAAGGAGAGAGAAGGAGAGAGCAAGTGCATAGTTCAAGGGCAGGGCCCATACTAACAGGTGGCTCAGGTGGCTGAAAGGGCCATTTCTACCAGCGAGGGCACAGGTGGGATGCTGACTGAACAAGCTTAAGAAATGCTTGTGTAATTGAAACCTCCCTTTTGTTGTCTCAGAGGACGGGCCTGCCAACCCAGTAGCACAGAGCATCGCCCCTTCGTCCTCTCATGCGGTCCCTGGCCCAGCCCAAGGCTTGCTGGTTTCCGATGGCAACAGTGGTTTCAACAAGCTGGGTTTTTATTTGTCCCTGAATCCTGAGCCCGTCTTTCCAGAGCATTCACCTTGGGCCTGAGCCTACCTGTTCTGACTTGGAGAAAGGTTAAGGAAAGCCTCTGGCCCAGCCCACCTTTGCCTGTCCTGGGCCTGGAACATTCCCCCCAACCACCAGGCTTGGCACATCCCCAGGCCCTTCTCCATCTCCCCTGCCCACCCCTCCCCGCCCAGGCCCAGGCCAAGAAGCCAGTCTCGGTCTCAGCAGGTAATGGGATCCCACGGTGGACCCAGCCACATCGATTGGCCCAGACGTTACCTTTCTGAAGAACGTTCATCAGCGTCACTCCTGGGAGGCTCATGTAACCCAAGACATCAACAGGGGGAAGATAAGACCAGCTTTTATGAAGTCTCTCCCTTGTCCCGTGGTGACCCCTCCTCCTTGCAGATTTCTTCTGTTGGAAGAATGCCCACCGTGGGGTACTTGGCCCAGGTTACTGTGCAGTATCCACTCCTTTTTCTCTTTTGTGTGGCTTCTGCCAAGATGGAGAGAGGGAAAGGGAGGGTGAGGAAAAGTACTTCTATCCTGAGCGGAAGGGAGGGGTTACAGCTCAGAACCTGCCTATGGACAGAGCCAGCCTGGGCTCAGTTTCCTCCACGGAGAGCGACAATGGCAGAGTCACCTTGCAGCCACCCTGGAGATGAAAACAAAGGACCTGCGTGAAATGCCCTCATGGTGACCTGGAGGTCACCCTGATTGCAGTGACTGTGGGAGCAGAGGCTGCAGGTCTGACCCCAGGGCCTCCACCATGGCCCCTGTCCCTTCCTGTCCCCACCCGACCCAGGACTGGGGGGCTGTGGCTAGGCAGCTGGAACAAAGTCTCCCTGCCTTGGACAGCTCCAACCAGCCACACCGTGGAGGCCATGTTCAGCAGCCTGGGTCGGCACTGACCCCTGGGAAGCCTCAAAGTCTGTCCCGTAACCATGGCTGAGTGTCCCCTGAATGAAGTACAAGCCTACCCTAAAAATGCAAGTGCTTCCTTGCTGCTTCTCAGCATGTCCCAGAGCCTGGTTTTATTTTATTTTGAAGCTGTGTCAAAAGATTACTTAATACCAACATGCAAAGGCAATGATCTCTCTGAGGGCTGTTTGCAGAAGGCCCACACACTCCCGAGGAACCGTTAGAATCCCGTCTGCCCAGCAGACTCTGCTGTCTACGCTCTGGTCTTCCCTGACTCTCTGCCAGCAAGTTACCAGCCCCTGGTCCAGAGGGAAGAATCCCAGACAGGTTACTGGGTACAGGCGAGTTTTTCCATCTGTGGCTCAGCAGATGCACAGCAGGGGTTAAGGAAGCTCCCTTTCCCTCTCCTCACTCCTGCCTCCCCCTCCTCCCCACATCCATGTGTATAACACATGCGTTCATGACCAAAGG
This sequence comes from Enhydra lutris kenyoni, assembly GCF_002288905.1. Classification (NCBI taxonomy): domain Eukaryota; kingdom Metazoa; phylum Chordata; class Mammalia; order Carnivora; family Mustelidae; genus Enhydra; species Enhydra lutris. The sequence goes on from NW_019154111.1 coordinate 10,652,285, forward strand.
ATGTAAAGTCAACGATGCCATCAGCTTGTAGGAATTAGGAAAGTCCTATGGTCCATATGAGGTCTGAGCGTCCCTCCCAGTCTCCTGACTTGGCCCCCTGCGGACAGCCTGGGGGGCTGAGCTGCCTCTGAGGTTCAAGTGCAGACGGACACACCATACACCAGCACGCACCACACTCCTCCTGGCCACGCCGCCCTGCACCAAGCCTGCTGGCCTAGAGACATTAGCAGACATGAAAGGTCCAGGCTATGGGATAATGTGTAGCCTGCAGGCTGGCTCGGATCAACCCAAGTAACCCGTGAGTGTGTTTGAGTAATAGCCAGCATCCTCCTTGTTACTGACTGGATCACGGGGAAAATAGACTAGCCTCCTACCGCTTGCCTCTGCTTCCTCCTCCACCTCCTCCTCCTCTCTCTCTCTCTCTCCCTCCATCTCCTGCCCTCTGTCCCTCCCCCTCCCTGCAATCCTGCTCTTCTCTCCACCTCCTCTTTCCTAACCTATCCTCATCCTTAAAAGAAATAAATAGGTCCAAACCATACTCCCTACTGATGAAGAGAAGCGAGAGACGGTCCCCGCTTCCCCTTCCTGTTGGGCACCTGCTAGGTGCAATTCTCTTCTCGGAAGCAGGGAACCTCCCTGGGTCCCTTTTATGACCACCTGAGGTTTGTGTTCAATATATCATTTGTTCGAGGCTTGCAGGGGCGAAAGGAAGGCAAGGTGAGCCTCGGACCTGGCACCCAGGGCGGAGCTTGGCTCTCCCTGCAGACATGCTGATGCAGGACCACATGGTTGCCATGTAAGCCCACGAAGGTCCTTAGGCATCATCTGGACTCCTACACCTGCTGGTTCCCTGAAGTCCTGTGCCCTCCTCCTGCGCCAGGGGTGGGGTCCAGGAGGCAGGGAACCCCACAGCCTCTGCTCAGGTTGGCTTTGGAGCTTTAGAGATGGCAAAAGTTTGTGAGTCCAGTTGCCGGTTCAGTCACCACCTTGCTGGTGACAAGGGAAATTGTAGTGTAGTCATGGTTTATCCAGGAACAGCCTAAATACTTAGGTCAAGGCCATGGACCCTAGAATTTCGACACAGCAGGGCTGGCCTGGTCCACGCCTTTCCTGCAGAAACCTCTTGCACACTCGCCTGCCTGGAAGGGTTCCGTTCCCCATCTAGCTCACCTTCCTCCAAGCCTCACAGATGTGTCTGCCCATTTCCACAGGCTTTCCTGACGAGGACAAGGCCAACGGTACTGGCAAACCCAGTTTCTCCCCTCACCAGGGTTCCCAGATGCGGATACAGGGACCAAAGAGGTGTTAGAGTGAGCATTCCTCTTAGCCCTTCTGTAAAGATCATTTGGGAAACCCCATCCCCACCCCATTTTTTCAGTCTCCTCAAATTTCAAACACAGCTCCCCACAACAGTGCCCTTCAGCCCAGACCATGACTAACGTGAGACATTAAGGATGGCTGGGGGTCAGCTATGGGCAGAAGTCGGGAGACACTCTTATATCCAAGGCTGGTGGCCCCTGCTGGAGGGCCAGGGGATGGGCCAGCCCTCACCCACTCACCCCCGGCCTGGAGGCTCACCCAGGCCGCACTCAAAGCCCCAATTCCAAATTGAGATTTGCTCGCCCAGCCGGTGGCCCTGGACGTTCATATTTCTATCACTGTCCTAGGAATTAATTTCTAAAGAGCTTAATCACCACTTCTTCCCTCTCCCTCACCCCCTTCCTTCCTCCATTCCTCTCTTTTCCAATTTTCCACTTGGCTGGGAATTCTCCTGCAGCAAAAGTTCAGGCTTAGGGAAGGGCGGAGGTGGCCGCTTCATTAGAGAGGATAATCTCATTGGAACCACTGGCTTGAATAATAACCCCTCCAGGGTCCAGGCCTCTGTCCCCACGGCCTTTCAGCACCTCTGGATTGGGGCTGGAGGGTCCAACTGCAGAGAAAGCAGGATGAAGAAGGGCTGTAGGAGGAGGGGAGCAGGGCCACCCTCCAGTTCTGGGGGCCTGCCCGAGCTATCGGCTGGGGTCTGCTTCCTGCTGCCCCCTGCAGGTCTGTGTAGGGGGAGGGGTGGCGAGGGTGGTGGCATGGGTGACTGTCTGAAGATCCCAGGTCACCTAGAGTGTATTGTCGAACCTGCTTGGCAGATGGGTGAAACAGGACCTTCCTTCAGCTCCAGGGTCCTCCCGCAGCCGAATAAAAGGAAATGCTATAAGAAGCATCTGGAGGATGCTTTCCCATTGAAGGAAACATCTAAGCCATCACCCCCGCACACCCCCCAAAAGTCATGCATGAATCCTTTGCACACTTGCCGGCTCTTGCCTGGGCTAATGAGAAATCACAATCCTGGAAGAGTAGGGGGCCATTACCCTGACAGACCCGGTAAGGACTCAGAAGGGATCTGTCCTTCCCTCTCCATTATCCTATCACATCTAAGGTCAGTGGTCTGTGCGTTAGGACATTTGCAGCCTCCACCCTCATGGGCCCTGAGGAAAAGTAGAAATGTCAAAACATCCCTGACACTGACCTTAAACTTGACTTTCCACTAAGAGAGCTGAGTAGTCAATACCCTTTGACAGCTGGTAAGAAAGCAGAGCTCCAAGCAAACCAGACCACTCTTTCCCTTTTTCCTCCCTCCTGGCCTCTGGGGTCCCCCATCCCTCATTAGGAGGAAAACTGCTGGAACCATCTCTGTCTTTCTGTTTCTGGTTTGACCCATGGGCCAGTCTGAAAACGCTTGCTTCTGTGTCAGCTGTAGTTCGGGAAGGCATGCATGAGGAAGGCAGAGCAGGGATGGGATCATAATACTGGTGGACGTTTATTGAAGGCTCATTGCCTGCGAGCTATGCCCTGTTCTAAATACTTTACTTATATAACCTCATTTAATTCTCCATAATAATCCTATGTGGTAGATGCTATTTTGTCCCCATTTTGTAGAAGAGAAAGTTGAGGCATCAAGAGGTTAAGTAATTTGCCAAAAATTACACGGTTAGATGGGATGTTTCAGATTGTAAGCTACAGGTGGCTTTCTTGGTAAGACCTAAACCTGGGGGAGGGGGATGATGATATTTGGTTCAGGGGCTCTCAAATTTGGGGAGCCATGGAAAAATGCAACCACATGAACCTTGGAAGCAGCAAACCATGCAGGTAGACCTCATCTTGAGATCCCCCCCAGCCAAGTGCCTTTGGACCCCTGCAAGAGAGGTGGGGTCCTTTCTTCCTCATCTGGATTTCTATTTGGCAGGTTAAGTTTGGCCTGGATGCAGGTTCATTTTTCTCTCTTTGTAATTTAATCAAAGACATTTTTCAGACCTTCTGATTGCTCTTGGAAATCAGAACTTCAAAGTTGGGGAGTCAGTGAATAATTTAAGCCTGTACCAGCTTTCTGGGTCTACCGTTAATGGGAGTAATAATGCTATTAATAGCGATGTCAGTGCAGACACCCTGGAAAAGTCCATAACATTAGCTTAATGGCTGGAGGTAATGAAGTCCTCACAGAGGAGCTAGCCTGGTAAATTAACTTCCAGGACTTTTAGGCAGATGCCCTTATGGCCATGGTCTGCTAGAGCAGTCAGGGAGTGCCCGGGAGGGGACCACATTCGTGTCTGACCCTTCACTCTCAGGATTCCTAGAAGGATCCTAGAGAAGTCACAAGTTGCAATGATATTCGAGTGCGTCCTCGTGGCAGGCAAAAATAGCAATTAGCCTGCAGACGAAGCTTGAAGGGAAATTTTGACATCGCCTCAAGCCACATGAAGAGAACATCAAGATGGTAGAGAAATGGGTTTAGTCTGTAGCAAGGTGGTCTGACCCTTGGTTCTTGGTCTCGAAGCTTTGGGGAGGTACAGCGCAGTGGTCACGGGCAGAAGCTCCAGGGTTCGTCTGTGTTCAAATACTGGTTCTCTCTGGTTAGCTGGTGACCTTGGGCAATTAGCTAATTGCCAAGTGACCTTGACTTACCCACCCTTTCTTCAGTTTCCTGGTCTATAAATTGGGTTTTTCAATGGTACTTGCCTCACGACATTGTTGAGAGATGTTGACATGAACCATAAACCTCTTAAACCATGGTGCCTACAAAGCGCTCCGTGGCCAACAGCTGTGAGTGTATTACTCAGAATTGTTTTCTAGTTTCTCGTTACACATTCAGTTTACTCTGTGGCCATTCTTTCTGTCCCTGGGTCTCCTCTTCTGCATTTATTCCACACTTTCGGTGACTTCTCCTTCATTTGCTGAATTCTCCCCTGACTCTCACCGTTAGGCTGTCCCTCCCACTGAAGCCAAAGGTATCTTCTTCCGCTGTGGTGTTCCACTGTACCCAGTCACTGCAAGGGAGGCTCGGGATGTCCTGGAGCCTCTCTTCCCTCATCTCCAGCCCCACGCTTCACCTGTCTGCTTCTCAAGGCGGATGCTCCCTCCCCAGTATCCACTCCCCATGCGGGCTCCACATGACATCCTGGCCTTTCTGGTTCATACTTGACTTCTGCTCATTCCTGTCCCTTCCAGTCCCCAACACCCTCCTTCCTCTGAACTCTGTTCTCTTTAACCAAAGCAGATCAGCCACTCAGGAATGATCTCCCTGCTGCCCCAGCTTACCCCAGCCTATCTCTCTGAAGACCCTGCTTCCCTTGCCCCCACAGCAGAATCAGGGGTCCGCAGTTTCCAAATCACAGCAGCTCAGCGAAGGTCCGCATGCCCGTGGTTTATCTGACTTGGATTAAACGCTACTCCCTAAAGCTCAGATAGGTGTGTGCAGGGAACCCCCACTGGAAGGCAGGGATGGCCCGACCCCGGGGTCAGAGAGCTTAAGCACCTTCCCCATGCACGCTGTGCACATTTGGGTGAAGGGCTGTGACTCTCAGTGGCATGTAAGCCACATCACTTAGGCCTGTGAGTTCCCAGGTTGCCCTGGATGGCGTCCACATGTGACACAGTGTACTTTGAATGACACAGCTGCTAAGCGTCCACTCTACTCCTTTGATCCTTCCTTCCCTTCCTCCCCACACCCACCCACATTTGTCTTCTGTCTGCTGGACAGGAGGTATACAGGGGATCTCAAAATAAGTCAGGCAGGGTCTCTTCTTTGGAGCTCACACCTGGTAGGGGGTACCCATAATTATTGTATAGTCAGAGAAGTTCTAGACGATAAGAAACCCCCAGATATGCTTCACTTTGCCTTGGCTGGTGGAGGGGAGAGATTGCAGGTGACTAATGGCTGACCCATGTCTGGAAGGGTAGGTGGAAGTTGGACAGAGGAAATGGGCAGGAAGGGTTGGTCTGGAGGGCGGCACAAGGTGAGGAAATCGCAAGAGTATATTGTATATATATTGCAAGAACGATATATATATATATATTGCGAGAGCAGTTCTCAGTTTGCCTAAGTGGGGAGGAGGGCTGAGGATGAGTGGGGAGGTAGAACAGTGACTCCGCTACTCTTTATGGGAAAGAGGAGTACTGGAGGGGTCTTTGGGATGACCCTCGAGTCTCTGCATTTGGCAACAAGGGATTAGACTTGCTAAATTCAGCCATGGTCGGGGAGGACCAGACTGGAGGAAGGAGGCAGAAAGGTCAGTCCTGGACACATTGAATTTGGACATGTCCTGGGAGCTGCTGGCAGGGCCTGACCTCCGTCTCGGCCCCTTGCTGGAGGAAGTGGCCATCTCCTGAGTCACTTGTCAATCTGTCCCTCCCAGGTGTACCCGGAAGGAGCGCTGTGAGCGGTCCAGAGAGCCCCGCAGGTTTGCCTCTGAGATGAAGCAGTGTGTCCGGCTGACCGTCCATCCCAGCAACATCTCTGTTTCCCAGTACAATGTCCTGGTAAGGGCAGGGGGATCTGGGTCCAGGGACACTGCAGAACCCTCTCCCCACTGAAGCCCACCAAAGCCCCTCAGGAGACCTGGGCCCCACCTGACCAGCCTTGCTGCTCGAGAGCAGTGTTAGAGGATGCGTCCCTGGAGAGGGAAGAGGGGAGCAGGCACAGGGATATGGGGCAAAGGCTTTCTGCACCATGGGTAGAAAGATAGGGAAAAGTGTGATACCAAGCGGGATCGAAAGGGTGACCAAGAGAGGGAGGGTGTTGGGAAGGACATCTTTGTCTGTAAGATGGGAAGAACGTATGCAGAGGGGGAAAGGGGCAGGATGGCTCCCGTGTCCGTGCATTGGGCGCTTGGTGATTGGTTTGCCATTTTTCCAAAACTGCGGACAATCAAGAGAAGCTTAACCACAAGACCTCAGTCCTGCCAGCCTTTCTTTCTACAGACTCATCCTCTAAGCACTCCTGTTTCCTGGGGCCAAATCTGTTCATATGTAATGAAGGTTCCTCTGTGTCTGTCCCTTTGCACCCCACCACCTTGTCTCTATGTCTTGTGAACAACTGGCTCTCTTCTTCTCTATGTTAATATCGCCTCCTGTTTTCCCTCTTTCTCTCTGATCTCTCTTGCTCTCCCTCTTTCTTCCTTTTCTCCACATCCTCCCTTTCCCCACTTCACTCTCTTCCCCTCTCTCTCCCCTTGCCCCGCTGTTCACAGCTGGTCCTAGAGACATACAATGTCCCGGAGCTGTCAGCTGGTGTCAACTGCACCTTTGAGGACCTGTCAGAGACGGACGGGCTGGTGGTGGGCAATCAGATCCAGTGCTACTCCCCAGCAGCCAAGGAGGTACCCCGGATAATCACCGAGAATGGTGAGTGGTCCCCAGAGGCAAAGCTGGGTGGCATGTCCTTCCCCCCGCCCTGATGAGAACTTGGGACAGGCATGGGGGCATCTCCCCACAGGCAGGGGAGAGCCAGGAGAGGGGTGCATCGGTGGGTATGATACGGAAGAAGGGGATGGAGTGTCTTTTCACTGCTCTTACAAATGGCTGTTGAAAGCAGGTGAGCTTCCTGGAGGCAGTGTCATCCTAGGTGAGGAGAAGCTACAAAGAGAGTGCAGAGAGGGCAAGGCCAGGACAGCATCAGAATGTGCCGGCTGGGTTCAGAGATGGTCCTGGAGCCTGAGGGGGCAGGCATGGAGGGGCCGTGGGGGAGGGGAAGCTGGTCAGGAGCAGGGGTGGGGGTGCCAGGGCCCATCTGGCTCCTTACCCTGCCTGCACGGCTGGGTCTCTGATCTCGGGCCATTGCCTGCCATCCCCACCCTGCCGTGCCTTCCCAGAGCTGCAAGTTCATGGCCAGCTGCACTGGGAGGAACGGGGGTGGAAAGAGGCCCAACACTGGTGAGGGACAGGCCCAGCCTGGGCAGATTGATTCCATGTTGGCGCTCCCATTTGGGCTTGTCACATTTGTTCCGAGCTGATTGATTAATGAGACTCTCGGGGAAGGCACAGAACAAGCCTGGAAGTGGGGGCCTGGGGTCAGGGCTGTGAATTAAACATAGGCTCCAGCTCCTCCCTGGTGCCAGCTGAGGACTGGGGGGACAGCCGCCAGGATGGAGCCCTGAGCCCCCACCCAGAGGTGGGGATGTCAACCCAGAGTGTCTCCTTACCGAGATGAGGAATGACCTTAGGCGTGCGCCACACACACATTTACACAGGACCTTGTGCGTGGCCTGCAGCAGTGTTACAAAGAGCCTACACATTCTTCCTGGTACCTAATCAGTGTGTGTGTGTGCGTGCATGTGTGTACATGTGTGTGGGTGTGGGTGTGGGTGTGGGTGTGGGTGTGTAATTCTGGGAGTCTGGCCTGGACACCCTGCATGGGAGCCTGTCACAGTGGGCAGACAGGAGAGAAGCTGCTGAGCATGGGAGGGGTGGGTGCCAGCAACACAGCGTGCACAGAGGAATGGACCAGAAGTGCCCTCTGCAGATGCTCTGAGGGCTGTCCTGGGATGGGACCCAGCTGAATCAAGAGTCCTGCCAGGGCTGAGAGCACCCCTGGGGTGGCAGGCTCCCCCTTCCCAGGATGCATCACTCTCAGGGGGACCCTCACACAGAGTCTTGGGCTCCCATTGAACTTGTGGTTGACTCCACCCCACAGGGGACCACCATGTCGTCCAGCTACAGCTCAAGTCGAAGGAGACGGGCATGACCTTTGCCAGCACTAGCTTTGTCTTCTACAATTGCAGCGTCCACAATTCGTAAGTGGCCCCCAACCTCACTCAGCTAGCTCCCTGTTCCCGGGGGTCAAGGTTCATCCAGAGATGGAAGGTGCCAGCACTTTTGGCAAGGAGTGGCCATCTAGAGGCCCTGTAGGGAGAAGGGGACAAGAAAGGCCCCTCCTCTGGTACCCACAGGGTTAAGGGGAAGAGGCAGGAATGAGCAGAGTAAGAACCACTGGTGTAGGACCTCCGAATCCATAGCCCACACATCTTCACTGGCATCAATCTGTCTAACCCGATATGGTTCCCACCATCTGCAGAGGAAGATGGTGCCCCTCACCTGAAGAACAGAGGAGCCAGCACCCTGGGTGACAAGAGGGGTCTAAGGAGGGAGAGGAGCCCCCACGGGTGTCCAGGCCAAGCACCAAAGGGTCAGACCTCCCCAGTCCCCTGTGGGCTAGCTCAGTACTCGGACTACAGAGGATCAGATTGGGGCCCAAAGACACATGCTGGCGGACTCCAGCTGCAGCCCGGGCCCTGTCTGAAGCATCCACTACCCAAGGGAAGGCAGGGGGACCAGAGTCTTGGACTCTGGAGTCAGACCAGATGGAAACTTAACCATTCATGTCCCCGTGTCCTCTGCCCATGGGGGAAATTGTAGTCCTCCTTCCAAGAATGTCACCCAAATATTTCACCACTGACATGGCTGGGGCCCTTCCGGGCATAGCCCCAGTTGGCTGGTCACTGCCCCTGGTCACTGCCTGTGCTCATCAGCCCCGCTTGGTATACAAGACAGCTGTGAGGACTAGAAGAGCCACCACAAGCACAGCATTTAGAGCCACTGTCTGGGCATGGCTCATGTTTTTGCTGTTATTATATGATTATCTCCTCTCTAAAATGATGGAGTTGGACCAGACTGAGAAGGTACGAGCCAGAGAAACCTTTCTCCAACCAAAATTAGGTGTGGAAGCCCGATATACAAAACAGATGGAAGGAGGAGCTACTCTGGTTGAGGGTTGGGAAGGCCTGGGTCCGCGCTGCCCTGAAACCCCACACATCTATCTCCTTGTCTCCAACAAAACTCATGGAACCCCCAGAGTTCGGAACATCACTGGAAAACCAGAGGACCTGATCTCATAAAGCCCTGCTTGTTTTAAATGCTATTCTGTTTTCCTCTCCCTATAGAACAAGCTAGTTAACATAACCAAAGACACTTCTGGGCTCTAGGCTGGTGGAATGTTAGTCTACCTATCTGGTTATGGCAGGTGTGAGTCCAGCGCTTGGCTATCTCTGGGGCTCCAAGGAAGAGGTAATCAGGCCTTCCGGCCAAAAACAAGTTGCATCAACGCCAGAATTCTCTTCCTGATTCTTGCCACGAAGCTGCCCATGGCTTTACCACTTGGTGGCCTCTTCCCTTGCTCCCCTTTTGTCCCTCTAGGAAAGCAGAATAGACAGATAAAATCATGTGTGAGGTTTCCAGGCAGTCCAGAAAATAATTTTAAGCATCTACCAGATATAAGAAGTGTCATTAGACAAGAAGGAGAAGTAGGACTCAGAGACCCAAGCTGTGCTTCCAGAAGTCATGGCCATGTGGACTAGTGGATGAACTGGGCAGTGAGTAAGTAAAATATGATACAGCAAGAACAGGATGGTCCCAGAGACATAAACAGAGTGGTTAACGGGATAATGGCCCGGGGTGACCAACTCTCCATTGGTCAAAGAAGGAAGAAGAGATGGGCTGGTGAGGGAAGGGGAAGTGGTACCCCAGGGAGAAAGACAGCGTGGGGAGAGCACAGCCTGTTCCCAGCTGAAGCAGCAAACACATGTGGAGACAGTGGGCCTGGACATCATGAAGGGCTCAGCCTGCAGGGCAAGGCATTTGGGTTTTACCCTCTGGAAGATGAGAACCATGCTGGGTTTTAAGCAGGAAGAAGATCTTATAATGTTACCTTTGTTTCTTGAGGGTGGAGTGTAGAAGCAGGATTGCTGGCTGTGAGGGGACCCACTGCACTGGGAGAGCAGCCTGGAACCTTCCTCTGCTAGGGCGGGTCCATGTGGGTCCTTGACAGTGAGATCCATGAGTCAATTGGAATTCAACCTCAATTTCTTTCTCAGCACTAAATGTGTGGGCCCCTCTACTCTAGACCTCATTGTCCCCTAGTTCAATACAAGAAGGCACCATCCTGTGGAGATGGAGTGTGGTGGATTAGGCCATTGGGGATCAACGTTTTCACCTACCTCAGTGAGGGGGAGAAGGCCACAGAATCTGGGCATCCTGAGAACTTGAAGCTGAAAGGGACAGATTTGTATCAGATCTGCTCTTCCTGAGTGTTGGAAGGTGGTTTAAAAAATATTTAGCTAGACCCAGGTGTCTTAGTCCCTCTGCTTTGGGTTCACCAAGGCTCTGTAATTTGTGCCTGTTCCTCCTCTGTGCACAGGTGCCTGTCCTGCGTTGAGAGCCCGTACCGATGCCACTGGTGCAAATACCGGCACGTCTGTACCCATGACCCCAAGACTTGTTCCTTCCAGGAAGGCCGAGTCAAGCTGCCTGAGGTAGGTCCAGGCACCGAGCATGGTGAGTGCTTCTTGCCGTGAATATGGGGCACAAGAGGCAGGCCTGCCCTTAAGAAGAGAAAACAAAGGTAAATCCTACAGGACTCACTTCTGCCCCAAGCCTGACTCTAAGGTACCGCCACATGGAAGCAGTAAAGATGCAAAGTCCTGCTCTGGGGCCAGTGGGCTCTGTCTGGGTCAGTCCTGGAGGGTGAGCTATAGGCAAAGGTACATTCTAGGTCACTCTAGCCATGAAGACCCTCCACATGCCAGGTGAGTTCTGGAACAATTCCAGAGAGATGGGCCGGTGTGTGTGTGTGTGTGTGTGTGTGTGTGATAGAAATAATTACAAGTACACAGCAAGACTATGAATAGACTCCTTGGCTGTCTCTCAGAGCATATCTGAGATCAAACTGGACAAGTGGAGTAACAGGGCAAGAGAAATAAGAAAGAAAGAAAGAAAAGAAAGAAAGAAAGAAAGAAAGAAAGAAAGAAAGAAAGAAAGAAAAGTCAACTTATCAACCAGAGTGGTGGTTCTCCTCATGTGGTTCCCAGATCAGTGGCATCAGCATCACCTGTGAACTTGTTGGAAACTCAAAGTTAACCATCCCACCCCAGACCAACTGGATGAGAAACTCAGGCTGGGCTTGGTAGTTGGCGGTTCTATAGCAGGGTCCCATTTGGGAATCACTAGAGTTGGCTAATGGCTAAGAAGCTGTGTTGTTATTCTCGCCTAATCTTAACTCTTATCCTTTCTTTGGTTGTTGTCCTTTTGTTTTGTTTTGTTTTGAGAGAAAGAAGGAGTGGGTGCATGGGAGGAGAGATAGGGGGAGGGAGAGAGAGAATCTCAAGCAGACTCCCCGCTGAGTGCAGAGTCCAACAAGGGGCTGGATCTCATCACCCTGAGGTCATGACCTGAGCTGAAACCAAGAGTCGGATGCTTAACGGACTGAGCCTCCCGCCCCCCACCCCCCCCGTCCCCCACCCCTGGGTGCACCTATTCTTATCTTTAAACACTATTCATCATCATCATAGAAATACTCTATGCCTCTGTTGCTGCCTTAGGATGTGAATTTCTGGGCCAGGACCTCAAAGATAATGGGTTTAAAAATACTTTGGAAAAGTCTGCTGTTGTTAGCCATTATGGTGCTTGCGTGACTCCATCCATTAGGCCAGTAGGACTGAACAGAGTGGTTGCTCTAGAAAGTGGTTATTTAAAATAGAAAGATACACACACACACACACACACACACACACACACACACACACAGTGTTGGTTAGACCCCACTGACTGTGGGAGCAGAGCTGCCAGCCTGGCCCACACTCTCTCCATCAACACTGGACCAAGACAGTTTCCAGCATCTTCACCCCCTTCCCCAGCCTTGGGTGTACCTTCCAGCCCCTTCCCATACCCAGCCAGGTGCCATGACTGTGTGGCAAACCCCATAGCTATGACAGTTGAGCGTGGTCCTGGTGCAGGAAGCATGAAAGCTGTTTGGGGGGCAGGAGGGGAACGGTGAGAACAGAGAGGCCCATCACAGTGCCCTTGTCCCCTTCTCCCTGACTTCTACTCCTGTGGGAACCCTGGCTTTGGCCAAACCTTTAATGGCAGGAGGGAAGCTATCTTGTGTCTGAGGCTGAAAGGGAAGGGGGTTGTACTTCCCACTACCAACACCTGCTGCGTGGGGCTCTGTCAGCCCACAGGGACAGTGACTGAGCTGTGCCTGGCAATGAGGAAATCCAACCTCTATGTCCCACCTTCCTGGGTTCTGATGGCTGAGCAGGAGGTCTACAGGAAGAGGGTGGACAGGGCAATTGATTTTCGAGGTAAAGGCAAGGAGTGGTGAGGTGCTCACAGGGAGAGGATGGTCCTACTGAGGGCAGCACATGAGGAGGAAAGCAGAAAGAAACAAGAGAGAAACAAAGAGAAGGAAGAAGAGGCTGTGGAAGTCTCCAGACGTAAAGCCCTCTCCCTCTAGGATAAGGTCTGTTAATGGCTGGAAATGGCTGTTCTTGATCACAAGCGAAAAAAGAGATACAGACTTAGATGATCCCTTTATGGGGAGGAGGAAAGAGATTACATGTTGGCTTTAAAAAGGAATGTGAAGCTAATTGTGTACCAATCCTGTTCCTCTTTAAGATGAATTGGATCTCAAGCTAGTAGGACAGACGTGGGTTTGACAGCAAAAGGCACACCACTGGCATGAAGACCCTGAAAAAAATGCTGTCCAGTCCCCTTAACCCTGAGCCTTTATCTTGAGGCATGTGGTCAGGAGAGGAAGGTCTGCTTCACCTCCCCCACTGGACCAGGGGCCGAGGGCCCAGGAAGAAACATCTTACCTCATTCGGGAACCTGCAAGTTACTTGCTGGAGGCAGAAACAAAGAGGTTTTCAGCCTCTCTCCAGCTTTCCAGACTGGTGTGTCTGGCACAGGTTTCATGTGTGGAGAGGACCAAGGATGAGCCAGATGAAAGCAGAAACAATTGAGCCATCTGATGGATTTCAAAGGCCCCTAATCATTTAATTACCTTGAAGGAGGTTTTCAAATTTCTGCTTTTTCTTTCTTGTTTGCTCCTCTTGTCCCAAGTTTCTTTCTTTTAAATACATAAAGAAGATTGCATCTGCCGCTCAGACAGAGGAAAAAAGAGCCAGGAGAGAATAAAACAAAAGCCTACCATGTTTCCCAGGGCACTTCAGGGATCCCTGTAGGAGGACGATGTCTTGGAGGGCCCATGTTGCCAGCCAGGCACAGCGCCCCACCTACAAAGGTTGCCGGACCCCTCCAAGGGTCTGATGTCTGGGCTCCCAGGAAGGAGGCCTAGAGGAACATGGCCCATGGGAGGCGGCGATGAGCTGACCTACCACGGCCACTCTTAGACACTGCCCATTTCACCTGAGTTGTGTTATGGTGAGCCGGGCAGGCCATTAGAGCGAGAGGCTCCCAGGGAACTTGGAATGCCATGCCTCCCTCATCATCACTGAATGGAAGTCACTTTTGCTCTTCTTTTTCCTGGATGTTTATTTAGTCTAAGAAAGGGAAGCTCTGAGGCTGTGTTTCTGGTCCATGTCTGGAGGCTGCTTTCTTCCCACCTCAATCCTGGGCCCATTTTGAGTATAATACAGAGAAGAATCCAGAGCTGACCACTTCACGATGGTCATGGTTGTGGCATCTTCCTGGGGAATGCACCAAAGGGGAAAGAAGTAATAAATATTTGTGGGCTCTTGACTGGTCCAGCCATTTGGGGTCATGGAAGGAGGCCATTGTGCTCAGAGCTTGAGAAGAAAGCCCCTGGCTGCTAATGGAATTAAGGTGACTATTTTTTTATGTCGTTATTTTGTTCTCTATATTTTTGTTTCTGGGAAGAGAGAGTAGCAGGAATAAGGCATAACCAAAGAAAAGCAGACATTTGAAAGGTGATTTTATAGAAGCCCCCAGACACAAGGGTTCCCTCCTTCTGCCAGGGGAAGAGTTTGGTAGTCAAAGCTTCCCCTACGGGTCACATTTCATCCTTCATTACCCAGTTCCTGAGCTTCTCCCATACACAGGGCATTGCAAGAGCTTCCAAGGTGCATAAGACATCTGTAGTCTGCATTTAGAGTTGGGTGAAATGGAACCGTTGGTCTCCATGATCTCTAAAGTTCTCTAATTGTAAGTGGAAGGAAGCTGGAAAGCACCGAGGAGCGGTCCATGCCCAAGAAGTGGTCTTGGAGGATGAGTGCTCAGGTCCAGGTGGTGGTCTCCTGTCCCATCTACCAGGGTGACTGCTGCTTGGCCTCAGGGTAGGAGGCTCCCCTGGACATCTGGGCCCTGACCCATCCCCATAGGGAAAAAGGGGGAGTCAGGCCCAGAGATTCTTCTGGAAGTCCCCAGGCTTTCATTGCCTTTCAACATCTGAGTGCGGGGACACAGAGAATGTCCTTTTGTCAGTCAAGAGGGAGACTGCCAGGGGGCTCTGCATCGCCCCAGCACCATCTTGTATCCCCAGGAAGGCTTTCATCCCTGTGTCTTCCCATTTCAACACTGGCTTTGTTGACTGTCGCCAGCAATGTTGAATTACCTCTTCCCGCCCCCCACCCCGAACAAAGAGTGCATTCAGGTGAAGTTATTGGTCTGGAACAGAGCACTGGTCGATCATTGTTGTAATTATATTAATGACAAGTATTCTAGCATAATTACAATTCTTAGAAATAGAATGCCCAATAAACATACGGTGTTTGTAGTAACTATATTCCAGTTACAAGGAATGATTTTGTTTCCACTAATGACGGCATCGCAATCACAAGGCTGGGTCTTTAAATCAGCTGCCAGATCCTGGGTACCACAGAGAAACGAGAGAGGAAGGTGAGGAAGGCCGATGTGGGGTGAGTCTTCTGCTCTCGGCCCAGGTCTCCCAGAGTCAGGAGATACTCCTTCTTTCCAATGGAATAGTCTTTCCTGGGGACAGCTGTTAACAGGGACACATCCCCACCTCTACCAGGTGGGAAGGGGCTCTGGTCCCTGAATGGCTTTGGAATCCCCAGGCTCCATGGCAGGAGCCCCCTTCAGGCCCGCACACATAATAACGGTGATCCACAAGGAAGAAAGGTGAACTTCCATGGAAAAGAAAATCCACTGACAAGAATTTATCCTCCATAGACGATTTTGTTGTTATCTCTCATCTAAACTGAAAAGCAAAGTCAGCTGCTGAAGCTGTTCCCTGGGCATCAGACCAGATGGGCTTTGCTATGAAGGCCCATGGTGCACGGGCTTGGAGAGAAAGCTCCTACAGGCCCGCTCTGCTAGAAGTTCAAACAGCATCTCCTCCAGGGAGCAGGCAGAAGCAAAATGAATTCTACCTGATTTCCAAAACAGTGCTGGAAAGGTTCTTCCCATATTCCCTCCCACCCCCACACCCCAGACATGCATCTGTACACAACATGGGAATCATAACGTCTGCCAGCTCCCATGGTCAGTCTTGTCCAAGAACAAAGAGCCGGCAGGGTGAGCAGGGTCCAAGCCCCTGGACTGAGACAGGGCAACCCAAAGTCATTTACCCCCAACGGGACTCTGGAGGGAAATCGGGTCAACTACCTTGTCAGTGATCTGGCAAGAAGAGCCCTTCCTGGGGCCTGACCCAGGGGAACAAAACCACCCTCACCATGCCCTTCACCCTCCTTTGAGAAAACAAAGCCAAACGTAGCCAAAGAACTTGCTTCCAACCCGCGCGCCACCCCCCACTCCAGGTCTCCATTTCCGGACTGCTGTGTCTCCAGACAATTGCACTTTCCATCAATCTCGTCTGCCCCCCCCCTTGAGGTTATGGGTATTTCCTTTCTGTATTATTACGTTGCTCTCTCCATAAACCAGCCCATTGTAGATCACACTAATGGCATTATAAACTTGGGGAACAGCAAGAAAATATATGGCGCGTTAGATTTTTGTATTGGGCGCCACAGGTCTGAGAAGGTGAGTGTAAATTTAGGAGGGAGGGTTGGTTAGGGCTAGGGCTGGCTTCTTTGGAATTGATGGGGGCCGAGGTGACATTCGTAGCTAGAGCTGTGCCCTGCAAATCATTTATTCCTTCGCTGCCCCTAAGTGCCGCCCCTGCCCCGCGTTCCCCTAGAGCTTCACAGTTCCCTAGTCTTGCTGTAACAACCGGAGAGTTAGGGCCCTCATCATATACACACACCAGGGGCTGTAAATCCACAGACCTCCCGCCCCCTTCCCCAGGCAGCACCAGCCCTAAGGGCAGTGTTTTCTCTCTCAGCTCAGCAGCACGCTTTGTGTCCTTGTTCAATTATTTAAATACGCATTAAAACCTCTGTATAAAGCCGCCACTGGCATGCTGGACACGGCGGATGCAAAGGCCTCTTTTTGCTTTCATACTTTGGCATGATGTTCCCACTCCCTGGAATTAGCAGTGCTCTCTTTACTGCTGCGTGCATTTCATGGAAAACCAAAAACATGCGGGGGCTGGGCAGTTGACCAGGGGCCCCCCCGCAGTCAGCGCCTGAAAGCCAGGACGTTCAAGATTTCCTCGCACCGCAAACCACTGCCACTCTCAACCCGCACTTCTTACGACTGCAGAGTGTTGCCACAGGCAGAACAGGCTCCAAAGGAATCTGGCTCGGAATGTATGCATTTGTGTCCACGTAATCTTGTTAAATGCAGGTGCTTTCCACCTCCGAGAGCTGGCCCTATCACGTGATAGCTCAGAGAACTCTCTTCCTTGAAAAAGAGAAGAGTGTTGTGTCTTTGAGGAATTCTGTATGGGGACCTCGAGCATCATCTGGGGACAAAAGTCAGGAAGATGATCAGGTGAAAATATTTTATTCATCATTGTGGGAACTGAATGAGGTAATTGGTGTCCTTGGTTCCTTTGTCATGAATGTGGGGGCAGTTAGACGTATTGGGCTGTGAAACAAAATAGCAAACAGGAAAGCACGTGGAAGGTGATGGAGAGGGTAGATTGCTCAGTGGATGGAATCCACGAACCCCTTGTGCTAGAATCATGAGAGCACCACTCACTGCCTAAGACTGTACCAGGTAGCCATGGGCCAGTGACTAAAATATTAAAATACTTCCCTACCGGGAGATAAATGGCCCCTTCCAGAAGGTCCCTTCACCAACCAGCCCCCTCCAGTGTTTGTGCAGCTGATCCGTGTTTGAATGTCATACCCAGAGCTAGATCAGCTCTAGAGATGGGAAAACTGAGCTTTAGAAAGCCTTTACAGAAAGGCTGTATAATGGTGTGTCCCAGGCCATCTATTGGGTTAATAATAGATCTAGGACCATAGAACTCACTGAATCCAAACCAGCCTCTTCATTCTGTGGCCGAGGAGACCCAGAATGTCTGGGGGACTTGCCGGAAGCCACATGGTTGGCCGGCAGAGGTCCCATCTCAGAGCACAGAGCACATGCTGCTGTAGGCTGTCACCTTCCAGAAGAGGGACTGTTGTTAGAAGAGCAGTGGACAGACACGGGGCCTCTGTCCCTGTTCCCTTCTTTCTGGGACATTTGGAGCTGTTGAAGTCATCAGGCTCTTAAGCCTAGAAGGGGGAAAAGCTGGACTGTGGGAGCTGATGGGGTATTGGTGGAAAAGCACACGGAGGCGGGAGTGGGGGAGATGGGTCCTTCGGCAGTGATATAGGAACAGGGAGTAGATGGGGGAACAGGTGCAGCCTGAACTGGGCAGCGGGAGACAAGGAGAAGCAAACATTTGTTGAATGCTTGTTCCCTCTGTATCAGATGTTTATAGGTGGTAGTTCATGGGACCTACCTCTGCACCCCTCCACCACACACACCAAAAGCTCTTTGGAGGAGGAGTTTTTAATCCCCACTTAGAATGAAGCCAAGCAATGATTAGAGCGCTTTAAGGCTCTGAAAGGAGCAGGAGGAAGACAGGCTTGCGTTCCGTTTCGAGACTCCCCAGCTAGTTTAGCGAAGGACTCTCAAAGGTGATTGTCTGAGCCCCAGGCCTTGGTGGAGGTGCTTGGAAGTGAGGTCTTGGGACCCAACTCAGAGAGAACAGTGGTTTCTCTGCCACTTCCCACGAGCCTCGGCCCTAGAGGTGGTTTTACACCTGGAATCTCGAGGCGAGGCAGGTCAGGATCTGAGAAGCGGGGTGGAAGGAAGGGACAGTGTGGTGGCGACCGTCCCTTCATGCCTTGCTGCCTAGAGAAAAATTGCCATTTTACATTTCAATTAGGAGGGACACTGGGGTCAACCATCAGTGCCACCAGAGGAAAATGGGCCCGGCCCAGCTGTGGGCCTCTCCAATTATTATTAATGAACTTTCTCTCAGACCTGCCAACCTTTTTATATGCAAACTAGGCCTTTATGGGGCCACTGGCAATCAGGACTCATTAAAGAATGCGCGCCAAGCCTCAGTGAGAATCTTATGGGGGAAGAGAGGCTTATGGGTCTGCCCACGTCCTGGACTAGGAGAAGCCCAGCCCCAGGCAACGTCCCAGTTCCACAGGAGGGTGTAGTGGGACCTCCGGGAGATCCTTCCAGACCCACCACTTCCTCGTGAGGGGGTCCTGGTCTACCAGTAGGAACTTGCCTCTTTCATTAAGGGGAGGTGAGAGAGTGGGTTGGCAGTTACCTTCTTTGGCTGCCCACACATCTGCTGACGCTGAGCCATGTTTCCACTCCCTGCCTCAATTTCTCCTTTGCAAAGTGGGGTGGATCCGTTAGGTTGGTCCAGAGGACTCCCAGATTCCAGACATCTCCTGAGCATTGTTCATGGATGGGAATAACATTTTGCTGTAGGCAGTGGGAGCCAGCCATGCATGACTTCTCTTCCTTCAAATACAACCGTAGACCCAGCTCCGTGACAGTGCCGATGTGGATGGAGCAGGAGGGGAGGGCAGGCTTGGGAATGCTTGAGGCAGAGGAGAGCTGCCCCAGGGCCTCAGGAAAAGGAGAAAGTGCAGTCAGGACCCTCGGGCTTGAAACTCCCTGCTTTTCGTAGAACTTCTCTCTTGATTCTCCAACATCACACGTCCTGCCCGTCGTCTTATTCACTAAATCGTTCTTGTCTTCTCTGGGTCCTGCATTCTCATCTTGCTGGGGCCGGTGCTGGGGGTGAGGGGGGTGGGAGGTTGCTGAGGTGGGGGCACAGGATGGAGCTGTTAAGACTCTCTGCATGTGGCAACCCGAGACCACATGCCCAGTTCATTGCTCCCCTCCTTCTCCCCTCCTGCTGCTCCTCTGTGTTTTCATTGATTTTTTATTGTGGAAGAACACACACATGAAACCTACCATCTTCACCAGTTTTAAGCACCGTTCGCTGGCATTAAGCACATTCACACTGTTGCGCAACCATCGCCACTATCCGTCCTCCAGATCATTGTCATCGTCCCCAACCAAAACCCTGTCCCCGTTAAACACTGACTCCCCAGAAATCACCATTCTGTCTCTATAAATTTGATTATTCTAGGTGCTTCATATGAGTGGAATCTTGTGATCTGTTGTCCTATTGTGACTGGCTTATTTCACTTAGTATGATGTTTTCAAGATTCAGACACACTAACTTGCGTGAAGATTACCCTCCCTTTAAGACAGAATCATATTCTGTTGTCAGTATATATCACGTGTTGCTTATCCATACGTCCGCTGATGGATGCTTGGGTGGCTCCCACCTTTGGCTGTGGTGAGTAATGTTGCTATGAACAGGAGTGAACAAGGATCTGTTCTAGTCTCTGCTTTCAGTTCTTTGGGGGACATATCCAGAAGTGAGAGGCAGCTGGGTCTGCCAGGCCTCTGCTAGCTGCTTTGCAGAATAAATGTACGGGCACCCGGAAGGAGGGAAAGGGTTCGTTGAGTGGGCCTGGGACATCTGCTCCCCTGTAGTAAGGCTGCAGGGTAATCAGGAAGGGCAGAGGTGAGACCACCCCAAATCTTGGAACCAGGACTGGGAAGAGCTGAATGGGTCCTTGGATCCCATCTGATTGATGGATAAGGAAGTTGAGTCTCCAAGTAGGGGTGTGATGTGCTCAGGGTTCCATAAATTGTCAGAAGCGTGGCAGGCACTAGAAGGCGGGTCGTCTCCCTCCCCACTTTTAACAACAGAAGGGGCTCCTGTTTGTTTGCAGACCCAGGAGGGACAGCTGCCAGCTGCCTGAGTGCCTGAGACCCTCCTCGGTCCAGCGTTTGCCCACAGCTCCTTTCTGCCTTGCTGTGCTGGGGAGGAGGGCTGGGGTTATAGGCCAGCAGCCCCTGCCCAGAGCTGCATCCTTAGAAGGCTGTGTGCACCCTGCTTTTGATGGCCAGCCTGCCCAGAAGCCATCTGGTTCAGCATGACCCAAACAGTGCCATAACGGGAGTCATCTGCGGGATGCTGGGACTTGCCTGACATGATGGGGGTGGGGAGGTCCAGGCCCTGCTTGTGTCTGCAGAAGGCCTCACTCCTGCCCATGCCCATCAGGCCTGGCATTACTGACTCTTCTCCACCCAGGTCCTCAGAATCCAGCTACGTGTCAGCCCCCACCTCCAGACAGAGGGCAGAGCACCCACACTCTGTATTTGACCTCATTTTTCCCCACAGCCCTCCCTGGACATAGCTGACGACCTCAGGAGAAAAGGGCCCAGTCATTTTCTCCATCCCCCAAGGTTCTCTGGGCCCCACTCCAGCCTGAAGGATGTGTGCTCATTTGCTAGCATCCAAGAGGTGCCCCATGTGCGTCTGCTCTGAGGGGCATTTCCTCAGGGTCAGGAGCTGCAGAGTGCAGTCAGAAGCTTCTGGATTTTAAAAGGTCTCTGGAGCTCATTCCCAAACATTCCCAACTGCCAAACTCAGCCATGCATGGAAGACCATCCTGGGCCCTCCTGCTGTGGTCAAGACCCACCTTCCAGAGCTGGGGCTCAGGGCTCACTGCAGAGCTGCTCTGGTGCGTGTCTCAGTCCCAACTCTTGGCAGCCTAGGACTGAAGCACAGGGGTCATCATCCCAAAGTGGGGCATGGGACACCTAGCAGCAGAGTCTGTCTCTGCTAGCGTGGCAGGGGCGCTGGGAGTGTCAGAGTCTGGAGGGTGTAATAGTGTCAGAGTCTGAAAGGCATTAAAATGGAATCCAAAGAGGACAGGGGACAACCTCAGTGAGAAGTGGCCCCCCAGACAGTGACAGTGGGATCTGGGATTTCTTGGACCAGTTCCCTCTCATATAGAGGCCAGGGATGGGCAGCAGTGTCTAGAACCTTCTGTGGGTGTTTCCGAGGGAAGGCAGAGCAGGGCAGACATCTGGGCTGTGTGTGGAGAAGCTCCTGCGCCTTCCGCTTCCCGCTCCCCAGCCCGAGCTGTGCTCTCTCTCCAGGACTGCCCCCAGCTGCTGCGAGTGGACAAGCTCCTGGTGCCGGTGGAGGTGATCAAGCCCATCACTCTGAAGGCCAAGAACCTCCCACAGCCGCAGTCCGGGCAGCGCGGGTACGAATGCATTCTCAACATCCAGGGCGTGGAGCAGAGGGTGCCCGCCCTGCGCTTCAACAGCTCCAGCGTGCAGTGCCAGAACACCTCCGTGAGTGCCCCGCCCCGCCCCCTCCCGGGCTTCCTGAGCCCCCGCCTCTGCGAGCGGCCCCGCCCACCTCCCCCCCCCTTCCTTGTTCCTCTCCAGAGCCAGGTCTGCTCAGCTCGGCAGGGTTTCTCCAAACACCCACAGAACAGTCCAGCCCCTGTGCAACTGCTCCCTCCAACCCTGCTCGCCCCAGCAGAGTGCTCTGGGCTCTGAAGTCACCAAATGTCGGCAGTGGCTTGGGAACAAGCCCCGGGGCTGCTGAGCACTGTTTGTGGGCAGAGGTATTTACAGGGCATCCTAGGCTCTCGTACATCCTCCTTCCTGAGACACGCTCTGGAGTCCCTGGGCCCCTGCCCTCCCACCAGGGCTGACCGCTGTGCCTCCTTCGACACTGCAAAGGCCCACCGCTGCCTTTAGACCTACACAGAGGCCATCCCCCAGCACAGAGGCTCCGGAGACCAACTAGACACCTGCAAAGGGAGCAGAGGAACAGGAGGGAACTAGCCAGAAGGGTGCTGCTCAGATCAGCACAGACCTGCCCAGTGTTTAGAGAATCCACAACAGGTCCGTGCCCCACCAACGACGGGCCAGCAACCTCCGGCTGTCGCCTGACTCCTGGGTACCATGCAGTGTGCCCCACTAAGGTCTCCCAGCTAGCTGAGGGGCCGGGCTGGATTCAGGGTCTCCTCCTATGTCCCTCTGCCTCCCATTCACCCTTCCCGTTGGGAACTGCTGGGGACTCGTATATGGTGACTGTATTTGGGGATGTGATGTATACCCAGGAGAGTACTGGACAAAGCAGTTCATGGGCGCACCTCATTCTCCCTGCAGGAAAAAGTCTAGGAGTAAATGGAGCTCAGAGAGGCACACATGCTTGCCCACGGTCACTCAGCATTGCAGGGACCGAACTAACAATTGATGGCCCAGCCTTAGGAACCCCAGATGTGTCTCCACAGCTCCCACATGCACATCTTTCCCCTGTCCTGGCAGCCAGGCCGTTTGGCCGATTTCTGCAGCATTCCAGATTAAACCTGCAAGCAAAAGGGATATTAAACACCTCCTGTTTCCTCGTAAATCCTGAGGCCAACCAGACCAGCCCCAAGGGTTTGGCTCAAGTGCTTCTTTCCCCAATAAGTGAGTTTGTGTGGGAAGAAAAAGCCAGAGCCCCGCATGTGAGTCAGTGGAGGGCAGATAGGGATTTAGGCCACAGAGGAAAGTCTGTTTTGTCAGAGACGCTGCCCCAGGGAATCTGGTCCCGGAGGTGTCAGGAGGGAGGATAGAGTTGTGGCCTCTGATGATTGAGCCCCTGTTTCCCGAGAAAATACAAGACTGGGCCTCGCGGGCCCCGGGCTTCATCAGGCTCAGCTGAATAGATGAGGTTCTCCCCATATTGCCGCCTGAGTTCATCCTATAAACTTCTCATCAGAACTCAGTGCCTTGGGACCCATTGTCCACAGCACTCCGAGTGAAGCCCGACTCGTGAATGAACCCACTCGGGGTCACATTGTCCTGACTGTGGGGGCAGTGTTGGAGCCTCCTGTAGACAAAGGCACAAAATGGAGCCCTGACAGGTGGATGGGTCCCCTTGTCCAGGGTACCCTGTGGGGGTACCTGTGCCAGCATCTGAGGCCCCCCACCCACCAGGGGCTTGTTCACAGGACCTAAGGTCGCTGCTCCCAAAGCAGCTTGGCCTTTTTAATTTCAATACCCTTGTGAGGAAGGTGATGGGCAAGTTTTTTCTGTATCATTTTAAGGTCTTAGAAATGGAGGCAACAAGGGGTGTGCCCCACAAAGGGTAGATTCCAGGAAAGGTCACCTCTAACTCCCAGGACCCCCTGGAATCATGCAGTCCAGAAGGGCTCAGGTCTGACTTTTCCCAGAAGCCTCTCTTTGCAGGGATCCCAGTGGAAATGCTGGTCTGGGCCAGGATGCCACTCGCCGCCCAGGGACTTCCTTAAAACACTTCAAGGTCATAGGCAGGGCCAAGCCTCCTTTCCCATAATTATGGAGGACAACATAGTATCAGGGCAGGAAGAGATCCGAGAGAGTGTCTATACTTGATTCTGTGACAGAGGGGATCTCTGCAGCCCAGAGAGGGCAATGTGACCAGCCCCAGGTCACAAAGCAAGGAAGCAGCCAACTCAGAACTTGAATCCAGCTTCATAACATACACACACCCCCACCCCCATCAAAGGTTGGGCAAGAAATAGCAACTGAGCTCTTTTTATACCCAGCCTGAGTGCCATCCCTGGGAACAAGGCCTGATGTGCCTCAGAGAGGACTGTGGGAGGAGTCCTGTTGTTTCACTTCCTCCGTTCTTGAGCTTTCTGGAATTGGTCAGTGGGATGGCGGAATCCAATAGAAACCCTGGGTTTGTAATAGTAGAAGAAGGTGGGTGACAAAGAGGTCTCAGAGGAGAGCAGAGAAGGAAAAGAGTCCTCAGAAAACTCCTCGTGGGTGTGACCCCAGACTGGGTGGACAGGCAGGTCACCTCCAGACCACATTTCAGGGACAGGCTCAGGGCCATGGCCCTAGCCCTGGGGGAGGGGCCGTGGAAGGAAAACAGGGCAGCTCACAGGCAGCAGTCAGAGGGAGAAGCAACTGTGGGGCTTCTTGGCTTCCTTTAGACCAAGGCTCCAGGGAAATGACAAGTGCTACTAATAATAGTGCCCAGGACCCGCCCCCCCAGTCACTGGCAATCAGGAGAGCACGTCAGCCGCAGGGGGCAGCCAGTTCTAGGCCCGGCTCCCACCAGCCCACAGTAGCCTCCCATCTTCTCCTGGTGTCCCAATTTACCTCCTGCAAAACAAGGATGAAGAGACCAGTGGGGAGGTTACTTGCCCCCACCCCCACTACTCTGCTTTCCTGGAACACGGCTGGCAGTGGGTCTGCTAAGCCCTCCAGGGTCCTGGAGAGGGGCACGAAGCATACACATGTTTCTTTTTTCCATTGTTCAGATCTGTCCTCCCGAATGGTAGCATTTTTCAACACAATATCTCAGAGCTCAGAATAGGGAACAGTTTGAGGAAAGAACATCCGAATTATATAGGTCTTGTCTTTGCTTTCCAAGGTAGAGGTTCACGCTTTCCCAAGGTAATGAGCAACGTCACCCCCGAGCTGGGCCGTGGCGTACCAGACCTTGATTGAGACACTTAACCTCCTGGCCCCGAAGAGCCTGAAACACTCTCTCCTCAGCTCTGGGTTTTGTGCAGATTAACTGCCCCCTGATTACAGAGAGCTCTGTCAATGCTAAGTGCAGCAGAGGTGGGAGTCCTGGGGGATGGGAGCCAGTGGGCCAGGCTCCCCAGCTGTCGGCCGGCCCCCTCCCCCTGCAGAACGCATGTCCTGGGGAGAGAGCCTCCAGGAATGAGAGTGACCTCCCTAGAGACGGTGGGGGTGGTGGGGAGAACCCAGGGTTAATGACTTCTATAATATTTCATAGTCAGGATCCCTGGAATGGGCAATAAAATGATAAAGCCATGCCTGGCATATTCTGAGCCTTGATGTCTTTGATTTTCCATTTTCCTCAAAAAGTGAAGGCATGTAAACACACACATGCACTCCAGAACACATAAGCATTCTCATATGCACACGTCTCCATATGTACGAGGGTCTGGTGTGTAAACACTCCATAAGTGTCTGCTATTATTACTTCACATAAACATAAACACAGGAAACACAAACATATTTTTGGACAGCATCCCCAAATGTATACGCATAGACATAAAACACAGTAATATTGGAGCACTCAGGCTATGTGACAGGGGCTGTGCTCAGAGCAATGACGGTTACCTCCCACCCTCCAAAGAGTCCCGTTACGCATGCACTGTTTCTAATCCCACCTGACATATGGGGAAACTAAGACTTACATCATCAGCTCACATGCCCACAGGGGTCCCTGCAGAATCTCTCTGCAGCCGTGCGTGTGTGCACATGCCTGTGCACACATGTCGGAACACACAGATCATATAGATTTGAGCTCTTAGCTCTTCTCAGGCCAGCTGCATGTGAACTCATTTGTGTACCCAGACACACGCATGCACACATATGCACAATTTCTTGCCTTGCTCTCTGGGGGATTTCAGGGTCTTCCTGAAAGAGGCCTGTAGGATGTATTGGTTTTTGACTGATGGGCCGCTGGTCACCACCTGCTGCTTCCACAGACCTGACCACATCCCAGCCTGAGAAGCAGGAGCCAGGCACGGGTCCTGACGTACCCCCTACCCACACCCCACTCCGGCATCCCTCCTAGAGTAGAGGCCAGAAGAGCCTGCAGCCAGCCTTTCTTGCATCTCCCCTGGGGCTTTGAAGGAGGGAGATGGGAAGGAGAGGAAGTGGAACTTGGCTAGAAGAGGGGATGGGAGGGAAATCTGGAAAGGTGTTCTCTCCCTCTCCCCTTCTCTACCTCCTCTCCCCCACCCATCTCTTACTCCTGCACACCCCTTGTGCACACCCATTCTGCAGAGAGTAGGGATTCTTTAGCTCTGTGCAACACCAGAGTCGCTAGAGTGGTTTGTTTGAGATGCATCCCCATCTCCCAGTCCAGCAGGTCTAGGGGGAGGCCCTGGGATCTGCATGGAGGCCTCCTAAATGATTCTCACGGATGGGGCCCACACACCCCTCTGAGGACCACCAGTCCAGAGAGGACGAGGTTTTGCGAGAAAGCTCAGGACGCCTTAGAGTGACCTAGTCTGACCCAGAAGCAAGAACAAAATCTCTGGGGAGCTGATTACTGCTCTACGTGGCTAAAGGTTTATGAATCACCAGCTGAGTTAAGCGTTCATCAAAGGCCCCACTGCTGTTTCTGTAGGGCTGGGAGCTTTGCTTTATTCTATGGCTTGAGCCCAGACCTTGGTCCTGGCCCAGGTGTCATGGGTCACAAGAGAGAGTCTATGAGAGGGTGCATGGTACAGTGCAAACCACCATCACAGTGGGGGAAACCCTGAACATGGCTCCCTGGCCTAGGCACGTGTCTCCAGGGAGTTAAGGAGAGATCTGGTAGTGTTTGGGTAGATGAAGAAGGCTGGATGTGATTACACTGATGTTGTGTGTAAGGACAGCCTCATGGCATCGTCCCGTTGAAGCATGTGCTGTAACTCAGGAATTAGGGCAATTTCCCTGGGGATTCCAAGCATCCCCTCTAGAAACCTCTATGAATAGGATCCAGGGGGAGAGGCAGTGGGACAGGCCCCGAGAACCTCCCCTAGGCTGTGCAATCCTGGGGTGCTGTAGCTGCCCTTCATCTTAGTGAGGCACTAGCAGTGGGCCAGCCCTGAGGAGGAGACGTCTGTTGCCTCCATAATATCCCTCACACCCCCCAATGCCCAGCCCCTCCAAAGTTCAACTAAGTTAAGAGTCTTTGGCTCTGCAAACACCACTTCGCACCAGGTCTCCTGGACTGAACCCCTCTAGCAAATTGTGAGCCCTCAGCCCCTCCTTGACGGAAAACCTGTCTCCTTCCCATTCTTCCATGCACCCCCTGTGGAGGGCAGAATCTGGTGGAATAATGAGAAAATCACCAGGTAGGAATTGGAAATGCTGCCATGGGCATGTTGAGAGTTCCTGCCACCTACCCTCCTTCTCTGGAGGTTGAGAAGTGTCTGCTATCAGAGGGCAGACATTGGTGGGCTGGCACCTCCCCCTCAACCCTCTCTCCCCTCTGCCCACCTCCCCCTGGCCCCCCAACTCAGTCCCAAGGCAGAGACCCAGCCAGGTGGGGCACTGACTCTGAGGAGAGCAAAGCAAGGATGCAGGGCCCAGCTCGGACCCTGTGCAGGCATAGAGGCAGCTCCTCTATGGGCAGCCACAGAGCTGGGGCCTGGCCTCTTCCAGCCAGCCAGCGCCTTTGGAGTCTCAACCCAGATTCCCAGGTTTGGCACCCAGGGCGTCCATGGGATTTCCCTTCTCACCTGTAAGCCCTACCCAGCTCCCCTCTCTCCTCCCCTCCATCAGCTCAGCCCCTGAGTGCAGCCCCTTCGTTTCTAGTACCTGTACCCATGGCCCCCGATTGGGAGTGGATCTGCCCTCTCCAGGTCTTTGATAAAGCACCCACCCCCTGTGAACTTAACCTAGAAATTAAAGTTCCCCAAATGAATCAAGGGCCTGGTGGGGGCCTAATGGCGGGGACCCCTGGGCAATGAGGGAGGACACAGGGAAATCCCAGCTGGTGGGAGCCAGCCTCCATGGATGGGAAACAAGTAGCTTGCTCTCATCTGCTTAGGGAATCCACTTTCCCAACGGGTATCCCATCCAGGCCCGCCCCTCCCCTCTCTTAGGATCCCGCGCCCACCCCATCCCCCCCTGCCCAGCACTCCACAAGCCACACCACCCCACGTGTGCGCCCGCACATGCGCTGGACACACACACACAGTTCAGCAGGTCCTTACCCCAGAGCGCCCCTGGGGGCCCTGGCTGAAGAGCCGGCTCTCCCTAGAAATCTCTGTGACCCAAGCTTGTTTTCGTTCCTACCCCCAACCTGGCGGCAGTATTCCTATGAAGGGATGGAGATCAACAACCTGCCGGTGGAGCTGACGGTCGTGTGGAACGGGCACTTCAACATTGACAACCCAGCTCAGAACAGAGGTGAGTGACGAAGGGGGCCCCGGCAGGGAGGCAGGGCGGGCGGAAGGAGCGGCTCTGCGTTCGAGGGCACCTGCGATTCCATCCCTCCCTCCGGCTCTGAGCCTGCCCTCCTCGCCTCTCCCCTGCTCCCAGACCTCCCAGGTCTGGACCCACCCGTGGGCAGTGGCTCTGGGAGGGGCCGAGCAAGCAGGACCCGCAGAAAGAGCCCTGCTGATTCTGGAGGGAGCCTCACTTCCCAGTCCAGTTTCGAGGTCGTGCCCCAAAGTTCTCCTGTGGTCTTCTCTGGGTCATAATGGCTGAAGGAACCAGGCTGTTTGTGGCTCACCCTCTGAGGCCTGGATAGCACTCCTGTCCACGGTCCCAGCCCCTTCGGCTCCTGCTCTCACCCCAAAGTACCTCTTGCCCTTCGCCCGCAGTTCACCTCTATAAGTGTGGAGCCATGCGGGAGAGCTGTGGGCTGTGCCTCAAGGCGGACCCGGACTTCCAGTGTGGCTGGTGCCAGAGCCAGGGCCAGTGTACCCTGCGGCAGCACTGCCCCGTGCATGAGAGCCAGTGGCTGGAGCTGTCGGGCGCCAACAGCAGGTGCACCAACCCACGCATCACAGAGGTAAGCCAGGGTCCTCCGCCACTCTGGGTGGCCAAGCCAGGCCCTGCCATGGCCCTGGGGCCCTGCCAGCCAGGCATCACCATGGTGACAGCCACCACAGAGATAACCAGGGCTGGCTGGCAACATCCTTGTTTTCCAACCCAGCTTCCCCAGAAGCTATGGGCTTGGTCCCGTGGTTGCTTCCCTTATCAAGGAAGGTGGAAAACAGAGAGGGGCTCAAATGTCCTGTTGGAGTCTCTATGTGAGCTGTGTCAGACATGACTCTAAGTCCTGGCCACGGTGCCTTTGTCTCAAAGAGTCTGGGGGATGAGGCAGACAACCTCACCAAGCAGTCAGTCACGAGCAGAGGCTGTGTGGAGCCTTAGGGCGCAAAGCCCAGCCCTCCAGAGGTGGACCTGGTGGAAACGGTGAGACCCCCAGACTCATTCAAGGCAAAACCTAAGCGGGTAGATGGCAGAAATGGATTTGCAGCGCTGGTCAGGAGGGCCCAGGGGACACAAGCCATGGAGAAAAGACCAGGGAGGAGCAGGGCAGAGCTAAACATGCAGAGAACAGGGCTGGGATCCCCGTTCTGCCAGCTAGTTGCTGGGTTTCCCAGGGCTAATTCATCACTACCGTCATGCCTCAGCTTTGTTCTCTGTGCAGTGGGTCTAAAGTTCCATTTCACAGGGGAATTACAAGGACCGGATAAGAGAATCATGCAGAATGCTGGCTCCATGCCCAGCTCCTGGGGATCTCACAACCTCCTCGTCCATCTTCAACATTGGTAAAGCCGTTTGCGTCCACGTCTAGGCCAAGAGGATTGCTGCTCCTCGGGTTTATTTAGGTCACCTGGTGTCTTCACCTCCCCACTCCCCACTTTCAGCAGAGCGACCCCCTCAGGCACCCCAACCATGCTCCCCTGGTAAAACAAGAGGTATGCAGGTGTCAACAGAGGGACCCTCTGTGTCCACAATGCTGATTTTAATAACAAAGCAGAGAGGAACAGAGACAAAAAGAGGGAAGGGAGCTCAGTCTCTTCTCCATACATAGTAAGGAGAGACGGGTGTGTGACTTTGGCAAAGTTTCACAAACACACACCTATCCTGTCTTCTAACAGGGCAGCTACAAGAAGAGGCAAATATGGGTGTGGGGCTTCAGTCTGCAGAATATTTTCCCATCCCTTACTTCGTCTGTCCGCACGGGGCAGCCCTGCCATA
Source organism: Enhydra lutris kenyoni (assembly GCF_002288905.1). NCBI lineage: Eukaryota > Metazoa > Chordata > Mammalia > Carnivora > Mustelidae > Enhydra > Enhydra lutris. The sequence continues at coordinate 10,682,240 of NW_019154111.1, forward strand.
TGGTTCCTAGGGCTGTCACCATGCCGTACCACAGACCAAGTGGTTTCAGTGACAGAAATTCCCCATCTCTCAGTTCTGGAGGCTGGGAGTTGAGACCCAGGTGTGGGCAGGGCCAGCCCTTCCGAGGGCTGTGCAGAGGACCTGATCTGGCCTCTATCTTGGCCAGCAGCACGACATCTTCTCCCTGAGTCCCTTCTCCTCATCTTTCCCCATGTCTCTGTCCAAATTCCCTCTTTATATGAGGATGCCAGTCCCCTTGGATCAGGACCCACCATAATGACCTCATGTTAACTAGATGATCTCTGTAAAGTCCCTTTCTCCAAATAAGGCCATGTTTGGAAGTACTGAGCATTAGGGCTCCCTCATAGGAATTTGGGGAGGATGGAATTCAAGCTAGAATGCCCGCCAAACCCCGGGTGAGCAACCTCCTTTCCCCATACAGAGGGCCATGCCCAGAGATGCTAATGTCCTTTCCCCAAAGCCTAAATCAAAGGGGCTCTGATTCCCAGGTCTCTGGATTGCCTGACTAGAGCTCTCCTTCACCACAGGGGCAAGGCACCCATAGATCTACACCCTCAGCCCTCTGCTCACAGATTATGCACACATAGCAGGGATATGTCCACACAGGCAGGGAGCTTGATCTATGTGAGCGCACAGCCTCCTCCAGCAAGGCCGCCCCTTGTCCATGACCCTCTGTATGTGCCCCCTACTCTAGCCCCTTCACCCTCCACACCCCTGGTTTTCCAGACATGGGGAGTTTCCCTCAGCCTCCTGCCTGGGGAGGAATCTCAACAGTAATTCTCAAATTGGGGCAAAAGACATGCATTGAACCTCCAGAAGTATCTGGGAAAGGAGGGCCTTGGGTGTGCCCCAGTCCCCCTCCTTCCCAGCCACCCCCACCCGCAGAGCCCTTAACATGAACCATCCCCAGGGGCTGCCACGCGTGACTGGTAATGGTGTGTCTGCCGAAAACAGTGGGACTTGCTGCTTCTTGGCCTGACACTGAGAAAATCACAGGGAGGAGATGGCAAATTAACTCTCCCTGCGACAGAGTCTATTTACTGGCACACTGGCATTGGCCCTCCGGGGAGCCTGCGGAACCAAGGACTGAGTCTGAGATAAAACTTCTTTTTCAGGACAACAATCCAGGGCTAGAATATCACACACTCACTGTTGCTGGGGCCGGTGGGGCTTTGAGGACTGGCTGGGCAGGCATTTGGGAAGGACATGCGCTCTTCCTCCCAGTCCTCCCTCCATCTGCCCACCTCCCTCACATAGAAATGGGCCCATGTGTCCAAGGGACCTGTCTCTCCACTGCCACGGGAACACACCTGTGAAAACCCTCACACTCATGTGCACACTCGCCCACAAACATGCATGGGTGAGAAGGAGGAAGTGTCTTAACTTGTAGGTGAACAACCTTCCCCAGCAAAGCTGTCCCTCCAGCCTGGCTTCTTTTACTCCCCCCTCCCACCCTTCTCTGGGGTGCACCCCCGCCACCCAGCTGTGACCTTTGGGGGTGAAGCGGGCAGGAAATATTAGGAGGTGGGCTGTCCAGGCTCCTTCAGTTGGGATCCCATGGACATTGGCCAAGATCCAGGCACTGGGGTTGAGAGACACCAGGAATGGGAAACATGCCCTTCTCTGGTCTTCTGAATGCCAGGAGAGGCTGGCGTAGAATGTTGTCTGCCACTAAAGTCACTGCCGCGGGATGTCCTAATTAGATCATGGGAAATGGATGTAGCATCGGGCTCAAAGCAGGCCCCTCAGTTGTTGATTCCCAGCATCGCCATCATGGGTTTTTAACACCAACAGTGTCATCTGAGGAAGAAAAGCCAGTCATTTGGGCCAGTATGTGAAGGTAAAGTCTAAATTAAACCCATCTCTGGTAGAAACCAAGCCAGGTAGCGCCGGCAAAGGGGCTGCAGCAAATGCTCTTCTACATCCGGGAAGAGGCAGGGTAGTTGTGATTTTCAACCCAACGACAACTCGAGAAATCAATATGGTGCCGTCACTGAAAAGTCCACGGGAAGTAAGACACCATTCCTGCTCTCAGAGACTCCAGATCTGCTGGATGAGGAATCAGACACAAATCATTATTACCAGGGAAAGAAGAGTGAAATTTCAGTGGAGAGAGAGAACTTGGTTATGGAGAAGGGACATTTGAGAAGGATCTTGCAACCTGGGTGGATTGCCATAGCGTGGAGGGCTGTGGGTACTAAGAGGACTTTTTTCATTTCCCTCCAGAATGGAACAAGACAAGCAAATGCCAAAAGGCTTTATTCCTTGATTTTCTATGAATCAACTGGTAATGGTGTGGATCACTTTCCATCCCTCTCATGTCGTCCACAAAATAGGAAGGCAAATGAGAGGATTTGAACACTGTTCCTAATACCACACGCAGACACAGACTGCTCTGCCTGAAACTCTTGCCACTGACGGTCCCAGACCTGGGTGCCCTTGCGGATGTGGGCCCAACTTGGGGAATGGCGCGGAGGTGGGGAAAAGCCAGAAGCCTCTCCTTGCCCCATCAGCAAGTGGGGAATGGCTCTCTCTTGGTACCTGTCCAAGTCACTGCTTCCTCCTTCCAGATAATTCCAGTGACAGGTCCCCGGGAAGGGGGCACCAAGGTCACCATCCGAGGGGAGAACCTGGGCCTGGAATTCCGGGACATCGCTTCCCATGTCAAGGTGGCCGGTGTGGACTGCAGCCCCTTGGTGGATGGCTACATCCCTGCAGAACAGTAAGTGGAGGTCCCGTGAGACACAGGGAGGTGCTGCCGTCTGGTGTTGACTCGCCTTCCCTGGCCAACCACTGACTGCCAGTGGCTAGAGACCGTTGGCATATGGTGGGATTAGAATCCCCTTAACATTCTAGTGTCCCCCGTGGCCCTTGAACTAGCTAGCTGCCATATTGGCAACTACAGAAAGGAGAAGGGGACAGGAGGCCTGAAGGGCGGAGAAAAGTAATGCTACCTCCTTGGGGTGTGGCTATGGGGAGTGAGGAGACAAAGCAAAATTAAAATCTGCAAGGGAAGTGTGAGTTCAGTTCCCTATCCCCTGCTGTCTCTAAGTCCCCACTCCTGTCCTCCAATTACGGAAGAAGCTAAGACTCTGCTACTTTCTGCGGAGATTGAAAAGGAAACCCCACGCCCACTCCGGCCTGGAAGCATTTGGGTGGTTTTTCTCCAATGCAAAGGCTGCCGGAGCATAGAGTGGGTCATCCCATGAGTGACCTTCACCTCCCGGCCCACCTGTTAGAGGAGGTGTGGGAGTCATGTATCATTGCCTTGTAAATAAGTAAACACAAATTTTCCAGCCCAGCAAACTCCATGAAATGTTTACCAGCATAACAGAATCTGTATTCCATACCATCTCTGCTGCCCCTCCCAGCATGACACCTTGCCTCTTGTCCCCTGTGCAAGTAAGTTACTGACACTTTTTAGGTCTCCCTTAAGTATGTTAGTGTAGCTTACCTGTCCTGGGTCTTGCCCTGATTTAATGATTCTGGAACCATTGATACCACTATCTGATTTCCATCCACAGCTTCCTAAAGCATTCTTAGTAGAGCCTGTGACTGAAGGATCTACTTTCTTTTTTTTAAGAATTTATTTATTTGAAAGAGAGAGAGAGAGAGCACGCGGACACACAAGCACAAGCCAGCAAACTGGGGGGAGAGGCAAAGGGAGAGGGAGAAGCAGGCTCCCTGCTGAGCAAGGAGCCTGATGTGGGACTTGATCCCAGGACCCTGAGATCATGACCTGAGCTGAAGACAGACGTCTAACCCACTGAGCCACCCAGGTGCCCCTGAAGGATCTATTCTTGATAGAATTCACCTCTTGGGGCGCCTGGGTGGCTCAGTGAGTTAAGCCTCTGCCTTTAGCTCAGGTCATGATCCCAGGGTCCTGGGATCGAGACCCGTATCGGGCTCTCTTCTCAGCAGGGAGCCTGTTTCCCTGTCCCCCTCTGCCTGCATCTCTGCCTACTTGGGATCTCTCTCTGTCAAATAAATAAATAAAATTGTTTAAAAAAGAAAAAAAAGGAATTCACCTCCCTGGTCCCTCATGGCTTATTTGCCCAAACATTTTTCTGTGGCTCCTTCGACTTTTGGAGTCCTTCCTAGAACAAAACCCAAGCCAGCTGCTATTAGGCCGTTGTGATTTGGGGAACTTTAAAATGCCCTACTCTGGGCCTGCATAGCCAAATAGAAAATATATGATTATAAAGTCACATGACTGGGGCACCTGGGTGGCTCAGTGGGTTAAGCCTCTGCCTTCGGCTCAGGTCATTCATGATCCCAGGGGCCTGGGATCGAGTCCCGCATCAGGCTCTCTGCTCAGCGGGGAGCCTGCTTCTCCTCATCCCTCTCTGTCTGTCTCTCTGCCTACTTGTGACCTCTCTCTCTGTCAAATAAATAAATAAAATCTTTAAAAAAAAAAAAAGTCACATGATTGAACTATCACGGTACTAGTTAGATCAGTGAAAGGAAATAGAACACCCAGAAAAGAATCCCGATACATAAAAATTTAGTGTGTGATAAGGGTGACGTTTCAAATCAGCACGGAAAGGAATGATTGGTCAATAAGCAGTGGGGGTTCACTCTCTGGAAAAAAACAAAAACAGCAACAAAAACCAGTATCAGACCCTCATTTCACATTATACACCAAAATAAATTGCAGACCAATTAAGGAGTTAAGTGAAAAGAATAAATGTAAGGAATGATTAAGAAGAAAATGCAGGTGAGAATTTATCTGATTTCAAGTAAGGGAATTGTATCTGTTCTAAGTATAACAGCAAAAGAAAAAAGTGATAAAGAAGAAGATTAGGGGATCTGAGTATCTTAAACTTAACATTTATACATCAAAAATCATTGTAAGCAAAAGAAAATATGAGTGATGAACTCTCGTTATACCCTATGACAGTTAATACATGCTTTTTCTTAACATACAGAGGTTCCATAGATAAAAAGGCAAATATCACAGAATGAGCAAAGAGCATGAATGAGCGTGAGTGTGCAACTCACAAGACAAAGAACCAAAAGTCATATAAAAAAGTTAAATAGCATTAGTAATCAATGAAATGAAAATCAGAACAACGGGGAACAATTTTAAAAAGTTAATGCCCAGTGCAGAGGAGAAGCGTGAGAAATAGCACATCATATACTCAGACTCGGAGGGTAGATTAGGACACGCTTTGTGGAAGGCAATTTGGAAATGTGGACCGAAAATCTTTAGCCTAGTTGTCATATTTCTAGAACTTTGTTTAAATAACCAGAATGCACAAATTTTTTTTGCAAGAATACTTATTTTGGCCTTATTTGTAATCATGGAAATGCAGAAGCAATTGGTGTATTTTAAAATAGGGAATTAATCAATTCTTCAATTATTGTGCATGCACGGGACAGTAAATTATGTAGCAGTTAAATCTGATGTTGCAGAAGAATCATGGCCAGGTACATGCTCAAAGTATATTAGTGAGAACATCATTCACCAAACAGAAGAGAGTTTCTAGTGAATTCTGTAAAAGAAAAACAAGACTGAAAACATGAACACCAAAATGTTGACAGTGGATATTTCTGGGTGGTTCAAATGGGGTGGGAGGAGGTGTCTGTATAGCAAGTGTTTTTATGCACTTTCTCTTTTTTCTTTATACTGAACATGCACTAATTATGCTATGGACAGAAAGGCATATATTTTTACTGGACTCTCACCCAGAAATTCTCTAAGAGAGACACAGAACCTAGAAGCCATCAAGTAAAAGAAGGAGCCGCTGAGCCACAGACACTTTTAAACTTCAGTGCGGCAAAAGGCATTATAAACAAAGTTGAAATACAGATGACAAGTGGGGGAAAAACAATTGAGATACTTACTAGAAACAAAAGTTAACACTCCTCATTCAGCGGCTCCTACAAAAAGACAATTCATTAGCAATATAAAGAGACAGCTTCAAAGCAGTCAAAGGAAAGGCTATCTAAGATTTTTTTTTTTTTTTACAACCACACACACATACTTGCAAATATCTGCAAAGTCACTAGCAATCAGGGTAATAAAAATGACAGGAAAAGAAAATCTTCTTTCCCTTTTATATTGGAAAAACTTTCAAGGGATTGATAATATCTAGTGTTGGCTAAAGAGTGAAATAATTTCACTCGATTGCTTTTGACAGAAGTACAAATCAGTAAAGACCCTGTGGGACCATTATCTTCCACCACCTATCAAGCGTCACTTACATAAACAATGACCCCACCAGCTCCCCACTCAGAGGCGTATTCTAAAAGATGTGCAATGCTTGAGGATATGTGTATAAGTTGGTTCATTTTGGAGGGTTATTTGAAGTAGGAGAAAAATCGGGGGAAGTTAGATATCCAGCAGTGGGAGGCTGAATAAATACACAATTGTGTAGCTGAGGCATGGAGCACTATGACGCTGTCAGAAAGGACCCAGGAGCTGTGGCCACATGGGGCAAGTCTGCGCTAGGCTGTGCAGTAAAATGACCAGGTTTGGGACAGTTAAGTTTCACTTTTATGTTAAGTCATATATATGTTTATATAAGTATATATATTCTGTGCCTCGGCTTCTTCATTTGTAATATGGAGATTATATATATATGTAATATATATTACATATGTTTGTGTAGATCTAGAGACTGGTCTACAGGCATATATATATATATGTATGTGTGTGTGTGTGTGTGTGTGTGTGTGTATATATATATATATATATCAAAGTTTGAAAAGAGAGTAAGAGTGAGGAAATGGACACTTATTTTTACTGTCACACTTCTGTACTGTCTTGTTTTCAAGGGGTATGAACAAATTTTAAAATTAAAAGCATGAATGCTTTTGAAAAGGAATAGCTCTCGTCCACCCCTTCCCCGCCCCTCAAGCAGGAGTGTCTCCTCCCAACCAAGAACCTGGCCGGGCTGGGGACAAAAACACTCAAAGGAGGCAGTCCTGTGCAGTAGAAACCAAGTGCCCCTGGATGAGGGTCTGCAAACCTCAAGTCTGCTCCAGGGTCCTTGTCCGACATGCTGTGGACCCTTGGGAAGGTCACTGCCTCTCTGAGCCCTTACAGCCGGGTTCCCTAAGCTGTTTGGCTGAAACGTTCCCTGCCCTCTGATTCACAACTGAGGGGACAATTCCTGAATGAGGGACTGAGTGTCTGGGGTCAGAACACAGGGACCCTCCCCTAGGCTCCGCACTTGACAGTGGAGGTGGTCTCCCCATGGAGACCCCTGTACGTTGCATTTCCTCATTTCCCCAGGACCAAAGAGGAGCCTTGCAGGGAAGAATCGGGGTGTCTTTCCCCTCCGCCTCCCCCACCCATCCCTGAGACCCTACTGCAGAGAAGGGCCAGGGGAGGTGTGGGGCCCTGGGGTCACACCTGGGAGTCCTGTGACCCTGCTGTGAGCATGGACACCTGTCCTCTCTTCCCTGCAGGATCGTGTGTGAGATGGGGGAGGCCAAGCCCAGCCAGCACGCAGGCTTTGTGGAGATCTGTGTGGCCGTGTGTCGCCCCGAGTTCATGGCCCGGTCCTCACAACTCTATTACTTCATGGTGAGTCCCGACCATCCAGACCTGCCCTGGCGCGGGCCAGAGACCACATGACCATGGTTACGGGCCCCGCTAGACCTCTGTGGGCAGACCCCGAGCAGCTCGTGGGAGTCCGTTCTGCAGCATGAGAGCATAGCCCCGGAAATCCAAAAGGTCGGATTCAAATCCAAACTGTGCTGTGCCAGGCCCCGATCCAGGGAAGCCGCCCTGGCTATTGCTGTCGGGCCCAGCGTCCCCCTCAGGTTGAGTGGCAGTGTGTCTGGGCCGGGAGGGGAGCCCTGACTCTGCCACTTACTCACTGGGCGAACGTGGGGACATTGTGTAACCTCCCAGTGTCTTCATTTCTAAAACGGGGGTGCAGAGATGTGCATCTACCCCACAGTACTGTGGTGACAATTACATAAAGCAGCCCTTCTCTCATCTCCCGCATGGTTTCTATGCCCATGTGGCTACTGCACCCTGCCCTTTCCGGGTACACTGGCACCCCATCATTTCTATCCCGTCATCCACGTTCAGCCCACCTTCCCCACGCCCCACATCCCGTGACCTCCTTAACCCCACCCCCATCCCACACCACCCCTGCACCCCCACTCCGCCTTCCTCTGACCATACTGCTACCTCTCACTGCACACCCTTCCCTTCCCTTCCCTTCCCTTCCCTTCCCGTGGCCTGTCTGCAGACCTCACCCTGATCCCCACATTCCCTCCAGCTGGGACCCTCATGAGGCAGCCCCTGGTGAGGGGTTGTGGGGGGCAGAGGCACTGGGGACCGCTCGATCTCGCGATGTTGGGCATGCGGGAGGCATGTGCGTCTCACACTGTGTGCCCCGCACACTGCCTCGTTTTCCAAACTGTCCGTCCAGTTCACTTCGGGGGCTAATGACAGATGTGATGGGATCGTTTGCTCAGGGTCCCCTGCTGTTTTTGGAAGCTGGGAGCCTGAAGTGATGGACTTTATGCCTGGGCATCAAATGCTCCAGAGCACATCATAGGGAGCCATGAGGTGAAGCTCCCTTCCGCCACCCGCCATCCTCTCCTGCCCTCCTCCTCCTCTACTGTCCTCCCCCTACTCCTCCTTTCTCCCTTCACCTGATAACTATTTACTACCTTACACCCCCCCCCCATAGATTATTCCATAAACATTTGCTTCATTGGTTGAATCTTATAATATAATTTGGTGGCCCTGGCTTGTGGGTGTCCAGGGGTGACTCAGACCCTGACTGTGGTGGGGATCCTGCTCCAGAGGAATGTGCGGAATGTGCATCAGAGGCCTCCTCCCGCCAACACCCTGCTCCTTCTGCTCCCTCCCCTACTCTTGAAAAGCTCCCCTCCTTCTACACACAGTTGGGCACGCTGCGCGCAGCAACCCATGTAGAAGGACACATGTGTGTGATGGGTGTGTAGGGCTCCCCATCTCTTCAGGATTCGCACCCCCACCTTCTTCTCAAAGGATCTGAGAAAGTTTCCCCATGAAACCCAGCACACCTGCACACAGTGAGCGATACAGCAATAGAGAGAGAGGCTGTGTATACTGTGTAGCATGTAGCTGGTCTATACAGAGATCGTCGATCCAGCCAAGTCGAGATCCTGAGGGGGAAGGAGACGGAGACAAAGGCAGAGACGGGGCTCCCCAAGTGTGGGAGGTGTGGGGGGCATGCCAAACTTGGGCATGACATCCACCTCTGAAGCCACCCTAGGAGCAGGCAGGAGGCCCCCCGCATGGCCTAAGCGAGCACTGGGCTTCCTCCTCCAGTCAACCCCTGCCCCTCAGCAGTTCGCATCCTGGTGTCACTCACTCGGCAGTGACAAATGGACAGTACCAGGGATGGCTGAAGCTTCCTTTGGGAGTTAGTCGTCTCTGCCATGTCTCCCCTCCGTGACTCACTCCAAGGCCACTGATCCCTGACTGTCTGGCCGTCACCTCCCTGACCCGCCCCGGCTGCCCGCTCCCACAAACAGTGAGTCCCCCTCACTTGCCCACTTCTGTCAGGGGCTTGTCCCCAGGCCACAGTTCTGGTGGACTGTGTGGCTCAGCTTCCCTTAGTTCCAGATTTTAGCCACCCCATCACCACGACGGCCTGGAGTCTCACTTTGCCCATTCTCCTAGCTGCTGCAGTGACCTCCTTAAATCCCTGAATGTAGAGGTCTGAACCCATTCTAGTCCATCTGGCCCTGCAGAGTACGGTTTCCATTTGGTTAGCCCCCACGGCAAGGAGAACCCAGGGCGCCGCTGCCTCCAGCTGCCGTCCAGGCTCCTTGGTCTGGTCCGCCCTGTCTATCCAGTCCTGTTTCCCAAGGCTTCGCATGGCCGGACTCCTCTCCCTTCTCCATCTCCTTCCCCACATTGCCCCAAGCCGGACCCTCCTCATTAGTCCAAGCCCTGCTCACGAGCCCCTCCACGCCTTCTCTGCACACACAGCCCACAGCCCCCACGGTTCCATGGTTCACTGGGGATGCCATGCCGTCTGCCTGCCCACGTGGCCCTGGGTGTTGCGTCTGGGACCCCCGGCTCCTCTGTTCAGACCAGTAAGTCTTTGGAGATGAAGCCCTGGCTGCTTGCCGTTTTGTTAGCCCTCATGGTGCTTAGGCAGTTCTAAACCTCCCCGCGTGTTGGAATCTCCTGAGGGGCTTTAAAGCGAAGGTTCCAGAGCCTCCCCCCTACCCCCGCTGACCCTGAGCTAAGTCCCCCTGAGATTCTAACTCAGCCCAGACTGAGGACAAACAGAACTGGCCTAGAACAAACAGAATTTAGAGAACAGATCCCATGTACCTATCTATACGATATGTGGTTTCAGGTTTAATTCTTATAATGAGCCTGTGTTGTATTCAGAAGCAGCTTCTGCTCTCAGGTAAGGCCAGTCTGGCCTACGTGACTGTTTCCGCTCTGGAAACAGGATGTGGTGAGAGGCAGGGCGTCAAGGCGAGGCTTCAGGGAAGAGGCTGGGTGGGGAGGCAGGATCTGTACGAGGCAGAATGTGATGCTCGGTATGAGTCTGGAGTGGTGGGACGCTGACCCTGGCATGAGGTATGGGAGAGAAACCAAAGATGGGAGCAAAAGGGGTGGAGAGGGAAAGGGGTTGGCAGGAAGAAAAGAGGTGGGAGCGCAAAGACAGGTCAGGAAAAGGTGAGGCTGTCACAAGGCAAACTGCATTGGTCCAGTGGGGCCGTGGGACTCCGAGATTTGTGTGCCTTTTTGTTTGAGGGCTACCTCTGAGGAACGGTCCTGGGGAAGACTTTCAGAGAGGAAACCTCCATTTCTTCCCCAGTCCCCAGTGTGCTTTTAAGGGTCCAGTCACTGAGGCTGTCCCCACAGAGCTCCTAGGAGACTAGAGTGAGAATGAGGGTCACCTGGAAGGTGAGGAGTGACAGAAGGACCCTGTCTCGTGCTCCCCAGCATCTCAGAACCGTGGTTGCCTTCCTGCCCTGTTAGGCAGCTTGCAGGGGGCACACAGAAGCCCCTGACTCCTCTGGAGTCCTGAGACACTAGAGAACCCCTTCCCAGAGGTCCTCTGGGGACTTGGGGCACATTGGAGAGCCCCTTTCAGGGGTGCCTCTCAGGATCTGGGACATACTGGGGAGCCCTTCCCAGTGCTGAGGTTGGGCGTAAGGTCTGGGTCTAATAACTCAGTTTCCCTCCACAAATGAGGCCAGACTCTGAGGTTTGGGTTTAGTCACCCAAAACCCAAAGGCCAAGACCAGGGGATCAGCACTCTTGGTCTTGTCCCCAGGTTTGCCCTAAGAGATCTGCATGGAGGGAACCTTTCCCTTTCCTACCTCCAGCTGGGAGCCAAGAGAAGAGGTGGCAAATAATACAGAATTTGATTTCCCGTGCAAACCCATCATGAAATATTTATGAAGCATGACTTAAATAATTAATCATTTCTCACGACTTGAAAACATGCCTCCGTGTCATCTTCTCCTCACCCCAAAATAATTCCCCTACCCAGCCCCCCAGTGCAGAGCCAGCAAGGATTACTCATTTCCATCCCTTCTAGAACCCCACCCACAGGCTGCCGGAGACTGCCACAGGCTCTTCTTTCCATGTGGCTCCCACCGCCATCTATCTGAACTTGCCTGGGTTTTGATTCTATCCCTAGGACCACCCTTGCGTTGCACAGACTGCACTCTCTTTCCCTTCCAGACAGTGGGACAGAGGCACCATTTGTGGGGTGTGACCCTGAGTTACAGAACCAGAAAACCAGCAGGCGCCTTTGAGATAACTCAGTTTTGACCTTGCTCTCTGATTTTACAGAGAGGTTACAAGACTTGTCCTGGATCTCCCAGGGGAGAAGCTGGTGAAAAGTATTCTCTTAAAAAACACAGCAAAATCTCGGCCGAGCCAAGAAACCAAGGCTCTTCCCAAGGCCTTACTCCACCCTCGTCCGGGTCTCATTTGGGCCAGGAGCAGCTCTGGAATGAAGCATTCCTTCCCTTTATGGGTGCTAGGGGTATGCCAGGCTCGGGGTCTGCGGGGACCCGGTGGGCGGCGGGACGGGTGGGCCCTGGGAGTGTGCAGGGCAGACACTGGGGGGCCAGGGTCAGCGAGCAGACCAGCTCACTGGGGCTCCTCCTCTCTCCCTGAGCTGTTAGGGATTGGGGCCTCTCCCTGAGGAGGTGGCCTGAAGGCTGGGAGCCAAGTAGGTTCAACTTTTGGTGGGAAATTCTTTAAGGGGCAGGGGAGAGAGAAATCTTCATTTAAATGCAGATACAAGCTTCTCATCTGGGACTGAGGAAAGTTGTTTCCATTAAAATGCTAATGAAAGAGCCAACCTGCAACTCCAAATTCTCGGCTCACAGATGCCCCCTCCTGCCATCCTCCCTCCATCCCCTGACCCTCCTTCGCTTCTCCTCCTGGGTTTTCCTGGGGCCTTCAGGACCCCTGGCTCTGGCTTCTGGGTGTTTGGTCAGCTCTCTGGAAGAGGCCCTCACAAGGAGCTCATCACCTTCCCAAAAGCAGCTGGAGAGGGGGTAGAGAGCCAGAGCTCCGCAGTCAGGTCTCAGACGTGCCACTTTTTAGCTGTGTGATCTTGGGAGCCTTATTTCACGTCTCTGAATCTCTTCTGTAAAATGGTTAATAATCCTACTTTGTAGAATTGACTGGGCACATACATCATATAGAGATGGACGAAGAGATTAAGCCTGCCAGTTAAAACACCAGCACATGGCAGCTGTTACAATTACTGTTATTAATAGAGAAGTGTAAACTCTCAGGGTCCAGAGCGTTGCTTACCCACACAAGCCCAGTACAACTTCGTGGGCTCCGTTGGGGGGTCTCCGTTACTGAGCGGCTCTGGAAGTGGGGTGCTGCCTCTTCAGACCCTGTGCCGGTGGTGTCTCAGGCCAGATCCTTTCCTGCACAGACGCTGACTCTCTCGGACCTGAAGCCCAGGCGGGGGCCCATGTCTGGGGGCACCCAAGTGACCATCACAGGTACCAACCTGAATGCGGGCAGCAACGTGGTGGTGATGTTTGGGAAGCAGCCCTGCCTTTTCCACAGGTAACTCACCTCCAGGCAGGCCTCAGGGATTCACAGCCCGGAGGGTGGGGCCCATAGGGCTGCCCCAGGGCTGCAAACTTCCAGGGCTCACCTCTTGGAAGAGCGTTCTCCTTCCTGAGAAAGTGGCCGTTCTCTCTGAGGGATGATTATACCTGACTGTGGATGTTTCTGGCTAAGTCTGGAGACCTGCCAGGCAGCCCTTCCCCAGCCAGGCCATTCTTGCTGTCGCCTGATGTTTGGCCACTGGTGTGAAATGAGTAAGAAGCAGCAGCAGGAACGGGAAGATTCTTGCTAAACTGACTGAACAGGGTTCTTGCTGTAGGCAAGAAGGGGTGATCAGGTGCCCAGGGTGGGGGGACTCTGGCTGACCCCACTTTGCAGGATTCTTACTAAAAATGGGGCTTGGCAGGGGCAAGACGGGGCCCAAGGATGAGGCCTCATTGAAAAGAGGTCTCAGGGGAACCCGTTTGGTGGATTTGGTGGAGGGTGTTTGTCAGTAGTGCCTGGAGCTTTCCACCTGGGGCAGTGCTCACCATGGCCTCTGAGGCGCCTGGGAGCAGGGAGGGGTTGGGGGGGGCGGTGGCCGCCCAGACCACTGTCCCCTTCAGCCCCCGGGAGCCCAGCTGCATGTCCGCCCTCCCTGCAGACGCTCTCCATCCTACATCGTCTGCAACACCACGTCCTCAGACGAGGTGCTGGAAATGAAGGTGATGGTACAAGTGGACAAGGCCAGTATCCACCAGGACCTGTTCTTCCAGTACGTGGAGGACCCCACCATCGTGCGCATCGAGCCGGAGTGGAGCATCGTCAGGTAGGCATGGCCCTGCCCTCGGCTGTCCTTCCTCGACTCTCAGAGAGCCAAGAACAGTCTTGGAGCCCAGTTCTGCTTGGAGGACTGATGAATCAGAGCTTCCTGCCAGGGTGCCCTCCTTTCACAGACAGTACCTGTCAGTGGGCCCTGGCCCCAGAGCCCGAGCTCCAGTCAGCAAGAGCCCATAGCCTGTCATCTGAGGATTTGGTGCCCCCCCCAGCCCCCCTGGAGGTCATGATCGCATCACGGTGAGGGCTGGGGGTTGCCAGTCCTGTTCCAAATGCGGGCGATAATTCCAGTCCTGCCAAGGGATGGAGGAGAAAGTGTAAGGTCAGATTCAACTTGTCTGTGGCCTGCCCTTGAGCAAAAGCGTGTCCTGACCACCAGGGTCCAATGCAGAGGCCCCTTCTCTGGGCTTCTGTAACCTCCTGCTGTCCCTCTATCCTGCTCTGACATGACCCCGAGGGGTCTGCTTCTTCATCCTTCCCTCTACTGCAGACTCCTCCGGCGTAGGGACTGGGTCTTGTTCCCATTCTTTCCGCCACTGCTGGCCAACACAAGTACGGAGAGCGCGTGTCTGGGAAGGAGGTGGGTGTGTGCTTTTTTTTTTTTTTTTAAAGATTGTGTTTATTTATTTGACAGACAGAGAGAGATCACAAGTAGGCAGAGAGAGAGGCAGAGAGAGAGGAAGGGAAGCAGGCTCCCCGCCTAGCAGAGAGCCCGATGCGGGGCTCGATCCCAGGACCCTGGGATCATGACCTGAGCCAAAGGCAGAGGCTTTAACCCACTGAGCCACCCAGGCGCCCCTGGGTGTGTGCTCTTATGGAAGGACCCTCCAGGGCCACCGCTCGCTCAGCCAGTCACGAGCTATCTTGTACCAGCTGTATACCTTTCTGGCCTCCCATCCTGAGAACTTCACGGGGGGCTTTGGAAATTCCAGGAGCCCTGAGGACCCTCCCAGTCCCCCACTTGGTGGGGCTCTGAAGCGTGGCATCTCACTTCAGGGAGGGAATTGCAGGAAGTGCAGCATAATGGGAAGGTGCAGCAGAGAGCACCCTGACAGCACGGCCCCTGCTGCCCATTGGGAACCTGCTGTATCAGGAGCCGAGGGGGAATGCAACAGGGCTTGGGGTCAGAAGGAGCTGGCTCAGCCCAGCCAGATGACCTTAAAGGTGACTTTACTTCTCTGGGCCCATGGTTTCTCATCCGCCAACTCCCTCCCGGGACACTGGGAGGGCTAAGCCAGGTGCACGGGCACAAGGCAGTGCCTGGCTCAGCTCTCTCCTGCTGCCCCTGGCCCAGTCCTCAGCCCTCCCCATGGTTGGCTTCAGTTCTAGAGGGCGTCTGACATCAGGGGAAGGGGGAGAACATGAAGATGTGGTCTCCATGGCTGAAGCAGGGATCAGGGACAAGTCCAGTTCAGAGAACAGTCTTTGTTTTTTTAAATGAGGGGTCAGCAAACTCCAACCTGGGGGCCAGATCTGGCCATCGGCCTCCTTTTATGAATAAAGTTTTTTTGGAACACAGCCATGCTCATCCCTTTATGTTTTGTCTATAGCTGCTTTCTCACCACAGCAGCAGAGATGAGTTACTGCAACAGACCATATGTCCTGGGAAGCCGAAAATATTTACTCTCTGGCCCTTTCCAGGAAAGTCTGCCACCCCCGGCCTTATGTCCACGAAAGGCAGCCTCTGTGGACAGGAGATTGGATTGTCCTTACTCCCTAAGACCCAAACTTTATAAGCTTTAGCCGTGATTTTAAAGTAGATGCTACAAGGCCCAGAGAGGGGCAGAGTCTGTAGAAGGCTCTTCTGGGATTTGCCCCCAGGGCCTGGTGAATCCAGGAAGTTGGTGTAGCCCTTGGCCTAGACAAACTGTGCAGCTCCCTGAGGAATTCACAGCCTGGCTTCACTGAGCTCGTCCTCAAGTCGCCAGCACGGAAACTGAGGCGTCGTAGCTGACCCCGAGTCACATTCACAACAAGAGGGAGGTTGCAAGCACGATCTGGGCCTCCCACCAGGCTCTAGAGTTCCTGCCGCAGTGAACAGGTTCTCTGATGGGGCAGGGGCCCTGCCGAGTGTGCTGTGCACTGCTCCCAACAGCCTGGGCTGCTCACCACGGGGGGGGCGGTTCTTAAATGCGGGTTGAATTCATAATTAAGAAGATTGGGAGATGCCCAGATAGCAGAATCTCACTCTGGAACACGGCCATGGGCAGAAGAGCCTGTCTGGGTTTTATAGGACTCTTCTTGCATGCATGAGTGTGTGTGTTTGTGTGTGTGCGTGCCCACGCATGTGTGTGGGAGTAGGAGGGCAGGTGGAGCGCAGGGAATACCGGGGAATATAGAGACGGGCAGAGGCACAGTGAGGGTGACATGGCTGTGGGTGTCATGGATTCTTCACTCACCAGGCTTGTAACTAACTGTTTCAGAAGGTAGGATTCTTCTTGAAGATACTCTCAGGATTATGGAGAAAGTGACTTGTCCCCTTCCTTTGAGTAGCCCCCAAGGAAGATAGCCCTTGCCTCGGGTCAGCTTCTCAGACCCCCGCATATGGCAATGGCACCCAGGTTTTCTTTGAAAAGCTACACAAAGGGGAATCTCCTGCTGTCTCCTCCTCCGTAGCTGGTTGACACCCAGGATCCAGGAGACCTGGGGCCCGGACATTGGCTGTTTGCATTCCTACATGAGGCTCCTGGGTGTCTGGGCCTCTCCCTTTCCCAGATCTCAGTGGACGGAAGCTTCCAGGGTGAAACTGTAGTGATGGCCTTGAGGAGGAGATTGTGCTCGGATCCTGGAGGATCTGGTGGGGGACATCCTGGAGCAAGGCTTTCATTAGACCGAGGCCAGTGTGGAAATCTCCCTGGGACTGGTGAGGGCTGGGGGAGAGACCCCAGGGGGCTACAGAGAAGCATCTGACTCAGGTCAGGAGGCTCCAGGGCCTCCGCAGGTGTCCACACTCCGGATACGCTCAGAGGGGGACCGCCACAGACCTCCGGTCATCACTGTTGTCCCTTGGCCGCTGAAAGCTCATCCTTATTATTATTCAGTCAGTTTGCCACCATTGTCCTTGTGAACATTATCACGCCTCCTGATTGCCATTGCCTTTAATGCTGGAGCCCAGCCTCATCATCGTCATCATGGTCATCAAGCGCCATTGCTGTTCCCATCCCTGTGCTGACACGCCTCCTTGTTCTTTCCCCCCCGGTCAGTGGAAACACACCCATCGCTGTGTGGGGGACTCACCTGGACCTCATACAGAACCCCCAGATCCGGGCCAAGCATGGAGGGAAGGAACACGTCAATGTGAGTGCAGAGGTGGCTCAACGTGTCACTTTCCCAAAGGGCATGGGGTATCCGAAGTCGGGCAGGCCACCCAGACCCAGAGGACCCATTGCACATGACAGCCCCCAGCACTGGGACGGTGAGATGAGGGAGAAGATGAGAGGGCATTTTCATACCTTGGGGTACAGGCATGGAGGAGCAATCACTTAGGGGGTTTCTGGGGTTTCATACCCTTAGTCCTCCATCTTTTAGACCCCAGGACTGTTCCTTAGCTCAGAGATACCCTCATCACCTCCACACCCCGTGGGCACACACAGGGCACAGAGGCGGGTCCCAGCTGCAGAGCTGACTCCTCGAGTGGCCACGTTCCGTGGTCCTGGCTGCCGAGGGGCAGTGACCCATCCTTAACTGTCCCACGTCAGCCCCATGCTGTATCCCAGCGTGGAGGGAATCCTGCTGCATGTGTTGGGGGCTGTGTAAGTCCAGACACCGCATGGTCTTTCCTCTCTGGCCCCTCCAGCTCTGTGAGGTTCTGAATGCTACTGAGATGACCTGCCAGGCTCCAGCTCTTGCTCTGGGGCCCGACCACCAGTCCGACCTGACTGAGAGGCCTGAGGAGTTCGGCTTCATCCTGGACAATGTCCAGTCCCTGCTAATCCTCAATAAGACCAACTTCACTTACTACCCCAACCCTGTGTTCGAGGCCTTTGGGCCCTCAGGAATCCTGGAGCTCAAGCCCGGCACGCCCATCATCCTGAAGGTAGTTGGAGGTCATGGGCAGGTGATGGGAAGCAAGGAGGCTGCTGTATGGGATGGGTTTTCAAGTCGCAGAGAGAGGCCACAAGTCATGGGCTCAAGCCCAATTTCATCCCTGGAGTCCCTCGCAGTGGTCGTCTTATAGTCCAGAGTACAGAAAACACTGTCTCTGAGTTTGTATTGAGAGGCAAACTCCCTTTAGAGACCGAATCAGGGCAGTTGGAGCCATCCTGGCCCTCTGACCCCCAAGCGTCCTTTGTCCCCAGAGTCCAGAACCTGGGAGGTCAGAGGCTCATCCTGCTTCCTCCCATGGAGCCCTTTGCAAACCACAGTGAAGGGCTTCTTTGGAGCGTGGGTAGCAAATAATTTGTAACTCCTATGACAGTTTGAATCCACTGGTCATGATTGACCATAGCTCTGTGTTGAGAAGCGTCCTGAGGCTGCATTTGGATAAGCTAAAGAGTGTCTTGATTACTGACTCCCCGCTGAGGAACGAGGAATGGAAGTGTAGGCGTCACAAGGTTTTCGGACTTGCTATGGAAGGTGGGCTCTCCCCCAGCTCAGCAGCAGGACAGGACCTCTGGGTGGGAGGTCTTGGCGGCCAGCTGGTAGCTACAGTCCTCACTCTGGGGTACAAAGCAGGGCTTCCCTGTACCTCCAGGGCAAGAACCTGATCCCCCCTGTGGCTGGGGGCAATGTGAAGCTGAACTACACCGTGCTGGTCGGGGAGAAGCCATGTGCTGTGACGGTGTCCGATGTGCAGCTGCTCTGCGAGTCCCCCAACCTCATCGGCAGGCACAAAGTTATGGTGAGCCTGGCGGGGCCCTGTTCTGGATGGGACAGGAGCTAGGGATGCCGGAGCACGAGTAGACCAGGAGTGGATCCTGGCCGGTGCTACAGTGAGAGCAAGGCAAAGCAGCACGAATGATGTGTGCATTGCCTGCTACAAGCAAGAGGCCCTTGCAGGAGGGGACCGTTGCTGGCCAGAGGAGGTCCATCGTATCATGCACTGTGCTCCTGTCACCCGTCCTTACTGTGGGATGAATCTCAGGGAGCCACTCACTGAAGTCGTATCAGACTTCAGGTCCCGGCTCTGTGCTGTTTGCTTAAGATGATGACAGCGCTAGTCCTGGGTGCCGCGGGGCTTCCCAACTCTGAGTCATCCGGACCCCCGCTCAGCCCCCACACACCCCCTCAGCTGTCCTTGCAGCCGGTGACGGCTCTCCTTCCCGGAGCCCTTCCCCGTAGGGCCCCGTGGCCAGTTCATCGACACGGCTGCAGGCACCCCCGCTGCTCTGCGCCTGCTCACAGCTTCCTCTCGCCTGCTGTGCCCGCAGGCCCGCGTCGGGGGCATGGAGTACTCCCCCGGGATGGTGTACGTCGCCCCAGACAGCCCGCTCAGCCTGCCCGCCATCGTCAGCATCGCCGTGGCCGGCGGCCTCCTGGTCATCTTCATTGTCGCCGTCCTCATCGCCTACAAACGCAAGTCCCGCGAGAGTGACCTCACGCTGAAGCGGCTGCAGATGCAGATGGACAACCTGGAGTCGCGCGTGGCGCTCGAGTGCAAAGAAGGTACCGGGCGGTGGCGCGGGACGTGGTGGGAACCATGGGCGTGCGCATGCGCGTCTCACACGGGCTTGCGGGCTGGGCGCTGTCTGGCAGAGTGCGGGCGGGTCATCTAACCTCTGAGCTTCATCTCCAGCTATGTCCAGATCCAGCCCTCATCCCAACAGACCCACCCCTTCCCTTCCCCTCCCGCGAGGCGCACCCCTTCCCTCTCTCCCACATCCCAGCAGGCCCACCCTTCCCTTCCCCTCCCGTGAGGTGCCCCCTCTTGCCTCTTTACCCCACTTCAGGTGGGGGGGTCCTTTCACACCCCCCAAGGGCAGTTGGCACCCCCAAATCCTGGCCCTGGGGACATGGGGAGAGCTCGGGGTGTCTTGGCCTGACGTGTCCAGCAACCTTGAGCTCCATTCCTTTGGGAGGACAGTACGGCCATAGCTCTGATTTGAGATTTAGAAGAAGAGGGTTTCACAACTTGTATTTTTAAATAATTGCCAACACTACCATGATATGAAATCAGCAGCACTAAATCCAGGAAGGAAATTTAGGAGTCAGACTCTTGTCGCCCCCAGAATATAATTTCGTGAGTCACCCTGGGATGGTCTGCGTGCCTTCTTTGCTGTAGATTTACTCCCAGAGTCAATCCGGCCTGTACCTGGGGCTCTGTCCTCCCCACCAGGGAAGCCGCGGCTCCCTCTGATGGGTATGTGGGCCCGTCCCATCCCCTCACTACATCCTTAGCTGTCAACACGGCATCTGCCTTGTGGGACTGTTAATTACTGCCTTTTATTATATTTACGCTGCTTAATTTTTTTCTCGGCAATGTACTCTTCCCTCTAATTAGGTGTAGCGATTAGAATCTCTTTCATGTATGGCAGGCGCGAGGCTTTGAATGTTGGAGGCGCTTAGTGACTTGAAGGAAAGCTGCGGACCAATAAAAAGCCCACCTCCCTTCCTCTCCTCCCCGCAGGCTGAGCACCCCAACTGGGAGGGGGGAGAGAGGGGAATGCGAAGCCAGGTTCCTCTCAGAATGTTCTGGAGAGGGAGAAATTAGCAGCCAGACAGGATGTCCAGCCACAGGGTGTCCGCGGAGGCACAAGGAGAGGGCCTCGGCTTCTGGCTCAGGAGAGAGCTCTCCTACACCAGTGGGCACAGGGGAGACGTAAAGCAGAGATTAGCCTTGAAAGCATTTGTCGGGGAGTGAGGGGGCCCTGAGCTGGTCCTCGGACATATGAGGGGCAGCTTGGCTCCCGGGAAGGTGACTCCCCAGAGACTTGACAGTAAGCCAGGACATCACCCACACACCCACCCAGAAGAGGCCCAGCCTAAGCCTTTCACTGCCTAAACACACACGCGTGCATCACTGACCCACACACTCACCGACATACACACCCACTCAGATGGTCACTCGTGTGCTCACACATACACACACCCACTAATGCTCACATGCGCAGGATACACATTCCCACAAACACATACTCATCAGAGCTTTCGGTGACAATACAGGCCAGAAACCTTCCAGACTCCTTCCATACACACATGGCACACACGCTCGTGTACGCTCCACTCGGATGCGGGAATCACTTCCCTTGACAGGGACCCTGTGTGTCAGGGTGACCAGGGGTGTGGGAACAGAGTGGCCCCAGGGTCCGTAGGAGCCTGCCCAGGAGTCCGGGGGTGTCTTCGTTGCTCTATCAAAGAAGCAGCACTGCTAACCTCAAGATCCAGGAACCTGAGATCCAGGGCCCAGGTTGGCACTGTGGGGTGCGGTGGGCCCCCATCCACAGTGCCCGGGCCAGCCGCATGGTGTCCGTGGGATCAACAGAGCCCACAAAAGACTTTTTCCTGATTCTGTCTTTAGGAATATTAAGAAGGATCATGTAATCAGTGCCCACTGGCTGTTCTTTGCCAACGTGGGCTAATCCATCCTTGCCGGGGGCGAGCGTACATGTGCGGCAGGCATGCATGTGTGTCGGTTCGTGTGCGTGTGCCCAGGGGAGAGGCCCAGCAGGGAAGGGCCCGGCGCGGCATTTCTCACTGCCTCCCAGGGTGGAAGGCGGCCCTGGAGGGGGACTGTGCGCACGGCCGAGTGTGGTCATAGCCTTGGCGCCATCTAACCACCTGGGCCATGTGCTGGACTTTCTTGGAGGCCAGAAGGAAGGGGGTCTTGCTGCCCCGAGACCATCGGGAGGCCTGAGCTGCCTCCACGGACAGCCATGCCCACATGCAGATCATAAATCACCATTGAGTGGCATCTCCTTGAGGAAGGAAGGATAAAGATACGCCAGCACATCTATCCAGAAGGAATACGTTAGCGTGGTGGAGCCTTCCTCTGGCTGCCTGGGTGGTTTGATGGCTCCAGCGAGCTGCCTGGCCCAGAACTGGGGCCGCAGAAGAAACTGTTCTTAACGTTTCAGAGGAAGACAGCTTTAAAAATGCAGAATTGGGAACAGCCAATTGGGAACCTCTCCCCTCCCTCCCCTGTCCCTTGATAGAGTCCCCCACCTCCAGCCTTTTCTGCAAACCCAAACCCTTCATCTTTGGATGGGGAGGCCCTTCAGGTCCCAGCAGCAGGACAGATCTGTGGACAGCCCACCCCACCCCATCTATGCTTCGGAAGGGATTTGGTCCTAGACCAGCTTCTTTGTGCAGCATCTTTCTCCCCTTCCTACGTGTTTCACCCCTGCCACTTAAAACATCCCACATTATTCCTGCACACCTGCAGCCCATTGCCTTTTTCTCCCAGGGGCCTGGGGGAGGGTTCCGAGCCTTCAGACCCAGGGTCTGCCCCAGTCGGCCATCTCACGGGCTTCTCTTTGTGCCAGCTTTTGCCGAGCTACAGACGGACATCCACGAGCTGACCAGTGACCTGGATGGAGCCGGGATCCCCTTCCTGGACTACAGAACCTACACCATGCGGGTGCTGTTCCCCGGGATCGAAGACCACCCGGTGCTCCGGGACCTCGAGGTGAGAAGCAGGTGTTAGTGTGGAGAAAGGTATTCGTGAACTTCAAGTATGGCCCCTGGGAAAGCTGAGGCCAGGGAGGGGGACATGACTGGCTCGAGGCTTCCCCTACTTGCCGGCTCCAGCCAGCCGGTCCCTCTGCAGGAAATGGGACCAGGCCAGGGAGGCGCTGAGCAGAGATGGGTGTAGGTCTGAGGTAAGGGTCATGGATCCCCTGAGAATTGAATGGAAGTTGAAGGAAAACCTATACTGATGCACAAAAACCAGACAGTGTCATGAGTTCATGGCCCCCCGTTTAGGAAGCCACGATGTAAGGGATTTCCCCATGTAGCTGGTGCCCAGTGAATATATGTGGGCAAGATAAGAAATGTGCTGGGAAGGGAGGTGGGAGCATGCATGATAAGAACATCACCATCTTTTGTACCAGCAGGACCTCATCTTTTGAACATTTTTATCCCACTTACTGCCTAGCATAGTGTCTGGCTTATACATATATTCATATTACGCTTTGTTCCAAAAGGGATTTGGGATGACTCATAAAGATAAATATCAGAGGAAAGTGAAAAATACAAATGAGGAAACCAGGGCAACATAATAATCACAAGGAATAATCGCCATCAGTGGACGGCTCACCAATCTCCGGGTCCGGTTTTAAGGACTCCTCGTGTATGTGCTGATTTAATATGTCACAAGCAGGTTGAAGACAGTGCGCTTTCGGGGCAGCCATGCTAAGGATTCTGGGAACTCCGGGGCCACCTGCTGGGAGGGGGCGGGGCCGGGATTGGAGTCCCGCAGTCAGACTTCAGGGTTGGTGCTTCCCACGACGAGACTTTGCCCGTCGCTGTCCGTGCCTCAGGGCTCTGGACCCTTATTAGGATGGATCAAAAAATCTCCAGCCAAATCGACAACAGAGAATCAGACTAATTCCAGGATTTATAGCATCTGTAACATCACAACAGGCCCATCGCTCAGCGGTCGCACAGTTTTGCAGGTGCTGACCCCTGTGGGAACGTCTGCGTGGGCTGTCCAGGGGGCTCTGGAGGCTGTGCCCTTCCATAGGCAGCAGAGCAAGGCCCCAGGGACTCCGGGGCCCACATGCATTTCTCCGTAACTGTTTGTTGAATACAACATGTGCCCATGTGTGCTTCTCTGATGAGCTCACGGGCACTTCTGTGTGGAGGAGGGTCCCACAAGCTCCTCAGTGGATGGACATCCAGAGGCACTTCCAGAGGCCATAGGTGGTAGGCTCTGTGTCCCCACTGAGAATGTACCTTTCCCTCTGTCTGCACGTCTGCTCATGTGTGCATAGCTAGGTATACGTGTGCGTCATGTATACAAATGAGAACATCGTCTGTATCGTGATGTTCTATCCATTCCCTTGGTCTCACCATGTTGCCTGTGCCCTCTCTCATTCTCATTCATTTTCCTTGTCCATTTATCATTTCTCCAGCTTCATTTTTACCGGCTTCAAAATCCCAGGGTGTTTAGCCCGCTGAAGACTATGAACTTTCCATAGGCATTTGCCTCTCCAGAGATTCCCAGACTCTCAGGCCAGGCTTGGCACTAGTTTCACACACACTGAAGGGCAATACACTCCCAAGAACTGCCCAGGGCAGTGGCAGGGGAATTATAGGGTTCATTCTCCCATAGGAATTCATGGGCATTTGTGCAGGTTGAATACTGCAGTACTCCAGATGGCATCATTCATATGTGACACCTCTTGGAGTTGTTCAGTGCACAACCTGCATCACTATCTACAGCAGCCCTGTTCCCTGAGGACCAGAATACAAATGATTCCTTCCCTTTGCCCTTCTGCACTGTACCAACACTCTTGCTGAAAACTGGTGGAGTCCCCACCTAGCTATACTTCTCCAGGCTTCCCTCTAAGGTCAGTTTCCTGTGAGAAGTAAGACGGGGACGGCTGCCCAACTCCTAACCTTATTCTCCAGTGAGGCACACAGCCAGGATCCCAGCTCAGCAAGCCAGACCCAACAAACATAAACGCCCAGCGCCCTCATCCTTGCCCTCAGAACCTTGCGTGGAGCCAGCTCCCTGCTTCACTGTGCTGCTCTGGGCCTATCTGCCTAGCTCCCTGACACAAGACACGCCAAAACAGAAGCTTCGGGGGCAACAGACCCTACTCTGTGCCAGAAAACTCGAAGAGCTCTGGTTCAGCACTGTCTTAGAGGCTCATTTCTCGACTTCACAGTGACACCACCTACCGCATGAGCTGAACCCATAGGAGGGCACCCCCAGAGCCGCACCACCAGGGGTCACTGCCTTCCCCTCGTCCATCTGTCTGTCACATGTCAGATGAACCCATTCCCAGGAGGGCCACAGAAGAAGGCCTCTGAGAATCAGGGCTGCTGCGTCATAATCCCGTGAGCAGCCTGGACAACTGACTCCGGGTGGTTCAGTGCACAAGCACGGATTGCGGGTGGATACCCCGCCCCTGCCCCATACTGTTCCCATGGCCCCCGTTACACATTATGTCACGTCCCACCATGACCATGACCTTATTCCTCACCTGGCGTGTTAACATTTCCCCTCGAGAAGACCGGAGACTTCTCCCTTCTTCCTGGCCTTCTTCCCAAGGGGAGACTTTGAGTTCCCACCTCCTGCTCATGAAGGAGTTAGCAGGCGCCTTCACAGACTCCCCTGAGTTGGAACCCACAGCATGGCCATTTGTCAGGCACAGGCTCTGAATCAAACAGGTCACACAGGTCCAACAGCTCACAGAGCTTTTCTTGTTTTCGAATTGCGGTAAAATACGCCTCACAGAAAATAAACGATTTCAATGATTTTTACACATACGGCTCCGTGTCAGTGAGTACATTCACACTGTGGTGTGACCGTCCCCTCCACCTATCTCCAGAAGGGTTTCATCTTGTCCCAATGAAACCCTCTCCCCATTAAACACTAACGCCCCATCCCCTCCCCCAGAAACCACCATTCGACTTTCTTTCTCTATGAATCTGACGGCTCAGGGCCCCTCATGTGAGTGGAATCATAGAATATGTATCCTTTTGTGACTGGTTTACTTCACTTAGCAAGTGTTTTCAGGGTTCGCCTGTATTGTAGCATGGGACCGAATTTCTTCGCTTCGTAAGCCTGAATCATAGTCCGTCCTACGTGCGCCCTACGTTTTGTTGATCTGTTCATCTGTCAGCGGACGCTTGGGCTGCTCCCACCTCTGGGCTCTTGTGGTGCTGCTGCTAAGGACATGAGTGTACACGTGTCTGTTTGAGCCCCTGCTCCCAGTCTTGCGGGTATATACCCAGGACGGACGGCTTTTCGTCTCCATGAAACTCACTAATGGACCGGCCCACTTTGGCCTGGGGCTATATGATGTCCAGCATCCCAGGCAACATCCAGGGATCTTGCCTGGATTGTTCTTTTCCAGTTTGTTTCCAGCCCCATCTTACCACTGGAATAGTCTCTCCCCCTTGGCTTTCTGAGTATGGAAATATTCCCAGAGAAGCCATTGACTAATTTACAGCAACGTTTCCTGACATTTTCAGCCATGGGGCTAGTGGCCCACTGGCTGGGCGTGAGCGGTAGATGTGTGAGAAGAAGGAGGTGTTCTCTGGCTTTAGTCTATCCTGGACATGGGCCACCAATCCCCCCTCTTTTGTGACCATCTGGGGAAGGCCAGGCAGGTGGGGAAGGGGCTGTCTAGGCACTGGACGCACACTGATCCTTTATTATTATTTTTTTAAGATCTCATTTATGTATCTGAGAGAGACAGTGAGCAAGAGAGAGCACAAGCCAGGGGCACGGATGGTTTAAAAACAGGGAGCAGACAGAAACCACCCACCGCATTCTCAACCTGTCCGTGTCTCCTAAACTCTAACCTGTTGGGTTACAATTAAAATTTACTATCCAGTTTTATACTCACAGGCTTCAACTAAATTATCGAACCATCTGGTGAATAGAGAAGGTCTTGTTTCAGAGTGGCATTTGCCTGGGGAGGAGGGGGTGCCAAGTTACAAAGGGGAATTGTTCTGGAACTCTCTACCAAGATACTTCACTTCCATCTCCATGTTCATAAAATGGGGAGAAAATTCCTACCTCCGGCATCCCTGGACCCGGGGCCAGTGCATTCGATCTCTTGGAAACTCCTGGGCACAAGGGATCGGTGAAAGGCAGCCCGTGGAGTAAGAGAGGCAGGTAATAAAACCACTGTCAAGTGCACACTGTGTGTGCCGAGCACTTTACATGCATTATCTTATTTAATGCTCGTAAAACATTATGAAGGGGGCTCCCGTGTTCTCATTTTACAGACAAGGCGATCGAGCCCGGAGGTGACAGAGCTTTCCTCCAAGTAGGAGTCGGTTTGTCTCTCTGATTCTGAAACTTGGGCTGCTGAGGGTAGGTTGTGGTCCTGTAGCTGCCTTGGCTGTGCCTTCCTTCCCGGGGCTCCAGGCCTTGATGCCCAGACGGCGCGTGCAGCAAAGCCAAGTTCAGAGCACGTCCCCTCCCCAGACGGGCCACCTGGCCAGCCCTCTGTCCTCTTCCTCCTCTCCAGGGGTCCCAGTGCCAAACCTGGTCATGGCTCCCCTGCCCTCAATGGCCAGCCTGAGCTGCCAGGAGGCCCTGCAGGGTGGGGGGCTCAGAGCTGGCTCTGAGTCACCTCCCAGGCCCAGGGGTAGGACTAGTTGTGGTGAAGGATGGGGAGGATAGATGGGGACTCAGGAGCCAAACAAACTTGGGTTTGGAAATCCAGCAGGTTCCTGCACCTGCCGGCTGCCCTTGGGATTCCTAGAATGGCGTCTATGAGGGGCTG
The DNA here is from genome assembly GCF_002288905.1 of Enhydra lutris kenyoni. NCBI lineage: Eukaryota > Metazoa > Chordata > Mammalia > Carnivora > Mustelidae > Enhydra > Enhydra lutris. The sequence goes on from NW_019154111.1 coordinate 10,709,453, forward strand.
TTAGGAGGGCACACTCACTCTTGCAAGGTCCTTAGCAGGCTTCGATGGAGCCGTGAGAACAGTGAGCAGGACTGTGCACTGTGCCTCGCGGGTGCCAAGGGGTGACATTCTCTCTCAGCAGGACGAGTTGTGGAGATGTTGCTCTGGGGGGATTGAAGGACAGAGCAGGTAAAATGCGCTCACATGTGCCAGGGGCAGTCCCAGAACTGGGAGGGAGGTCAGCGGGACACACAGACACTGGGTACACGGAGGCCGGGCTGGCAGCAAAGTGAGGCTGCCTCTTTACCAATGTCTTCCCTTGCCAGCCCCTGTGGAGTGGGGAATGGGGGTTGGGGGGCAGGCAGTGTGCAACCGTAGGGAGCAAGGAGTTTGCCAGGGCTGGCCGTGCAGAGAGCCGAGACACGCTGAAGCCAGGTCCTGGCTCCAACCAGTTCCTGTCTCTCTCCAGAGAGCTGCCTTCCGACAGTACCTTCTGAGGGGGCCTGCTGCTCACCCACCAGGGGCAGGCCTAGGTCCAACTGATCTCCCACCAGGGCCCTGCCCTGAGCCTGGAACACAGGGGAGCTCAGTGAGCAAGTGGCACGAACATTTCAGATCTGCACCTGCCCCCTCCTCAGACCCAGACCCGGGGCAAACAGGGATTCTCTGGCTGCCCATCCTCCCCAGTTTTAAGCTTCTGGGGTCAAGGGGGATGACAGTTGCTAGTCAGTAAACACAGCTGTGTGTCAGGCTTCTGACACACCGTCTCCTTCAGAACTCACACCAGCCCCTGAGATGGTGTGATGTAGCACCTACTGCCCGGGCACACGGCCTGGCCCTGACCCTTGTTTCTCTTGGGATCTTGGGCAAGTTCCCCACAGTCGTGAGGCCCTGGGATAATAATGGTACCTGCCTCGTAGGAGGTCGTGTGGCATAAACAAGTCCGTGTTTCTCAAGCACGTAGAAGAGCACTCAGCAGAGTTAAGACCTACACACACATCAGCTGTTGAAGGAGCGGTGTCTTCTCAGGGTCCCCAAACTAGTATATGGCTGTAACAGTTCACCCAACCCGCCGACCAAAACTGTGTTCTGCACTGTCGCATACGGCCGCTTCTTCCCAGAGACCCCTGGAGGGGAGACGCAGCCCTTGACATGGCATCTGCTTTGGAGGTCCCTGCCCCCCCCAACCCCCCACTCCGTGAAGGGTGCCCTACTCTCTTCTCAGAGGGCTTCCCCTTGTTGCCGGAGGCTCTGCTTTACTTGGTAAGCAGCCTTTTTGCTTTAATGGAAGAACCCACACAGAGCAGGCAGTGCACACGTTGGCAGAACCCAGCTCAGAGCGTTTTCCCTGAGTGAACACAGCCATCCAGCCAGCACACAGATCAGGAAACCGAAGGTTACCAGCCCTCCCCAGAAGTCCCCGAGTGCCCCCTTCCCGTCCCCCAGAATCACCACTTTCCTGCCATCGTTGATGGTTTTTTAAAAATCTTTATTTAAAGGCTACTTTACGGTTCGCCCTCTTCTTTCTGACTTCCATCATTCAATGCCGCGAGAGGTACTCCTGCTGCTATGAGCAGCGGAAGGCCCTTCCTTCCCGCGCCTGTGTGGCTTCCTGCTGGGCGATATGCTGCAGTTCCTGGAGCCATTCGCTGTCACTGGGCAGCCGGCTATTTCCAGTCTGGGGCTGTGATCCGCAGAGCTGCTGTGTCCCCGTGCATCTCGGGGATGCGTCTTCCCTCCCTTAGCTCCGTCGCTGGCTAGTGTGTACGGAGCGGACGGTGCCCCCTTGCAGGTGCCTCCCGATGAGCAGAAGATGCGGGCAGGAAGACAAAACCTTCCTCCTCCCCTTTCCCTGGGTCTCAGAGGAGTTTCTGAGAAAACATTAGTCACTGGAGTCGATCAGGGAGCACCTGAGAGACCTTCGGGCTTAGTCTTCCCCTTTCTGTGTGGGTGAATGACCCAGGCCCCCAGAGAAGTTACTGGACTTGCCTGAGGTCACACAGGGCAGTGGTGACAGAGCCTCGTGGACCCCACACATCCTGACTCTGAGGCCACTGGTCTGTTAACGGGATCCACGCAGCCAGAGAAGGGTCAGCATCAGGTTGGCTGGAGGCTCAGGTGTGGTGATCCCTCTCCCCACTGGGGTCACCCGCGGCAGCCCCCGACCCCCACCTCCTGAAGGCCCCCCGGGGGGTGCGGTCTGTGAGGCTCATCTGCCATGGTGCAGGGCCTCTGACCAGCTGTGGGTCCCTGCCAGGGAAGAGCGCAGGCTCCCACGTGGGTGGGGATCCCTGCATTGTCATGATGATGCGCCTCCCCGGGATCAGCTCCGAACCAGAGGCCATGAGCAGCCGTGCGGGTTAAGCAAACTGCGCGGTGCCCGGCACCCGATGAGGCCTTGGTGCCGCTGGCCAGCTGGGCTGCGGCCTGAGTGGCGGTGGGGTCCGCGGGGCGCACAGCTGACCCCGGGCCCGGCTGGCTATCAGGACCTCCCCCCCTGGGGCTCGTCCGCAGGTTCCGGGCTACCGGCAGGAGCGCGTGGAGAAGGGCCTGAAGCTCTTCGCCCAGCTCATCAACAACAAGGTGTTCCTGCTGTCCTTCATCCGCACGCTGGAGTCTCAGCGCAGCTTCTCCATGCGCGACCGCGGCAACGTGGCGTCGCTCATCATGACCGTGCTGCAGAGCAAGCTGGAGTACGCCACCGACGTGCTGAAGCAGCTGCTGGCCGACCTCATCGACAAGAACCTGGAGAGCAAGAACCACCCCAAGCTGCTTCTCAGGAGGTGAGGGTCGGGCCCGGGTTGGGGGGGGGGGGGGGGGGACGTAGGTCAAGGAGAGCCCACTCGCCTGGATCTTGGGCCTCCTGGGGACATGGGGGCAAGGCTCCCAGAAGGAGCCACCAAGGCCGCCCATGTCCTCTGGGAAGAAGCTGTCCCCACGGCCCGTCTGTTTCTCTAGTGCCCTGCATCTGCTCTGCCTTCTTCTTTCTCTCTGTCCTTCCACCCCCCGATTATGACCTTCCCACTGGAGTTACTCTCCCGTGGACTCTTCAGGGGTTGTTTTTCCATCCCCTACCCTTACCTACACCAGAACATGAATTAGGAGAGATACCCCCAGGCCTTCTGTCTTGGGAACCCGCCACAGCATCTCAAGATGGGAGAGTTCAGCCCTGGCAGCTCTCCCTGCTGTCGGGGACCAACCCCGGAGCCTCACCCCGGAGCCTGTAGGTAATGCGGGCTCTCCGGTCCCAGCCCACACACAGTGGGGCGGAATCGGTAGGCTCCCGAGAAACCGCGGTGCCGAAGGTCCGCTGGGGTGTGAGAAGCCCTGGGCCAGCCAGTGTGTCCTCACCTGACGCACCTACTGGAGGCTCTGCGTGGGTCTGGGGACGCTCCACCACCCCCCCACACTCAGATGCCATACTGTGGAGACCCGAATAGCCACATGTGGCCACCGAGACCTATCCCGTGGCTTCGGCTTTATAGGACAGTGACTCCCTGACTCCATCCAGGCTGCCACTCACATCTGCCTCCTCCTGGAAGGCCACTTCTCATCTAGGCTGTTAGTGCAATGCCTTTAGCCTTCGCACGGACAAAGCTGGAAAGCTCCCATGTCCAGCCACCACGCCGCGGTGCCGTCTGCCTCTGCCTCTTCTGCCTCCCATCCTCGGTGTCTGGGTCCGAGGCGGGGCCTTCTGCTTGGGCCAAGTGGCTCTATTTGGCTTTCCGAAGTGTTTACCTCGGGCTTTTCCCTGTGCCCTGGGCATCCGCCGGCACAGCTGCTGAAGGTTGCTGCGCATCGGAGCAACCATCCAGCTCCGGAAACAGCGAGGTAGATCATTCTGATTTTTGTTTTACTTCCACCACACAGCCACCCACCGGCATCACGCTGGGGTTGCCGCTGCCTGCCAGAGCTCCCACCGACAATTGCCCGCCGTGGCCTCGCTCTGGATCTGCGCGTCTCCTGCCTCTTGTTTTCCACCCGCTCGCTCCCAGATGCTGTCTCTGCTTCTGCCCTCCTCCATCGCCCTTTCTTCCTCTTGCCCCTGGCTGGCCCCCTCACTTCGACAGTCTTCCTTCTCATCTCCTCCTACTTTGCTGTGGAGCTCACAGCCGCCCAGCTGCCGCGGGGCTCCCGCCAACTGCAACTTCTGGGTCTGGCCAAACATACCTGGGCGGGCCCCTTGCTCTCTGGAGCTGGCCCAGGCTGAGCATGAGTTTGAGTCTCAAAGAGTTTTCTCTACATGGATGCAACCCGAAGGGTCTTTTGGCCCCACCCCTGCTGCAACAGCGGCTTCCCTTCCAAGGTAAAAGGAGAAGTGGACTTAGGTAGCAGCACAAAGAATGCAAATTAGACACAAGAAGGCACTTCCTGTCATTACAAATGACACATGAGCAGGGTTCCCAGGAGGAGTTCCAAAGGACTCTGAGGTAGGATAATTTGGGCATTGCTTAGGATGAGTTAAGTACGCAGGTTTAATCTGCGTCAGCTCTGGGAGTCTTTCGCTCTAGGTGATGGGGTCAGACGAATGTATCTGGCCTTTGTCGCCTGACCCACTCCTCCTGCCACCTTCCTATCTGTGCCCTGCCAAATTAGTATGACCCCAGGTTTTTCAGTTTTCTTCTCTCGCCCACCCACGGGAACTAGAAAGTTCTCTAAAGCTGTCCTGTTCGATGTGGTGACTGCACGCTACACATGCACATTCAAATGCAGATAATGAAAGGTGAAGAAAATGTAACATTCCACTCCTCAGGCACACTAGCCACATTTTGAGTGCTCTGTGGGCACCTATGGCTGGTGGCTTTGCCACTGGACAGCTCGAGAGTTCATCATCAACACAGAGAGCGCTGACGGACAGAGCTACTCCCGCACTTCCCTACCGGACACCCAGCTGGGAGCCCAACACCAGAAGGTTGTCTCCTGGCTCCGTAGGCCAGGAGGCAAAGCTTGTCTCATCACCCTGGGGTTTCTAGGAGTCAGTGGAATTGCAGTATTCTTTAGGATCTCAGGATTTGGCCCAAAAGTCGAAAGCAGCAAAATCAATGCAGAATCGGTCCCTTGCCTTCCCAGTTCTTGGCCTCTGACCAGCTGCTTCTGTCTTTGTCTTGCTGTGACAGGACTGAGTCAGTGGCCGAAAAGATGTTGACCAATTGGTTCACTTTCCTGCTCTACAAGTTCCTCAAGGTATGACTGGATATGGAGGTATCATTGGCGCTCCAGCTTCCCTGCACACCCTGAAGCCCACATTCCCCAGGCCTAACTCCTAGAACCCCACCAGGAAATGTAGTCCCCCTCGTCACTTTCACTGTCACCAAGGGGGCAGACTCCCAACCGTCTCAGGAGACCCCCGCCCTGTCAATCCTGGTGTGAAAGACAATCCCATCCCCAGGCCAGGGGGAGATGAGCCTATGAGAGGACCCCGTGTGAGTCCCGAAGCCAAAGTCCCCTTGTACGCTCAAAATGGTTCATCCCTTAGTTCCCTGCTTTCCCTGTTCCTCCCCTCCCGCCTCTCCCAGCCCCAGACTCCCCCAGGCTGATCAGGGTCCCCGAGCAGGGACCACATTTATGTGTGGCAGCAGCTAAGCCGCCCATGTGCCCCAGAGGTTGAAGAGCTCCCTGACTCCGATTATAACCTTGCTTCCGAAGGACATTGCACCCCCGGGGCACAGACCTCTGTCTCCTGATGGGCTGCGGAGGAAGTGGGTGGAGTGGGGTGGGGAAGAGAAACCGAGAGGGGACAGGAGGCAGGGAGGTGAAGAGGAGAGGGCAGACAGAGAAAACAGGTGTCCAGAGGGCCAGGAGAAATGGGCATCTGAAGGGGGAGCTGACAACAGAGGCCGGGGAGCAGGAGAGAATTGGAGCAGAGGAGTGGAAAGCAGCCCTTCGAGAAACGGGCTCCAGGAGGTTGGTCCAGAGTCCGCCCAGCACGGTTCTTCTCTGCGTGCAGGAGTGTGCCGGGGAGCCTCTGTTCTCGCTTTTCTGTGCCATCAAGCAGCAGATGGAGAAGGGGCCCATCGACGCCATCACAGGAGAGGCCCGCTACTCTCTGAGCGAGGACAAGCTCATCCGCCAGCAGATCGACTACAAAACCCTGGTAAAGCAGCCTCGCGGCTTTGCCCTGGGGCCCCGGTAACGGGGCTGCGGTCCCATGCAGTCCCTGCCCAGCAGAGGGGATGGTGGAGATGCTGAAAATCCACCTGGCCTGGTTGACCTGCTACACTGGGCCAGCCGGGTGTCCCACCTGGGACTGTCACCCCAGACTCCCCCAGGACCTCCACACCAGAGCACCTGGATTGAGGGACCAGTAGCTGAGGCACGTCTGAACGACACTCCAGGGACCCATGTGGTTCCAGACCAGCGCGCAGAATGTGGGGTCATAAGGCCTTGCCGCAGCTGGCTGGCTGATTGCACTGAGGGAACTGCTCATCGGCTCCCCCCGGGGTGGGGCAGGGGCACTTCCAGGCAGAGCAGGTGGGGGCCCGAAGGAGAGGAAACTGGAAAGAGTCCCTCGTGTTTCAGGAGCCCACCTCTGCCCTCCGGTCTAAGTTCAAATACACCCACACCCCAAGAATGTGAGGCTGGATTGGCCTACCGGTCTTTGTCCAGGGAGTGCGGGGCTTCCCTCTGCCAAGGTTAGACCCCCTCTTCCAATAGCAGCTGTCACCCCAGGAGGCAGCCAGGCTCAGCGCGGAGGAGCGTGAGGTCTGGGCAGGAGCCCTGACTGCTTCAGCAATGGGGTGATTTGGGGCAGGTGCCTCAACGCCTCGACTTGGGGTGTGTTCATCTGAAAAAAAAGGAGGGTAACACTAGAACTTATTTACACAGGGATAGTAATAGTGCGTACCCCCAACGTTGTCCGGAGGATGGAATAGGGCAAGGTGTGCGAGGCAGGGAGCACCGAGTAAGCGGAGGCCCTCCACCGCTTTCCCGCCGCCGCGCCCTGCCTGTCTGCCATGGTCCCTCTGGGCCTGGCACTCACCCTCACTCTCACCCCTGGCTCTTGTGGACAGAGGTGTGATTTCCCACCAGGCCTCCACTAGGAAAGCGGAGAGGGCGTGAAAGGAAGGAGGTAGACTATAAGCTAACAGGTGTTGGCGATGACACATGGGAGGTGCCCAAGATGGGGGTGGTGCGGACAGAAGACAGATGGGATTTAGATGTATTTATGGGATTATGGGAAGGGGGGCCTGGTTGGCCCAATTAGTTAAGCATCCAACTCTCGATTTCGGCTCAGGTCAGGATCTCAAGGTTGTGAGACTGAGCCCCATGTTGGGCTCGCACTGGGCGTGGAGCCTGCTTTAGATTCTCTCTCCCCCTCCCCCTCTCTTTCTAAAAAAAAATAAATCAATAAAATAAAAGTGCTTATGGGGAGATGAGACCCACACAGGCCAAGACAGGGCAGGGCTGAGCTGGGCTGAGCCGGGCAGGAGCGGTAAGACCCAGGGTGAATCCCAGACCCCAGGAGAACAGGGAGACGGTCCCTCCTGGCTGAGAATGATGCAGCTGGGATGGCTGGGGGGTCCCAGTGGGCTCCCCTAAGGCGGTTTCAGAGGAGCAGCTGTGAATGGGGACCTTGCTTCCTTACAGTCACGTTCTGCTCTGGAGGAGAAAGTTAGAGGCTCTGATTAAAATGAAAAAGGGGGGTGGGGGGGGGAGAATCTTCCCAAAATAGAGACCAGGATAGATTTTTAGTGCTCTGGAAGTACCTCTGAAACGTCTCCCGCCTGATCTCCCCGCACCCCTTCCTCTCCCATCCCACCCGCGGTCGCTCAGTACGGAATCCAGTACCGTGAGCGGCAGCAGTGCCCTGTCCCTGCAGCAGCATCCTTTCCTCGGGAGGCCAGGCTGCTTGCAGACGGTGGGACTTCCCACCCGTGTGAGGAACTGGAGTGGGCCGGGGACCCAGCCTTCGGGCGGACAGCCTGGGGAGGGGAGGGGGAGATCGTGCTTGTTCCGCCCAGGGAAGACGCTCACGCAGGGAGGTGTAAGGCCACCTCGGGCCTGAGAAAGGGACTCCAATAGGCGGAAGGGGAGCAGCCCCGGGCTGCTGAGGGGGGAGAGGAAGGGAGGGAAAGCTGGAGGAGCTCTGAACAATTTGGGCCAACTGATGCTGTCGCTGTCCTGGGCCGGGGGTTACCCCAAAGGAGACAGGTGCTGAGAGGCTCAGGGCCAGCCCGATTCATAGCGAGGCGCCCCTCCGAGGTGTTGCGTGATTAACTGGCCTGACAGTAGAACTTGAGTTCTCCTGTCCCAGGGCCCTGCTGCTGGGAGAGCCTGCTGCCATCACCCACGAGCTTGCTGGGTATGGGTGCTTCCCAGGGAGCCTGCTGGGTGCCAGAGGTTGGACATTTACCGGCTATAACGCAGAATCTCAGGCTCACCCCAGACCTCCTGAGTCAGCACCTGCATTCTAACAAAACCACTGAGTGATTCTAGTCACATTGAACTTGAGAAGCACTGAGCTAGCAGGAAAAAAAAACCACCAACAACAACAATCTCTAGTTTGCTCAGAAACTAACCAAGGAGCATAAGAATGGGAGCGGGGAAGGGACTTCCGGGTGGAGCTGTGGTTTGGCCAGTGGCCAGGAAACCCTGTCCCTCCATACGGCTACTGGCCACTGCTTCTTCTCTGGATGCCCCGAAGCATCCTATGGGGTTCTCCTAGGCCACCACGAACCCCTGAGGCAAGTAGAAATGTCAGAAGGGCACACGCAGGGGCAGCCTCTGTCTCAGGGTCCTTCGCGGGGAGGACGCCCGGAAAAAGCTGGGCTGCTGCCTGGGGGAGGCTGAGCCCAGGGCGGCACGAAGTGGCAGGCTGTGCTTGGCCACGGATGGGGCAGCGAGGGGCCAAGAAGGCTGTAGAAGGACCAGCTGGGAGAGGGCACTCAGAAGGGACCCCCGACCTGGAGTTCCTTCCACCATTGTTTCCAGTTTAGGACATTTTGAGGGTGAGAGTTTGGTTTTACAGATTTAGGAGGTTTTTTTCCCTGCTTAATGGAAGAAGCATGTTCCCCTGTGAGCTCGCAGAACTCTGGCTGCTAATGAAAGGCAGGCGTCCAGGGGCCAGGGTTCTGATTGCCCCCACGTGGAGTGGGGGGGGGGGGAGCTGGGTCTGCGTCTGCAGGCCTGCAGTGGCGGGGGAGGTGCAGGGAGAGATGAGGGAGGGAGGTGGAGGGGTGCAGGGAGAGATCAGGGAGGAGTGCGAGGAGGGCTCAGGCAGCAGAGCAGAGAGAGGGTGTGGGAGCAGTGTGCCCCACCGTGGTCCCCGCAGCATCCCACACTGTCCCATCCATGTAGACGGAGCCCTCCCTGAGAACAGCGCGGGAAGAGAAGCCTTGGGAAACAGCCCAGAACTTTTTCAAGGAAAAAAACCATCACTTGGTGCTTTAAGCAGAGGCTTCATTTTTCTGACTAGCTCCAAAAAGAGACATCGAGGCCCTGAGCCAGGGCGGCCTCCTCTCCGAACACGAGGTTCCAGGCTCAGAGTCAGGAAGGCATCTCCAGTGGCCTGAACTGGCACCTTTTTATTTTTAAAGAACACATGAAGCTTCTTATAGATTCTCCAACCTCTCATCGGCCCAGAACCCTCACAAAAATCGAAGCTTACGAAATCTCTTGAGCAAGGAACCAGATTCACATTCGTGTGTGCATGTTGGGGTGGGGGGAGGGAGTGACAGGAAGGACCGACACACATGGAAGGTGGGGGTCCAGAACTGGGCACAGGTCTGGGCATGCTGCAGAGAAGACGCCATGTGTGCCCGTGGTGTGCACGTGAGAGAGAGAGTGCGTGTTCGCCACGGTGTCCAGAAGGCGCCTGGGACTCCACTCCTCCTGCTGCCCTCCCCCACACGCCTCTGCCTCCCCTTCCTCCAGGTCCTGAGCTGTGTCAACCCAGACAATGCCAACAGCCCCGAGGTCCCCGTGAAGATCCTCAACTGCGACACCATTACTCAGGTCAAGGAGAAGATTCTGGACGCCATCTTTAAGAATGTGCCCTGCTCGCACCGGCCCAAGGCTGCAGATATGGACCTGGGTGAGTTGACTGCCCAGCCAGGGGTGCCCTAGGACTGAGCACTAGGCAGAGAGGGGACTACGTCTGCCAGCAGCACCACCGCCCCCGGGGGCTTTGGAGTAGCCAAGGGGTGTCCTATCCGTTGTGAAGGGGATTCAGGCTGAGTCTGTGTGGTCCAAAGTCCTGCCACCGCCATTGTTAGCTCCCGGGCTCTTCCCTTCTCCTCTGTTCTGTGCGTGTCATTTTTGCTGACTACCAAGGCAGGAGGGATCTGGGTCAGTGATGGAGGATGGAGAGAAAGAAGAGAGAGAAATGAGAGATGACAGCCTGCTGGGGAGCAGGACGACATTTTATTTGAATGTTCCATGAATAGATCATGTAGCCTATATAAACAAGGGCACGCCACTTAGGGCCCGCTGTACTTGGATCTGGTGAAATTTGGCCTGAGTGTTTAATGAGACGTTGTCCTGGAGAAATCCTGGTGGGGAGTTCTGAGCTGCAGAGGGGCCGGGGCTGAAGTGAGGGAGTGTGGCATGGTGGTTCGGTGTGACACCTGGATTTGAGTCCTGACACCGCGAAGTCCCAGCTGTGTGACTTTGGTCCAGGTACTTACCCTTTCTGTGCCTTCGTTTCTTTACCACTCCGACAGTGATAATCCTAGTGTGCACCTCCCTGTAAGAAGGAAATGAGATGAGGCATGTAAAAACCTCTCGATGCGGTGCGTGGTCCGTAGCGCACACTCAGTTAGCCTTGGCCGCTGTCATTACGGCTTAGGAGAGGAACGCGGAGGAGGAGATGGCCTGTGTCTGTTTGTTGATCTGGGGCACGGAGAGAAAGGCATTGATGTGTATGTGCTTATGTCTGGAGATTTGTGGCAAAGGAGGGGTGGGAGGATGTCCAGGGGCCCCTAACCCATCCATCTGGCCTCTAAGCTGCCTTCAGCTAAGCCGTCCAAGACGGAGGGTGTCTACCCTGTTGTCTAACATCCAGAGGGAATCTTCAGCCCCTCTTGCTGTGCCACCCACTTCCCCCCAAATTCTCATGCCTGAAGACTCAGGATCGGGGAGTTCTGCTAACCCACCTCAACACTTTGCACTTCCTTTAACCCCCATCCTCTTGCTCGGGCCCCCGTGGGCTGTGTTCGGCACCAGGCCCAGGGCTTGGACGCCCAGGGAGAGAGACTAGGCGAGCACGTGCTCCCCTTCACCTGGGAGGCGGCCCTGCGCCTGCTGCTTCAGGGACAGGGAGGAGGCCTATGCGAGAGCCCGAGAGCCGGCGGTGGTGGCGTGCGGGCGAGCGTGTCCCCCTGCGCGACCCAGAGCTCTGGGCCCTATGGTGGGAGTGAAGGCTTGTGTCTGCGTGCGGTCACTCTGCTGCCAGGGAGATCCCACAGACTGACGGGGGGAGCCTCCTACTACAGAAGAGTGGGAGGGGACCCAGCTTCCAGGAAGCAAGGCTCCCACATTCCCCACCCCAAACAGTGAAGGGGGTTGTTCCATAACGGGTGTCCCCGGGGAGAGCTGAGTTCCCGCCGGTGGCCAGGGAGCTCCCACCGGTGGTCCTTCTTTCTCCGTGTGGGACCCACATCCGTCCGCGTGCACGCTCGGCTTCTCGGTGTCCTTATCTGCTCAGTGGGCGGGGGAACAAACCGGCACAGTGGGGCCCAGAGGAGGAGCCACTAGAAAAGCCTTCCTACTGGAAGGTGAGTTTGGAAAGATGGTGCTGGAACACAGGACAAGCTCCTGGGTGCAGGAGCCTATCGGATCATTGTTTCTTGCCCGGGAATGGGGTGACTCGCCCGGAGGGAGAGAGGCACGTGGCCTCGTAAGCCTCCACCGGAGCACAGAGATGGAGTTTTTGCACAGGAATGCCTTCTCTTCCTGACCAGAAAAGGGCAGTTGGGTGGTGAAGAACATTCCCTCCCAGGGTGGCCTGGCTGTGAGGAAGGGCGGGACCCTCGTTCTCCCGTGTCCTCTCAACCCCAAGCTAGGGGGCTCCCTCTGGAAGCAGACCCGGGGACCACACCCTCCGCACCTGCTTGATTTCCTGGAGCAACTCCGTGGCCGGCACCTGCCGTCTGGGATCTGCACGCCCTGAGCTTGGGAGGGGAAGGGGCTGCTTCTAGCTTTAGAAAACTGCTCCCTTCAAAGGTCTAGGGGTGCAAGCCCAGCACAGCAGATGGTGAATGAAGACGGAAAGCACCACGTGGCCGTAGGGGTGAACCATTTGCCGTGGAAGGGGCAGCCTCAGAGCAGCCTCCAAGCTACTCCCTGCCTCCCCCCAACCCTGCCCCGAGGGTCGGGCTGAGCCGGGCTGCCCGCTCCGGAGCTCCAGCTGCTCCCGGCCAGGGAGAGGCCCTCTGCCTCCCAGCGAGGTAGCGTGTCCCATGACCCACTGGCCACCACAGCTGCCCACAATTCAGATCCCAAGAGACCACGGGGCACCTGCCCCGGCAGAGGTGCTGCTGGGGAGGACCCAGGGACTATCCTGGAGGCACAAGCCTCCAGCCGCAGGGCCAGATAAGTGGGGAGCCTACTGGGGAGGGAGCGCTATGCAGAACTCCTTATAAAGGCCTCCCGTGGTGGGTCCTCTTCGAAGGAATGTCCTTGTTCTGTCAGATCCAAGTCTTGGAGCTGCCCGGAAAGCTCCCGCCTTCTTTCTACCAAAGCCAGACTGTGTAACAAGGAAACAGGACCTCCTCTGAGACCCAAATGCTTTTTCCACATGATTCAACTCCACCTCGTGGCCCCCAAGGGGAGAGAGAGGCAAGGCAAGTTTTTCCCATCATGTAGGTGATAGTGCTTTAAAAGCCTAAAAGCAATTTACAAATGTAAAGTGTGATTATTATCAAAAATTAAGCTATGCCAAAGGCACAGAACACGAAGCCCACCGGCCCAGAAAGGACTCAGCCGCATGCCTGGGCCAGAGGCAAGATAGCCAGGCATCCTCCTCTCATTCCCCACTTCCCTAGCTGGGGGCACTGGCCACACACCTTCCCCCCACGTTGGGGGTTAGGGTTTCAACATAAGAATTCTGGTGGGACACATTCTGTCTCTGGCAAGGGGGCCGGCCAAGTTCAAAACCTCCAAGGTAGGCTGGCAGGCTGGAGACCCAGGAAGGAGCCCGTGTTGCAGGTCAAGTCCGAAGACTTCTTCAGGCAGAATTCCCTCTTGCTCAGGGGAGGTCAGTCTTCTCTCCTCTTCAGGCCTTCAACTCACTAGATGAAGCCCACCTACATTATGGAGGGCAATTCACTTTCCGATTTAAGTGTTAATCTCATCTAAAACAACCTCACAGAAACATCTGGAACAATGTCTGAGCACATAACTGGATGCCTAACTCCAGTCAAGTTGACACATCAAATGAACCCACACAGGAGCCCAAGTGAAGGACACTAGGTCTGCTCTCCTTTCAGTCTGTTGGAATCTAGGGAAGGAGAGGCACCACCGGGCAGGCTTTGGGGGCAGTGCTGGGTCAGGGAGAATCTTGGGAGCTCTCAAAGCACAGTGGCCATGGTGCCCCACTCTTTTATACAAGAGGCTGTCCTCACCCCTTTTATGTCCCTTTCTACCTGCTGGTATTGGGTCTGATCTGAGTAACCCCTGCAGCACTAAACTCTTTAACCGATGTATCGTAGAGCCTGCCTCGGGGCAAGCTCTGAGCCAGGCACGGGGGTACCAGTGTGAGCTCGACAAGTTCCTCATCTCTTTGCACAGCCTCAGAAGGCAGGACACCCCTCCCTCTGAGCCAGGGCACTCAGCAAAGTGGGCATCACTGATGCTGGTCTGCTCACTGCACAGGAGAATCGGCCACTCAGAGAGGCACAGCGCGTGGGCCCTGGTCCCACAGCAGGAAGGCGGAGAGAACACCCATGTCCTCCCTGTACAGTCTCCCCGTGGGCCTTGACCTTCCGAGATTCCTCTGGTTTAAGGCAAATGCTCTCTCAGTAGCCCCGGAACTCCACTACCCCCTCCGTCTTGCCGTTCAGGGTTCAAGTCATGCTGAATGGATATATATATATATATATATATATATATATATTTCCCCCCCCCCCCGCAAACAAGTAATTTCTGCATGCAGTAAAAAGATACACTATCTTCCAAGGAAAACATAAAGAGTTCACAGCCGCCGTCTCCCCAGTTTGCACTTTCCGCTGCACCTGATGGGAAGGACAGATAAAGATAATGGGATTTTTTTTTTTTCTTTCTTCTTTCACCTGCTTCTCTCCCCAGAAGGTGGACGTGTAACAAATTGGATTGTGAATGTGTCTGTCCTTTGTGCTCGGACTCTGGAGCAGGGCACAGGGCTGCCAGGCAGGAGCTGGGAGAGAGAGATCAGAGCTAGCCACTCCCTCTTGGTGCTGTGTGTCGGAATCCCAGGGTCACCTTTCCCCCTCCCCGGTGCCCGCCACCTGCCTTCTTCACTCTTCTTTGACGCTGCACAGCAGAGCCCAGCTGGAGGGACCCCAGAGCCTCTGTGTCCCCTACTCAAGAATATCCATTAAGCTTTAGCTCCTCTCCTTAATCGAGGAGCAGAACCCAGTCGTCTTTTGCCTGCAGCACCCACAGACTTTCCCCCCAAAGCAATAACTAGCCAGAGCCACACGCTTTCTGGTCTCTGGAGACTTTGAACCTCGAGCGCAGGCGGCACAGTCCCACCCAGGCATTTCTTCCTGGAGCATCACATTTCATAGTTCAGTTATTTCCTATTTTAGGACTTGCTCTCACAATAACTAAAAAATACTATTTTTTTTTTGGTAACAAAACATATTTGGACAGTACCTCCTTCCACCCCCAGGTCAATCTTCCAGCCTTGCCGGCAATGACGCTCCGATCCTGTCACGCCTCCTCCCCATTCTGCTCCAGTGCATGCTCCCCACCCTGCCGAGCAGTTGGCTCTTGAGGGGCCCGGGGCTCCCTGCTGGGGTTCTCCTTGGGGCTCACCTGTCGACAGGTGTCCAGCAGCCCTCAAGTCTCCGCCTCCAGCCCTCTGCTCAGGATCCTGTCTTGGGGGAGTTGAGCAGGTGCTGGGCGGGGTTGACGTTTGCCCCCAGTGAGAGCCTGCCTGTGGCTCCCCATTGGGGCAAGGCGGCCTCGGGCGAAGTACAGGCATCTGCCCAGACGGTCCCTCGTGGGTCAGGAGGGCTGGCTCAGCCAGGACCTCTCAGGCTGGTGAGCCTGTCCCTCCTCCCTTGCCTGTCCAGGTCCGTGCTTCCCAAAGCTTCTGTGACAGGTCTGAGGGCAAGCGCTGATGGAATGGAAGGAGGGGGCGGTGGTTGCCAACTTTGAGTCCCCACCCTAAGGTAAAATGAAGTGCACACGTGAATATGTGTGCGCATACATCTGTGAGTGTGTGGGTGTGAGTGTGCATGTGTGCAAACGTGTGCCCGTGCCCTCGCCACAGCCCCACGCCACAGGGGCCCGAGCTCCTGCAGGTTTGCGTCCCAGGGAGGGGCTGCCTCTCAGCATAGCACCAGCTGGGACGTAGGGGACCTTCCAGGAGCTAGGCCAGGGATGTGCTTGGGGCCCGGGCCTCCTTCTAGGGCTGTCCTGCAGATGAAACCCCCCTCCTCTATGCGCTGGCTTCTAGCTCATCCTTCAGCTGCCTTCTTGAAACTTGGGGGACATGCCATGGTGTTCCCGTCTCTTCTTCCCAGAGAATTTCCAAGCAGTGTGTAGCCTACCTCCCAAACACCCCCTACATCTACACCCCAGCCCCCACTGCCTTGGCCAAAGGCAGCCATCCCAACCTCCATGTCCCTCAAGAACTCCCTCCTTCTCAACCACCCTGTCTCCCTGGCCCACAGCTCACTACCAGATGCCTTAGCCTGGCTTGCCAGATCTTTCTTAACCAACTTCTGACTTGCAAGTCCTCTCCAGCCTCTCCTTTCTGCTGCCTCCCACTCTGATGCACACTCACGGATCCACGTACGTGGTGCCTCTGGACCCCCAAAGCATCATACCTGCCCACCTTGTCCCTCAACCCTCAGCCCCATGGCCATCCCTGCCCCATTCCCCACGGACACTGCTCATTCTCCCCCGCACGCAGCCCTGATCCTGGGCCCGTGATTCTGCATGCTCCCTCCCAGCCCTCCGGCCAGGGAGCCCTCAAGAGCTAGGTGTAGGTACCATGTGCTGCTGGCACAGGACCTGGCACACGGTGGGTGCTGGGTAGACAGTGCTGGAATGAGTGAGTGTGTCATGAGGCTCTGAGATTTTCCGGATCTGGATTTTCCGCACGGGGACCACCCAGATGTCCTGGCCCAGCGTGTGCCTTGTCTCAGGATTCTCTGGGACCGTCCCCAAGCTCAGCGTCCCCCATCATTTGGTGCCTGGAGGTAGTTTCCAATCTCTCTCTGTGCCCCAAGGGCAGGCGAAGCTGTCTGGAGGCTGGGCTTTCACCTAGAGGACACCGGCTGTCACATCACCCCGCAGCTGCTCTAGTGGGGTCACCTCATACATATATAGCAAGGTGTGGACACAAAAGAGGGATATTTTTAGTGCTGTTTTTATAGGCAAGACAGAAGGAGCCTGTCTGGTGAAGGGGTTGTTGAACTTGGGATTGGGAAGCTGGGTTCTATTGATTTTCATTACTGTCATTAAAAGTAAGCGTATGTTGAATATGCAACAGCACACAGAGTGCAAAACGAGATATTCCCTTGCTCAGGGGCCTCCTGGGCTGACTGAACAGCCGTACACACCGCCAAGGGCACCAGGCCACTGTCCTTCAGATCTGAAGGTGGCAGGTCTGCCTGACCTTGATCCAGTCCAACCTGCTCTCGGGTTCCTCCTGTCTGGCAGGGATGAGATTTCCAGAAGCCAGAGATGCCCTGTGAAGGATGGATGGCTCCCAAGACAGGGAGAAGTCAGACACTTTGGCCCTTGACCGTGTCCCTTCCTGGTCCTGGCATGGCTCAGCAGAGCTCCCAGGCTCATGCCCCTGGCAAGCCAAGGTCACGAAGCAGAGCCAGAGCATTCCAGAAAGCTGAGCCCATGTCCACTATTTTGATTTTCTTGAGACATGCCATTATGAGTCTGTGGAGAACAGAGCCCATAGCTGGTCTGGTTGAGGGGTTTCAGGAAAGGAAGGAAAGTATAACTCAGAAGCAGAAGTGTATTCAGGCCAGCAGGTCACACTGAGGACCTGGCAGAGAAGAGTGAGTTTCAGGGGTGAGTCTCCGTGTTAGCCCATTCCAATTATCCAGTGCCAGGAACCCCGTGCCTTCCTGCTACACTGTGCATGCCCCCCCCACCCCCGGTCCACTCAGTAAACACCCCATGGCCTTGCTTCCTCCCTGCAGGGCCCAGGGCTGGGGGGGCTGCCAACAGCTGCTGGCCCTTCTCATATTTCAAGAAGAAGAGCAAACCCAGTGTTTCTGTATGAGGCAATGAGAGTATCAGGCTCCAGAAACCTAAAAGCAGGGGGCTAAGAGTTCTCCTCCTTGACCCCAGCTCACTATCTCCATCTTGGTACCTGGGGCAATATTCCTGACTTGTGGGAATTACAGCTCAGGGCTCCAGGCCTGCCAGCTCACACCCTCCCCCACATCCTGACCCTTGGCTGACCCATCGATGTGACGGGTGCCATGCTGCTGGGCCCTGAGCCATGTCCATGTTCGGGGAACACCTAGAGCATCGGGGAGGGGGTGTTCTGTTCCTCTGTGTCACTGTCTCCAGGTGACCTCGTCCAGTGTCCTGCCCAGAGAAGGAGCCCAGTGAGTGCCCCAGGGAAGAGAACTCAGCTGGTTACCAGAAGGAGCAGTGGCCTGGGGCTGGGGACCTCTGCATCTGTCTTCCCAACCTGTTTCTTTTATTTCCTGGTCATGAAATTGGAAGGATGAGTGATGGTAATTTAAGACAACTTTCCTTCTGGCACTGGCTGTGCCTGGTCATGTGTCTGAGGAGTTCAGATCATTGGCCCAGGTTGCTAACAGATTAAGTTCACCGTTCACCTCTGCCTCCTACTCTTTGACTGCGCACTGTGAGCACCAACATACAGGCAGAAAATTCTCTTACACTGCTTGGAAAATAGGCCACCATCACTCACTCACTCACTCTTCTCCTTCCTTCCTTCCCTTATTCATTATTCCTTTAATAAATACTCATTAAGTGCTTGCTGTGTCCCTGGTGCCGGACCAACGCTGCAGCAGGCATCTAGCAACATCGAATTTTTGCACTCCCAAGGACAAGCCATCATTCCTTGACTGCCCTGGGGGAAGCATGGCCATACTCTGCCCTATTTTTTTCAGTTGGGGACAGAGAAACAGACTGATTTTCCCTTGCTTACATAATTATTGGACATGACTCAGAACTAAGGCTGCTGAGTACAGCCACACAGGCTGTGCACTGCACAATTTCAGGGGAGTTGTGCAATAGGGAAGCCTGACACCGGACTCCAAAATCAGTCACCAGCTGTCACTTCTCAGTCCAGCAGGCTGTGTGGCTTGCTCTGATCCCACTGAGTGGCGCTACAACTCCCACAGCAAGCGGTGCCGGTGTAGCCGCTAAACCAGAAAGCTGGTCTGCAACTAGTCCCAGCAAAATGTCCACAGCCACTTCAGTGGAGGAGACTTCTTTTTCCCTTGGGCCCAGCCAGTGGGCGTAACATCCAGAGCTCTTGCCCTGCTTTTCCTCCAGCCCTCATGTGGGGAGTGGTGCCCCCACGCTATCTCTGTACTACCCCCACCGCACAGCCTCTGATTTACCAGCTCTGATGCTATTCACCCAGCAAGCGGGAGGGACCCAAGAGCCTTCGCCTTTTAGGGTCGGCTGTGGGACCGGGCCACAGCATGCCATTGCCGTATTCCTTGGCCCCAGGCTGGCCTTCACTTGGAGTCGGCTTGTACCACAGACCAGCTGCCGGCCAGCAGCCAGACAGGCCACGTCTTTTGTCCCACCACTCACAAACACCTGCATCCCTACATACCTACAGAAAATGAAAACAAAAGCAAAAAGCACAATAAACTCAACACTGCCGCCTTGGTGCCGCAGTGAGGCCTCGTGCCTTTAATGTCCTACCCAACCTGCCCTGAGGCCCTAATCAGTGCGATCGATTCCAGCCAGGCCGTCCTGCAGGGCTGAATGACCAGCAGACCCCGTGGACTGAGTGAGGCCCCTTCGCTGCAGGGAACACGCACGGTATCCGCGTGTTTTCGTTCCTTGGATGGACCGACATTGCAGGAAGCTTTAAACCAGACAGAGGCAAGCCCAGGACCTGGAGCCGGGACTGGGGGGCTGGGAGCCACTCTGCTGCTCCTCAGGGCAGGCAGCTCCCTTCCTGGGCCCGGTTCCCATCAGCAGCACTGGCACTACCGAGGGCACGAGGCAGGGAGGCATCGGGGCCCTCCGTGCTACCGAGGTGGCCCATCTCGGGCCCACCGCTCAGCCTTATGGGGGCGGGGGGACTAGCGTGGGTGGGGGCAGATTTGGAATCGAGTCAGCACAGACCATAGGAACAGACACAGTGGGGTGAGGCAAGGATGTGGGCTCACTCGGGCCAGCACCCCACTGCACTCCGTGAATCCTGGGGCTCCTGCACGGTTCAGAAGTACCAGAGTCTACGTGGATTGCCTGGAAGCCGGATTCGGGGCTTGCTGGCTGCGATGCCTGTGAATACATTTGAATTTAAAAGGCTGGTTTTTTTTCGCTGGTGTGTGTGTGTGAGCATATGTGCATGTGTGGGTGTGCACGTGCCTCTGCACTGGAGGGCTGGCGTGTGCCTGGCATGCACCTGGGGCCCCATGTGCGTACGTGTGAAGACTGGAGAGTACGGGTCTTCATCTCCGTGTGGTACCCGGTACCCGGTACCACCGGGGGGTGCGGGGTGACAGCAGTGGGGTTGATGAGAAACAGTCTGCTGCTTCCCCTGTGGGATCCAGCAGACAGCCTTTGCACTGTGGGCGTCTGGGTCCTTGAGCAGACCGTCTAGCTAGAACTGTATACCTACAGCATCAAATAATTGGGCATTGGCTAGATAGCAAGATGCCGCCATCCACCTCAACACCGTGGGGCTGGGGCTAATCCTGGGCACAAGAACAGGTTTTGCGGACCTCTCCACACACGGTCACCCAGCTTCCCTGCCAAGGGTGACCGACCTGCCAGTTTTCAGGTGCAGGACGTGCCCCCAGAACTGGACCAGGGTGCACAGAGCCTCAGCCTGCAGGCTTGATCTCATTTGCTCCAAGACCTTGCAACCAAGCCAGCGAGCCTGTGGTGCTGATCATGCCGCCTTATGTTTGCGTAGTGCTTTCTTAAGTGCTTTGATCTGCCCTATCCACTCAGCCAGTACTTACTAAGCATCTACTCGCGATGTGGCCACTCACAGGGACAGATGGTGTTGTCCCGCTTGCGTCCCATAGTCTGTTGGGATGAGGACCAGAGCTGACTCAGGGCCCCTCTGCACTGAGAGCCTGTCCCCGCTCCTCAGGGAGCGTCTGCTAGCACCCGTCTGTCCTTAGATGCATGCTCCAGATGGCAGAGGGCAGCTATCCGCACGGGGGCTCTCGGGATCCCTGCAAGAGGGGCCCCAGGGCCTCCCTGAAATGCAACTGCTCTCTCCCCCTGCAGAGTGGCGACAAGGAAGCGGGGCGAGGATGATCCTGCAGGATGAAGACATCACCACCAAAATTGAGAATGACTGGAAGAGATTGAACACCCTGGCCCATTACCAGGTTGGGGGACCGTGCCGGAGGGGCGGGACTCGCTAGCCCTCCAAGTCTCAGGCCTTCAATAACAGGCTCCCCCAGAGGCTGGACACCAAGCTGCCCGTCCACCTCTCGGCCAGCACTTCTGATCCCTTAGTGACCCAGGGAAACTTGATGTCCCCCAGCCAGGGAACCTTGACCTCTCTGGAGACAGGATCCCAACATGCGTGCTTCCAGCCCGATGTGGGCAAGTCCCCGAGAAAAGGCCCTTTCTTGGATGTTCCCTGGGGCATGAGGCTGGGCACCGTACCAGGGAAGCATCGGGAAGGAGGGTGCTAGTGAGCTCTTGCCAGAGCTGCTCCAAGAGGGACCTGTGGCATAGGTCACTACTCAGTGTTCAGGTCTGTCGTGGCATCAAAGCCAAGCCGACAGCCTCCGAAGTCCCCCGGTCCTCTGTGAGCACTGACTGCCCTGAAGCCCAAGTGAATTCTGATTGTCCTTATTTCCTGAGGTGGCAGAGTCTCTGTGCCCAGGCTCTTAGAAGCCTTTTTCCTGCAGGTGCCGGACGGTTCTGTGGTGGCTTTAGTGTCCAAACAGGTGACAGCCTACAATGCAGTGAACAACTCCACCGTCTCCAGGACCTCAGCGAGTAAATACGGTAAGTTCTCCGGGGCAGAGAGGATGCCCGAGCCTGTCGTGGTGATGGTCACAATAGCAGCACGGCTGAAAGGCTTCGGAGACCTGGATGGGAGGCAGGCAGGGTGACCATCACTGGGGGGAGCCTGAGCAGGGAGGAATCTCCCCATTCTGGAACTCTGATGCAGGAACGGGACCTTCATCCTTGAAAACAGGAAGAAAATCTAACCTTCACGAGCACCTTACAGTCTACACGGTGCTTTCACTTTTGTGATACTCATTATTGCACGTCATGTTCATAACAATCAGTGAATTAAATAATTATTATTTCCCCCTATTATGCAGATCAGCAAATTATAACTCAGACACCCAGAAGCTAAGCAATGTGTAAAGGTCACACTGTTAGGAGGCAGTTGAGGGAAGGTGCAGACCCAGGTCTGTGGCTCTGCAGCGGGTGGGGGAGAGGGTGCTGGAGGCGGGTTGGGAGCCCCCAGTGCAGCCCCATTCTGCCTCCACCTGTGTGCTCTGGGCCCAGCTGCCTGATCACTGTAAGGCCTGGTCTGTCCAGCAAGACGGGGAATGAAAAAGTTACTGACTTCACGGGATCAGGGTGAAAAATAAGTAGAAGACCCAGCAGTGCCTACACACAGTAGGACCTTCCTCTTTCCTGCTCCACCCTACCCCACCACACCCACGCGTCGGCAAGCCCTTGGGAAGGACTGGCCCCGGCCAGACACAGGATGCCGAGAGGCAGGTGACAGGCGATTACTCAGCTGGTCAACGGTCACGAAGGGAACGGGATGCCCGCTCTTAACGTTCCTCCTTAACTGGCCACATGGAACACATCCTGAGACGTCGCCTCAGAGCTCTCACAAGGAACAGTGTAACAACAGACAAGCTTCTTTTCTTAGAAATTGAGTAATTAAGGGCTGGGGAAATGCAAGTACAGGAGCACGAGGAATCCCTGTGGGTGAGGTATCCCTGGAGGGCTTCCTGGATGTGGCGGGGAAAGCATCCCAGTTCCAGGGAATGGTTGCTTGCGAGGCACCAGGCCCTTGCAGGAAGGATCACACAGCCCTGGCCACGGCTGCAAGGAGGGCTGGGGGGGTGGCGTACTGTGGGTGACAGGACAGCCTCACACGCACGGGGTCACTGCATTGGCAGAAAACATGATGCGGCACACGGGCAGCCCCGACAGCCTCCGCTCGCGCACACCCATGATCACCCCCGACCTGGAGAGCGGAGTGAAGATGTGGCATCTGGTGAAGAACCACGAACACGGGGACCAGAAGGAGGGTGACCGGGGGAGCAAGATGGTGTCCGAAATCTATCTGACACGACTCCTGGCCACAAAGGTAGGGGACTTCACACAGGGCTGGGGCACGCGTGGGGAAGGGGGGAAAAACCTCATCACTGCACAGAAGGGTCAGAGCTGGCAGGTGCCTAGCGTTTGTGCTAGGACCCCTCTGTTACCCACTCCGCCCCGGGACTCGGCCAGCACAGAACCTCAGAACCCTCCTCAACCGTGATGACTGGACTTAAGGAGGCCTTCCTCTGCCAACAATGCGGTTTGGTTTAATGCCCTCCAGTGCCCCAGCAGACCCCACCCAGGCATCACTGCTGGGACGCAGGCTAAAGCTTTGTGTCCATCTTCTCTGCACCCCTTCTCAGATATAGAGACACTAGTCACATCTGTCCATGCTCTTCGGCCATGCCCCACAAGAGAATGACTCCTTCTCACGGGTGTCATATACCACCCCTAGAGAGGGACATGGGGGCTCCATCGGTGACTTTCCGGGCTTCATCGGTGACTTTCCGGGCTGTATTTCCAATCCCGCTTCTGGGGTCACGGTGTGCCCATGGTTAGCCTTTCAGTCGTGCAGCCGGCCTCTGCCCTGCTCTAGGCGAAGCCAAGAGAGTGTGTGTCACTAGCCAGTGAGGAATGCCTCAACCAGACCGGCAGACCACGTTTGTCTGCCGTGACCCAGTGAGTTGTTCATTAGCTTGCGCGAAAGGGGCTACAATAACACCACTGAAGGGCGTTAAACCTACCCGCGTTTAACCCATCCGCGTTGGCGGATGAAGGTGTCCTTAGGTCCAATCATCAGCCTTCTGTCTGTTTTGCACGTGCAGGGGAGAGTTCAAGCTGTTAGACACAGAGGAAGCGGGTGGGGGTATAATGCGAGAGCTCACCATATTTCCCCCTGGGCGGGCCAGGCTGCACGCCGTCCTCCTTTCCCCTCCACCCCATCCACTGGGCAGATTTCACAACCCAGCCCCAGAGCTCCCTGGACAGAGCTGTGTCTGAACCCCTTCCCCTCCACGCGCAGGGCACCCTGCAGAAGTTCGTGGACGACCTCTTCGAGACCATCTTCAGCACGGCACACCGGGGCTCCGCCCTGCCCCTGGCCATCAAGTACATGTTCGACTTCCTGGACGAGCAAGCCGACAAGCACGGCATTCATGACCCCCATGTCCGCCACACCTGGAAGAGCAACTGGTGAGTGCAGCCGTGGCCCCCCTGCCCCCCTCAGAGTGGGCTCCGAGCCTCCCCACCCTCTCGTGTCTCAGCATTCACCTCCGCCCTCACCTCTCCCAACGCTGAGCGCGCTGACACTATCGGGCCTGGCCCCTGGCCTCAGTGGGTGACGGACAGGCAGGGAGCTGGTTGGCCAGGGAGGCCAGTGCAATGGGAGAAGATCCGTGAGGGCAACCGACCTTAAAAGGCAGCACCTAACGGTGACTGTCATGCAGTCATCTAGGTGAACAAAAGGTATTTCTGTTCTATTCGAGAAGCCAGACTCTTCTTCCAAACTCCCTGTAGGGAAGAGACCTGCCTGTCTGTGCTCTGGCCATCTCTGAGACAGCAAGACAGCCGGGTTCTCTGAGTCCTGACACTCTAGGGGTCTCCACTGTGGTCCATGTCTCTGTAACCCCTACGCCCCTCTCCCTTCGCACTGCATGCTCTGGGTTTCCGTCTGCAGCTGCAAGCTTAGACATCAGTATTCAGCACTTGGCGTGGAACCTTGAACAAAGCCGTGGCTCAGTAATATTGATGACGAGGCCAGGCCAAGGTGGTCTCTACTTGAGGGCTCTGCCTCGGGCAAGGCCGGCTTATATCTAGTCCCATCCATTCCAGAATCGCCTCCCTGTAGCTTTTTAAACAGCCCCATCCCAGGTCGTCGTTCCCCAGAACATTCTTCCAAGGCATCCCAATCAGCAGCTCTGGACTGCTGGGAGGAGCCCAGCACCGGGGGCACAACCAGGCATGCCGACAGCCAGCCCGTGGCCTCAGACCAGACAGATGACAGAAGTCAGAAGTGGCACTATAGCCTTGTTTCATGTCATCTGCTCTGGCTTCTCATCTCTTTCACCTGAAGATTAGTGCTGTCTCTGCCGAAATTGGAAAAGCCGGCAGGCAGGAACAGAAGTTTGGACCGCGCACTAAGGAGTTGGGTTTACTCCCACATTAATTTCGGGTGAGAGAGGATCTTCCACTGTAGAGTTCTTGCAACCTTTTCGAAACAGACTCTGAGAATCTGGATTCCTCATTCAGTGTGGGAGCGCGCAGCGGAGCCTCTTCCCTGTGGAAGGGCCTGCCAGGCCTGGTGTGTCTCCGTGCCCGCCTCTGGCTCAGACTGCATTGAATTCTGCCCATCCTTCGACCCTGACCCTTCCGAGCTGTTCCGAGGGCCGTGTCGCTGGCCTACCCAATCTGCTTCCCTCTGGCGGGGAGCCTGCCTTACTGACCCCTCATCTGAATGTCAGCAGCCTTCAGGACACATGACGTGCTCCGCCCCGCCTGGCTCTTGGTCCTCCTGGCTGGGGAGAGGCAGTATTTCCCAAACACCCCTATCCACCCTCCTAGGGCAGTGCAAGCAGACCTCCCTGAGATGGTGTCTAAGCCATTTGCTTTCAGCCCATACCTCCTGCTGGGGTAAGGCCACCTCCATGGCTGCCATAATGCCTTTGGCGTGGGGCCGGCCTTCCCTTCGCACCGGCTCTCCCCAGTACCCTGCTGTCCTCACCAGGAACTCCAGGCCAGGACCAGAGCCAGCAGCAGGCTCTGGTTCTTGCTCCAAAGGACATACGCCCCCGACCCTGCTCGCTTCCCTGGGCGAGAAGCAGTTCCTCCGGGAATTGGGACATCCGCATGCGGACTTAGAGTTCCTTGTCCCCCGGTGAAAAACAATGACCTCTTTTTTCCCAGCCCAAGTTGTAACTCACCTTTTCCCTCCCTGCCCCCCTTCCCCCTTCCCCCTTCCCCGACAATCCCCCTACCTTTTCTCTTTGAAATAAACCTCCTGCTCATTTAGCCTGAGTGGCTGCAATCAACCAGAGATTAGTGCCACCACTAATGTTAATAATATGCTAATATTTCATTAGGCAGGAGCCTCGGTGTGGTGCCCTGGCTTCCCTGTTTGATTTGCCTGTCAGCACAGCCGCCTGAAGCAAGGAGAGTGTTGGGAGAAACAACAGCGTGTTGGACAGAGACGCCCCCGTGTCCCTCTTCTGAGTGAGACTTCCAGAAACAGGAAGGCGTGGGCAGGTGTGACAGCCCTTGATCCAGAGCTCTGACCCTAGCTGTCGTGGTCTCCCCAGGCACCTACAAGGACCTTGTCCTTCACCGCGTGTCGCCATTTTCCGTGCTCTCCCTTTATTTCCTATTCCCCATTTCCCAGGCTGAGACGAAGCGCCACTTAACGCGGTCAGCGCTCAGCACCGCCTGCCGAGCCCCACACCACACACTTTGTGGGAAGGGAACACTTGTTGATTGATGTGCAGTCTTGAATAGGCGGTCTTTGTGTCTCTTAGCATTTGTCATGGCCGCTGGAGGAGATGATAGATAGAAACATCGTGCTCGCCATATTGAAGAAAGTAGTTCAAAGAGCTTAAGTTCTAAGAGACAAGCCAAACACACAGGAGCACTGTAACTACTCCCAGCAGTGAGGACAGCAGCCAAAACACTGATACTCAGGGCAAAAGGCAGGTGGTGAGCAGGTAGGGGCAGAGGGAGGGAAAGAGGCAAGCCTTTGCTTGGTGCCGCCCTGCTTCCTAACCTGCATCTTGGGGGGCTGCATGGAAGCCCCGGAACAGGAGAGCCAGCCGAGGGCGGCTGAAGGCAGCAGGTGGGCGGCCTGCTCCCGATGCCCCGGGACCCTTTCTGGCAACACGGACAGTGACTTGCTGTTACCAGGTCACAATGCATGGTTTTTCCCCTCTTTGTCTTGCTTCAGCTGATTCCTCTCCAGGCTTCCTCCAGCTCAGGAACACCTGTGCTTCTCTAAAATTTAGACTATCAAGTGTCTTTCCCTCTGCAAAGACTTTCTGGATGCTTCTCTCTAAGTAGACTGGATGACACCTCCCTATGTCCCACATCAGACCCTGTGTGTCCCTGGGTTCTAGCACTGACAGTTCTCAGAGCACTTGATGACATGTCTGATGCCCACGAACCCACCAGAGTGCAGGCTTCTTGGGGGCAGAGAGATGTGCCTTAGTCACACTATATCTCCAGGTGCCAGCCTAGCTCTGGGTATGCAGTAGGTGCTAAGTGCAAGAAAGAGGGCAGGGGGAGGACGGACACGAGGGAGCAGCTGAAGGGCTGTGAATGTGGGTTTCTGTGAATGCCAGCTCTGAGAGGAGGAATGAGTTAGCTACACTTAAAGAGCCCAGCCCAGGGCCTGCACCATGTGGGATCAGGCTGATACTCCCAGGAAGGGAGAACCAATGTGCCTTCTTCCAAGTCATACAGTGGACAGCGGAGCCTATATTCCAGGTTGTTCTTTACAGTCTGCCACCTGGAGAGGCCTTGTGTCCAGCATAGGGGGCAGACAGTAGACTAGAGTCAGAAATTCCATCCTGGCCACCTCTGAGCCCCCAGCCCTGGGCTACCAGGGAAGGCTACAGGGCCACAGGGCAGGCCGGGCATCAAGCCCTCTCCGGAGCCGTCCGACTTCTAGCTGTGGGCAGGTTATTCAGCCTTGCTGATCCTCAGCTTCCTGTCAGGTAAGTCAGAAGCACAGGCTTTGCTTAAGAGCGGCGGGTTTCCAGCCTTTTCTCTTTTTCCAGAGAACTCTCCGGGCTACACCACAGCCCCCCGCCCTAGGTTCTCTGACTGTCTGCCTCTTCCCTCCGCACAGCCTGCCCCTGCGGTTTTGGGTGAACATGATCAAGAACCCGCAGTTTGTGTTCGACATCCATAAGAACAGCATCACGGATGCCTGCCTCTCCGTGGTGGCCCAGACCTTCATGGACTCCTGCTCCACGTCCGAGCACCGGCTGGGCAAGGACTCCCCCTCCAACAAGCTGCTCTACGCCAAGGACATCCCCAGCTACAAGAACTGGGTAGAGAGGTGAGTGCTGGGCCTGGGAGCCAAGGTAGGGCCCCTTGATGCAGCAGAACTATGCCCTTGATGCGGGGTTCCGTCCCCTCCAGAATGGGCTGGTGCTTATAGACGGGTCACTCACTACCCCTGATCCTGTGGTTGCGATGCCCAAACCCCCACGGGACCAGTGGTACTGTCCGCTGAACAAGACCCCAGGGATCCTGGCCGGAGGTTACCACTGGGCTCTGCTTCCCTGCATGGAGGGCCCCAGATCTTGCATGGCTGAAATGCCTTCAGGCCCAGGAAGGAAATACAGCTCCTGCTCTAATCCCCACCTGAACAAAACAAAACCAACCAACCTTCGAGGGACTAAATGACATCTGGCACAGAAATTCTAGAGTCTTCTACCCACCTGCCCCTGTCCATCCGGCAAGTCTCCCTACGCCCGGCAGGGATGTCACTGTCACTCTGACACTTCTCACCGCCCCAGTCCTCGACTCCACCAAGATGAGCTCTTGACGTGCTTTCTCAGCCTTGTAGCCCTGATCTGATCGTTGTCTCATGCGATGTCCTGTGACTTGAGGGCCTGTCTTGGGGAGCTGGGAAGCCCATCTTCATGCACAGTGAACTCCTGGTAAAGAACATCAGTGGTTTGTCTGGGCCAATCAGCACCACATACCAAGCACCTGAGCTAGGCAACCAGCCAAAGCTTTATTTATTCATGCCAGTAGCTCTGGGATATAAGAGGATAGGATTATAACCTCATTTTCTGCCCAAGAGAGTGAAGAAATATACATTCAGAATAACTAAATAATCAGCCCAAGATGACTTCATTGGCCAAAATGAGAGTTGACTCCCACACTCAACTGACTCCCACATCATTTTTCTGCTATTTATGATACTTTTTGGGTAACCTATACAGTGCCCCTGTGTGAATTAGGGAGAGTGCCCTGTCCTGCTGGAGGATGTAACCCCAGGACAGGGTGCATGGTTTGTTGAGTGATGGTCTGCTTGTCAGCCCAAGCACCTTTGTGCAGTGAACAACCTGTACAACTCCACATGGTAGTCCTGATTTTAAAGTCCCTTTCTCTTTTTACCATGTGGCTTAAAAATAAAAAATCTGGAGCAAAGCTCACATTTGGTGCCTTTCTTAAGAGTAAAGGATACCAGAAATCGTTCTGGACTTAGTTACTGGAGACAAAATGAGCAGTATCATTTCACTCATGGCAAAGAGACTATGTCCATCTTCATACTTGAAAACTGCCTTCTCTTGTAAGGAGGGAGTAACTGAAAGGGCGTGGAGTCCCGGCCACCTCAGTAACATAGCTCTGCTAAAAGGGACTGCATTTTGTTCTTCCTCCCTACCTTGTTCTTTGAGCTCCTCCCCACCCCTCCCTGCTGACGCATGTGGTGGGCATCCCTGCTGGCCAACAGAGAGAGAGCTCTCTGGTCCTTGTTTCAGATTACGTGTGAGCCTCAAGGAGAGGCTCTCACCTCCCTCACAGAGATAGATGGTGGCTCATTCTTCTGACAGTAGAGCTGCAGGAAATAAGCCATGGTCCCCAGCTCTTCAGCAAAGAGAGGAAGAAGGCGGCAGCTGGGCTGGGGGACCTGGGCACTGGTGTGACAGCACCGCTCTGGGACCTCAGGCAGGGAGCAAGGAAGCAGGGATGTGGGGGGCTGAGGGCAGTGCCGAGACATCTGCAGAGAGGGCTCTCCCCAGAACACAGTTCGCGAGTTAGGGCGAGAAGGACACATGCGCGGGGCTAATGGCCTTCCTGCTGCTTGGCGCTAAATGAAATCTGTGCCATGCAGCTGCTACAGGTCAGGAGGAACCCTGGTCCATGGGGTTATTTTTAGGAGTGGCTCTATGGTTTCCATTTCTTATCCCACTAGTTTCTTAGCAACCAGTGGCACTCTCGGAACAGTCATCTTTCACTAGCTTGAGATCCCACCCAAACCCTGCTCCTCTCGTTCTGGGATGAGGTACAGAGACAGAGGGATTAGGAGACAGTGTGAACAGGTCTGGAGATCAAGTCTAGAATGCTTCTCCGTTTGATGATGGATGGACTGATTTCACGGTCACTGCCCGAGGAGCCTGGCATCCGAACTTGTCTGCTTGCTGGAAGGTGAAGCCTAGATGCACAGAACTCGCTCGTGGCCCACAGAGAGCCCGGTCTCCCCGCTCAGCCTAGCCAGGGCAGTGGCAGCCTGCAGTCCAGAAGAATGATGGTAGAGCCCAACGCCTTGGGGCCGGGGCTCACCCACTTGTGATGTCACTTCCTGAGCCTGCAGACAGCCCACCTAGGACTCAGGCTTAGTGACCCGCTGCGATAGACGGCACCCTGCACCCTGCACACATCTGAGGAGGGCCTTCTGTCCCATCCCAGCTAAGAAGCAGGGTTTACCCTGGCTGGTCTTCTCTACAGAGCAGGTAGGAAGCATGTGGATTCTGGAGGCTTCACTGACTCTGTTGGTTGAACAACCTAGATCATTCTATCACACCTATGCTGGCTTGTAGCTCCTCAAACTTCTTCATCTGCCCATCCTCCCCCAATTCCGTTCTCCCATCCCATTCTTCTTCCTTTCCCATCCTTGTCTCCAAATACCTTGCAGTGCTAATGGTCCATGGCCCCACTGGAGACTCCCAGTCTCTGCTGCCTCCATCAAAGTACTCGGGGTTTTGCTTATGGCCACCTCTAGTGAAGGGGAGAAGGATCTCTTGGTTCAATCAACCACTACACTCATCTTAGCAGAACGCACCGGTGTTGTCGCCATGAACAGTGTGTCCTGAGCAGTCATCGTTTCTGTTTCTTTAACAAGAGCAGTAAAATGATGTTAGGTGGTGATTTCCTCTTGTTTTAAGTTGGAAGAGCGTCAAGGTCATTCCTCTCGCAGCATTAGCCACTCTCACCTGCGCTCAAGTGCAGGTGCACCCGGGTAGGAATGAGTGGGGTGGCACCACTGCTGGCCCGCTTGGAACTGGACAGGGGTGTGCCACACGTTTGGATATCATCTATCATGTATCACAGCATGAGAAAGGTTAAGAATCTTGAATATTTAAAAATGTCCCCTAAGGAAGCCATCCATTCAAAATATAAAACTGTGACAGCTCACCCTGGGAGCAATAGTGGAGGTGAAGTATAGACATTTCATTAACTTATTCATTAATCCGTGGGTCAAACATTTACGATCTCCATCAGGAGTGTATGGGACCCTCAGGATACAGCACACTCGATCCTTCCCTTGTGGCTCTCGTGGTCAAGGAAGACACGTGGGTCTCCAAGGTGGTCTCCACGCAGACAGGTGCTCCACAACCCCATGAGCTGTAATAGGGAGGCTCCGGGAGTGAGAGCCTGGTTCCGCTGGGCCCAGAGAGGTCACAGAATGGTTCTCAGAGGAAGAGACTTTGGTATAGGGCCTTGCAAGCCAAGCGTCTGTACATCAGAACATCAGGCTCTAAGCATTTTTCATGTCTACGCCTTCATCCTTGAGGCGTTTGAAGGGATGACAAAACTCTCTTCTTCTAAGAGTTCAGGGCATTGGAGACCACTTCTGCGATCACTAGAGCCATCGTGACGGCAGCGATGAGACGCCCGCCATCACACACTGGGCCCGTCCCCCAAAAGCCCACAAACCTAGATGGCTACAGACTGGTCGACAGTGGGAAAGTCAGCATCTGGGGCCCTGCCTTTACAGCGGCTCCCCAGGGACCACATGGGTAATGGCATCCCATCTGGTAGGAGCAAAGTCAGCAAGGAATGCTAGGGAGGGCCAGTGGCAGGACCCAGCCCTCCTCAGCAGGCGTGGCCTCGGCCGGCCAGCTAGAGGCAGGTCTTGGGGGACCTTCAGAGCACCAGTCCCTTCTGAAGGGGCTCACCTGCAGGCAGAAATCCCACGGAAGGAAGTTCAAGTACAGAAGCCTGGGCTGACCTTTCCCTTCCTCGCTGCACAGCCCACTGATACGAACACTTGTGTGAAGTTCATTAATGGGGCATAATTGCATTCTTCACAATCAATAAGCCTTCTCCATGGCGGAGCCCAGCGCAAAGGCCAGCCCAGTGGGAGTCAAGAAGGAAGCAATTGCCCATCAGCCAGGGGATCCAGAGTGAGGTCATTATCAGGCTCAAGGGGTGCTGCAAGGCCGGGGGCGGGGGGCACAGCCCTGAAGGGGAGTGAGGAGAGGTCAAAGCAGGTTCAGCATGCCCCACTGGGGGACCAGGCCCAGCTAGCCCAGGCAGGGCTGGGGTCAAGAACCAGCAGAGTGTCAGCCAGACCCCAAGCCCCACCTCATCCAGGAAATAGAGCTGCCCCTGGCGACTCGGCTCAGTTGTTCCAAACTTGCCAAAGGTGAGGACGTGCAGTTGATCCGTTCGTGGACTAGTGTGTGGCCGCAGACGTGCCCAGGTCCAGTGGAGCAGCCTCGGCACGGAGGCAACAGTGGAGAGACTGGTCTGCTGATGCGGACACGACCTTGATGTTGGAATAAGATAGAGCACGTCCAGGTGGGCCGCCACCTGTTTCTTCCGCTGCAAAAGTTGGAAGCCCTGCCTTCTCCCCACTCCACTCCCACCCCCTTCCTCCCTCTCTTTCCCACCCACAAACACACTTTCTAGATATTCTCTTTGGAGAAATGGCCTGGGCATCTACCACACACGGATACAAGCCATGTTGAACAGACAGGGGGCTGGGCACCTGCTAGTTCCACGGAGACAGCGGTCCCTAACCGGGGCTCTGGTGCACCGCAGGGACCATAAAGGCTGCAGTAGGAGCCTGGGCACTACGTGCAAAGAGCCTGACAGGCCATCCACATACCCGTGAGGGGTTTCACGAGCCAGTGATGGAAGTGGCAGAAGTCTTTGCATTGATGACAGTCCTGTCCTGCCGGTGAGGACCTGGGTTTTCATCCTATCAGTCTCTCCGACCACCCACAGGTGACAGACTGTCACTGTCAGGAGAGAGCTGCGGACCCGGGCGTTGCAGCGCCGGGCCTGGTCGCTGGTGGTGGAGAAGCCGGGGAGGTTACCAGGTCGAGGTTTCCACCAATGGGACCGGACCACGCAGCCTGATAAGAACATTTAGCTCGGCAGGTATGGGATCCACGAGGAGACAACGGCACACGTCTCTTTGGGAGGGGTGAGGTCGGGAGCCACCCATGCAACCCCAGGTCTCCACTATAAAATGGAACACTGGCATTTACTGTGTTCCAGAAAGAGTGCCAATGAGTCGAGTCTCTCGCTGGAACATTTATACCTGGAATGTCATTTAATCACCCAGGACCCTGAGGAAGCTGAGGGTGTGGAGGGGTGGGCCATGGGCCAGGAAGAGAGTAGGCTCTTGTCCGAAGGAGCGATGGAGCCACAATGCCACAGGACAGGAAACGGAGGGCTCGGAGCCCCCCGGCTCCTCTGAGAAAGGCCATATCGTTAAGTTCTTGTCGCTGGGCCCAGACCTCCCGCCAAAATGCAATCAGCTCAACAAAGCAGTTGGCGAGTGTGTCTGTGTGGGGCCGGGTTTCTGAGGTCAAGGAGGGGCCCTCCAACTGGCCCCTTCCTTTGCCAGAGCGCGGGGATTTCCTCTCCTTCCCTCTGCCTCCCTCGGAAGGTTTCTGAAACGACAGGTCCGCAGTCACAGCGAGGCTGCGGCTCGGGGCAGGGCGGCCATCACTGGCCTCAGCGGCGCAGAAACGCTCTGGCAGTAAATTGAGCTGTCATTCCACTGCAGGCCCTTGAGCGTGACGGCTGAAGTAACCACAGAGTGCCCCCTGTGTCGGCTTGTCACCCGACTCCTGGGCAGGGATGGGGGGAGGCAGGGGGACAGCACAGGACTTCTGCATTCACGGTGGGTGCCCCGAGGGACCCGGGCTGGGAGTGACACAAGGCCAAGGGGCCAGGGGTGAGTCTCTGAGGATGCGCCTACCCTCGCCTGATCAAGCCCTGGGTTCAGGGAACTCCAGAGGCTTGTCCTGGGCACCTGCGCGGACACAGGGGAGCCAGGGCCTCGCCTAAAACTCGCGCCCCGGACGCTTCACTTGCCTCAGCCTAGCCCCGTCCCCGGCGACCGTCCCAGGCTCTGTTCCCTCCTCTGTTCCAGCTTCTCAGGCTTGCTTTCCCCAGCTCTGAAGCCCTAGGCATTCAGCGCAGGCTGAGCTGGGGTGACCAGCACTCCTGGGGTGCCCCCCAATGCCGTGACGTCCCCCTGTTTTTGTGGGTTCCTGGCCCCTTTCACATGGCCCACAGCCAGCCAGCACGTGGGGAGGGGGCCATGGCCATCTTTGGGGGCTCCGGGGCCCTTCCGTTCCTCATTAGGAAACTGCGCGGCTCCCCTCTGGCGGAGGAGTTGGGGTTTGCTGCATAAAATGTCAAATTGCACAAATTAAAAATGTAAATGCTGGCATCTAATTAACCAGTTGACAGCGGTGCACAGCTGCGAGTGACAGCGACTGATTGCCTTCTGCCAGCCTCTCCCCAAGCAGCCCCAGCGCCGCCCTCCTCCCGGCTGACCCCAAGGGAGGGGAGGGCATCGAGGTACAGCAACTGCGTGGAAGAGCCTTCGGGCCCTGTGGAAGGCAGCATTTGCATCTGTGGGAGGAGGGGTCAGAAGGACAGAGACGGACTGGACGCTCTTCGGTAGCTGAGAACAAGGCCAACGCAGGGGACAGCTCCTCCATACTCCCTTCCCTCTGTGCCCCCTCTACCCAGAGCTGCTGAAAGCTCTCCCGGGCCAGCCCCAGAAGCGCAGGTGGGAGAGAGCTCCCCGTGGTCCCCCGGGGACCATGCCGTGCCATCCACTGGCCCCAAACATCGTGCTGGGAGCTCCCATCTCTCCTCTACTCTCTCTGCATGGCTCCAGCTCCTTTCTTCCCCTCTCCCTCCCCTGGCAGGTACTACTCGGACATCGGGAAGATGCCGGCCATCAGCGACCAGGACATGAATGCGTACCTGGCGGAGCAGTCCCGGATGCACATGAATGAATTCAACGCCATGAGCGCGCTCTCGGAGATCTTCTCCTACGTGGGCAAGTACAGCGAGGAGGTGAGCCTGCTCGGTCCCTGTTGGGAAGGACGGGCTGCAGAAAGACATCTCCCCGCCTGTAGCAGCCTCTGTGCACAAGAGCACCAGGCATGAACCCCAGACAACTCCCCACCGCTGCTGGCGAAACTCCCTGCCACCTTGGACTTGGGGGCTGTGCTCTGTAGAACGGGGACTGTAGAAGTGTCCCAGTCTGTTAATTCCGCCTTAATCCCTAGTCTCAGTTATTTAGAGAAAGTATCTGTTTCTTTCTTTTTCAAATTCTTATTTCTTCCCTGCTTGTCCCTCTCTTTTATTTTTCCCTTTTCTCTCTCTGATCTAGTTCTCTTCAAATAAGCAGTTTCCCCCTCCCATGGCAGGCTGTAAGGCATGGTGGGGTGGGAGAAGAGGGGACCAGGGAGGGGAGGGGAGGATCGCAACAGATACAGAACAGAGCAGAATGGGATCTATTTACCTGCCATGTTCCCAGGTGGAAAGCCTCCCCTGGGGTCATGGCCAAGGCAGACAATGCCTTCTTCCTGGCCAGTAGGGAGGTGCTTATGGGAGGTCTCTTTGTCACGCAGATTAAGCCCAAGTGGGTTCAGAACATAGGCTCCCCACGTCTGAGCAGCAGCATAACCTCTTCTCCTTGAGTGCAAGGTAGTAACAGGAGCCGAAGCCAGAGCCTCTGTTTCTCTGCCTCCTCCTGACTCATCACTGAGAGTCTAGGAGCCCCCAGCTAAGGAAGGAGCCCCAGCCGGCCAGCAGCAGCGTCATGCTGCAAACCTCAGGGGAGGGGGAAGCCAGCTGTGGCTTCCTTGGGGTTGGGGGGCCCGAGACACCAGCCTGCGGGCCAGTGCTGGTCCAGGGCCAGGTTTTCCCTGTCCGTGGCCACATGAGAGAAGTAAGGACGACATGGAATGTGCCAGCACGGGGTAATGGCCTCGTCTTGGAAGCACTGCCCTTTAGTCTATAAGGACACTCGTCTACCCTTGAAAATGTCCCTTCTTCATGAAATGTTGGTGCCAGTAACTGGTGGTTCTTGGCCAGTGAAGAAGTCGGCAACTCCATCTTGGTCTCCCCAGTTAAATACCTGTGAAGCGGGCCAGCAAACCCAAAGCTCGCACAGCCTCCTCTCGAGCCTTCAGCCTCCTCTTTGCCTCCCGGTCACCTACCTAGAAACTGGCAGGTCTGTTACTCAGTCCCACATCGCCAGAGTCTGAATCAAATTCTCATCCCTTTTCCCTCACGTCCTCACCGTCATTGTCCTCCACCAACCATCTGATCTCAGAAAAGGCTCTGGCAGACATGATCACTGATGATCACTCAGATGTGATCACCGCTGATGACCAGGAAAACATGAGCTAGAACTCTCGGAGGGGTATTTGTTCATTAACGTGCAAGCGAAGCCAAATGGCTTTCTCAGTGTGGGCTCTCGGGGAGCTGTTGGGGGAAGATAATCCGTTGTAGGAAGGAGGGGTGGAATTTCTTAGTATCTGTGAGACCACATTCCCCAGAGACCCAGGGTGCCACCCTTCACATGGGGGCAGGACTGTGTGCTTGCTCACCCTGGGGGGCCCAGCACATTGTTGCATGGGGGTGTCTGCCCACGGCCAGCTGCCAAACATGGGCAGCAGAGGGCACACATTTAATCAGACATGCTGAGGTGGGTGCAACCCCTGTGCACATCAACCCCAGGGTACCCACATGCCGCACCTCACACCTGAACGCCCCCACGCCTCTCCACCAGTAGGCCAGGCTGCCCGCGGAGCCAGTGGCTTCATGTGTACATCTTTGTGTGCATGTGGCTTCCACAGCCCGGCCACACTCGCCCTGTGTGTGCACGCCCTAAGAACAGAGACCCGTATGCACAAACCAGTAACCTCCCCGTTCTCCGCCCTTCCACAGATCCTCGGACCTCTGGACCACGACGACCAGTGCGGAAAGCAGAAACTGGCCTACAAACTAGAACAAGTCATAACCCTCATGAGCTTAGACAGCTGAGAACCGTCCTTCCAGGGCCCCTGGGGGGAGGGACACACCAAGCCGTGCCTCAGTCTAGATTATCATCTTTACCAAGTGCAAGTTCCAACTGGCGTCAGCAGCATCCCCTGAGCAGCGCTGTCTTTCTCCGCCTCTTTCTGTCTCTCCCTCCTCCCTGCCTCTCTTCTCTCTCTGGGGCTCTGCCAGGGTGATCGAACCAGGCCACCGCCCCTCAGCAAGTCCCAGAGGGCCAGGCTCACACAGGGACCCGGCCAGAAGATGACAGAGGGGCTCTCTTTCCCGGCTGACCGCAGACATCAGCAGCAGGGCCCGAGAACGGAGGACAAGCCACGGAGAGAGGATGCTCCTCCACCTCCCACACTGGGCCGAACCTTGGTCCAGGGAAGAGGCAATGAGCTCAGTATTATCTTCATTGAGAAGACTCACCTGGCTCTCTTCTGTCCCCCGTTTCCATCTCCAAGGGGATCCACCAGGGTGTGGTCCCGTTGCAAGTGTGAGAAGAAAGGCCACAGCTCCTGCACATGGCGGATGGGGGCTGGGAGAGGGGAGTTGGGAGGTGTTTTTCGAGCCGCCTCTCACCTGTTGGGTTGGCATCCAGAGGCCACCTTTTCCCCCTGCGGTCTTCTTGGAGTCCTTCCAAGTGCTCCTTGGGACCTGCCTGCTCCAACCCCTCCCCAGCCTGTGGAAAGCCAGACAGGAGACACAGCAGTTACATGCCACCACAGACACCCTCCTGACCTTCTAGTCTGGCTCTGAGCAGCAGAAACGTCCCACAGAAAGGGAGAAATGGAAAGAGAGTCGCACCCACCCTGGAAGCAGAATGTGTTGTTTTCCACTCACCCCCAAATGCAAATGAAGCACGTCCACAGTCCTAGGCCTCATCCATTGCCAGATCCTCGATGCTGTCTAGAGAAAGTTCCGGCATCCTCCTCGGTCAGCGCTCATCTAGGGTCAGTGGAAAACGCAGAGTACATCCAGGAGATCCTACCTCCGGCCGCCGTCACTGGCTCCATCCCCAGCACCCCTCCTGAGAACTCTATAGAAGGCTGGGGCAGACAGCCGAGCCCCTGTCCCCCTGCAGAGCCCTATGCCATTGCTATGCAGATGACCTTGTCACTGGACTCTCCAGACCTCCTTGGCAATGACTCCTTAACCATCTGCTGCCTCTTTAGTAACACTGCCTTTGCCTCACCTCCTCCCCAGTCATCGCAGAGAGAACCACACTCAAGCCCAGCCCCACGAGACAAACCAAAATGCCAGCCACACTCAGCCCCCAGCTCGCCATGTCTGGGAGGGACCAAGGACTCAAGCTGAAGGACCTAGCTCACAACGTAAGAAGAGACATACAGCGGACCTCGGCTCCAGCATCTGTCTCTCCACCTGTCCTTCCATCTCTGGATCTCTCATTTCAGGCAAATGTGCGCTCAGACATGGGTGAGCAGGGCTGTGGTAAGAGACAGTCTCATGGAAGGTCACGGAAACCTGAATCCTGAAGGGACCTTAGTTGCCACCTGGCCCAGTTTCCCACCCTAAGCGGGATTCTCTCCTGGCAGCTCTGGTGGCTAATCGTCCATGGCTCTGGGAGACAAGAAGAAGCATCGTCCAAGGTGTGGTTGAGAGAGAGGGTTCCGGTCTTGCCTTCACTCCCTGAGCATCAGACATCCATCCCTGTCGTCCTGTCCAAGTGAGCCCCAATTGGAACGGGGAAGGAACCACTCCGTTTCCAGCAAAGCCCATGGAACACCCTATACTTTTAGGAACCTGGCCCCTTTGGATAGGAGTATGTGTGTGTGTGAGCTTGCATGCACATGTGCATATGAGTGTGTGTGTGTGCACACGCACGTGCGCCCCAGGAGCAGGCAGAGAGCTCAAAAGGATTTTTAGTCCTGTGGAGGGGACCCTCTAGTGATTCCCTTCTCCTCCCTTGCTCATTGATTCTACAGCTTCAGGACATGTCAACACTAGCTTTCTGTGCTAAGTGCAGGTCGGGGGAAGGAGAGTCACCTGTTCGCAGGAAACCAGGGTGCTCCGTGGCCGCAGGAGGCCTGGACTCGACTAGAGGCCGGGTGGAAGGTGACCCACACCAGAGCAGCACGTGGCATCAAGGAGAGGACAGAGGGGACAAAACTCCAGTAGCCTAGCCTCAGAAAGAGGAGAATGGGGAAAAGATACACATCGAGGGGGAAAAATAACCAAAGGTTTTGGTAAATGAAGTGCCAGGTGAAGAAGCACGGGCTTTCTACCCTTGACCGGTTTATTTCCAACCGAGAAGCCACGGCCCCGACCAGAGAGGAAGCACGTGGCAGGCGGAGGCACCACGGCCACTAAGAGATATTTGCACACGTGAGGGGTTGGGTTGGACAGAGACACAAACATATTTAACACAGATTCGCTGAGTGGAAGCTGAGTGTGTGTGTGTGTGTGTGTGTGTGTGAGAGAGAGAGAGAGAGAGCGAGCGCATGTGTGAGTGAGTGTGTGTGATTTATTTTTTAAGTTTTGCACAGTTAGAAAAAATGAACAGGCAGAAAAGAAGACTGTTATCATGGTTCTGCTGAAGCTTTTATTTTTTACCGGATTATTATTATTATTGTTATTGTTCCTTTTTCGGTACAGAACCACCCCACCCCCCGCCCTGCCCCTGCCCCGTTTTGTCTTAAGAGAAACTTCAGACACCTCAGAGAGACCTCAACGTCAGGAAGAAAGAGGAGAGGACAGTCTCCTGCTTTCTTTTCTCCTGGAGGATGGGCTGGGGCAGATTTTACTTTAATTGCTAGGGTAGGGGGGTGGTCGCTGCTGGCTTTTTCTTTCTTTCTTTCTTTATTTTCCCCGAAGTCTCTGAGGCCTGCTTGGGCTGGAGAAACAGGATAGAATCACCCAGAGCTGCAACCCGCCTTGCCCCACCAAAAATTCTCTTTCCTTTCTCCTTTCATTTTCCATTTTTTCCATTTGGATTCTTGGTACACGTGTGATTCAAAGTAATCAGAAAGCTGTCTTTCACTCCCCGTGTTCTTTCCAAAACTCCCCTTGGGATCCCGGTCTCCTCCTGGCAGGCCAGAGACCCCGAGAGCTGCCCCGAGGGGTATGGGGGCCACCACACAGCAGAGAAGGGAGCTGGGCAAACTGGTCCTGGGGGAGGGAGGTCCCCTCAAGGCCTCCCTCCCCCATGGCAGCAGATTTGCCGGGTGATAACTCTGTTTAAGGTGGAATCTTTATTTAACTTCTTGAGTCCCTGGAAGAGAGGAAGAGAGAAAAGGCCCATCTCCTCTCACCTGCCCCTTCAACCGCCTCCTGCACCCTCTAGCCTTTGAGACCATCAGGCTCCAAATGGCGCTGGGAGATCACACAGAGTAACTGACCTAGGTTACAGGGGAATTTTGAATGTAGGAGAGAGATGGGCTGAAACCGGGGTGGTGGGAGAGAGGGAGCTTTACAGGGTCCTGAATGTAAAAGGACGGACGGAGAGAAGCTGAGACAGATGGCTTCAGGTGGGTCATTGCTCTCGGGGAGCACAAGTCTCCCCACGTGTGGGCTTTGTCGTTCTTCGTCCTTCCACATAAGGGGAGACCCCAATATTTCTTAGTAACAGCAAAGAGTGCCAATAAGTGAATAAGTGAAGTTGGCTACTGTGTCAGTTAATTCCTCAGGAAAATACTTTTTCTTGCCTTCTTTCAGTGTGGTTTTAATTTGGGGGCAGAGGACTGCCTGAGTGTGTCTCCAGGCCAGGGTAGGGTCATACCCCAGAGCAACACGCACACCCAGAGTCAGCCCTAGAGCCTCCCTCTTGTAAGCCCATTGGCCGGGCGTGAGCAGGGCTGTGGTCTGGGAGGGAGGTCATTGTCGATGATCCCAAAGAGAGCAGACTATCCAGGACTGTGCCAGGCAGGGGCGGGAGTCCACTCAGGCCTGGGTCTCTCCCCCCAGCCCTAGGCGAATGTCGAGGTACTGTCCCAGCACCCCCTCTCCCCCAACTCGAGATCCTTGTGCTTGTGTTCCCCTTGCATGTCTGGCTTCTGAGAGCGTCTCTCCCCTGCAGAGGTGAGTGTGCCCCGTCGTTCCCCTCGTCCCCCTCGCCTGCAGCTGCTCGCGGAGCCTCTGCGCCAAGGCTGCGTATTTCCTGGTACGGGAGCCTCACACCTCACAGCACCCCCTCCCCGGGCAGCTTTAGGCCCCGTCACCATCCCAGCACTGTCTCCCTGAGAGATTAGGGGCCCCAGTCCCACCTGGGCCCTGGGGATCCCCCAACAGAAGAGCCACAAGCAATGATTTCCCAAGAGGCAAGTCCTGCTGATGTTTCCAGCACCCTCAACAACCACGTGCTTTGCCCTAAAAGGGGAAGTCCTGTTTTCTGTCTGTCCCCTTTCTCAGGAATCAGGGGACACTTCCTTTGGCTTCACAGGATGTGAAGTCAAATACTTAACCTAGCGAGGGTTAAAGTTAATTATTCTTAATCGAGAACAAACTCCCACCAATCAGAAAGCAAGGAGGGAGGGGAAGAGGCAGGGAGGTTCTGCTGGTGGGAGGCCCAGGGACACCCCTTTCGTGGCCCTTCCAGGGATGGGCTGCCCCAACAAGCGGTCCCAGCAGGGGTCTGAAAGGCTTCCAAGAGGCATATCTAAGCATGAATACCCTCCAGGTAACCAGAGTCTCCGGGAGAAGACCCTGCCCCAGGCCGATCCTGGCTCCCTCCTGGCCTTTCCTCTTGCTTCTAGTTCACGTCAAGGACCTCCTGTCACTCCCCATGCCTCCTGTCAACATCCAGGACAGGTGCCTGAGGTTCCCTGACTCTGCAGCCCCTCCCTTTTTCTTTAACCTGTACGTGGACTGTCTACTTGGGGTTTGAGGTTTTTTGTTTGTCTATGTTAAGCATTGAAGATTAAGGAAGGAGCCCAGGTCAAGTCCAAATTGCTGAAAGGAGGAAAAAACTCTTCACCTATGACTTGCCAGGAGAGCCTTGGGGCTAAGGAGGGGGGCTCCCCCTGTTCTTAAAAAATGTGTCAGGATATTGCCCAGGCATGGACATGGCTGCTAATATTCGTGGTGCTTCCCGGGCACCTCTGATGGCTAGAGCCGCGATGCTGCCCCTCTCCTCCCACAGATGCAGCCGGTGATAGCCATTACAGAGTGGGAAGCTAAGGCACAGCCATGGGACAGGCCAGAGAGGCAGCTGCAGGGAAAGGCTGGGAAGCCAGGAGCCCCTGTCCTCATGGTTCCAAGAGCGGCAAAGCCCTCCACCAGAAAAACGAGAAAAAGACCATTCCTTCCGTTCACAAAGGAATCTCTATAGTAAAAGTTTCAGACTTTGAAGAGAGACTTCTGTTTTTAATTAACAAGTTTTTGCTCCCTGACAAAATTGTTTTCATTTTAATTAGGGGGAGTATCCAACTTTATAAAACATACAGGATGTTTTGGTTGTAAAGGTGATACAACTTGAACAGTAGAGTCCCAGTTAAATTTTGTTAGGAGACCGGTGACTACCCCAGCTAAGCAAAGCTACTAAACAAAACGAGATCCCTAATAAATGAAAAGAGGTTTCTGTCCTCATTGGCAGAGATAGTGACGTGGGGGGGGGGGGCGTATGCCCTCCGTCAGGTGTGTCATGCCTTCCCTCCTCCTCACCCCCCTTTCGCTTTGTCCAGCCTTGGCTCTCTGGGCCACCCCTAGTGTTGCTGAGCCCCTCTGCAGTCCCCATCAGCTTCCCTCAAACTGGAGGGACTCCCAGTTCAGGAATGGTCATGGAGAGACCCAGTCCCCTCCTCTGAGAGGGCAAACGCTCATGGCAAATAGACACGTTCTGTGCAGCTCACCTTCCGTTTCTTTTGAACTGGAATTAGTTCTTTTGTTAGTATCTTTGATCTTATGACTCAAGCACATTTTGGAAGGGCTCCCTTCCAAGAGTGGGATTCAAAACAGAGGATACAGTTAAAGAGCAATGAAAAGGACACAACCAAGCATGACCGCTTCCCAGACAGGACTAACGGATGAGGGTCAGGCCCATGACCGAGATGCACTATGTGTCTTCCTCCTCCCTCCCCTGATGTTCTCCCCAGCTGTTGGCTCGTTAAACCTTCCGTTCTTTAAAAAGAAAAGCTAGTTTACCTCAAAGAATCTTGTTTCCATTTGGAAACCAATGACTTTGTGTTTTTAGAGTAGACGACCCTCCCCCCATCACTCCCTGCCTCTGGCATCCCTGAGGCCTGAGGTCCTTGCTTGGTCATGCCATGGCAATGCTGACCAAGAACAAGACCTCCCAAACCCTGACATAGACAGGAAGGAGTGGGTGCAGCTGGCCTCCCCCCGCCCCCACCTGAGCTGGTAGGCACCAGCCCACCTCTTCCAGCAGGGTCCTGCCCAGGCACCACAGTAACCAGCAACTCCAGTGTACCACCCACAGAGAATGGCTCAGTGAGCGGAGGCATAGGGGGAGCAGTGTCTGGCCTGGTCACATGACCCAGAGTCAAGTCCAATGCTAGAGGGAAGAGGAGAAACAGGGAAGGACGAATGGGTGGTCTGAGGAACAGGCAGAGGCCTTTGAGTCTCGGTGAGAGGCCGTTGAAGGAAGTAGGGCAGGTCACTCCTGCTCTGGTCACCCCCCTCCAGCCCCGCCCCACCTCTGATTCCATAAATCTCCCACCTTGAACACTGACCCTTGGTTAGGACAAAGCAAAACATATCTTTAGACAACAGTGTTACAATGAGCCTCAAAGATAGGTGGATGGAATCTATTAGAGGAAGAGGGTCTTCTGGTTTTGATTTTTGACAAAGAGTATCCTAGTAAGGTTAAAAAAAAAAGATTTAAAAAAAATAAAGTTTTTAAAAAGGAAACCTATGCTATTTAAATTGGAGCCCAGTTGTAACTTGGTAAAGGCAAGCTTCTGTACCTTTGTTATAATTAATTGTATACCTGTGTATGTAAATATAAGGCATTCCTATTTTGCAGTTCAGAACAAAAAAAAACCTATTTGTAATATAGAATAAAGTTTATTAAAAAATAATAAAAATGCAGTTTGGCATTGGGGTCTTTCTCTGTGTGTCTGGCTGGAAGCCGGCAGAGGGGAAGCCTGGCTGTAACGAGGCCCCCACATAAGTAGGGACAGATGCGGCAGCTTCTCTCTCCAGCTCCATGATATCTAAACTCAACCACCAGAGGTACGTTCTGCTACTCAGGGCTCTGTCTGCAGTTACAAAGCAGAGCCCTTTGGAGGGGATCATGCCCCCAGGCAGGGAGAGAGCACGCATGCTACCAGCCAGTGTCATCAACGGTCATCACTTCCGCATGAAACCGAATCAACCTCTGAATCCTTCTCAACACAGGCCTCCAGCAAACACTACGAACCCACTAGAGCTGTTGCTGGAGAGGACATGAGTGGCCATCCCTGCTGGAAGTCTTCTCGGCAAACTCTATCTTAGTATAAGTGATTTCATCAGTCTCTACTACCTCCAGCATCTTGATAGAGAGTGGAAATCCTGAACCCAGTGGTGCCTCCGGCGCAGAAGCAGGACAGGGAGAGAGAGAATGGGAGTGTGGCAGTGGAGGCAGGGAGCAGGGACGGCTGTCCGCCTGCCACCTGCATCTGTCTGGGGTCCATGCTGGCCTCCAGGGGGTAGCGTGAGGGGAAAGGGGAGAACTTGCAGATGGGGCAGCATACGGCCCCACCTGTACCCAGGAGCTCTGCGTCCTTTGCCTTCAACTGGCTGCCTTTGGACAGATCCTTCTGTCTCTCTGAGCCTCAGGTCAACAGCCAGAGAAGGTGAGCTCCACATCTCCACTCATAATTCAAAGTCAGATCCAGGAGAAGACAAAGGGAGGAAACAGAATGTAGCTGGAGAGACAGAAACCCCAAAGCAGGGAGAGTGAGGAAGAGAGGTAGGGAGACAGGGCGGGGAGAAGTGAGACAGACCCCAGGCCACCAATAGCAAATCCTGTCCTTTCCACCTCCCTGCTGCCCCCGACCCCCAGCCCTTGGGCTCTGCCAGCCTTCAAAGAAGAGCCTCTGGGGTGTCACCAAAATGGGACCTCTGGGGGCCAGAGAGAAAGGGCAGGAGGTGACTTGGTACAAAGTCTGTGAGTCCCAGCTTGCCCTGCACCTTCTAGAAGAGAGCCCTTCTGAGATGAGGGGAGACCACAGCACCCCAGTGACACTGAGATGCCCCCATCTCTGGGAGTCACATTCTACAGCCAATGACCAGGGAACACTTCAAACTTGAGACTATGAAGGAAGAGATGACACCTAGGAGGGAAAGTGGGAATTAGCGACCTCAAGACCCAGCACAAACTGACGGACTGAGATCAGACTGCTGTTTGGTATT
This sequence comes from Enhydra lutris kenyoni, assembly GCF_002288905.1. Classification (NCBI taxonomy): domain Eukaryota; kingdom Metazoa; phylum Chordata; class Mammalia; order Carnivora; family Mustelidae; genus Enhydra; species Enhydra lutris. The sequence goes on from NW_019154111.1 coordinate 10,754,369, forward strand.
TTTATTCTGTTTTACTTTTCTTTTCAATAGTTCCAACTGACAGGAAAAGTGTATTTCTCTCTTTGCCTCAATAACGAGGCAGGCCATGGTGGAGATAATGGTCTCAGTCCGAAAGTTCAAATCAGATTCCACACGCGATCAAGTTCCTGCCACATCCGCTGACTCCCTCACCTACACGATGTCATGCTTCAGCACGGCCAGCCACCGTGACCTTGAGCAGACCACTTCCCTGGGATCTGGTTTCCTCCATGACCAGAAGATACTTCTAACTGCTCTATGAAACCCGGGAGAGCGTGTGGAAGGCTGACTTCAAGAATAAAAGTGAAAAGATCCTGAGACCACAAAGGGTCACATGTGCATGTGGTGTCATTATTTGTCACAAAAATGATATCATACAAACAAAAGAGTGGATCCAGCCCAGGGCCTCAAATTTAGAATGGATGCCAGACTAGTTGGCTCAGGCCACCATTGCAGAATACCAGACTGTGGGGCTTAAACAACAGACATCTGTTTCCTCGTGGTTCTGAAGGCTGGAAGCCCGAGATCAAGGAGCCCAGATCGCTTTCTGCTGGAAGCTCTCCTTCAGGCCTGCACAGAACTACCTTCTGGTCCTCCATGGTCTTTCCTCTGGACGCACATGCAGAGAGCTCTCTGCTGTCTCTTCTCATAAGGACACCAGTCCCATCAAGTTTGGGCCCCACTCTTATGGCCTCATTTAACCTTAGCTACCTCCCTAAAGGCCCTCTCCCTAAATTCAGTCACACTGAGGGTTAGGGATGAATTTGTGGGAGGGACACAATTCATTCTGTAACAGATGCCTTATATATTCATTGCCAAAAAGTAAATATCTAACATCTTATGAAAAGGAACATGAATGTATTTTGACTGTTAGACTGTAAGATTTTGGAAGGCAGAGAGGATATCAGCTGAATTTATGCTACCCAAGCTTAGCATTAACGTGTCCAGCACAGAGCAAGTGTTCAGTAAGTCATGAACGGGTGGTGGGAGGAACATGGGCAGTAGGATAGGAGAAAGCCATCGGCCACAAAGGTAGTCACTGGCTCATCTCCCCACCCAACTGATATGCCTCTGTTACTTTCCACATCAGGCCACATCCCCTCCCATGAGAATATTTTATCTCTAGGTAACTAATGCCTGGACTTGCAGCCAGTGGCCATCGTTTGCAGGTGAAGAGAGCCAGGCGTTGTGGTCAGAACCTCACTCATGGTGGCAGAGCTGCTGCTGGCCAAGCAGAGTAAGTGCAGGCAGGGGCAGGTCACTTCCGCACCAATCCCCTTCTCCAAACCTGCCCTGCTTTGCTTTTAACAGAATTCCCATCTTGAACACTGCCCCCGAGCCTACAGGGCTGCAGGGGGGCACATGCCAAAGTTGGGGCGGGTATGTGAGGTCGGGCTGTACGCCAGGATGGCTGGTGGACTGCGTCACTGTTCAACAGTGAGCACCTTCCCTCCCTGAATGAGCACGACGGCTTCCCACCCTGATAAAGGAAGGCCAGGCAAGCCACCTGCCGATGGTGTGTGAGCACTGGACAGTGAGGACCATAACAATGCAGAAACACCAGACGACCCTGCTAGTCACGCAGCACGAGTGGAAACTGAGTCTTTGCTGTTTTAAGTCACTGAAGGGGGGGTGCTATTTGTTACTGCAGCATAACAGACCATCCCGATGGCTACGGGGTACTGCAAGTTTAAGTTGACCACGAGGTAACCCCTTAGCTGACAGCTGACAGAGGAAATCTCGCCTTCCGCCTGCAGAGAATTTTGCTTTTGACCTAAGGCCCCCCACCTTTTTAAAGACATTATTAGCTATTTACAGTCAATGTGACTCATTTTGTGGAAGTTCCTAATTTCCCTGAGCTGGATTTTGGAAAGACTGGGGAAGAAGGGGGGAAGACTTAGAAAAAGAAGGAGCAAATCTTACAGAGAACAGGAAAAAAGGAAGTGGAGTGAAGGGAGGCTACTGGGAGAGAGAAAGGAGGAGGAAGAAAAGGAGGAGGAAGGACAGCTGTTAGCCAGCTGTGTGCTGGAAGTTTTCTGCCAGCTGTTGACCCAGACACCTGCTGTGGTGAGGGGTTTCCAGTCTCAGGAGGACATTGTGGCATTCACACCCCACACTGCCAGGAGAAGCTGTATTTGCCTTCTAGGGATAAATCCAGCCAAGATCATTTTATTTGTTTGTTTATTTTAGAGACAGAGAGAGAATTTTAAGCGGGCTTCACGCCCAGTGCAGAGCCCGACCTGAGGCTCCATCTCCCGACCCTGAGCATCACGACCGGAGCCAAAGTCAACAGTCGGGCACTGAACCAACTGAGCTATCCAGGTGCCCCCAAGCCAAGGTCGTTTTAAAACATAACCTATAGTTTTCTATATACTTGGATCTTGGTCAGCTTCCAAGAGAGCAGAGAACTCGTCCTTATTAGGCACACAGACCGGGTTCTCAACACAAGTCCTTGTCAAGCTGGCAGCCCCCCTTAGGAGCCCACAAACAGCAGTGTCTCATGAGGCCTTAAAAAGGCCTGTGCACACACAGATGCTGGCTTTTCTCAGCAGACTTACTGCTGCCTGATGCTAAGAAAGGCCTGACTCCCCCCTCCAAAATGCAGACAAGGTACTCATGGCCCCAACCAAAGAGGGGCCCTTCTTGCCCCTGTTCCACTTTGGAGCACAAACCTGGGCCACTTCTTCCCCATCTTCCAAGTCCCCAGCCATTTCCTGAGTCAGGCTGTCTAGCTCTAGGGATGAAAAGGCAGGGCCTCAGGGGACAGGAAGCTGAAGGGTCACGGAGGGGAAGCTGGCGGGTCACTAGGGGTGCAGTCTCTGCCCCATTCACCAGGAGCACATCCTGTTTCCTGCACTAAAAGGACCAGAACCCCCCTGGAGTGCCAGCCCGCAGGCGCTGCCCCCACTCCACACTGTGTCGCATCCCTGCTTCCTCTGTAGTTTGCCTCTGGGGGGGGGACACAGGGGAATAAGCTACTCACCCAGAACTGCGTGGGCACACCCGTCCACCCAGCTGGACTTCAATCCCCCAAACCAGTTTCCTAATCCCCCCCACTGCAGCCCGAACATTCTCCACGTGTGCCCCTGGGCGAGTTCCTAACCATCTCCAAAATCTCATGAGTTTTCAGTGCACGGCAGCTTTTGGCACCAAGTGACAGCCTTCTTGAAGAAGCATCACGTGTGTTCTCTCTCCAGCCCTAGCTTGTGGGACAGCATACGGCAGTCACTCTAGAAATGCTCGTGAAATAAATGAATAGACTCAAGTCCATGCCAGGCTCTTTCCACTGCCCAAATCCTGAAATGCAAGTAGAGACAAAAGCTTCCCAATAAAGTATAGAAATGAAGAACTAAAAAATGCTAAGTGCCTCAGTTTCCCCCAAAACCAGAGCTTGAGACAAGGGCTTGTGAGCAGGTGGCTGATTTGGGGACGTGGTCCTGAGAAACAGAAGTGGAGGCAGAGGAATGAGGACATCCCAACTCAAGAATGCGCTATTGAGTGGGCTCCCACTGTGGGCAGCAGAACGGTCTCCCTTGGGCCCCTCAGAACAGAACAGTGTCCCCTCAGAGTTTGCCTACAGGTCGCACATGGGCCATTTGTTCCCACAGACTCCTAGGCTCGCAAGTCCGCAGGAAAGACTCTGTGCACCACACCCCCAGTGACCCCAGAGACAGGAGCAGCGCAGCGCTGAGGAAGAAGGTGGTGGGGGGGGTTGCAGGATGTGTCCCTCAGGCAGTTGCCCTCAAGCTACTGTGCCTGCCCCCTCGTTGCTATGGCAACAGCCGGCTGAAAGGCGGGTCAAGGGGCTAGAAGGTGGAGCACAAGGAGGTCTGCAGCACAAGACAGAGTCCTTTAAAACCCTTAATAATTCTGTAAAAGCAACATTAAAGTCATTTCAGAAAGTTATTTTCTCGGTAAGAGCCCTCACTCTCCTTCTACCTCTTCACTGCTGTGTCACTTCCATCACGGACTCCAGGCCCGACCTCTACACCTCCCCCGCATGATGCACGGCGGAACCAAGTCTTATTCCACCTTCAGAGTTGTGACATGTTTGAGATAAGGAAAGAACATCAAAGCCACGCCAGGCGGGGGTGTTGGCGAGGGCCGGCCTCGCAGGCTCTGGCTCTGCGACTCATCAGATTCGCAGGTGACTTTTCAGAGGGACCTGTTGCTAGTGTAACCTTCCCAGCACCTTCCACCTTTCTCCTGGGCACCACCCAATTAGCACCCCGACCCGGACAGCTGTAGCCTCTCACTGTCTCTAATGCACCACTCACTGCTTTATTTGAATAGACCAATGCTGGTATGTACCTGATCATTTTATTCCCTAAGAATTGTGCCTCCTCGTCTCAATTAATAGACCAGCTTTTACGTTTCTTTTATTCCGAACTGAACACTGGATACAGAGCAGTAAGATAAAGGCCCCCAGTTTTCTCTAAAGTACTGGGCCACAAGGTCAGGTCCCTGCAGAAGATCATGTCATGAAACCAAACCGATCCTGAAGACAAGGCTTCTAAATGACTGTAGTCTTCTGTTTCCCATCAGCTAGAAAAAAATTAGGACCTTTCATAGGTATAGTGTGGATAAAATACTTGGAGTAGAGAAAGAAGAGAACCCAAGAGCTGGTCTGATTCAACGCCCGATTCAATGCCTGGTGACAGAGGGTCTTCACTCCCCAGACCACAAAGACGTCCTCAAAGAGGTAATTTCATACAGTAAAATCATTTCATTCAAATCTCAAGATCCAGCTTTCGGTGGTCATTGCCACTACTATACCCATTTTATAGATGAGTACACCGAGGCTCACATCAATAACCTCGTCAGTCCCCGACATGGCAAGTCACAGAGCTAACAGAACTGACATGTGAGCCCAGGTTTCTCTGCCTCTAACACAGATGCTCTTAGTGATTGTGCTATGTCATAATAAACCTTAAACCAAGTCCCTCTCTCTCCCATTGATGGGTTGACTGACTGTCACCATAACATCAGAAATACAAAGGACAGTGCAGAGAAAAATGAGCAAAGATAGGTATTGGGTTGCAACTGGGAACTGAAACAGGGAGGGAAGACTAGCATTGGAATGGGAATGTAGCTGACAGACTCAAGGACCATCATTCCCGGGGATGAGACACTGGCGGGCCTCCTGGTGGGATGCACCATGGTGGCGGAGGGATCAGCCTCTAATCTCCAATACACCATACCCAACTGTGGGCTCGTGTGACCTTCAACAAGTCTGTCTCTTGGCCTCACTCACCTTATCTGTGAAATGGAAATAATCTGTAAGAAAGTTGTATGAGTTAAGTGTCATTATGTGCACAATGTCTGACATATAGTGAGCACACCTCAGGAAATGTAGCTATTTTTAACAGTGCCTCCCTGCTTGCCATTGAAACCTGCTTCTGGTGGCCATTTTTTTTTTAACCCCGGATGTGACAGACGCCACAGCTAGAGCCAGGGAGGGTAGGCCTATTGGTAGCCACAGTCTCCTCTTCCCTTAGGCACATCTTCTCAGCTGGAGGAAAGTCAATGCCACCTCCCTCAGCAAATGGGCTGCTCTCAGTCTGCGAGCTCTTCTGCGGCCCTACTATGTGTTTCTCACTGGTGGTTGCCATTTTGTAAAAGGACCAACTGCAGACATGGCCCAGACAAGGGAGAAGCAGGGCACCCTCATGCCATTCTACCTCATCCAAAGAGAGATCCAGGTCCTTGCTACGTGGTTCCAAAGCTCCTTGCAGAATGTCACTGTCCCGCACCCCCACAGAACCCCACAGAACCCCTTCCATCTGGTGTTTGGGATATGTAGCTCTTCAGCTGTCCTCTTCAGTCTCCATTCCTCGGAATTCATTTTGACAGAATCTCTAACAGTAGGGCTCAGTTGTCAGCACCCAGCACCCCTCACGTTCCCCAGAGAGCCTAAAGGGCCCGCTTAAAGCCTCTGCCTAGGGAATCTCCCATCGATGACACCCTGACTGACCTTCCTGGGGGCCCTGAGTAAGAGCTCAGGCCAGGCTGGACTAAAGAGCAGACCCCAGTGAGTTATGAGGCTGTAATTCCATCAGAGGCTTCTGGAGAGATCGTAAACTCATGTCCGAAGTCTCCTGTCCCCCGGCCCCTTTTTTCCCCAGAGTGATTTATGACCCTATAATTCTGAGGCGGGACTGCTTCTTATTTCACATCATCCAAATATTTTCCTAAGGCAATACAGGTCCTCCTCTTGGCTTCGAACTTCCTAGGCCTCTCAGCTCAAGAGTGGCAACAGCGCCGTCTAGTGGCTGGAGGCCTTGGCGGGCTCCTGGGTGGATCACAGACGGCACCTTTTCTGCTACTTCATAAGATGGTGACATCTGCTTTGACATTGTGTGTGGAAACACACCTCATGCCTGAAACCAAATGGGTAAGAAGGGTCTCTCAGCGGGGTGAGGGGGTGGGGGTGGGGCTCAGGGACATGCAGATGTGGCCCAAGAGGGACTTGAAAAGTGTTCATTTCCATGACTCTGCTGATTCCACTGACAACCATTTACTGAGTCCCGGCTTCAGCGGCGCTCACTCCAGATCCTGTGAGCCACACGGCCAAGCCCAGCCTTCTCTCTCCCACTATGCTTTTGCCCTTCAGATCCCTGCAAGTTCTAAAGGCTGTGTGTAAATCTTCCACCATCACCACAGCCCTAGAGCTCTAGAAATGTCTGTTGAGTGAATGAATGAAAGTCTGAGCAAGGGAACGAGTCCAGGAGGTGGCTGGTTGGTCTGTGGCACTGACCCCACTCAATAGCAGGGAAACAGAGGCAGGAAACGGGGTGGGGTTGGCATAGGAACCTTCCTGCCATCTTCCCCTGATTGCCAACTCTGTTTGGGGTGGAGGCCCACAGATAGTGGGCTGCGTGGTGGAGAAAGAGGTGACTCTTGGAGCTAGCACTGGGATCGGGCCAGTGCCCGAAGGGTACTGAAGGGTAACCCTTCCTACCAGCTGTGCCAAAGGCCTCATGGCAGTTACCTCAGTGTCCTCCATGGAAAGCTGCATCAGTGGCGTCTGGCCCTGGGATGAGGACAACAGCTAAGTGCTCCAGCTCTGCAGAGGGGTGGCCACTCTCTCCGGCCCAGACTCCTCCTCCCCTCCACCTTTCTGACTTCCACCCGTGCCTGCTTTTTCCCTTTAAGATCTGCTCATGTTCTCCTCGGCGGTGCTGGTAACTATGGAAACTTCAATTAGGCTGTTTCGTTCAATGTCTCTAAAAATGGCCGCGTGCAGGTGGCAGCAGCCCCTGACTTCCCAGCGACCCAGCCTGAGCTCATCCATATGTCCTGTTAAGAAACACTCCTTCAGCATTTAAGAAAATGCTCCTAGAGCTTATGATGAAAGACCAGTTTCTCTTTGCAAAAATGTCCAATTCATCACAGTCCTATGTTTTTGTAAAACACGACGAAAACAAATTAGAAAAATGAAATGAAAACCACAAAAGCTATACAACATACAAGCCCCAATTCTATAACATAAATTGAAGAGGCCTAAGAGTACTAGTACAGCTATAGAAGCTTCTCGGTGCCCACTCTGGATTTCCACGCTGTATCACCATGGGTGAGTATCAGTTGCGGACAGACTCCAGTAACGAATGGACCACACGTTGAGTAGCCCTGGCCTGGAAGCCCAGGGAGAGGGTACAGAGTGCCACCCAGGGCCTCCCCCTCATCCAGGAGCCTCTCTGGCCAACCCTGCTTATCCAGTCCTGCATTGGCCTGCACTCAAGCACGCCTCAGGGTGGAGGCTAGGGCCTCACCCAGGAATACTGTGGAAATGTCTGCACCTGAACTTGAGCCAATGTGTGAGGGAAGCAGCTGCAGAGGCTTTGCCATGACCGGAAGAGCCCCTCAACAGCCAGGAATATGCGACTCAATCATCCCAGCCAGGAGAGGCTTCCCATTCACCCCGAATCCCTGGAATCCAGCACAGGATCTGATGGCGCAAACCAGGGGTCACTCCGAGGGGGTCTGACCGAGATTTCACTGCCCCACGATATACCAAATAACCACACCGCTTTCCCCCGTGTCTTCTGCTAGAAGGAAGATTGCTGTTCCCATGTCCTGGGGGAAGATCCACCTTTTCTCCTGACCTCTGGGCCCCTTTCCTCTTTGAAAAAATTAAAGTACTCTGGAGCACCTGGGTGCCTCAGTTGGTTAAGCATCTGACTCTTGGTTTCAGCTCTGGTCATGATCTCGGGGTCACGAGGTTGAGCCCCTCGTTGGGCTCCTCACTGAGCATGGAGCCTGCCTGAGATTCTCCCTCTCCCTCTGCCCCTCCCCACCTCCCCACCCCCACTGGTACACCTGTGCTCTCTCTCTAAATAAATAAATAAATAAATATTTTTGTGAGTGAATTAAGGTATACTTTAAGTACTTACACAAATATTGAGTATAGTTCTATGAATTTTTACATGTGCATGCCAACCAGATGAAGATATAGAACACACCCACCTCCCCAGAAAGGTCCCTCATGCCTTTTCCTAGTAGATACTAACCTTCCCCTACCCCCTTAGCTAACTACAATTCTGATCTTTATCGCCATAGACTAGTTTTACATTAATTTCATATAAATGGGTCAAAAAGTGTATATTCTTTTTTTTTTTTTTTTTTTACTTTTTTCACTCAAAATAATGTCTGTAAATTCTTTCAAGTCGTGGCCTGGTATCTGGGTTCTTTCTTTTTGCTGTGTTGAATTCCATTGCTGCTGTGAATATTCTTGTATGGTTTTTGGGAAACATACCTATTTCATTGCTTTCAGATAAATATCTACAAGGGTAGCTGCTGGGTCATAGAGTAGACCACGTTTAGGTTTTAAATAAACACTGCCCAACAGTCTTCCAAAGTGACTAAGCAAATTCATACTTCCCTCGGAAATGTCTGAGAATTCAGGTTGCTCCCCATCTTCAAGACTTGGTTCTGCTTTTCTTTTCATGTTTGCCATCCTGGTATGTGTATAATGTTGTCTCAGTCTTATTCTGGTTGCAGTCCTCTGATGAATAATAGTGTTGAGGACCTTTTCATATGATTGTTGGCCATCGGATATCTTCTTTTGTGAAGGACCTGTTAATTCTTTTGCCCTTAAAAAAAATCAGATTCTAAAAAAAATAATAATAATAAAATAAAATCAGATTCTTTACTAGATATGCTCTGGATATCTTCTTCTGGCCCGTGGCTTATCTATTCGCTTTCTGAATGATGGCTGTTGATGGGAAAAAAACAAGATTTTATTTTAATGTAGTCCATTGTATCCTTCTGTTCGTTTAGGGCACTTCTGAGTGCTGTTTGAGAAATTTTTGCACACCCCCAGCGTCATGAAGATATCCCTTATGTTTTCTTCCAGAACTTTGCTGTTTGATTTGTCACATTTGGATCTATGATCTACCAGCTACTAATTTTCATGTACGGTACTCCTTTTTTCTCCACAAATATCTAATTGCTCCAGTACCATGTACTGCAAAAAGCCATCTTTTCCCCCACTGATTTTCAGGGGAGCCTTTGTTGTAAATCTTGTGACTGCATATGTGTGGGTCTATTTCTGGATTCTCTATTCTGTCCCACTGATTGCTCTATTTGTCTCTCTTGTGCCAATACCACAGTATCTTAATTGTTGTGGCGCTACAGTAACTCTCAAAACCTCTTTTTCAATCTCTCTCACCGGTGTTTTACAATCTTTAGTGTAGAGGTCTTGCACACCTTTTGTTGGAGTTACTACTAGCTCTTTGATATTTTTGATGCTACTGTAAATAATTTTTTATTGTAATAGGAAACACACAATGAAATCTACTACCTTAAACAAAAGTACAGTAGCATTAAGTATATTGTTGTGCAGATCTCTAGAACTTTCTCATCGTGCACAACTGAAACTCTATACTCACTAAACAACACCCCCTTTCCCCCTCTCCCCAGCCCCCAGGAATCATTTTCTCCTTTCTGTGTCTACGTAAACTCTAGGTTCCTCATATAAGTGGAGTCACATTGTATTTGTCTTTTTGTGACTGGCTTATTTTACTTAGTGTCATGTCCCCAAGTTTCACCCATATTGTAGTGTATAACATGATTCCCTTCTTTTTTAATGCAGAATAATATTCTAATGTATGTACGGACCACATTTTCTTTATCCATTCATCTATTAATAGACATTTAGGTTATTTCTACCACTCGCCTATTGTGAAAATATCGCTTTGATGTCCTGTTTTCAGCTCTTTGGGATAGATACCAAGAAGTGAGATTGCTGGACCACATGGCAATTCTGTTTTTAATTTTTTGAGGAATTTCCATACTGTTTTCCATAGCAGCTGCACTATTTTATATTCCTTGTAAATAGCATTGAAGAAAATCCCATTGTCTAATTGTTTGTTGCCAGTATCAAGAAATTCAACTGATATTTTTATATGTTGACCTTGTGTACACTGATACTTGGCTAAATTCAGCTACTAATTTTAATAGTTAGTAGATTCCTTTGGATTGTCTATGCATACAATTATTAACTCAGTGAATGAAGAGTTGTACTTGCTTATTTTCAATATTTACATCTTTTGTTTCCCTTCCTTGCCTTATTGAGCGGGTGTAAACCTCCAGCACAGTACTGTGCAGAGGTGGTGAGAGTGTCCATCATCATCCCTCCCTAAATTCAAGGAATCTCTCACCTCATGAGCCTTAGTGGGAAGCAGAACTCACCCTGACCTAGAAGCTCAAATGCCAGATGCTTACTCTTTCAGCATCTTTTTCCAGGGCACACTCAGATGGGGTTGACAAGAGAGGTTACTGAAGGGACCACCTACAGTGATAAGGTAGGGGCTGAATGGCCAGTCAAGGGCCCCAGGCAGTCAGAGACCCACAACAATAGGAAGCTTGTGGGGAGGCAAAGTGAGGAAGAGGGGTGCCCGAGGCTCCCACTCAGGGAGAGGGATGCATCTACCACCACACTTCTATGCTGAAGTCAGAAGGAGTAACTAGGGGTAGAAATACCAGGGTTTCTCTCTCTCCACTCGTCCTTCTGTCTCCTACTGGTGTCTGCCATTGATCTAAGCAAATGGAAACCTGACAGCAAAGGAGTCTGGGGGGAACAGTCTATGGGGATCAGGCCTGGGGACAGGAAACTGCCAGAAAAGGGTGAAGCACGGATGGGGTGGGAAGGGTGATGACAATAATTGGCACAGGCCAGAACATGTGGCCTAGGCTGGCCCAATCAGAAGCATCCTTCCCCAGCCATGATTCAGAAGCCAGTGATGCAAAGAAACAGAGACGGGGCACATTCATTCTGGTGGTTGCAAGAGGGATGCCAGGCACCAACTGTGACAATTCTGTGAGCTAGTCAACAACATCACCTTCTGTCTAAACTAGCCAGAGTTAAAGTAATTTCACTGCAGCTAAGAACCTAGGACATGCCCCAGTGATGGCAACTTATCTCCATGCCTAAAGTATCTGAAAAGTGTCACATTCTACCACCTGATTCATCCAACAAATACTCACTGAGTAATCCTCATGCTCCCAGCCTAGGCTGGACACGCACCAAGATGACCCCAAAACTTGCTGTGGTCAGTACGTACTGGGGGAGAGGCAGAAACAGCTGCATTTTAAGGACCATTAAGGCCACAGGTTAAAAATGGAAATCTTCTTGAATGTAAATTTTACTTAAAATTTTTTTTTGAGATAGATGACATAATTTTACTAACAAATACCTAAACTATTTTTGTATTGAAACAGTCACATGTATTATGGAGTTGAACGCAACATTTGTTGGACCCGTCAAAACAAAAGCCCTCAAGGTAATTCAAGCATATCATGATCCACTCTTTGGTACAAAATGTTAAGAAAAACTATACTGGGATCTCTGGCTCCTGCCCATGACGTGGAACACCAGATTGCTTTGGGGGTCTGGGCTCACCTTCAGAGCACTGCTGATATAAAGAAAAGCTGGTTGTAATCTAGTCGTTAGAATTTAGATGCAAGTACTATATTTGAAATGGAAGAGCATGATGGGACTTTTATTAATGTATTTGAAAAGACTTGGTGGGGTTTTTGTGCTCAACACCCTGGACCTTGAATTCTGGGCTTCTACCAGTTTGACAGTCCCCTCTGGTCACTGCCAACAGCAAACTTGTATGAGTTACTTGGCCTTGTAGGAGTCAGGGTTCTCTAGAGAAACAGAATAGGATATATAAAGACTGATCACAAGGAATCTGTTCATATGAGTGTGGAGGCTAAGAAGTTCTGAGAACACAGCAGACAAGCTGGAGACCCAGGCGAACCAAGGATGTAAGTAAAAGTCCAAAATCCAGCAGGCTTAAGACCCAAGAAAGACAGTGTTCCATGTAAGTCTGAAGGCAGGAAAAGACCAATATCTCAGCTCAGTCAGACAAGCAGAGTTCCTTCTTACTCAGCCGTTTTGCTCTGTTCAGGCCTTCAGTTGACTGGATGGGGCCCCCCACATGAGGGAGGGTACTCTGCTTTATTCAGTCATCTCACGCTAATGTCAATCTCGTTTAGAAATGCCTTCACAGACACATCTGGAATAAGGCTTGACCAAGTGTCTGGGTGTGCTGTGTCCCAGTCAACTTGACACATACCTTTAGCAAAGACCATCCCAACCAGAAGTTCCAGGGGTCCCCTAAACAGGCAGCAGGACATACAGCTAGTCTGGGCTCCTTTTGCTGCACCCACCAAGACCCCTCGTGGGAGTGCTGTTTCTCCCCTAATCCCGGGAGGCCAAAGCTTCCATGAGGACTGTGGGAGCCCAAGTAAGCTCATCCCTACCTTTCCACCACCATAGTGCAGCCCAGAGGACCAGCCTGTGCTGGTCTGCCTATGGCTCTCTGGTGTTAGCACTGAAAGTCCCAGGTCCTGGTAATCCCCAGGGAACTAGGATATTAAGTCCCCAATCCAGCCTAACATTGGAAGGGTGAGAAGCTTCAAATCTTCACACCCCATCTGGGCTAGGAATCCTCATTTTCTTCTTCTTTGGTCTACAGAGAACAGGTGGGAACAGTAAGCTTGCTTAGTTTTTACTCACGCCAGGTGAGTCATGGTCTAAAGTCCATCCATACAGAGAACAGAGAAGATGCTTTCAATACACATTTAGATCCAAGAAATTAGTTCTTCATCAAATGAGCATCATCAATGAGGCAGTACATGCTCCAGACCCTGCCCAACCTCCTCAAGAAAAGATCGGTGTGGGTTGCTGGGCTGAAAGTGACATGGTCACTCTTTCCCCAAGATCTTCTTGTAGGTGACTGATCCTTGGGACCATTTTTGTGTTTCTTGGAATGCTTTCACACTGGTGTCTGCTTTATGGATTCCTTCCAACCAAGGGCAGCCCCCCCACAGGAGTTGAGGTTTTCGGGTTTTGGTTTTCTTTTTTATGATTTATTTATTTGAGAGAGTGAGAATGTGAGTTAGGGGAGGGGCAGAGGGAGAGAAGCTTCAAGCAGACTCCCCACTCAGCAGGGAGCACAACGCAGGGCTCAATCCCAGGACCCACGAGATCATGACCTGAGCCGAAACCAAGAGTCAGATGTATAACTGATTGAGCAACCCAGGAGCCCCAGGAGTTGGGTTTTGATATCCTCATCAAAGAGCACTTAGTCTGAGCAAGGCAGTTTCAGAGCCATGCAGAGTTAATCAGAAAAGACTTAGCTCCTGACCTCCCTGGGAGTTCCCCCAGACTCCCCAAGCCAGTACTAGCACCAGACACACACAGCCAGGGCTCTGAACAAAGATGGGAGCAAGAGTGAGAGACAGAGCAAGGTGATGGGGTTTTCTTTCCATCTTGCTCTCCTTCTCAGATAATTTGGGGCCATGATGTTACAGCTATTGATTTTCACATTTTCACAAATGTGATGCTGCCTGCTTGCGCTCAGAGGCTCGCTCAGCAAAGGGAAACCAGAAGCTCCGACTGCACAGCTAAGGTAGGAATGACCTTGCTTCGTATGAGTCTGGTAAGCCCATAGGAATGAGCTGGCGCAGGGCCGTGGGGGAGCTGGAGGATGACCCAAGAGGAGACTGAGATAGGACTCCACCTCCCTTCTCCCCCTGACCTTTGCCACACTTTGGAGGTGACAGAATAGATTATTAATCAGTGTTACTGCTGTTCACAGGCAAGACATGTACATGACACTCAAGTCAAGAAGTACAAAAGGGCCTCCACCCCATGCATGCTCCCTGGCCATCAGCTCCCTTCCCAAAGGGCAGACAGTGGCCCTGTGTGTCTCCTTCCTTCCCAGAGACACTCCACATGCCCTTGTGAGGCACCAATGCAGTTGGATGTGTGCAGGAGACACAGGCTTGAACTCAATAAATGGGGGTGTGAAGTTCCAGAACTTGTTTGGCTACACATCGGAGAGCCCCAGAAGCAGGATCTAGGGCAGAGAAGGGGGGATGGTATCTTCTCAAAGGAGAGAAAGATGGCACTGAATGAAAAGTAGATCAACAAAAGCAGGAAGGAAAGGTGGAGAAGCTGCCCCGTGTCACAGCACTCATCGCTCAGCTCTCCCAGGTCTGGGTTCCAGATTACGAGCTCCCTGTTGCTTCTCAGGAGATCAGCCTGGACTTGGCTAGTAGGGCCTGGTGGTCCTCCTTCCAGGAGGACCCAGACCTGAGCCTGCTTGACTGTTCCCGTGGATCTCCCACCATGGGGCTGGGGAGCTCACTAGTTTACAACATGCTCTAAAACCTTGGAATTGCCTGCAGTTTTCTTTTCTTCTTTTTTAATAAAATTATTGTATAGAGTAGACTCTGTTCCCACACAATTTCATTGAGAGGTTAACTCTGCCTCTGGAACCAAGAAAACAAGTACATGGGCAGGGGCAGTGGGAGAGGCAGCCACCCGGTCCTTGCCACCGGGAAGTGTGGGCCCACAGGAGCCGGTGCAAGAGGTGCACAAGGTATGGGCTCGTTCAGGCCAGCCCTGCCCCACTGCCGGCCCAGGGCAGTCTCCTAGCCAACCCCTCTGAGGCAGCCACAAAAGGCAATCTTGCTCCCAACTCTAATTCCTGGCAACTCCACAGGGAGGAAGGAGAGTTTGATGAGGAGGCTACACCACAGAAAGACTCAGCATTTCCTGGGCCTTCACGCTAAATATAAGAGCTTCACTGCTTTGGGCACAAAGCAGAATTCTAGACCACAGATGGCCAGTCCTTACCCTTCTGAGCTCCCAGTAAAACTTAACTGACCATAAACAGGGTTAGAGTCAAACCGATGAGTTAAGCATGCACTGATGATGGCAGAAAGAAATGCTACAAGACGGTCCATGACAAATTGCTAAATGGGCAGTGAAAGTGTCATTGTCATAGGAACTCTATGAGTATAAGTATGTCATAGGAACTCTGTGAGTATGAGTATGTCATAGGAACTCTGTGAGTATGAGTATGTCATAGGAACTCTGTGAGTATGAGTATGTCATAGGAACTCTATGGATCAAGCAGAAAGCAAAGGCTTTTTGGAGGCGCTGCGATGTGAGCTGCAACCTTGGAGGGTGGAGAAGTTGCAAACAGGAGAGAGGAAGGTGATTAAGCCACACTGGAGAAAATCAGCAGTCACCCCAGAGTTCAGAGCACCTATCCCCTGCCCACCTATGTATACTCAAGCCCCGACACCTGGGAGAAGTCAAGAACTTGCACAAGGTCAACAGGTGGGGCAGGCCAGGTAGAAGAACTTCCAGTTCCCTGTTGGCCCCAGTGATGCCTCCCAGAGCTTTCCTCCCTCCTATTTTCACATCATGCCCTGTCACCTATATTCTGCAGCAGCCTGAAAAACAGTGGCACGCAGGCCGTCATCCTGGAGGTGGTGGCAGGAGGAGGGAACGTCAGCAGAGCCCTACTGTGAATGTCTGAGATGCCCCTCCCCACCCCAGCTCCTCTCAGCCATCTGATGGCACCTCAGCCCGCTTCTTCTCACTTGCCTGCAGCTAAGTGGCATAAACAGTTTTCACTGCTCCTTTTTTTCCTTCTTGTGTCCCCTTGTTTTCAGGGAGAAAAAAAGCACTAAAGACAAAGAAGAAAATTGTCGCTAATGTTCCCTCCCCTGCTTCCATTAGAGTTAGTGCTTATAAATATTGAAGAGCCAAGCTCCACCAACCTCTGTGAGTACCACTGTGTCTGGTGGCTGTTCGCTCCCCCTCCTCTGTCTCCCAGGGCAACCCTCCCTGGAGGTGGAGGGATGGACCTGCTCCAGGAAAGCCAGGGAGGCAGGCTGGGGTTGCCCTGCCCAGGGAGGTGGACCACAGATGAGGGCCCAAGGGTCTCCTCTGGACTCACAGCTCCTCCTATCCAATTGATAGGAGGAGCTGTGAGTCCAGAGGAGGAGTGATCGAAAGAGGCCGCAGCCCCTGCAGAGGGCACACAAAGAGGGAGAGGACAGGGTCAGGCACCTTGAAAGAGAACTGGCGTCCTCTGGAAGACACTGAGAAACAGGTTACTAAAATCAAAGGGCCTTGATATAAAGAAAAAAAAAGAAAAAAAAAAAACAGAAAACTTGCTCAAAAAGCCAGCTCCCACTGGCTCCCAGCGGTAGGACCCAGGAGGTTCTGGTGAGCTCTGGGACACCCAGTAGCTGGGGAATGGGGTGCCTACCTACTTGACTCATAGACCCCGGCAGGGAGGCCAGAGAGAGAGGGGGGCCCTGTTAGTAAAGATGGGACACAGGTGGGCAGACTCCTGGAAATTAGACCCAGGAGCCCCCTCTGCAGCTTCACATATTTTTCCAGTCCTTCCACTCATGCAGCCAGGATTTTCTGCTCCAAAGACTCAATACCCTTCCAAGCCCTCTCCTGGGGTGTTCCCAAGCCTGGCTGTAGGCCCTCTGGATGGTAGTACATCCTCTGAGGGCAGGTGTGAGGCTGTCAGGACATAGGCTGTAAACTAATAAATCAGCAGGCCCAGCCAAAGCTCATACCCACATTAGCTTAGCATGGATTACCATATAAATTGGATTTTACTGCCATTTCCAGTTTTCCCTTCCTAATTTACCTTTTCTACTTCCCTCTGCCATAGTGAACCTCTCTCTGGAATGTCTTCTCTTTCCAGAGGAAGAGAAATCCTCTCTGCCTGGACTCCAGGTCCTCCGGGTCTGCCCCACCCAGCAAAAAATTTTCTTTTCTCACCTATCTGATCCAAAATGGTGCCACCTCAGACTGGGCCTATGGATGGCTCTGAGTTAGCCCGATCCGTCATTCTCAATGCCTTTGTATTTTTTTAAGTACACCTGCAGTCTGCTTTGGTGTTGCCAACCTTGCCAGCTTGGATAGTCTTCTTAACATAAATCATAGCGGTTCGGGTGCTTTGCCCTCCCGTAGACTCAGGATCCCCCATTTAGGAGTGATCCATGGGCAGGAGGATTTTTGCCACCCTTACTATCTTGGCCTCTCCAGCACCAAACCACCTCACTGCAGCAACTAGCTATGAACCATCCCTTCTGTAAGAAAAGGAAAATGGCTCTGAATTGTAAATCATGATTGGAGATTGGCACCAAAAGGAAAATAAGAAAGAAATACAATAAAATTAATGCAGGGCTATGATGCCTCCTGTTCAATGCCTTGTTTTTTCCAGGCTGCTAAGGGCTTTCATTTGAAGATTAAAAACTTATTCAGACTAAGGTCCACAGCCTGACTCACAGAACAAGCAAGAAGAGGTCTGGCCCATCACCCAACCACCTACTCCCTTCCGATTCCATCAGCTATAAGATGCTGAATGTTGAGTCTGGGAATCAGGGGAAATTCCCACAGAGGGAATTTCAGCCCTAATCAAAAGAATGTTGGACTCACGAACCACTAGCTTTTTATCTTGCTCACTATTTGACAGCTAAATCAATTCTTCCCTTTTTTGCAACAGTTTTTGCTCTCACTCTCACTACCAGCTCACAGCTGGTAGGGAGAGATGTTTTTCTCTTAAGGCCACTTCCAAACTTCTAATTTGTATTTCTTAGAAAAAGGAGGAGAGGACCCTGATTGCTTGTGTCATTCCATCTTGGCTTCTGGAGCTCTGCTGGTACAGTCCCAGGGAAACCACTAACAAAAAGATCTCTGGAAACTAAACAGTTAATACGTTCTGTGAGAGATTCACCTTCAAACCAGTACAGGCAAAGACAGGACTGGAAAGAAGGAACTGTACTGAATGTTTAGCTTGTGCAAATTCTGCAGGAGGCAAGTCACACCTACCATGGGAATATCATTTATTTACATATTAGTTTACCATCTCTCTCTTGCCCCTCAATCTTCTGGCCATCTAGACCTGTCTTTTCTTATGTCCCAGCCCTTGCACGACACCCATAAGCTGAGAAATTCCAAACAAGATTCTCGGGTCTTCTGAAGTAATCAGGAGAAAGGGTAGGTAGAAACAAAGAGGCTCAGAGAAACAGGAGGGTTTGGTCAGAAAGGCTAAGATCATGTACCTAACAAAAAACTTAAAAAGATGAAGAAAGCTGGAGAGTGTGAAAAGTCAAAAGATGTGTGGCTTAAGAGAGGATTTGGAAGACTAACATCTAGGCTCTGGGGAGGTACAGACAGAAGAGAAGGGGTAGACAAGAAGACCTCTCATACTAGGAGTATGGGCTTGTATTCTCTTTAATGTTCTTCAAGAGACGCAAGCAAAGTTTGGGATGCATTCTAAACTGCCATTTGGGGAAGGATAGTCCAAGATGGCAGAAGAATAGGAAAACTTAGTTTTGTCTGGTCCCAGGAATTCAGCTAGATAGATATCAGATCATTCTGAACACCTGCAAACTCAAATGGAGATCTAAGAAAAGAATACCTGTAACTCTACAAATATAAATTCCTTTAAGTGAAGAGAGAGCCCAAAAGTAACACAGACCAGAAAGGAACCGAGACAATATGCACAGTGACTTTAAAGATAATACAATGGCACTAAATTCACATTTTTCAATAGTTACTCTAAATGTAAATGGGCTAAATGCCCCAATCAAGAGACACACATATCAGACTGAATAAAAAAGCAAGACCCACCAATATGCTGTCTGCAAGAGATGCATTTTAGACTGAAAGACACATCTAGATTTAAAGTGAAGGGGTGGAGAACCATTTATCATGCTAATGGACATCAAAAGAAAGCTGGGGTGGCAATCCTTACATGAGACAAATTAGATTTTAAACCAAAGACTATAATAAGACATGAGGAAGGACACTATATCACATTTAAAGGGTCTATCCAACAAGATCTAAAAATTGTAAATATTCATGTCCCTAACATTGGAGTACCAAATTATATAAACCAATTAATAACAAAATTAAAGAAACACATCAAGAATAATACAGTAGTAGTAGGGGAATTTAACACCCCACTCACTGCAATGGACAGATCATCTAAGCAGAAGATTAACAAGGAAACAAGAGCTTTGAATGACGCACTGGATCAGATGGACTTCAGAGATATATTCAGAGTATTCCATCCTAAAGCAACAGAATACACATTCTTCTCCAGTGCACATGGAACATTCTCTAGAACAGATCACATACTGGGTCACAGATCAGGTCTCAGTTGGTACCAAAAGACTGGGATCCTTCCCTGCATATTTTCAGACCACAATGCTCTGAAGTTAGAACTCAATTGCAAGAGGAAATTTGGAAAGAACTCAAATACATGGAGGCTAAAGAGCACCCTACCAAAGAATGAATGGGTCAACCAGGAAATTAAAGAATTAGAAAATTCATGGAAACAAATGAAAATGAAAACACAACTCTTGAAAACCTTTGGGATGCTGCAAAGACAGTCCTAAGAGGGATGCATACAGCAATACAAGTCTTTCTCAAGAAACAAGAAAGGTCTCAAATACACAACCTAACCTTACAGCTAAAGGAGCTTGAGAAAGAACAGCAAAGAAAGCCTAAACCCAGAAGTAAAAGAGAATTAATAAAGATTAGAGTAGAAATCAATGAAATAGAAACCAAAGAAGAGCAGATCAATGAAACCAGGAGCTGGTTCTTTGAAAGAATTAATAAAGTTAATAAACCCTTAGCCAGACTTATCAAAAAGAGAAAAAACCAACATAAATAAAATCATGAATGAAAGAGGAGAGATCACAACCAACACTGAAGAAATAAAAGCAATTATAAGAACATATTATGAACAACTATATGCCAACAAATTAGGCAACCTGGAAGAAATGGATGCATTCCTAGAGAAGTATAAACTGCGAAAACTAAACAGGAAGAAATAGAAAACTGAACAGACCCATAACCAGCAAGGAAATTGAGGCAGTAATCAAAAATCTCCCAACAAACAAGAGCCCAGGGCCAGATGCTTCCCAGGGCAATTCTACCAAACATTTAAAAAAGTAATACCTATTCTTCTGAAGCTGTTTCAAAAAACAGAAATGGAAGGAAAACTTCCAAACTTCTATGAGGCCAGCATTACCTTGATCCCAAAACCAGACAAAGACCCCACCAAAAAGAATCACAGACCAATATCCCTGATGAACATGGACGCAAAAATTCTCACCAAGGTACTAGCCAACAGGATCCAACAGTTCATTAAGAGGATTATTCACCATGACTTATTCCTGGGCTGCAAGGAAATAAATCAATGTGATATACTACATTAACATAAGGACAAGAACCATATGATATTCTCAACAGATACAGAAAAAGCATTTAACAAAGTACGGCATCCTTTCCTGATTAAAACTCTTCACAGTAGGGATAGAGGAAACATACCTCAATATCGTAAAAGCCATGTATGAAAACCTCACAGTGAATATCATTCTCAATGGGAAATGATACATGATATCGGTCAGAAACATGGCAGAGATGTCCACTATCACCACTGTTGTTGAACATAGTACTAGAAGTCCTTGCCTCAGCAATCAAGCAACAAAAAGAAATAAAAGGTATCCAAATCAGCAAAGAAGAAATCAGACTCTCACTCTTTGCAGATGACATGATACTTTATGTGGAAAAGCCAAAGACTACCCACAAAATTGCTAGAACTCATACAGGAATTCAGCAGTGGCAGGATATAAAATCGATGCACAGGAATCAGTTGCATTTCTACACACTAACAATGAGAGAGAAGAGAGAAATTAAGGAATTAATCCCATTTACAATTGCACCAAAACCCATAAGATACCTAGGAATAAGCCTAATCAAGGAAGCAAAGGATCTGTACTCAGAAACTCTAGAACACTCATGAAAAAATTGAGGAAGACAAAAAGAAATGGAAAAATGTTACATGCTCATGGATTGAATAACAAATATTGTTAAAATGTCAATGCTACCAAGAGCAATCTACACATTCAATGCAATCCCTATCAAAATACCATCAACTTTCTTTCACAGTATTGGAACAAATAATCCTAAAATTTGGGCAAAATCAGAAAAGACCCTAAACAGCCAAAGGAATGTTGAAATAGAAAACCAAAGCTGGTGGCATCAGAATTCCAGACTTCAAACTCTATTACAAAGCTGTAATCATCAAGACAGTAGGGTACTGGCACAAAAACAGACACATAGATCAGTGGAACAGAATAGAGAACCCAGAAATGGACCCTCAACTCTATGGCCAACTAATTTTTGACAAAGCAGGAAAGAATAACCAATGGAAAAAAAGTCTCTTCAACAAATGGTGTTGGGAAATTGGGAGAGCCACATGCAGAAGAATGAAACTGGACCATTTCCTTACACCATACACAAAAACAGACTCAAAATGGATGAAAGACCTCAATGTAAGATAGGAATCCATCAAAATCCTAAAGGAGAACACAGGCAGTAATCTCTGTGACTTCGGCCACAGCAACTTTTTGCTAGACATGTCTCCAAAGGCAAGGGAAACAAAGGCAAAAATGGGACTGGGACTTCATCAAGATCAAAAGCTTTTGCACATTGGGGCACCTGGGTGGCTCAGTGGTTTAAGCCGCTGCCTTTGGCTCAGGTCATGATCTCAGGGTCCTGGGATTGAGCCCCACGTGGGGCTCTCTGCTCAGTGGGGAGCCTGCTTTTCCCCCACCTATCTCTCTCCACCTCTCTACTTGTGATCTCTGTCAAAAAAATAAACAAAATCTTTAAAAATTTTTTTAAAAAATTAAAAAAAAAAAGCTTTTGCACAGCAAAGGAAACAGTCCAAAAAAACTGAAAAAATAACTGACAGAATGGGAGAAGACATTTGCAAATGTCTTATCAGATAAAGGACTAGTATCCAATATCTATAAAGAACATATCAATCTCAACACCCCAAAAAACAAATAATCCAATCACAAAATGGGCAGAAGGCATAAACAGACATTTCTACAAAGAGGACATACAAATGGCCAAAAGACACATGAAAAAATGCTCAACATCACTCAGCATCAGGGAAATACAAATCAAAACCACAATGAGATACTACCTCACACCAGTCAGAATATCTAAAATCAACAAGTCAGGAAATGACAGATGTTTGTAAGGATTTGGAGAAAAAGGAACCCTCTTACACTGTTGGTGGGAGTGCAAGCTGGTGCAGCCACTCTGGAAAACAGTATGGAAGTTCCTTAAAAAGTTGAAAATAAAACTACCCTACAACCCACAGTTGCACTACTGGGTATTTACCCCAAAGATACAAATGCAGTGATCCAAAGGGGCACGTGCACCCCAATGTTTATAGCAGCAATGTCCACGATAGCCAAACCATGGAAAGAGCCCAGATGTCGATCAATAGATGAATGAATAAAGAAGATGTGTGTACACACACACACACACACACACACAGAGGAATACTACTCAGCCATCAAAAAAATGAAATTTTGCTATTTGCAATGATGTGAATGGAATTAGAGGGTATTATGCTAAGCAAAATCAGCCAATCAGAAAAAGACAATTATCATATGATCTCACTCATATGTGGAATTTAAGAAACAAAACACAGGATCATAAGGAAAGAGGAAAAAATAAAACAAGATGAAATCAGAGAGGGAGACAAACCGTAAGAGACTCTTAATCACAGGAAACAAACTGACGGTTGGTGGAGGGGAGGAAGTTGGGGGGAAAGGGGTAACTGGGTGATGGACATTAAGGAAGGCACATGATGTAATGAGCACTGGGTATTACATAAGACTGATGAATCACTGATCTCTACCTCTGAAACTAATAATATATGTTAATTAACTGAAGTTAAATAAAATAAATAAATAAACTGTCATGTGGCTAATGCTTATCCACACCTATTTAAATGCAATTCTATGCAAAGACTTAACTATGAGGTTCACCAGATTTATTCTGGTTACATATCAAGACTCATTTTGAAAAAACAAACAAACAAAAAGACTCGTTTTGAACCTAAGGTAAAAAATTCGACTGCACCTGAAATTATAACTTTATTCTAGACTCAAAGCAAAGGCAAAGAGCACAACTTCTCCCTGACAACTCAGCCGCTGGAGTCACCCTGAAAAGGGAGGTAGGCAGGTCGAGTATTAGCCAGAGGGCCAGAGTGGTTACCCTGAGTGGATCTAAACTGATTGCGCATTGACTTTCTCTCACTGCTCAAAAATGACTCCAGTTTCTTAGGAAAGTCATTTTACTGGTGTTGGGATAAAGATGAATGTCTCAGCTTTGTAAGGGATTTCTTTTCCTTGTCTTTTCCTTTTCTTTTCTTTTTTATCTTCTTCCTTTCTTCTTCGCTTCCCTCCCCTCCCCTCCCCTCCCCTCCCCTTTTCCTCCCTTTCTTTTCATTTCCTTTCCTTCCTCCTCCTTCCCTCCCTCCCTTCCTTCTTTTCTACCTTCCCTCCTACCTTCCTTTTCTTTTTTGGTATCTTGATTTGGTGGTCACATATAATGTCACATTAAGCATCCTTTTCCAAACCTTCCATGCTCCTACAAACTGCAATGCTGACTTGCTAATCATTTCCCTGATTTCTCTGACTTTGAGGTCGCAGTAAATGAGCCATATGGGACCTTAGAATTCATTTTGGTTGTGGGTACCATTATCCCTTAATGAGATAAAGAAGCAGTTTTGCCTTTAGTATCTACTGTTGGTACCTAAATCTTTTAAAATAAAATTGTGGCATCTGACCCTTCTGAATCCAGTAAAGCTGAGATAATTGTGAATTTAAAATAATTCTAGCTATAATATACAAAATGAAGAACAACAACAAAAAAAAGAACTACTCTTTTATCTCAAGTTCCCCCATCTTAATTTGTCCCAATATTTTTTATGAAAAAGTCCCACATAATGCAAAGATTATACATTTTTACAGCAAACATAATATATGCCAGTAACTAAATTCACCCATCAGCATTTTACCAGACTTGCATTATCATGTTTCTGTCCATCTATCCAAGCCTCTATCCAATCCATCAACTCATCTTATTTTTTCTTAAGATTTTATTTTTAAATAATCTCAACATCCAACATGAGGCTCAAACTCAGAACCCTGAGATCAAGAGTCACATGTTTCACTAACTCTACCAGCCAGGCACCCCCCATCTTATATTTTTCAATTTTACAATTTATCTTTACTTTTTAAAATATAATTGACATATAATCATGTGTAAGTTTAAGGTGTGCAACATATTGACACATTGATATATTGCAACCTGACTACCACTACAGCATTAGCTAGCCTTCTCTAATACTTCACGTAATTATCATTTCTCTTCTGTGCTGAGAACAATGAAAATCTCTTAGCAACTTTGAAGTTCATAACACAGTATTGTTGACCTTAATCACCATGCTGCATATTAAATCTCCAGGACTTGTTTAGCTACCAGTTCCCAGTTCATACCTTCAACAACATATCCCCAACTCCTCCACATGCCCAGCCTCTGGTAGCCACCATCCTCCTCTCTGTGAGTTCAGCTTTTTTTAGATTCCATGTATAAGTGATATTCTATAGTATTTGTCTTTCTTTGTCTGACTTATCTTGGCATAATGTCCACAAGGTCCATCTGGGTGTCACAATTGCCAGGATTTCCTTCCTTCTCGTGGCTGAATAATATTCCACTGCATATATACACACCACATCTTCTTTACCTACTCAGTGATGGACCCTCTGCTTGTCTGCGGATCTTGGCTATCGTGAATAATGCTGCAATGAGCATGGGAATACAGATACCTCTTTGATAGCCTGGTTTCATTTCCTTTGGATAGATATCCAGCAGTGGAATTGTTGGATCATATACTAATTCCATTTTTTTTTCTTTTTTAAGGAAACTCTATGCTGTTTTCCATAGTGGCTGAACTAACGTACATTCCCACCAACAGCACACAAAGGAGCCAAGAACACTCAAGGGAGAAAGGATAGTCTCTTCAAAAAGGGGTGATGGGAAAACTAGATAACCACATGTGGAAGAGTGAAACTGGACCCAGACCTTAGACCACTCACAAAAATTAACTCAAAGTGGATGAAAGATTTAAATATAAAACCTGGTGTTATAAATTTTATTTTCCATGTGGAGCCATAGAATAAATTCTCTATGTTATCTTATTTTTGGTTCATTGCACCCTTCAGTACAATTCTCTGTAAATACTTCAGGGTGGGTGTCATTAACTAGACTTCTAGATTTGTTACAGATATATTTTGAGATAAAATTTACATACAGTGAAATGCACAAATCTTAAGTGTACATTTGCTAAGTGCATATATCTGTTGTAAATTAAATCCTCATCGATACGTGGTAGAATTTTGCTTTCACCCCAGAAAATTCTCTAATGCTTCTTGTTCATCAATTCCATCACTCCTGCTCCCCAGGGCAACAACCACGATGGATTTTTTTCTGCCACACATCAGCTTAGTCTGTTCTAGAACATCACAGAAATGGAACCATACAGTACACTCCATCCTATTTTACCTGCCAAATAAACTAATCTCTAGCCTCCCCCCCTTCAGGATAGGGAAGACTTGGGTGTTTTATCCTTGCATGGCTTTAGAAAACAGGGAGTTTGCTTGCTCTCCAAAAAGACCAGGGTTCTGTGGGTCATTAGTCCTCATGTTGAAAGGAAGCTACCTATCGGCTGAGGTGTTTTTAGTCAAACCGTCCAGAATAGACAAGGCTGGTGAACACACAGGATTTCCGTAGGCGAAGTGAGCTTTGTGGTGGGTTCCTGCAGCCCTTCACTCACTTGTAGGAAATGTTTCATGAGCCTTCATTAACTTCTGGATCCGTCCAGAGCTTCAAGAGCTTCAAACCGCTTGATCTGCGGTTTGCTCAACGTGGGACGTCAGAGCGTACAAAACCCTTGGCATCCTATAAACCCAGCCTGGTCCTCATCTGCTTCACTCCTTTGACTCAGAGGACTGCAGATCCTATCTCGGGTTCTTGGTCCTGGAGTCAGAACTACGAGGGCCCTGCAGAATCTGTGACTAAGGAGAAATGTCTTGTTTTCCTCGTGCTCTCTACAGGAGGGAGCAGCCAAAGGAAGAAGCTGTCTGCATTGCCTGTGGTGTAAGACCACCCGCCAGCACGAAATAGGAAGCAGAGGGAAGTAAACAAACCAGATTCTGAAATGCGCTCATCAGTGCAATCTGTCCTCTGAACGCTTTCGCATCAAGAGATGGTTGGGACGCAACCAAGCGGAAGGAGCTCATCAGCTGGCCTCAGTGACAGCATCAGGGAGGGGAGGAGAGGAGTCCAGACAGCGGTGGCAAGCCCTCCCTGACTCAGCAGCAGGATGCTCTGCCGCCAGTGCAGAGGGCTATCTGCTTTAGTTAGTCACATGGTCTCCCTGCAAAGAGAAGTTTCCCATTGGTCCCTATTGCCTTGAGTGCTGGCACCGTGCTGCTGTGTGCCCGGTTTTGAGCCCAGGGGTGGCGCGAATGGGAAATACGTTGATGGTGGTTGGGTGGTGATGTAAAGGGAGAATTCTTCCCAAGTCCCTCTGCCCAGATCTCAGTGGTGGGTGAGACTGGGCACAAGAGCAGAATTCTGTAGAGCTAACCGAGAGGAGAGTAGATGTTAGTCCCCACAGTCAATGGAACAGGGGATGAAGTGGGGTTGCCTCTGCTTTGCGGGATTAATTGAAATTAGCTTAATGTTCATGCACATTAAGACCCAGATCCTGCCTTGATAGGGCCGCAGGTGCAGAGATGGCTAAAGAGAAGAGTCCGCAGGTTCAGAGTTTCTGGTTCAGACCTAATAAGAATGCTAATGGAGGTCATCAGAGACCAATTGATTATCAAGGATGGATTGAGGAGTGTCATGGGTTGTTATACGTTAAAGCTTGAGGGCCATGTGTTCTGGAAGCACGAACCAGACTGTGACATGCCCAGCTTCTCAGGATGGGGTGGTGAGGCTCAGAGCCCTGCACACCCAGCCAGCAAGGCGAACAAATGTGCAGCAACTGGCCATTGAGGAAGAGCCAACAACTTCCCCAGGAGGCCAAGAGCCAGTCCGTGGGAAAGCAGGAAAGATTTTTTTCTATGTCTTTCTGACCATAAATTCCCAGTGTTGAGGCTTAGTTCTCCTTGCATGCTTCATTCAAAAAATATGCAATGACCCTGTACCAGAAAGGACCCCGTACCTTTTACCAGAAAGGACCCACTTCTCGTAGTTCATAATCTAACTCAGGGATAATCGTTTACTCCTTATCCACTTCCCTGTCAGCTGTATTTCTCCTCCCCTCTTGACACAAGAAAGGGAAAGAGAAGGGCCCTGAGTTTTTAAAAACTAAGGCAAAGGAAGGAGAGAAAAGGATGAGCATTACTCCATGTCCTGCTGTTTGGGTACATGATGAAAACACACGTGGTTACTCTCCTCAGGATCTTATTATCAAGTATCAGGAGAAGAGACAAACTGGATGACTCAAAGGTTTCAGATAAGCATTTGAGTTGGGGGCCAAGGGACAGTTCCAAGTTCCAATGACAAATGCCACAGCCAAGAACTAACTCCAGCATTCCACAGCATATACTGAAATTTAAAACTCTCCAGAAGAAACCGTCTTGAGGATTGTCCACCATTCCTCTACCTCTTTACACCTCTGTTCACCTGAGTCCCAGTCTGGATCCAGATGCCCCCATCACATTCCTTCCCCTCCCCAGGCTTGTCCAGAACTCTCCTTCCTCCCAGGCCAGGATAAGCCTGGAGAGCTCCCCATCTCTGTGCTTCCAGATTGTTCTTTTTATATGAGGTCCCTTCTGACTTCCTGCCTTCTCGGCCCTGGACCAGCTGTCCAGTTATCCTAGGGAAGTCCCACCACAGGGAGAGCCCGGAACCACCAATGTTTGGGTCACCAGGGGGCACAGCCACCTGCCGCAAGGCCAGAGTCATGACAAATGGTCAAAGCAGGCTCGGCCCCCACTGTGCCCACAGAGGGTCTGCTGCAGCAGCTCAGCGAGTGCTGGTCCCAGATGCTGCAGCCGGCCTTGCTTCTCCAGGATCCTCACGGCCTGACCATAAAATGGCCTGTTGTGCTCATCTTGGCCACCGCACCCATCGATCTGTTTGTCTCCCTGTCGCTACTTCATGCTCTCTGAACATTCACAGAGGCAGGGGTGACTCTAAGCGAGGTCCCCCTGCCCTTCCAACAGCTGCAGTTCAAAGCACCTTTCCTTCCTTGACAATTTAAAGAGCAAGAACTGTCATATCCCAAGTTTCTGTGCTCTGTGAAGCATTGCCAATTAAGTCTCCAGGGAGACTGCATCTCTGGGGAGCCACTCACTGGAGGGCTGAGTCTCCAGGGCTGAAAACAGAGGGCCCCCATCTGGGGATGCTGAGGGGCCAGCTCCAAAGAAGGGGTGCTGGGAAAGCTGAGGTTTCCTCTTGGACCTTTCTAGAAGCCTGGGCTCATGTAAAACTTCCTCTTCTTCCAGACAGTTGAACCCCTAACCAACCCCCTCCATTCTAAACACACACACACACACACACACACACACACACACCAGTCTCCACTATCCTAGCAAGCCTGATTATCCTCAGTCATGCTTTCCCACCTGAGACAGTTTACAATAAAACAACTGCCCAATAAAAAACTACAAAATAATGTAATTCCTCAGTGTGTGACTGCATCCCCCAGAATCTATCAACTCATCCTTGTCAGTGTCATCTTTCGACAGAGGACACAGCCAAAGGCCCTCATGGTGCTTTTCAATGGGGACCTCAGTGCCTGTGTAAGTCACCTCGCAATTATTCTAATGAAGCCAACAGGAATCCAGTTCTAAAAAGAGCATCCCCCAAATCACACTAATTGGATTGTAAAGGTATGATTGGATTTTGTGGCGGTTGCTTTACTGCCTAGAAGGACAGGTTTCAATTCCCTGAGTACACAGTGGCTCTGGGCTGCGGTGTGAGGGCACTGAGCAAGGGTGCTGGAACAAGGCAGGGAGGCCGTCCCAGGAGATGCCCCAGGAGGTCACGAGGGCTTTCTTCCTGCAGGTGAAGACAGGCGCTCCTAGGGGCAGTTTGGGTGACCACGGCAGCAGATCCAGAGGGACCCTCAGAAATAAGCTCTTCCAACCACCCCACATACAGAGGAAGGACCCCGAGCCCAAGGGGTGAGAACATGATGGAGGTTATGAGTCCACTAGTCTCAGGCCTGGGACGAGGACTGGGCTCTAACTCCCCACTTGGTCGTGTGTCCCCCACACCACACAGACATGGCACAACGCCACTTTGCCATAATAAATACATGTGACAGAATCCCCCCTCAACGTATCAAGTGGAAAAGGCAGATTAGTCCTATCTCCAACCTCAGGACAAGGGACAGGCTTCTCTGTTCTCTTCTGGACAAAGGGTCCCGAGGGTCACTTCTGCATATCCTCTAGGTCCCCCAGAAAACCCACCTCTAAGAGCCAGCATCACCAGTGGGAATAACCCATAAGAAAGAGGGGAAACAGAGGCCCTGACTACCTGGAACTGGGTCATCTGTGTGTTGGCCTCACCCCTTTGCACACACCAGCACGGCCTCTATCCACTGCCTGCCGGACTGCATGCTCCTCAAGGGCCAGGACCACACAAACTCTGTGCGAACTCCAGCACCCAATCTGGAGAATTCCACATGCAGGTGCTTGATATAAACTAAATCAAACTGGATCAGACTCGCTGGTAAACAGGGGCTGGCTTTGCGGTGACTTGGACATGTCAGAGAAAACAGCAGTACCTGCTAGAGGAAGGCAGGGCTCTTGCCAGGCTCCAAGGCCCGAGAAACAGCCGAAAGAGCTGACTGGACTGCAAGCATGTGACCTCACTCCAGGAACAACAGCAGCTCGCAGGGAACACCATTTCTAACACCCACAGGAATTTGCAGGCCACCTCTCTGCCCATGTGTCATTTAGAAGTGGCCGAATTTCCAAAACAGGACGGTAGCCTTGGAGAGTGACATGGCCTGAGCCAAAGGAAGACAAAACCTATGATGCAGGTCTTGAGGAATTCCAAAGATGGAGAAATCCCGGGGAGTGATGCCATGAGGCCCGCCCCCTTCAGATGAGGAGGCTGTTGGCTAGAGAAGGGAGGTGGACATGGTGTGAGTCATGTCTCCTGCCCCCTCCAGCCCCAGCAGCTGCTCGCCGACTTCGGCTCTGCTCTGCTGCGGCAGCGGGAGGGCACCCCTGAACTCCAGGCCCCGGGGCTCAGGGATAAAGCCCTACAGAACCCGAGTAGTTAAACAACAGAATCCAAGCCAGGCTTCAGAAGACGCCAAAGAGGACTAGAAAGGCCCAGATCCTTCTTTTCTTCCCCCAGGTCCTCCTCCTGGATTCCTTGACGTCATGGCCACACTCCCTACTCCTCTACACACAGAAAGAACAGAGAGGAAGGAGAACATCCCAGCACCGAGACAGCCCGAGCAAGAAGGCAGAACTGGATGAAGCCAGAGCTCCTTCCGGAGAGGCTATTCCACCAGCAAGAGCTGCTGGGCACGATGCCGAGACTGAGGGTAGAACCTTCACCATCAGGGCACTTCACTCCCACTCCCTCCTCCCTGTCTCAGCTCAAGAGGGAAGCTCACGCTCTTCCCCAGGGTACAGCCCACAGGCGCAGGGTGGCAGGTCAGGGGACATGCAGCCAAGGGGAAGGAATCCTCAGCACTGCCTTTCTTCAGCTAGAGCCCCATTCCGGTCCGCGTGGCTCTGTCCACACCTGCTGGACTCCAGGATCACAGCAGGCAACAAGAGCCCCCACTTAGAGCCCAAGGGCCTGATGGGCTCCCCTCTCCCCACAGCTTCCCAGGCAAGGGAACAGATGGCACTGGAGGTGGAGGGGCAGAGGCCCCCCAGGGGCCCACGAAGCGTGGAGGAGATGGGCCACGTCCTGCAGGCTGGGCATCGGGACGCCCCAGCTCCCGGTGATCACGGTGCCCGCGGCGGCCAGGGGCGGCTGCGGCCTACTCGCCCTTCCATTTCCCTGCCTGCAGCAAAGCGCAGCTGACAGAACGCGGGACTTGAAACTCTGCGGATGGGAATTCTCATTACAGCTCTACCCCCCGCCGACCAGCTACGGGATCCTGAGCAAAGAACCTACATTTCTCACGCCTCAGTGTCTCCAGCTGCACAAGAAGATGACACCTCCTCTCTCAGGCTCCTCGTGGGGACGAAGGAAAACCCTGGGACAGAGGCGCAGGTGAGCCCTGGCCCCCAAAAGGGGCTCAGTGAGGGCGTTCTTTCCTTTCTGTTTCCTTTGATGACCGCTGGAGGGCCTGGCTCTCTGCATCCCGTCTTGTGTGTGGAGCCTGTGTGCGGGCGGCAGCTGGGGGACAGTGAGGCTCGCTCTGGTCACTTCCGCGCCTTCAGGAGTTGGGCTGTGATGAAGCATGTTTGATGATGGGTATTTGTAATGGAAATTACCTAATGAGCGACAAGATTATTATCTAGCACTCAAACAGTATTATCATAAATATTACAAATGAGACTAGGCCACCTGTGCTAGCTCAAACAAATAGTAAGAGTAATTGAAAGGAGAATAAACCAAAGGAGAGCCCACTTGGTTCCTCAACAGCGCCCTTGTTGATCTGAGTATTTGCTTTGGACCATGTGGGCCAGACAAAAAAACTGATCCAGTCATCGGCCTGTCCTGTTGCTTGAAGGAAACTCTGCGCAGGGACGAAGGGAAATCTACATGGGTAATGTGTGTGCAAACACAGAAGTGAGAAAGGCATTTCACATGCTGCACTGCAAAGCGATGTCAGGCCTTTGTCCCTAGGCAAAACTGCCTTCTCTACTTTTAATCTGCAGAAGGAAATGGATTTCATTTCTGACACTTTTATCCATAGTTTGGGAGCACAACGTTTTCTGCTGGGATTGGCTGGAGTGAACGAGAGGATTCTCTCTCTCATCATTAAAATGTCGAAGCCCTCCTTCAAACAATAGATCACAGAAGCAATCAGTCTTCTCTCTTCCCATTCCTGAGAGATCACCCTCTCTCTTCTTAGCCTTTCAATTCAACCACTATTTGAAATCATCAATATTTTATTTGCAAACAAAAGCCCTTGGACAGTTCCCTTTTACCAGCACGGAACTGGATGGCATTGGAATGATTATTTCTGAGCCCACAAACTTTTGTTAAGATGACTCTTCAGAGACGAGGCTCTGTGCTCACTGGTGTGTTTCCCCTTTGTACATGGCAGGGTGGGGCTCCCTCTCAGCTCCCGGTGATCATGTGAACTGAGTCCCAGTCCACTGGATGCCAACGGAAGTGACTTAAACCACTTCCAGGACTGATCCCACCTCAGAGGTCCTGTGTTCCTGGTGCTGTAGCAGCAAGATGAAGACCCAAGTGGAAATCTCCGTCATGTTAAACGCTAATAACTGACACAATGATGCCGTAGCGTTTCAGATTCAGCTGCCACCAGCAGAGAGCTTCTTCCATGTTGTGGATCGCATGTATGTGAGGGTGAAAAGTCCTTTGTGTCTACCCTTGTCACCAAATAACCTGATTTCTCTAAATCTGATCACTTTTTGACCAAGAAAGCAGTCACGTTTTCATTTGTGTTTATAGAGAAATTGGGCCTCTGGTAGACTACTTGGCAATAAAGCCAGCTCTTACCTCATGTGATAACAGGAGAGCAACTGCCAGATTAGTCGACTACAACAACCTGACAGATAAATGTTATGATTATTCCCATTTTACAGATGAGGATCTTGAGGCTGAAAAAAGTTAAATAACTTGTGCAAGCGAAATCACCATGTGAAAAGAAGAGCCAGGATATAAACTCAGACCTTCCTTATTTTATGCTCTTTTTTTCTTGAGCTACATTATCTCTTGACTCTGTCCTGCAAAAATAAGGTAGAAGAATTCATGACACAATATGACGAAGGGTCCCCTTTTGGGTATCTTCGAGCCAGACAAACCTTAGGCAGAAGGTTGAAGAAATGAGCCTTTCTCACATGCAGACAGGTCAGAGTTTTTTTTTTTTTTTTCCTTTCATTAATAGGCTTATTTTTTAGAGCAGTTTTATGTTTATAGGGAAAGTGAAAGATAAGCGCAGAGAGTTTCCATACACTCTATCTTTCCCTCCCTATTATTAACATCTTCCATAATTACAGTACATTTGTTACAACTGATGAGCCAGTATTGATTGGTTATTCCCAACTAAAGTCCACAGTTTACATCAGGATTCACTCTTTGTCTTGCCCATGCTATGGGTTTTGACAAATGTATAATGACATGTGCCCACCATGACAGTATCGCACAGAAGAGCTTGGCTAGAGCAAAATCAGGGCAAGACTTCATGGAGAGAGTGGAACATAGGTTAGACTTTAAAAAATGGAGAGGATTTTTAGAAGAAACATGAACAAAGCCAAGGAGAAAGAAATGCATAAGACATTATTCAAGAGAAACTGGGTATGTCGGTTTGTCTAAAGCAGAGGGCTCACACTTGGGAAGATCAAACAAGGATGAATGTTTATTTGACACGATGATATGCCAGGCAATTGCTACACATTTTACATGGATTAAGTGATCCAGAGAATTATTTATGATACAGATGTGTTATTCCCATCTTTAATGAAAGAGGTGCAAGTTAAAGCTTGGAAGGGTTTTTACAAACTTCTCTAAAGAGACACAACACGTTTTCAGAGGATCTGGAATACAAACAGGCTGAGTGAACCCAGAGCCCTTTGACTCACTGCACCACAATGCCTCCAAAATAAAACCAAAACAACACAGCAGATAAAATGGAAAAGGTAAATTAGGGACTGTTTGAGGTTGATGTGGAAGTCAGGCTATAAAGCTGTTTTCTTTCAGCAATATACTTTTCAAGAAAAGTATATACTAGTGTTCCCTTTTGATAGTTGAAACCAGGAAAAAAGGATAAGTCTGAATTTACAGAATCTTGTCTGCTTTATAACAGCTTATCTAGGCTTAAAAAAATAAACTCCATTTAGGAGGATGACATGATAAAATCATATTTGGGGATGTTATTTATCCTGAAGATGATATGTCAAGTCAATTGGGAAGAAAGACAAAAAGCTGAAGGAGAATCAGTTAAAAGTTTGCTGACCTCATTCAGGTGCTGGGCCAGAAAGGTCTGGACATGAAATGGCAGTTGTATGAACTGAGATAAGAGAATGGTTATGGCAAAAAATGTCAAGAGAGAATTGACTAGTCTGGGGGATGAGGCAAATGTCTGGAGGAGTTAAGGGTGTCTGGGCAAGGGATGGAACTATTTTCAAAAACACTAAAGGTCAGAGAAGGGGACAGTATCAGAGGAAGGGCATAAGCTCGGACTGTGGCTGTACAGGGGACATCATGGGGGAATTGTCCAGCAGAGAGAGAGAAATTGAGTCTGGAGTGGAGGGTAAGGGTCACATGTAGAGTCACAGATTTGAGAGTTGCCTTTGTAATAAGGATGTGTGTAAAGCGTGGAGAGGGAGGGAGGAGAAGAAATGATCAGAAGAAAGAGGACAACTCAGCAGAGATTGGAGAGGGACACTCAGGGAGAAGCTGAGGCAGGGAAGCCAGAGCCCAGGATGAAGCGGGCTTTGACAAGAAGATCGAAACAAGATTGTCAGATGCTACCCTGTGGAGAGAGAGAGGCCACCCACACCAGGAAAGGGCCTTTGGAGTCCTTTAACACGAACTGGAAAACATCAAGGAGAGAAAGAATGGAGACGCAGATGGGTCGGGAGTGGGGAACGGTGTCTGGGGATGCTTGAAGCTCAGAAAGAACGTGACTTTTCTCAGGCATCGAAAACCCAGGAGGATCGATTTGTTCAAAGCCTTTGTTCAGATGCCAAGGGAATGAGCAACGGCACCAGAGCTCAAGGGACTAGGAGGACAGCTGTCTCTGAGCAGCCGAGTCAAGAAGAGATACCTCAGTCCCATCAGACAGAAAGTACTGCAGGGGTGATGGGGCTACCTCGGGAGAGAAGGGCTAGGGACACAGTGGGAGGGAGACTGAGCTGCACTGTATTGTATATTATTGTATATTGTGAATTTCACACAATGTACAAATACTGCTCCTCTGAACAAGGCAAACAGGTGAGACCATCCCCCTTCCACACAGCCCTGCATCAGGCTGGAATCAGGGGCTCTGAAGTTACATACAGGAAAACAGACCTCTGAGCAGAAAATGTGCAGTGGGCTTAGGTCCTGAGAATTGACTCCACTTTGCATTCCCTCACCGGCTGCGGCAAGAAAAATCAATCAGAGGCAAGGATGAGGCTCCTCTGCCACCACCCTCCTCTTTGTCCTTTAATATTTTTCCTCTCCTGTGTGTTCTTCCTTTTCTTTCAGGTATTTGCACCATGCACAGTGGATTCAGCACTGTAGTAAGAGCTGGTTTTATTTTTCATTGGAAAGCAATGTTCGTTTTAACATCAGTGCAAGAAGAGCATGATTAGGAAGGCAAATCAGATTCTGAGACTGATCAAATGGTACATTTCAAAAACATTGGTAATGACTTACAGATTATCCACTGGCTTTGGATGACCCTGCTGTTGCTCACCTCCATCAGCCCTGCTAACTATGAAGTGACTCTAGGATCCGTAAAAGCCTTTAAAGCAAATGCCAAACTCGCAGCCATCACCCAGCCTTGCTTTTCCCCCATGGGACTGACTGAGACTGCAATCAGTTGTATATGAACTCATAGCAGAGAATGTTCAAGTTAGCACTCACCAATAGGTAATGAGAATCCAAGGATATTTTGTTTTGAAAACTCATTTTGTTCTCTTTCTCATCACAAACACACACACACGCACGCACACGCACGCAGTACAAATGTGGAGAAACCCACGTTAATCTGATTGCTGAGTGTAAGGGCCTGGTTAGCCAGAGGAACTTAGCTGTAAACCCCGGATATAGGGGTGGGCCAGGCTGGATGGAGACATCCAATCAGTGGGGTGCACATATATTTACTGTGGTGAGTTGAAATCCCATTGGCCACCTGTGTGTGGGCTGGGCTCAACCACCTATATAAAGGTTAGTCTGTGAGGCTGGGGAGTAATAGGAGTAGTAGGAGTAGTAGGAGGAGTTAGAATAGCCCTTACGGAGAGCCATTAGAGCCGTTAGTTGGGAGAGCCGTTAGGATAGCCGTCAAGATAGCCACTGTAGTGATAGTTGTTGGGAACTGCGCCACCCCTACCACCGGGGAGCAGCCTCGCCACCACCGAGCCACCGCACCGCCGGGAGCGGCCTCGCCAACACCGAGCCGTGGCCCTGCCGCCAGCGGCCTCGCCGCCCCGAGCCACGGCCCCACCACCAGCGGCCTTGCCAGAGCGGCCTCGCCAGAGTGGCATCATTCCGGGGAGCGGCCTCATCGGCGTGCGGCCTCCTCGGCGAGCAGCCTCGTCCGGAGCGGCGTTGTCTGGGGAGCGGCCTTGTCTGGGGAGCGGCCCCATCGGGAATGGCCTCGTCCAGAGTGGCCACATTGGGAGCGGCCTTGTCGGGGTCATCATCATCGCCTCTCGTTCCTTTGATCACAGACCCTAACAGCCTCTTCATAAGAGACGGCCCCTACCGGTCAGTTTGGTTTCTGATACTGGTACAAAATAAAGTTTTGCTTGACTTTCGCTTTGCATCAGTCTCGTTCCTTTGATCACGGCTGCAAGCGGCCTCGCTGTAGAGGCATCATTCTGGGGAGCAGCCCCGTCCGGGAAGCAGCCTTGTCAGGAGCAGCATCATGAGGAGCAGAATCTGTGTTGTCAGGGCTGTCGTCCTCGTTGTTGTCACCTCTTCATCATCAGGAGCAGCCTCATCCGGGGAGCGGCCTGTCCGGGGAGCAGTCTCCTCTGTGAGCAGCCTCGTCCAGAGCGGCCTTGTCTGGAGTGGCCTCATCCTGGGAGCGGCCTTGTCCGGAGCAGCCTTCTTGGGAGTGGCCTTGTTGGGGTTATTGTCATCGTCTCTTCGTAAGAGACGGCCCCTACCAGTCGGTTTGATTTTCAATGCTTGGCATGAAATAAAGCTTTGCTTGACTTTCGCTTTGCATCAGTCTCGTTCCTTTGATCACAGACCCTAACATTGGGGGCTCGTCCAGAATCAAATGGCGAGAACTGAGCCAGCATCAGAATTTCTGCGAACAGCCTCCGGAGGTAAGATCACAGGATCCTATCTGTCTGTCTGGTTGGAGCTCCAGGGTATGGCCCACAGGGGAGAAGCTAGACACAGCTATGCTCCCCAGGGCTGGAGTGGATGCGGGGACGCCCCTTCCCTCCACTGGTAGATTGCCAGGGGGTTCGAGTCTCCCTAGGCGGTCGCCAAGGGGGTTCGAGTCCCCCTGGGCAGTCAGGGGCCTGCCAGGGGGTTCTAGCCCCCTGGGTGGTGGCCGGGGGGTTTGAGTCCCCCTGGGCAGCTGGGGGGTTAGAGTCCCCCTAGGCGGTCACCAAGGACCGAGAAAATCCCCACCAGCAGCAGGACAGCTGGGTCTGCGGTTGTCTTTGTGTTGTCTTTTTGTTGTCTGTTGTGTTGTTTGTTATGATTGAAGGAATGGGGCAAGCAGAGAGTAAGGGGACGCTGACTTTCATCTCTCCGTTCCTCATAATAGATGTGGGGCTTCTCCCTCACTCATTTCGTGTGTTAAGGGCTATAACTGGAGCCAAATGGGGTTAGTCTAATGCCAGGTTAAGGTGCCCAATGCTGATGCTCATTGGAGCCGGGCGTGGAATATGAATGCCTAGTGGGCTACTTGTGGTAAGCAGAACTGGCGCTGTGGGATGAACCAACCTCGAGACAGAGACTTTAAGGAATATTCTCAAGCAGCTGTCAAAACTCTCTGTTTCAGGGAATTCCTTGCCTTCTCTGGCCCGACGTGGACTGCCTAGCCCCTCCCCCTTGCTGGCGGGGAAAGCATGGCGTCTGAAGTGGAATGGGCCCAGGTGGAACATGAGGTCTGTTGGCAGAGGGATGCCTGGGCTGATGGTTAACTGTCTGTCTCGGGGTTTTAATGGGTAATTGTTAAAGTAGCTTTCGGAGTCTTTGGTAACCTGAAGCTTTGAAGTTTTGCTTGGATGACAAATGGAATGAAGTGATAGGGTGCTGGTTGCTGGAACTGGGTTTGTGCTTTTGAAATCTGTTGGTAAACATGTTTTGTGCTTAACTGCTGTTGCAACAGTTCACAATTCGTTAATATTTAGTCTTCACTAGAGATTGAGATGTTTCTAAGAAAATGTAAATGGTTTTCTCTTTGCCTGCCCAGAATTGTAAAAGAGATCTCTTTGACTCATAAGGCTTTTCCTTGATATGCTAAGTTACTCAGGAAGTACTGCTAAATCAATGATAAACCTTGGGTTACATTTGGGTAAATGCTGTAACTACTCCAGAGGTTCTATACATTTCCTAAAGTTTTGATGTTTTGATAAGGGTCATCACTTGATATTTAACGATATCTATTCTGAGTTTTTGTCATTTGTAATTGTTTAAATTCTCTTGCAAGATGAATTCTGTCTTAAAGGAAATTCATATGGGAGACTTTCAGAACAGATACAGGTCTTGAATGTGTTGAAGTCCTGGAGCTGAAATGGGTAAGAATTTCCAGAAGTAAAAGCTGCACTCAGACTAAACCAGAATTAGTACAGTGACTCTCCAGGAGCTTTCCTAGAAAAGCTTATTGAAGCCTATAAAATGTATAGCCCAATCGACCCTGAGGTACCCAAAAATCAGAGGGCAGTGAATCTTGCTTTTGCCAGTCAGTCAGCCCCAGATATAGGGAGGAAACTTCAGAAAATTGAAGGATTTGAAGGCAAGAATCTGAGTTAGTGGGAATAGCAGAAAAGGTGTTTAACAACAGGGATGCACAGGAGGATAAAAGACAGACAAAAGCTGGTTAAAGTTTTGGCATTACATGAGATAGGTAGGGGATAGTAAATGGAAGGAAAAGCCTAAGCACAGAGAAGGCAGGCAGGAAGACTTAGATTCAGATCAGTGTGCTTACTGTAAGGAAAAAGTACATTGGGCCAAGGAGTGCCCCAAAAGGAAGACAGCAATGCTTGCCACCAGAGACTAAAGGGGCCATGGTTCGGAGCCCCTCCCTGAACCTCGGGTAAAAATTGAAGTGGAGGGGAAATCAGTTGATTTTTTGGTGGACACAGGAGCCCAATTTTCATCATTACTTAAACCTATGGGAAAACTACTTGGAGGGGAAGTCTGGGTACAAGGAGCAAATGGTACAGAGAGACATAAATGGACAACAGAAAGGACTTTAAATTTGGCCTTGGGAATAGTTAAACATCGATTTTTGGTCCTCCCTAATGCCCCATTTAACTTGATGGGAAGAGATCTCCTCCACAAGTTACGAGCCGGCATTCAGTTCTTGGGAGGAAGGAAGACATGACTATAACCTTGAGACAACCCACTGTCAGGTGCTTATGGCAGCAGTAGATGAATACCTCCTTTACGAGCCAGTCTCAAAACCAGAGGAGACAAAAGGGGGGAGCCTTCTCCAAATCCTACAGGTCGAGTTTCCCGTGGTCTGGGCAGAAGGGAAGCCCCCTGGCTTGGCCAGGGGACAACCTCCAGTGGTGGTACAACTAAAGGTGACAGCTATGGCTGCTCATGTTCAACAGTATCCCGTTCCCTGGGAAGCAAAGGAAGGGATCAGAAAACACTTTAACCGCCTCCGAGGAGACAGGATTCTAGTTCCTTGCAAATCTCCATGGAACACACCTTTGCTGTCAGTCAAAAAGGCCGAGACTGGGGAGTACTGACCCATTCAGGACTTGCAGGAAGTTAATAAACGGGTTGAAGATATCCACCCAACGGTGCCTAACCCCTATACCCTACTCTCCCTCCTGGGCCCCAAAAGAACTGTGTATGCTGTCTTAGATCTCAAGGATGCATTTTTCTGCATATCTTTAGCAAGGGAATCTCAACCCCTTTTTGCTTTTGAGTGGTCCGACCCACAGGAAGGTTTCCAAGGCCAGCTCACCTGGACAAGACTTCCCCAAGGGTTCAAGAATTCACCCACCATTTTCGATGAGGCCCTATATGAGGATTTGCTTGAGTACAGAACCTCCAACCTGGGAGTCACTCTGTTACAGTATGTTGATGACTTGCTAGTAGCCACTGAGGACTATGAGTCATGTTGTGGGGGGATGAGACCTCTCTTACAGACTCTGCAGGAAAAAGGGCATCAGGTATCAGCAAAGAAAGCACAGCTGTCAGAGCCATGCCCCTTATCTAGGCTTTGATCTCCACAAGGGAGTGTTCTTCACTGTCTGAGGCCAGGAAATAGCTGATCACCCGATACCTCTGACCCTCCATGTCCCAACAAGTGAGGGAGTTTCTTGGGACGGTGGGCTATTCTTGACTGTGGATACCGCGGTTTGCGGCGATTGCCCGACCTCTCTACGAACTGGCAAAAGGGGTGCTCACTATGATAGAGTGGGCAGCTGAGTCAGAAGGATAATTTCGGGAATTACAAACAGCCTTACTGAGTGCCCCAGCATTGGCCATCCCAGATGTTACCAAGCCCTTCCACTTGTATGTGGATGAAAAAGCAGGGGTGGCCAAAGGAGTTTTGACTCAGACCCTGGGGCCTTGGCAAAGGCCAGGAGCCTGTCTTAGCAAGAAACTAGACCCAGTAGCAGCTGGGTTTCCCCCTTGCCTCCGCATAATTGCTGCCACGGCCCTCCTGGTCAAGGATGCAAGTAAATTGAATTTGGGTCAAAATCTCATCTTGACCACCACCCACGCTATCAAGGGCCTTCTCTGGACTCCACCAGACCAATGGATGACAAATGCCTGAGTGATGGGGTATCAGACCCTCCTCCTCAACGAACCAAGAGTGACCTTCCATCCCCTGGTGGTGCTAAATCCAGCCACGCTGTTGCCAGAGGAGCTGGCTGACCACCCACATGACTGCGGGGAGGTCCTAACCCAAGTCGCAGGAATAAGGCCGGATCTCAGAAACATTCCCCTCCCAGATGCCGAGATGACTCTGTTCACAGATGGGAGTAGCTACATGGTCAATGGAAAGAGGTATGCAGGGGCTGCGGTGGTTTCTCCTGAGCAGGAACTCTGGACAGCAGCCCTGCCACACGGAACTTCAGCACAAAAGCGGAACTGATTGCACTCACCAAGTCACTGCAGATGGCCAAAGGTAAAACCGCCAACATCTATACGGACAGCAGGTATGCCTTTGCTACTCTCCATATATATGGGGCTATTTATAAAGAAAGGGGCCTATTAACAGCAGAAGGAAAAGGAATTAAAAACAGAGGAGAAATATTGGCTCTCCTCCAGGCTATTTGGACCCAAAAGAGGTGGCTGTTATGCATTGCATGGGACACCAAAAGGGGACTGATCTGATTTCAAAAGGAAACCAATTAGCAGATCAAGCTGCAAAGCAAGCAGCCCAAGAAACAGTGCAAGAACTAGTTACACTCCCGGCTCCAGCCCTACCAGAAAAACCAAACTATTCAGAAGAAGAATTAAAGTATTTACAGAAATGGGTTAAATTGGACTATGAAGGGGACTGGGCTAAGACTAAAACAGGAAAAATAATTCTTCCTGGAATACGAGGTAAGAAGTTAGTAGACCAGATACATCAGGGTTCTCATTTGGGGATACACAAACTCAAGGAGCTTATAGGCAAGCAGTTCCAGGTTTCTAAATTAGGGCGTATGGTTCAGGATGTAGTTGATAGATGTGCTCAATGCCAGGCAGTTAATGTGGGAAGAACTAGAATGGGAAGAGGGAAAAGAGAAAGAGGTAAGGAACCAGGAATTTATTGGGAAATAGATTTTACAGAGATGAAACCCAGAAAATATGGGCACGAGTATATGCTAGTTTTTGTAGATACTTTTTCAGGCTGGGTAGAGGCTTTTTCTGCCAAACATGAGATGGCAGGAGTGGTAGCCAAAAAGCCACTAGAGGAAATAATTCCTAGGTTTGGGCTGCCTCTCACGATCAGGTCAGACAATGGCCCTGCATTTGTGAGTTCAGTCTCACAGGCATTGGCCAAGGCCATGGGCACTAATTGGAAACTACATTGTGCCTACCGGCCCCAGAGTTCTGGCCAAGTAGAGAGAATGAACCAGACTCTTAAAGAGACCTTGACAAAACTAATTCTGGAGACTGATGGTGGATGGGTGGATCTCCTTCCTTTCGCCCTCCTCAGGGCACGATGTACACCCTATTTAAAGAAGATGACCCCATTTGAAATAATGTTTGGGAGACCCCATCGCTATCAAGTGGGAAACTTGGAGCCTCGCTGGAAGGGACTGTTTACTGTTATCCTGACCACCCCCATGGCAGTAAAAGTAGAAGGCATTAGGGCCTGGGTTCATGCAGGTCACATCAAGCGAGCTGAGAACAAGGACACCCCCCCCAGAGATGGAAGCCGCAGCCGATGGACCCTGCAGACAATGGACTAAAGCTAAGACTAAAAATCTGTGAGTTTATTGTTGCTCCTGTTGTTACCGGTTTATGTAAAGTATAGGTGGGAAATTAGATAAGCGGAATTAGGAAAAATGGAAAAGTTTATACAAAGCGTTGAATGGCTAATTCATCAGCCGACTGTGAACTACTGTTACTTTTTGGCCCCTGTATTATAAACGCCCTAATGTCATTTGTACCAAAGAAAATTAGAGTGATAAAAATGTTAGTCTTACATGCTCAATATAACCCCTTACAACAGGAGAACATAGAACTGGCTGAAAAGCCAAGGATTTGACTAAATTCCAAAGAAAAGGGGGGGAATGTAAGGCCTGGTTAGCCAGAGGAACTTAGTTGCAAACCCCGGATATAGGGGTGGGCCAGGCTGGATGGAGACATCCAATCAGTGGGGTGCGCATATATTTACTGTGGTGAGTTGAAATCCCATTGGCCACCTGTGTGTGGGCCGGGCTCAACCACCTATATAAAGGTTAGTCTGTGAGGCTGGGGAATAGTAGGAGTAGTAGGAGTAGTAGGAGGAGTTAGAATAGCCCTTATGGAGAGCCGTTAGAGCCGTTAGTTGGGAGGGCCGTTAGGATAGTCGTCAGGATAGCCGCGGTAGTGACAGTTGTTGGGAAAGGCGCCGCCCCTACCGCCGGGGAGCAGCCTCGCCGCCCCGAGCCGCGGCCCCACCGCCAGCGGCCTCGCCAGAGTGGCCTCGCTGGAGCGGTGTCATTCCGGGGAGTGGCCTCGTCGATGTGTGGCCTCCTCGGCGAGCAGCCTCGTCCGGAGCGGCCTCGTCTGGAGCGGCATCGTCTGGGTAGTGGCCTCATCTGGGGAGCGGCCCCATTGGGAGCAGACTTGTCGGGGTCGTCGTCGTCGCCTCTCGTTCCTTTGATCACGGACCCTAACAGCCTCTTCGTAAGAGACGGCCCCTACCAGTCAGTTTGGTTTCTGATGCTGGCACGAAATAAAGCTTTGCTTGACTTTCGCTTTGCATCAGTCTCGTTCCTTTGATCACGCCATGAGTGGACTCACTGGAGCGGCATCATTCTGGGGAGTGGCCCC
The DNA here is from genome assembly GCF_002288905.1 of Enhydra lutris kenyoni. Taxonomy (NCBI): domain Eukaryota; kingdom Metazoa; phylum Chordata; class Mammalia; order Carnivora; family Mustelidae; genus Enhydra; species Enhydra lutris. Next base: position 10,798,122 of record NW_019154111.1, read on the forward strand.
AACCAGGGAGTGGCCTTGCCGGAGCAGCCTCATTCTGGGGAATGGCCCTGTCCGGGGAGCGGCCTCGTCAGCAGAGGCCTCATCCTGGGAGCGGCCTCTTCTTGGGAGCAGCCTCGTCCAGAGCGGCCTCGTCAGGAGCAGCGTCATGGGGAGCAGAGTCTGCATCGTCAGGGCTGTCGTCCTCGTCGTCGTCGCCTCTTCGTCATTGGGAGTGGCCTCCTCGGCGAGCGGCCTCGTCCTGGGAGCGGCCTCGTCCGGAGTGGCCTCGTCTGGGGAGCAGCCTCGTCCAGAGCGGCCTTCTTGGGAGTGGCCTTGTCGGGGTCGTCGTCATCGTCTCTTCGTAAGAGACAGCCCCCACCAGTCGGTTTAATTTTCGATGCTTGGCGTGAAATAAAGCTTTGCTTGACTTTCGCTTTGCATCAGTCTCGTTCCTTTGATCATGGACCCTAAAACTGAGTACTGATGTTAATGATGGAATTACTCTCTTGAAATCCACATCTATGTGTGGGTAATATCACAAAGGGGAAGTCACTTTGCTTGGTAATGACTGAACACTGCTCTTTGCTCCTTTAGACATTTATATTTTAGGTGTCCAGAGTCTTCTGAGCTCTAGACTCAAGTCCTTAAAATAGGAGAAAAGGCTTCGACAGAAAAGGCAGCCCATCTATCAGGTTCTGCCAGGAGCTCAGAGCTGGGAACCAGGAACTAGACTGAAGCCAGCATGTAAGCGATTGGCTCTGTTTTCTAATCCCATCGTGGAGGCCTGGAGAGGCAAGGCAAATGAGCTGTCCCCAGCCCTGGGCCAGCTGGGGCCAGGAGAGGAGAAGGCAGGAGGCTGATGCCAGCTGCCCTTTGCTGTCCTTCAAGGCTCAGGGACCATACTCAGACAAGTACTTGGCTCGTGGTCAAAGATTTTGTGTGTTCTGAGTACGAAAGACAGTCTCGGCAATGCAGTTGGTAAGCCAGAGATTCCAGAACTCAGGGACATTCTGAAGGTTTGTGGAAACATTCAAGCAGCCTGTGTGTCATAGCCAGCCCATCCTGGACACTCCAGGATGTTTGTTCATCCTTTACACCAAACTCATTTATCACCAGATTTGTCTTCGACCCCATGGTTCCTGGAGGAGTTCCTGGTAGCAGGGACCAGCATCTGCCAGTTACCTTCAGAAGTGAGCTCAGAAGCCCAAAAGGAGATTTCCTCTTGAGAATTGTGCCTTCTTTGGGCATAATTAGGTTCTGTGTTTGGACTTGCAGAGCTGGATGTGGGACGGTCTGTTTCTTTGGATGACTATACCAATTGGAGAGAAACCAAGTACCCTTCCTGACCCCAGGCAGCAAGATCAGGATATGAGGTGTTATGCACATCCCAGGAGTCCTTCTGGCACAAGAACATTAGAGAAAAAGAATTATTAGAATTAGTGTTTAAGATGCCGACATCCAGACAGGATCTCACACTCAGAATGTTCTGGCCCACCATGAAAGTAGACAGCAAGGGAGAAGTGCATCAGAGAGTGATTTATCTCCCTCCCCAAGAAGCCTGCAAAGCATCACAATGCTTATCTCTTCTAGGTGGATCTGGGGCACTAAGACTTCCAGATTCCAAGATGGCCCCATACTTCTGGCCCAGGAGAAAGAACTGTGCCAGAGGCCCTAGGGTTTGAGCATTGACTATCCTGTTAAACCTTACCAGCTGTATGCTCCCTGAGTGCTATTTCTCTTCTTACAAAGGGAAAGAATTAAAGACTCCCCTTTCAGCCAAAAACCATGGAGCCAGGACTCTGCCCCGGCTACTTGTGCCCCTGAGGCAATCCCACTCTCCTGTCAGAAGCTGCCTGGCAAGGGGTCAGGAATAGATGCGACAGACTGGGATTACCAGGATCTAGATGTAGATACGAAGGCCAGGAAGGGCAGTCCAACAGGGCAGGAAGCATCTGGATGGTTCCTGCCTCCCCCAACGGCTTCAGGGGAGGGAGGAGTTTATCCTGTCTGGTCTCAGATAGCAGAGCTCTCGTCATGAGCTCCAAGGATCTGATGCGGAGCTGTCAGCCACAGCAGCACCAAGAAGAACAAGAAACAGGCCTGGGGGGAAGAAGTGGAAGCCCATCTCAGGAGTGGGGTACAGATTCAGGGCTTAAATAGATCAGTGGGAGGAGGTCAGTAATGGGACCAAGGAATAAAGTCAGCATAAGAGCAGAAAGAGCTACTTGATGCTGGGTGCTGGGTTGGGGAACTCTTAGCATAAGATCAAGATGGTAACTTAATAGCCAAACACAGTACCAATGGTAAAAACAGGGCTTCATTCTTCTAGCATTCAGCAGCCTTGCCATGCTCTGGAGATACAGGTAAATGAGACCATTCCCTGCCTACCAAGGAACTCACATCACAGCAGGGTCGGGGAAGACATCTCTGTGAACTGGTCATCTTAACAGAGTTACTGGAGTGTGGGGCACAACCACAGAGTATGAGCATTAGAACAGAGATAAGTGGGGAGGGGCGTTGGCTCTCAAGGGGAGCCAGGACCAAGTCAGGGGGTGACTGACGCTACAGTAGGTCTCAACCTGTGGCTAGATGCCCACCCCTCGGTTGGCAGAGCCACCAAGACTAGGCAATGTGAGCGGCCCTTCCCCAAAAGAAACCTGGGGTTCCAGAGCCCAGAGGAGGGGATCGACTCTTGGGTGGCCAAAAATGAATTGAGAGCATGCCTTCAGTGTTTAGGCTGGGGAGTGACATAAACACATGTACAGTTTAGAGCAGAGGGTCACCAAACATTGTCTACAGAGGGCCGGAGAGTAAATATTTTCAGCCTTGTGGGCCATACATATGGTTTCTGCTGTATCTCTTCAACTTGGCAACTGTAGCACGAAAGCAGACAGACAGTATATATATACACGAATGGGCGAATGGGCGAGGCTGCCCTCCGTAGAACTGTATTTATAAACAGAGGCGGTAAGCCAGCCTGGGTGCTCTCGGCCAAGGACACCCCGAGGGATGCCATTTAGTGTAGAAGAGAGGTCCAGGAGGGGAGACAAAGAAAGCAAAGGGAACACACACGAAACCATTGTCTCCATGAAAATGTGCCCTGTGGGGTTTCTAGCTGAGTGCAGCCTATTGGAGAAAATTCCCAATCTCTCTCTCTCCCCTTGGGATAAAACTACCCCAAGGTAAATAGTTCCTTTATAAACTTCATTTTCGTGAACAATAAATTCAGCTTCCCCTTGCATTTAACTTGTTTCTTAATTGTTGGTTTCTGTAGGGGGCTCTATTTGTTTTCTAGGGGGTTCTATTTGTTTTCTATCTTTCAGAGGCTTTTCATTCTGGCAAAGGCAGCAGCAATCGTCCCCGGCAGGAAGCCAGCAGCGAACTGACTTTCTCCCCCTGCCCCCTATTATTATACTGGAACCATGGGTTTCCCAATGTGGGACACCTGTATTTATCTGAGTCCATTTTTAAAAATACTAACACGACCACCTCCTCGCTTTGTGAGCTGCTGTCTTGCTCACTGCTGGCAACCCTGAGAACCTTCCTCCGTACTGCGTCTTAGTCATTCCGCAGCTCAGCCAAAGAGAAGGCACGGGGGACTCGGAGGCAGCGTGTACATTCGTGGCAAGGCAAAAACCTAGCCCCTCTTTTGTAATCACCTCTTTGGGATGAGGCAATATGCTGTGAATTAGTGTGTTCCAGGCCTGGAGTGGTAACATATGGTGTATCTCTGCTCATTCTACATTAAATCCTGACATTTTGCAGCTGTCAAGATAAAGCTGTTTATATGAGTAACATTGTAGTTTGTTTATAGGGAAATAATGTGTAGCAAGTTATGATTAATCAAGGTGTCTGAAATCTGCTGGAGGCTTCTAAATAGATTTGTTTTCACTGATGGGCTTTCTGGCTCTTAAATCAGGGGTTTAGTAGCCCCCCAACCCTCTTTGCACCTCACACCCTTCTTGGTCCTGTCCCCTGCGGTCCTGTCCCCTATGAGGCCAGGCCACGGTTGCAGAAGCAGAAGAGTGGGGACATTGCCCGGAATGAGGAGACAGAACATAGTCGCCTTCATTTCCAAACTCCAGGAAGCTCGTTAAAGAGCTGACATCGCTTCATTCCTGTATTTCTGTGTTGAGAACCCAAGTCTCGGATTGGATAGTCACCTGAAGAACTGTCAGCAGGTGACCGTGTCTCCAGGGAAACACAGAGTGCATTTACCTTCGGTTTTCCTGGGTCCCAGGGATCCTGGGGCCTGCAGACATGGCAAATTTGAGGAGTCTCACCTTCTAGAGGTTATGTGAACTCCTTACATCTGTGGTTCCAGCTCCAGTGTCCTCTTTGGAGGAGAACTGGTTAAAACCCCAGGCTCCTGAAAGTGGGAAAGACTCAGATGCGTCACCTTGCTGAGCTGTTTTCCAACGCAAGAATCCTTCAACTAGGCTGACAGCCTGTGTCAGGCCACCCTCTGATCTGTATGACTGCGGGGAGGGTCAGATGCCAGGAGGGAAACTACCTTCGGGTCCCAGGCTCCAGCTGCCCTGGTTTGGCCCTCTGCAATAACTAGGGGCTGGCTAATGGTTTTCCCAAATGACAAACCCTCAGATCTTGTCTACCACCACCTCCTCTGCAGGCCAAACTTCACAGCCCCCCAGCGCTGCATACAGTACCGAGCTCCCCTCCACCCTGGCCACACTCCCCCAACACCAGCTGGCTGGTCTTTATGCACCCAGAAATGTGGGCTCCAGAGTGGACCCACCTCAGTGTCTGAGATGACTGGAAGCCCCAACTGAGCTCTCTTGCTCCATTCCCAAGGCTCCGCATGGGAGTGTGGTCTGAGGCCAGTGGAAGCAAGAGAGTCTCAGAACAGTGACCATCATCACTATTGGTGCTGACATTTCTAGAAGCTTCTTAACATTTCCAAAGGACCTTCCCTTTGTTCAAGTAAAAATATTTCCCCCAAATATCATCTTTATGTTAGAGGACCTCTTAGGTGTATACTTATGCTGTGCTTTAGAGCCAAATGTGCAGCTATTCCTCCAAAGTCAGTGCACACACAGATGCGTGGTTGCGTGCACGCAAGCGCATAGCCTCCATGCTGAGTGGCAAGCCATCCCTGTCCCACTGCTGGCCAGGCGGAGAGGTGGGCAGTCAGCCCCCACCAGAGGGGCACACAGAAACCCAGGACACTGTGGCGGTGGCTTCATCCACAGACCAGAAGCTGCACAAGCACAGATACATAGTCCTAGCAACACTTGGGGTGCAGCGCCGAGGACCAGCTGCCTTTTTGGCCATAGAGGCAGAACCAGCAGTAGCTGCAAGAAGAGGAAGCGAGTGACAGTGGCATCACAGCCCTGCTGCGCCCCTCACCTTCCTGGGCATGCAGAAGGCAGCTGGCAGGAAGTCAGGCAGGAGGAGAGGCAAGGAATTTGCTGCCTGTGAGAGCAGGGCGACGCCATGGCTGCAGAGGGGACCCTGAGTCATCCCCCAACTCATTTTCAGCAGAAAGCTTTCCTTCCTCCAAATCACTTGTAGCTCCAATGTACTTCCTTCTAGAAGTGTCCACTGGGAATGCTTACAGAAAAGAGCAGACAGCTCAGGCTGGAATCTTAGGAGATGCCCCAGTTCAGAACAGAGGGGAGGAAATGAAGCCACTGGTGGAGTCTGAGTAGGACTGGGCCAAGGGACAGAAGGAGAACAATTTCAAGGCATACTCAGTCCAGAGATGTGGGTTCGCTGACCTGGCCAGGATCCAGCAGTTGACCTTGCATTGGGAAATACTGAGTTTAGCATCACCAAACTTCCCTCCTGGGGTTAGGAGAGTCCCCTCGCCGGTTCAGAGGTTACTTCATCTCCTGAACTGAAGATCTCAGAGATCTCCTCCAGTATCGCCATGCGGCAGAGAGAGAAGCACCGAGGCGCCTGTTCCATGGGTGACAGAACATAGGAAGGACCAAGGAAAGGGCAGAGGACGCAGAGTCAGGGATGAAGGCTGTGGGATCACCGCAGAAGGTGGTGCCTTTGGAAAACAACCGGAACAAAGAACTGAATCTAATCAGGAACCTGGCACTCTCCCACCACCAACCCCCATCACCCCCTCCGCCCCCCTGTTCCTGTAGAGACAGCAGAGGGAGCCTCTTGTCGGAAATGAATATTGCACGGGACAGTTAATCAAAGCTGAACCGCCCCTGCCCCTGTGAGTGATCAGTGCTCACGGGGGGCACTGCAGGGGAAGCACAAAGCCAATTTCTTCCCATAAAAAATGATACAAGGTGAAAAACCGTTTACTGCACATTAGGATCCACGGTTGGGCCATTTGTATGTTTTACTGGGATGGTTATGTCACTAAACAAAGCCTGAAAAATCCATCATGGGCAGGGAGCCTGATGGTGGCACAGGCAGGGGAGGGGAGTGGGGGGATGAGGTGGCTGGGGGAAAGAGGAGGAATGGGAAGGGAGAGATATTGGTGTTTTGGGGGACTTATGTCCAAGCCGTGTCCCAGGTCCCCCGGGTTCACATCAAAGGGCCTAGTGGATCCCCCATCAGCTTCACAGTTACTGTTCTTCCTAAACAGGAAACTCAGAGCTTCTCCCTACCCTAGTCCCTCCTGGCTAGTTCTGGGGATACACTGATCTACCACTTCGGACTCAATGAGAGACTTTGAGTTAAATGCCTATGTACTAGGCGGGGGACCCTGTAATCCCCATCACCCATCAGGACCCTCCCTCTCCATCCTTTGAGCCATGACCAAACCATGCCTGTGGCTGGAGAAAGAAGTGACTAAGAAGACCCTGAAAGTTGGGGGGCAGGGATCAAAGGAGTGGGAAACGGCAGGAAGAAAGTGTAGGAATGCCATTTGAGTGGCTGCATTTAATCAGACGCTCTGTCAATGAGTCACAGGGCCAGCCACCTAAGATGCCAGTTCCAACTTTAATTGTCCACTTGTACTTCTCCCCCTGACTCTGACCAATGTCTGGCTTTAGCAAACTGATCAGAAATTGGGGACCTTCCTGGCCTCAGCGTACCACCAACCCTCTGCTATGTATGACCCTTGGATTCCAGAGCCAGATGGGCCAAGAGAATGTCATACTGCAGTCCTTCCTTATCCAGGTGAGAAACCAAGGCTGGTACTAGAGCCCTGTCCTCCTAATTCCCAGCCCAGCCTCCCACACCTCACTGCTGCCCCAGGGCCAATTTTGCAAGTGCAAGGGAGCCCCAGATCACTAAGAGCCATCTTCCCTGACCACCCAAGGTGCAGCCCACTCCATGGGAGTCACAAGCAGCCAGGGCACTTGCTAGAAAGCAAACCATTCTCATCCCAGCCTCCTGGTCCACCATCTCACTTTCCCCTTCCATAATACGTAATCCCCCGCGGCACACCGAACTGAGAGATAAGGATGCAAACTGGACAAGCGTCCCCAGGGCCTGTGGGAAAAGGGCAGGGAGGGCACTGGACACCGGGCGGGTAGATGGGCTGCTGAGACAGCTGCCCCGACCCGAACCACAGACAGTCGTGAGGAGGATGGAGGACAAGATGGAGCGAACAGTCGTCGAAGGTCCTTGACCACCACTGGAAACAGTGTGCAGCCACCAAGTAGACTGGCACGAGGCTGGGTTTTGCTACAAGTTCATCTAGGGACAAATCAGACACCGAGGTTTCACAGAATCGACTCAGCTGTCCGATTTGTCCTTCCAGGTGAAGGCAATAGAGGCCGGAAGAAAAAAGTCCCATGCATCAGACGGGTACCGAAGATGTTGTGTGTCACGTCCTGACACCTGCAATTTCCTGCGCAGTGAGAGTGAGTCAGGAATCTCCCCAGGACCTGAGCCCAAGAGTAGATGGTCCACAGCAAAGGAGCGGCCTCCCTGTGCCCGGGAGACAGCCCGGGATCGCGGCAGTCACGCAAACTCTTGCACCAGGAGGCCTGGGTTCTGATCCCTCTTCTGCCACTTTCCAGATGTATAACCTTGAGCGATTTCATTAACTTCTCTCTGACTCACTTCTTCCGTCTGTAACATGGAAGAGTAAGAGCACCCGCCCTGCAAGGCTGTCTAAGGACATCATCGATTCCTGCGTGCAAGCGTTTCCGATGGTGGCGGGCACGTGAAGTGCTATAGGAGTGCTAGATGAAACACGTGAGTTTGTTGTGAACCAAGGAAACCAGGCCCTGAGACAAAAGGCAGAAGTTCTCAAATGAGAACTACTCTGCAGGTGAAATGAGGGGTCGGGGAAGGGGCCACTCTGCCCGCACCCACAGTGACGGACACCGATGTCCTCATTCCTGTCGGCATCTGGCCTGCCTTGCCTGTGACATGAGTTCCTAAGACAGGCCTCTTATTTTCTTATTCAATTTCAAGATAAAATTAGGGCTGTGTCCCTTAGGGGAAAAATGTGCCCCCCCCAACAAGAAATTCCCTAGAGGAAGCCTGTTAAAACCACATATTTAAAGGGACATCAATATTTTTCTGACAGAGTATTAGTCGCAATAAATAAATTGCCAAATCGGGCTGCAAACCAGCAGGACCGCTTGGTATGTGAGTGACAGTTCACATCTCACGGGAAATAGCAGTGACAGCTGAACATGTCACCAAAGACACAGCCTCGATTGCTCGGGGTGTGAGGGACTCCTTCTGGGAGATTGCGGTAGGCCAGGGCCGATGACAGCCAGGGCAGGGGACAGCCAAGCTGGAAAGGTGGGCTGTGCACTGCAGGACGGCCTATGGCCTAGGGTGCTGTGGCCAGGAGTCCAGGGATGGGATCTGTGGGGACAGATGGGGGCCTTCTACGCCTGGTATCAATGAGCCAGAAGTTGACCTGAGTGGGGAGGCAGACAGGACACAATTTACCTCTTGTGGGGACTGATGGTGTTTGCACATCAGGTGGACATTCAGGCCACATAGTGGAAGTGATGTGGGAGAATCCCAGAAACGAGAGCGAAGCCCAGGGAAAACAACTAGCCAAGGGGGTCAGGAGGCTGGGGCACGGACATAGAGCCCAAACTCTGCCCTAGGGACAGGTTAAGGGAGGAAAAGGAATAGGGAGGGAGACTAGGCACAAGATACCTAGATGGGAGACCAGTGAGGACTGGATAAGGAAGCCACCATTTTCAGTGGTCTACATCCAGCCTAAGGGACATGGCAGGAATGGGAGGGGAGAGAAGAGGGTGAGATCGGTACAGCAGGGGGATTCCAAACCCTTCCAGGCAGCAAAGAAAGGTCAGAATGATCAGGGCTGGGATGGTTGGAGACAGAGAAAGACTGTCAGCTACAGTGGTAGAACCCTTGAGTCTTGGAGCTTCTGCCAAATTTTCAGAGTAGGCTAATAGAGAGCCGTCGTCATAGCTTCAAGGCTGTCTTTAGCTTTAAAAGGATGCCCCAGAAGCATCTGTGTTTTAGAAATGAGGAAGTCAACCCAGAGATGCAGAAATCCGGCCAAAGCCAGACATGCCTGATACAGCAGGAAGAAAACAGGTAGAGGTGCACAAACACTAGAACTCGATGGGAAGACAGCAACTAAGCAGGTGTGCACCACCCAACTTGGACAGACAGCCCAGGGCACCTGCAAAGGGCCGGTTATAACATATCAACTTAGCAAGAGGGCACTAGACTACTCAGCTGACCCCTTGGTCCATAAATCTTGCTTATACAAATTATTTAAAAATATGCTGTGGACACAAAACTTATTCACGAACTTTTGGGTGGAAGAGAGACCGGGAACATTGATTACAGAGTGCAGGGGGCTGTCGCTTGGTATGTTATGTATTTCTTTTGTGTTCTCATTTTTCACAATAATCATACCTTCCTTTCATCATAAAAGGACATATTAAAACAGAATGTGTTATGGGAAGACACACAGTACCTTTTGAAGTAACTTCTGGAAAGCTTATGTAAGAGTAGGTTGATGAGGTTTTCCGGTGGCCTTGCACCCCTGCAGGAGCTGTGGGACCAGAGGGAGAGAATTCTTAATAGGAGGTTGCAATGGACCGCACGATCCCTGCCCCTGGCCTCCTGCCTTACATCAAGAATTAGGTATTTGCACCCTTGCTGGAAAGTAACCTTTTGCCCATTCTGCCCCTAGAACCAGCCTCTCCCCCTTGGAAAGGGGGAAAAAACTATGACCTATGATGGGACTGGCAGGCTTCAGGCCCAGGCAGCTGCTCTTCTGCGCCCGGGAGAACTCATGTATTAAAAATCACATGTAGGGGCGCCTAGGTGGCTCAGTGGGTTAAGGCTCTGCCTTCGGCTCAGGTCATGATCTCGGGGTCCCGGGATAGAGCCCCCCGTCGGGCTCTCTGCTCAGCGGGGAGCCTGCTTCCTCCTCTCTCTCTGCCTGCCTCTCTGCTTACTTGTGATCTCTGTGAAATAAATTTTAAAAATTAAAAAAAAAAATCACACGTACCTTGGCCTCTGACTCCTGCAGTATCTTTGCTCTCCCCCAACCATCACCCCCTAGAGCAGCTCCCCATCTAGAGTTGGGGGAAATACTTGGGTGTTTAAGGGTCCAATGTTCTTTCCCTAATCCTGCTTTACTAGCAATGAGGCTGTTTGGTTTTTTTTTTTAATTTTTATCTGACTTCTGGTCTATTTCTGAAAGGATTCAGAACCCATGGAGGGACATGTTTAAATGCCATATTTCTCATCCCTCAAAAACAAAAACAAAAACACCATTAAAACAGGTTGGCAAAGAAAGCTTCTGATTGGAGGAAAAGTGTCAGAAGGATTTATTACAAGTAACAACATCAACGGGAGAACAACTAACTGATACTGTGATAAAATAAAGTCATATAGATTTGGTCTTCATACACTGTTTTTGGCATCCAGCTCCTAAAACCCTTGGAATTTCATAAGTGAAGAGAGAGATCAAGGTGTCTTTTGTTATGTTAATGAGGTGATTTTTGGAAAGCCTCTAGATAACCAAAGGATGGGAGCCTGTTGCCAGGGGAACCAACTCTGTGATCAGAGAGATGGAACTTTCAGTACTACTGACCCCCCCGCCCAACCTCCAAGGAGGATGAGGTGCTGAAGATTCAGTTCAATGATTTAATCGATAATGCCCAAGTAATGAGGCCTCTGTAAAAAAAAAAAAAAAAAAAGGAGGGGTCTGGAGAGCTTCTGGGCTGGTGAGCACATGGAGATTCAGGGAGAACAACTTACCTGGGAAGAACACAGCAGCTCTGAGCCCCTCCCCATACTTTGTCCCATGCTGTCCCTGAGTTATATCCTTTCATAATACACCAGTAATATCATAAATAAAAATCTGTGAGTTCTGGGAGCTTGTTCTCTCAAATCCAAAAAAGGAATCTTGGAAACCTCTGGTTTATAAGCAGTGGGTCAGAAACACAGGTGACAGCCTGTACCTCAATGGCTTTCTCAGCCTTGTGGGACTGAGCCCTTACCCTGTGGGATCGGATGCCATCTCCAGGCAGTGTCAAAACTGAGTTGAACTGTGGGACACCCAACTGGGGTCCAAGAATTGCGTGGTATGAGGAAAAACCCACACGGATCAGAATCAGTGAACAGAACCATTACTAACATTTATTTATTGAGTATTTACCAGAGGCCAGGCCCTGTGCTAAGTACTTCACGTGTTGTTTCTAATTCTTAACACAACTTGCCGGAAGAGGACCGCGAGACTGAGCAGTGCCCAGGTGGGATCTGTTCCAGCAGAGCTGAGATTCACACCTAGGCTGACTTCCCAGGCCACCTTCTTAAACACCACCCAGTATGGTGGCTGATTTCACCCTTTCCTTGTGAGAGGGCAGTAGGTCTACATCCCAGGCTGGTGGGACGGACAGCCAGTGCAGGTGGGGGTCCTGACAGGTCAGCAGCAGAAGGTAGAGAGGGACAAGGCCAGGCCAAATAAAGACCAAGACATGTGTCCAGATGGCCACATGACTGGGGGTGACAATCGCGGCAGTCTGGGGAGCAGGGCAGGCCTGGGCCATGATCCCCCAGAGAACTGCACAGATGCGGTCCCTCGGGAGGGAGGTCTACAGGAATCCCTCAGGTATCCCTCGGCCTTGAAGCTTAGGCTCATCCTCTTGGCCCCCCTTGGCCCTACTGCCAAGGGGCAGTAAAATCACGGACCTTCACACTGCAAGGAACCCGAAGAAGTCATTCAACTCTCTGGTTCTAGGGATGAGCAAATGGGCCTCGAAAGGTGAACAAACTGCCAACAGCCACACCAATTGGGGAGAGAAACCCAAGAGTTCTGAGTCCCCTTCCCAGTGCTCCTTCCACAGTACCACCTTAAGGCTTCGCATTCTGCCACAGAAATGTGGAAAAATTTAGGAAACATCAACTTTGGGGTGGGCACTGGGATAAACTGGAACTTGTGAAAAGCCCAGCATTGACTTCCAGTCTCAACTACAGACTTCCAGTGAGCTTCATGAGGTTGTAGCCATGTTGTGAGAAACTTCAAGCATGTGCTCAGCTCTTTGGACTGGTAAACACAGCTCTTAAACCCTGTAGGTTGTAAACAGATGACTGTAAATGTGACAAATACAGGATTGGTTTTCTATATCAAGAGCTGCTCCTAATTTACACACTCCATAATGGTCAACATTCTGTATCTCCAGAAACATCTATTCTAGCAGCTCAAGATAGGATCTTACCTCCCTCTCCTCACCACCGCTCCCAAACACACAGCCCTTGGACTGCAAGAGTTCAACAGTCTTTCCAAGATCACAGAGCAAGCCAAGGGCAGGACGGATAGAGAACATCACATCCCGACTTCCCCTGTCTCTAGTGCTGAACTCCTCTCACATTACCTCGCCTTGCACAGACTTCTGTCATTAGAGGAGAAAAGGTCATTCATAAGTTATGAAGGGTGGCTTCATGAGTCACTGGAATAAGGCACACACATGGGCCTCATCCTTGCGGAGGCCCAGTATAGATGGATGGGGATGCAAAGACAGAGTTTCAGGAAGTTAAGAGTGTCTGCAGGCCAGGCAGTACTGATTTAACAAAGGGTCTATTTGCAAAGATAGAAGAAGACCCCAAACTCTGCCCCTCCCATCATGCAAGCCTCCCTGCTGTTCTTTTAATAGAAGCATTTTCCCTGCCTTCCTCCCTTCCCTCCAAAAAGCCTCACAAATATGTTGTGTGAAATATCAGAACTAATTAGACCAAATGGTGTTCATATCTGTCACTGGTTTTTCATGGGGAGAGCAGGCTGTGTCGTGGAGGCAAATTTTGTTAACTAATTAAGGACGATTTTTAGGGGAGAGTGTCATGTTCCTGTGGGAAAGATGGGTGGGACTATTGGAGAGGGCTCTTGGATGGGCCGAGGATGGAGATAAAGGACACAGTGACAGCCAGGTGACCTGGAAGGTGGTGTGGGAGAGATGGATGGGGCTGAGTTAGCCCTAGGGGCAGCCTGTTCCAGAGTTGTTCATACAGTCAAAAGAGGGTGACACTGTTTGCACACAAGTGAAAGCATATTTACCACAGTAGTGAAAAAAAATCCATAGGAAAGAAGAGGTAGTTTATCCCAAGTTGGTACTTAGCAGTTGTTGCCACTGCTGCTCTTACACAACCAAGAGCAAAAACCATGTCCTAGTTTGTTTATAGTCTCCTGCTCTCAGCACAAGTGAGGTGGCGTTGGTAGTCATCCCCAAATTTTGGGACTGGAACATAGTAGTGTAAGAAGAGAACGCATTTATGTGAACCTAGTTTGTGCTGGAGACAAACTAAGATCCTTTGCTATTTTTTTCTATTTGAGGAATATCTAAATAGAAGTAAAAGAAAAGAGAACAGGAGGACGTCAAATCAGAAGACGAGAAGACAAGAGGCACTTCGAGCTGCCTTCATACATTCAAAATACTACCAGGTGAAAAAGGGAATGAATTCATTCCAGGAGCTAAAACTAGGACTCAGGGGTAGAAGATACCAGGAGAAGGACTTTGATCCAAAATAAGGAAGAACTTTTTCACAATTAGAACTCTCCCAGAAATGAAGCAGTGGGAAGCGGGCTGGAGGCGGCCCGCACGCTCCTGGGTGGTCGAGCCAAGCTGCCCATGGTCAGAGCCACTTGGGAAAATTCCTGCCAGAAGACTTGGACTCTGCATCTCCTGAAACATGGGCTCCCGTGAGCCTGCAGATGTGTGGCCAGAACACGCTGTATTACAGTCATGCGCCAGCGAGATGATGTTCCCTAGGAAGGCACAGCTAAGGCCCAGTGAAAGTCTTTGACATCCTCTTCACAGGCAAGTCTTTAAAAATGCAAGGAGCGTAGGAGCACCAGGGTGACACAGCCAGTGAAGCATCTGCCTCTTCACTCCAGCTCAGGCCATGATCTTCAGGTTGTGAGATCGAGCCCCGTGTCCACACACCGTGTGGAGCTACTTAAGATTCTCTCCCTCTGTCCCTCCTCTTTCTCTCTCTCTCTCTCCCTCTCAAAGAAAAAAAAAATTTTTTACTTTAAAAAAAATGCAGAGGATAAACAGGAATCCTTCAGGAAAAATCAGGGTGTGGTGTGGCCCAGGCACAAGGTGGGGTACCAGTGCCTGGGGACCCCACTTGAAGAGCTCTTCACAGTCTCATTCCCCACAGCACCCAGACTTACAAGGCTGGGTAGGCCCACGACCAGAAAGACACATTTGGTTCAGCTGGTGCTCAGCCCCACAGTGGTGCCAACAGCATCCTTACCCATCCCTCGGCCACTGCCCGGCCCACAGCCTCTGGCCCGGAGTGACCACTGATGAGGTCTGCACAGAGCAGCAGGGGGCTGAAGGTGCTCAGGAAGCAGATGGTGGGGGTGGGGGTACCCAGAGCACAACAGGTGGACCCTTCCCTAGACTGGATTCTGATGCTGCCTCTGCCCCTCCCCGGTGACATGGGCACGTTTCTTGACCTTTCTGGCCTCTGCTTGCTCTTAAAAGGGGGTGATGCCATGACTTAGTTCATGGGCTTGTTGTGAGGATTCTGAATCAGCACAGCGGACAAACGCGAACACACGAGACGCACAGCGCCATGGGAGCAGCCGGGTGTGGGAGGGCACTCGGCTCTCTGCCCTCCAAAATGACACCACTGCCCTCGGAGGGGAGCAAACAGAGAGGCCAAAGCGGTCTTGGGTCACAGCAAGACCTCCATCAAGGGACTAAGACAGCACGCATAAAGCACTAAGCCAAGAGTGGGGATGGTTCCAGCAAAGCAAATTTCAAAGGAAAACAAAACCAATCAGGGAGTGATAGTAGAAAGAGCAGAGCAAAATGTTCCCTGGGGATTGGGGGACTGTCTGCATACTGTGTCTGGAACTGCTGTCCTTGCTCCAGAGGCCACGGGGCTGTGCTGCCGGAGGCTGCCAGGGAGCCCTCCTCCAGCAGCCAGGCCCCTCCCCGACCCCGTGCAGTCATCCCCGGGCTTCCCCGCCAGCCTAAGGACTTCTGAGCATCTCCAAGACAGATGCCGCAGCTCATGGAAGGGATGAGGGAATTGAGCCGGGCAGCCTGGGCTTGCTCAGAGTCCCAGCCTGAGTGTGTGTTGGGCTTGGGACCAGCACTCCCCCTACAGCCCCCCACCCCTGCTGTCAGCAGGTTCCGTAGCCATGGCTCCTCTCTTCCTGCCTGTCTGCTCCACAGGCATCCCCTTTGCTGGTCCACGAACACTGCCCCTGCTCTTTGGCTCGGCTTACTTTAATATACACATAGATTACAGCTACATTAAAGAAGCCTGAAAATACCAAAGCAGAACTAAAGCAATTATTATAATGCAGCCTTAACAGCAGCTGTAATGAGACAGAATTAAAAATGTGCCAGCATAATCACAATTCACTGTTCCCAACGACCTTCCAGAGCTGCTTTCATTTGGAAAGTAACATCCAGTCCTGAACTGTCAGATGGAAAGGAAAAATTCAATTGTGCCTCCCAGCGTGGCCGGGTCCCTGGCTACCAGGAGATCTGGCTCTTCCACATGAAGACATCTGATCCCTGGCCGAAGCTACGTGATATTATCCATCGGCTTAGTGGGGGGCAGAGGGAAGGGACGCAGGGGCTGGGTGTTCCTTCCATGGCACGCAGGCTGGCTCGGGCCTCTCCCCGCCATTTGTCACCAGGCCCGCCCGTTCCACACTGGAGCAAATTCAAGTCCGAGCAGCCTCGCGCCTGCTCAGAGCGGGCGCTCCTGCTGCAGGCAATAACAACCCACATGACTCCAGAGAATCCCACAATAACCCTGAGAGGCAGGTTCCATCACTTCCCCCATGTGACAACCAAGGAAGCAGAGACTTGGAGAAGTGGCCGCTCAAAACCACATCCCATGGGGGCCAGAGCCACCGCTCAAATCCTTGTCTTCGGATCCCAGAGCACAAATCCTCACCCCGACTTTAGGAAGCTGATATCCTAACAGAGGAGCAAAGGAGAAGCCTGCTTGGATCGACCCTAAGTTACCTTATTCTGATGGGAGAGACGAGCCCGGCGTGGGGCGGGGTGGGGGGGAACGGTGCGTGGTTAGGGTGAAGCGTGGGAGGAGACACAAAGCACACCTAGCCGGAGAGGCTTCCTCAAGGAGCCATTTCTGACAGAAGCGTTGCGGGCATCCATGGAACAGCAGCATTTCCTCATTCGTCCTCCCGGGGTTCCGTGCGGGAGGGCAGAAATAAGAAGGCGGAGAGCCAGAAGCTAGAGCAGCCGGTGGGGAAAGATGCAGAGAAGGTACAGGCTTCTCTCCTCCAGGATGCTCAGGAGAAAACACTCCAGCTCATCGACTCTGCCAAGCCTGCCTGCAGCCGGATTCAGCTTTCTGGAGCCTTCCGCAAAGCCAAACCTGACCTTATCCTTCAGAGCATGCTAGTTTACTCAAGAGTCAGACATGGGGACCTTCAGACTGAAATGGGGAAGTTACCTGGCTCTTCATTTGTGCTTGGTTTTCACAGAACTGCCTTCACCGCCTTCTATAATTGTGATATGGGTGCCATCTTGTCTCACTGGACCAGGAGCAGGCACGGCAGGGGGAAAGAGGGTGAGGTGCCATCCCTTAGCTTCCTCCCAATGCGGCGGCTCAGGGGGCAGTCAGCCTTCCTTCTTCTCCCCAGGACCAGGCAGCTGGAGCCCTACAGCTCTGATGCAGGGGAAGGTGCCCTGAGGACTCTGGTTCTGGAAGCCCGACTTCTGACACATTTCACAGATGTTGAGAGCTCAGGAGGACTCTCTCTAGCTGGCCTTGTCTTCTGGGGAGGGTCTTGAGCTCCAGGCTGCAAGCTTTCCACGGGCCCCCTCCCCACTCCACTTTAATTAAGATTAGGAGCTACAATTTCCCCACCTGTGGCAAGCAGTGGAAACAAAGCACTTGACGGTTTGACAACAATCACGTATGGGGTCAGAGGCACCTCCAGGAGCCCAGATCCAAAAGGTCATTATAAAAGTGAGCTATTTGCCATACCAAGGTTGCGGGGCAGCTCACCCTGTGTTCCACATGAGGCGGCTTCCAAATCCAGCCGCACATGCTGGCCTCACTACGTGTCTTTGCTATGAAAACCATTAAGAGAAGCCACCTCCAGCTCTTCCCTAGGGGCCAGCAGTCCCTCTGTGGAAGTCCTCCCTTCCCCATCCCCATTTTATGACCGAGCAATGCGTGGGTAGTAATTTGATTCAAACCAAGTAGGACCACGTGTGTAGTTACTACTAGTGCAGAACTACCTGGGAGGGAGGATGTGGGGAAGGTGGGAGGGTGGTACCCCCAGTCCTGGGGGCTGGAGGGGGCTCCTTCTTCCCTGGCCTCCCAAGTAAGAGGTCCCGGGGACCATAGCCATGGCTGTGGGGTGGGTCCCCACCCCAACTTCTAGCCCAAGCTGAGCTTTTTCAGAAGCCTGGGAACTTGGGAACACAAACACAGATGGATAAGGTAATGAGGGCGTTGGGGGAGAAGATGGAGACATTGCTGAGTTTTTGCTGAACAAATTGCTGAATTGGTTTTTTTGGTCTATAGTTTCCACCATGGAAAATGGAGCTCATCTTCTAGAGGTGAGGGTCCTAACTGCGGCGGTGAGTGGAGGCGTCTGGGGAGAGCACCATGACTTCCACCCAGCACGGCCAACTGTGGCAAGTCAGAGCCATGAGATCGACGGAACACACGACCTGCTGTGACCCACCTTGCTCCATGGAAATCATATGAAAACCCCAAGGTTCTTAGATGAAAAAAGATTTTCAAGCACCGGCTGGTTTGAGGAACATGAGACCAAAATAAGCCCTACACAATAGGGTTTAGGTATCTGATACTTTGGGAGAAGATGCAATGCTAGGGAACAGATAAACAAGCCCAGCATTTGGAAGGCCTGCCATAAGCAGAGAGCTGGGGCGCCTCCTGTTCCACCCACCTCTACTGGCCCGCACTGGTTTACCGGAGTAGGTGAAGGCAGTGCTGCCAGCCCCCCCTCCTCCCACCCCCAGGCGCTAATGAGATGCAGGGAGGGGTCTGAGGCCCGATGGAGTGGCTTGCAATTTTTGTTGCTGTTGTTTTGAATATGTCTTTCTCTAGTGCTCTGCCAACAGCTTGTTAGCACATGGCTCTGCAGAGTGAGAAGGCTTTAGATGGTAGGATGCCCTGGCCCATGTGGGGGTCTGCAGGCCATTTGTCTGTACGGTCCCGAAACAGATGCCCTAGAGCCTCTCCAGCAAGCCACTGGCACTCGGACACCAGGACACCACAGGCCCCATGTACAGGGAGCCAGATCTGAAAGCCCATCCCCCACCAAAGTTTCTTTTCCCATCTGGCTTGCAAAGGTGTGAATGGATTTGACAAAGGATGAGGAAGGAGGGAAAAGGAGAGAAATCAACTGCACCCCCAACTAGCATATCACCATCATCACCACACACACACACACACACACACACACACACACACACACACACACACGCAACTTCCAAGAGCAGTCAGACATCTGCCAAAGTAGGCTAGGGCCAAAGCACTAAGTCCCCAAGGGCAACTGGGCCAAGCTTCCCCACAATGGGGTGCAGTGGACACAGAGGGTAAGGAGATTCAGACTGAGGTCCCAGCTCTGTGGTGGGCTAGCTGACCTGAGGCCAGTCACTTCCTCTCTCCGGATTTCAGTGTCCTTCTCCCCACCATTAGCGATGTCCGAGCTTTTCTAGAAGAACACCAGGATTGTACCACGCCACCTGTCACCTAATCCCCAGGCCCACTCCGGAGCCATCAATTCACAGAAGGCCCAACAGCGTGGGCATGTGATACAGATTTGAGGAGCAGAGAAAAGCACACAGGCCTTTATAGGGATGAGACCGCTGACCTTAGTCCCCGGCACTAACACTTCCAGTTGCCCAAACCCTGGGGTCCATGCTGCAAGTACTTCCTTCCTTTGTTTATAAAGTCCCCAAATACATATTTCCCTGTCTCAAACAAGCTGAAATTGACTTGTTACTTACTTCCTGGGGCCTCCCTCATGCGGGACCTATCTAAAGCCGTATATTCCGTATCCAGAACCCATTTCTGGATCACTTCACCCAGATCCATCTCTGCCTCATCCGGACTCAAAGTGCTTGCTGTTTGGACTTCTCAGCTGACACTCATCTTATGCTGCCTCATACTGGATTTGACTCTGTTTCCCCTCAGCTAGACTGTTCTGTTTGTTGCAAGGTAATGTGTGTCATTCTGAATTAATGTGGAGGGTTTGGTTGTTTTTTGTTTTTTACCTTAAATATTTTTTATCCACTTTATTGTAATGCCTCCGTTTTGTTTAGGTTAGTATTTTCATAGTATGCCCTTCTTGATCACTGCTACTTTCAAACTTTCTGTATCTGTCTGATAGAGTTGTGAATGGATTTAACGAAGGATGAGGAAGGAGGGGAAGGAAAGAAACTAACTCCGCTCCTCGCACTAGCACATCACCCTCACCACCAACAGACACACTCCCACGCACAAACGCACACACGCACACATACACAAATATTCATATTACATAGGCAGCAAGATACCTGCCGAAATAGAATATGGTCAAACCACTAAGGTTAAAAAAAAAAATTATGTGTTGGCTATGTCTTATACATTGCACAATTTTAGACCCAAAGTTAGAAATTCTGTCTTTAAAAAGGCAAGGTTGGGGCGCCTGAGTGGCTCAGTTGGTTGGGCAGCTGCCTTCAGCTCAGGTCATGATCCTGGAGTCCTGGAATCAAGTCCCACATCAGGCTCCCTGCTCAGAGGGGAATGTGCTTCCCCCTCTGACATCTCCCCTCTCATGCTTGCTCTCTCTCATTCTCTCTCTCTCTCTCTCTCTCTCTCAAAAAATAAATAAATGAAATATTTAAAAATAAGTAAAAAATAAATTTTTTAAAAGGCAAGGTTAATTGCTATTTATCATGATTTCTATTTATGGGATTGCTATTTTAATTCACTTCTATAATCTTGGTTTGTGTTTGATCACTGTTTGAAGAGACACTGTTCAGTGAGTCACCCAGGCTTCCCTATGTCTTACTGAGTAGGCCAAGAAGGCAAGGCTCTGAGCTCGTGACCTGGCTCACTTCTCAGGGTTGTGTTCACGTAAAGAAATCTGGGAGAACAGGTGATGTCTCCCTTTGGGACACAGCGCATGCTCACTGCCTGCTCAGAGAGGAGTCCCCAAGCAATGTGCTCCCGAGCTGCAACACACACTCACGGCACGTGCAACACCCCCACTGGGACCTCTCTGCTTCACCTTCTGCGGGCCACAGGGGCAACGATGAGCTGGAGCACACATGATTCTCATGATGGTTGCTGTGTGTGAATTGTTTTTTTAAGATTTATTGATTGATTTTAGTAGGGGCAAGGAGCAGAGGGAGAGAATTCTCAAGCCGACTCCCCACTGACTGTGGGGCCCAATTCAGGGCTCAATCCCAGGACCCCGAGATCACGACCTGAGCCGAAATCAGGAGTCGGCCACCTAACCAACTGAGCCACCCAGATGCCCCACTGTGTGCAAATCTTAAAGTCCTTCGTCTCTGATCTGAGATTCTCACGTCTTCCAACAGCATCCACAAAATAGCAACAGGCTAACTTATTTGCATGTAGGTAGGATAAATCAAATCCCAGCCCCTTCACAGACCTGGTAATAACTACCATGGTTATTTCCTCCTTACTTCTTCCTATCACACCTCCTATGGGAGTGATTCTGCTTTCTTTATTCCTTTTTAGCCTCTATGCTTTGGAAGTTGTGCATTATATTTCTTTTAGTGGTTATTCCTAAATAACCACTTCTTCAAAAGTTCAGTGTAAAAATGTTTAAAGTCAATCACTGCCTCTGTCCCCCTTTAGGACAGTAAGACACTTTCCCACCACACCTCCACTCCCGTACCCCACTCCTTACTGTCATCCAATAGTTCATGGTCACCTTGTTTGTAGTCCACTTTTCGTTACTGTCACTTTTGCAGTCAGTACTTATTTATAGTTACCAAAAAGTTTATCTTTTTGTGGCTATTTTTCTCACCACTGCTTCTGGCTTTCTACTCCTTCCATCTGGTTCCGTTGCCATCTCACTGAGTTACATTCTTTCGTTGTTCTTACCACTGGGATCTGTGGATAATAAATTCTCTTGGGCTTTGTTTGTGTTAAAAACTCCTTTCCCTTCATTTTTAAATGGTGGTTTGCTCAGGATCTGAATTTTAAGGTTCTAGTTCTCCTACAGCAATGTGAAGATACATCTCTCGTTCTCTATTTTTGCCGGTGATAAGTTGGCTTTTACTTCGATTGTCATTCCTTTGTGTAATCTGACTTTTAGCTGTAAGTTTTTTAAATTTTTCTATTTTTTATTTTCTGTAGTGTATCTGCAATATGTCCAGATGTACATCTGTCTGTATTTATTATTCCTGGGACCTAATATTCTTCAATTTAAGAATTTAAATGTTCCTTTCATTCTGAAAAATTCTCTTCCAATATATTTCCAGCTATAATCTCCTTCATGTATTCTCCATTCTCTCCTCTGGCACTTGACTAGATGTATTTTGACTATATATCTATTAACTCTCTTCCATATTTTCCATTTCAAATTCTAGGTGATAATCTTGATGTATCTTCCAGATCACTAGTTCTCTCTTTGGCCAAATATATACTACCACAGTATACATACATACATACATACATACATACACTACTACTATTATACTACTAATGTCTAATATTCTACTTTATACATCTAATAGATTTTTATAGTAATGATACAATTTTTATTTCTAGAAACCCTCTCTGTCTCCTTTTCAGATCTGTTTCTCTCGCTCTGCCCTGGTTCTTATAATTTTTGTCCCTCCTTCTATGTTTTTAAATAATTTAAATATACTCAAGTCATAGTTTATTTAAGATTATTTCCCCTCGATCTTGGAATGCTAATTATCCAGGTTGCTGCTTCTTCTAAGTGTCCCTCTTCATAGCCTGTAGCTTTTCATGGATTCTACTTATTTACTGTGAGTTCTTTGGTGGCATTTGTTTCCTTAGGTAATCTTATGTCCTTGGTATATAAATGGTAGCATCATCTGTCTACATAATACTGTATGTTTGCCTTTACAAGCACCCCACTGGTTTTAGCAGTTCTGAACCCATATGCATATTACTTTCTAAGTGTTACTTCTGTGGTGTAAATTTGTACACATAGTGAAGGCTTGGGTTTCCAATTTCTGGCATATGACTGTCTTCCATCTAAGGCACTGGTAGATGGCAAACTTTATTGAAACTTGCCCAAACAGATCTGCTGAGTTTTTTTACTGCCTTCAGAAGCTCTCAATTTATGCCAGAAGTCCTCTATCATGTTCTCCCAATCTGAACCCCTAAGGCCTATGTCTGAGCCTTAACCTCCTTTGGACTATCATGGTCTCAGCTCACAAGCAACACTTGGGCTTTGAGTTCCTGCCTCATAAGTGCCACTGGGAGTTTCTGCAATTGAATTTATTTTTGTTATATGCAGATTTATATATGCATGGATGGAAGAAACACCTTTCCATATCCTCTCGGTCTGCCATATTGGTTGGAAGTCCTCCATTACTTTCTCCCCAATGAACAGCAGGAAGCATGTTTCATCTTTCTGTGCACGCCTCCACTGTAGAGCAGGCCCAGAATACACACAGAGTTAGAGCTCAAAAAGGGCTTCTAACAGTCTCAGGGGCTGACAATGGAGGCTTTGTTAACTGGATTACGGTACAACCGTACAATGGAATATGGTGCAGCCATTTTAAAAGATAAGAAAAATGTGTGATATGGAAAAATACTGCCAATAACATTTTTAAGTGCAAGAGACAGATTTAGAGACTAGTATGCATTGTTCTATCGTCTAGAAAACAGACTAGAAGAAAATAACACCAAAATGTTACCACCAGTTTTGTCCCTAGACAGTGAGAGTATGGGCCATTTTTATTTTCTTGTTTTGATTTATATTTCCTGTAGTTGACACTGATTTCTTATATAATAAGTGTGATGCACATGAATTTAAGTTAAAAGCTGGTAAAACTCCAAATGCCAAATAAATAGGAAATCTGAGATGCGCCCTTGGGTTCCTCCCTCCCTAGACCCTTTATGGGCTTACATCGTCTCAGAGGAGTGTCCATAGGACATCCACACGCTGGTGGGGGAGGTGGCTGCTTTCTGAGCAATTCACAAGTGCTCTGACTTCGCCCTGTCACTGGAGAGGGTTCTTGAGCATTGAGCACTGGCCTTCC
This sequence comes from Enhydra lutris kenyoni, assembly GCF_002288905.1. NCBI lineage: Eukaryota > Metazoa > Chordata > Mammalia > Carnivora > Mustelidae > Enhydra > Enhydra lutris. The sequence continues at coordinate 10,821,725 of NW_019154111.1, forward strand.
CCAGACTAGCAGCTGCCCACTGGTCCTCTGCCATGATGCCTCTTTGGCCCATGTTCCCACGGTAGCCCTTGAGGGAGATGACCCAAGGGCACTCCACAACTAGTCTCTCTCTTCAGTTTCTACTCCCACCCTAATTATACCACACCCCCACATGCTCCCTGGGGTACAAGTGCCGTGCTAGGTAGCTGGGTCTGGCAGGGCTTCTGACAGCACCACAGGCCCTTACACAAACCTGCCTCCTCCAACCCCCTGGGCTCTTCCTCATTAACCCATGTTCTTTCCTTCTTCCAGTTTTGTTCTGGACCTCCCTACCCTGTCCTCCCATCAGACCTTGATGGGAAGCTCTATATTCTATCCTTAACAGATCTCCATGGCTTTGAACTTTAGGAAGCAGGGACTAGAGTATCTGTCATCCCTCCCCAGAAGGCCCTCTGTGCTCCTTTAGAAAATTAAGTCAACTTCTCCAGTGATCAGCTTTTCCAATTCCAGTCACGGTATCCTTGCTTGGGTCACAGAAGTGTTTTTATACCCTGCCTGCAGAAAGCTGGCTTCCTAGCCTCCATACAACCACCCAATAAGAAGGCAAATCAGGTAGCCCTATGATAGATAAATGACAGCATTTCATATATATATGTATATATACATATACATATATATGAATTATTTATATATCTATAATTTTATAAAGTCATTAACATAATAAAGGACTCTAACTTAACTAATCAGCATAAGAATTTGTATGGAACCAGAAGAGACCCCGAATTGCTAAGGAAATGTTGAAACAAACAAACAAACAAACAAACTTGGAGCATCACATTGCCTGATTTCAAGCTTCATTACAAAGCTGTGATCACCAGGACAGCATGGTTGGTACTGGCACAAAAACAGACACATAGACCAGTGGAACAGAGTAGAGAGTCCAGATATGGACCCTCAACTCTATGGTCAAATAATCTTTGACAAAGCAGGAAAAAATATATAGTGGAAAAATGACAGTCTCTTCAACAACTGGTGCTGGGAAAATTGGACAGCTATGGTGTAGAAGAATAAAACTCAACCATTCTCTTACACCATACACAAAGATAAAATCAAAATGGATAAAAGAACTCAATGTGAGGCAGCAATCTATCAAAATCCTAGAGGAGAACATAGGAGTAACCTCTTTGACATCAGCCACAGCAACTTCTTTCAAGATTTGTCTCCAAAAGCAAAGGAAACAAAAGCCAAAATGAACTTGGGACTTCATCAAGATCAAAAGCTTCTGCACAGCAAAGGAAACAGTCAACAAAACAAAGAGGCAACACACAGAATGGCAGAAGATATTTGCAAATGACACTACAGACAAAGGGCTGTTATCCAAGATCTATAAAGAACTCCTCAAACTCAACACACACAAAACAGATAATCACATCAAAAAAGTGGGCAGAGGACATGAACAGACACTTCTCCAAAGAAGACATAAAAATGGCTAACAGACACATGAAAAAATGTTCATCATCATTAGCCATCAGGGAGATTCAAATGAAAACTACATTGAGATGTCACCTTACACCCATTAGAATGGCCAAAATCAACAAGACAGTAAACAACAAGTGTAGGAGAGGAAGTGGAGAAAGGGGAACCCTCTTCCACTGTTGGTGGGAATGCAAGTTGGTGCAGCCACTTTGGAAAACAATGTGAAGACTCCTTAAGAAATTAAAAATAGAGCTTCCTTATGACCCTGCAATTGCACTACTGGGTATTTACCCGAGAGATACTGATGTAGTGAAAAGAAGGCCATCTGTACCCCAATGTTCATAGCAGCAATGGCCACGGTCGCCAAACTGTGGAAAGAACCAAGATGCCCTTCAACAGATGAATGGATAAAGAAGATATGGTCCATATATACAATGGAGTATTATGCCTCCATCAGAATGGATGAATACCCAACTTTTGTATCAACATGGACAGGACTGGAGATTATGCTGAGTGAAATGAGTCAGGCAGAGAGGTATGGTTTCACTTACTTATGGGGCATAAGGAGTAACATGGAGGACATGGGGAGATGGAAAAGAGAAGTAAGTTGGGGGAAATCGGAGAGGGGGACAAACCATGAGAGACTGTGGACTCTGAGAAACAAACAGGGTTTTGGAGGGGAGGGGGTGGGGAGTTGGGTGAGCCTTGTGGTGGGTATTATGGAGGGCACGTAGCGCATGGAGCACTGGGTGTAGCGCATCAACAATGAATTCTGGAACACTGAAAAGAAACAAAACATAACAAAACAAAACAAAACAAAAAAGAATTTGTACAGAGTCCTGTGGATGAGGCTGGGATTGTAGAATGCACAACCCATGACCCAGGAGAGAAGCCCAGTGGTGTTCAGGCTCCACCCTGGGACCTCCCACCAGCCCTAATCTAGGGGAGGCTAATGAGTTATGTTGAAATTAGTAGTTTAGATTCTCCCTGTAGCAAGGTCCTTCTTTTCCTGGCTCCATTTTTGGCTGTTTTTGTTCTCTGAAGCATCCTTCAGGCAGAAATCAATTAATAGTAGGGGTAAGGACCACAGGAAGGACTGAGAAAAGAGATCTATGGGAAGCCCTGGAGTCCCTTTGTCTGAGGACTCATTTTCCCCGTACCTCTCTCCATTTTGCTCTCCTCCCACTCCTCCTCCTGCCTCTGGAAGTCAGGGAGGGGCAGACACTAAGCAGGTGGCTCTGGCTGGTGCTTTCGTTGGTGGCAGGTTGGGCAGGAAGATGCTTGTCAGCATACGGGCCAAGGGAACACATGGCCCCGAGTTCCTGGGGACAGGAGGGGAACAGGCAGGAGCAGATGAACTGCTAAGCAACAGAGTTGGTAATTTCAGCCAGGGAACTTTCCAGCGATAAGAAATAAGGGAAGGCAGCCAATGGGGGAGCATGGGAAGGGAGGCTGAGGGACTCGGTCACCCATCTCTGCACAGTGAGATCTCTGTTTATTTTCTTGTAAAAATAAAACACTATTCTCTGTAGGAAGCTTTTGCTTTTCCCCACTTGCAAAGCTGAAAACAAAAGAAAACTATCAACACATGCCTTCACCACCACCCCTACCACTCTCCCCCAGAGGAAAAAGTTCCTCACACTCACATTCAAATGATTTCTGAGCTTCAGGAGGTGCAAGGACTGAACTTAAACACAGAATCAATATACAGGGAATGGAGCTGTTTTGGGGGGGGGGGAGTTAAAAATAGCTCAGAAGGAAATATACCACAGTGTTAATAGCATTTGCTTCTAGGTAATGGGAAGATGGGTGATTTTTCCCTCCTTCTTCATACTCTTCCATACCTTTCATGTTTTTATGATGTGCATGTGCTGTTTTCCAACTTTTAAAAAGCTATTTTAAAAACACAGACAAAAGCAACACCAATTAGTGAAAAGTGGAACACCTGTGGACTACTGGTATTTCCAGAACCTACCATGTGGCAGAATCTAGGGTTGATCTTTAAGCCTGTTATTTGAATTGACCACCACAAGCATCCAGTGATATTGACTGTACCCTTTGTACAGATGAGGAAACAGACTGGGGAAGTTAAGTAGTTTGCCTAAAGCTACATAGTGGTGACTGGCAAACTGACCCGCAGAAGCCTCCATCTGCTGAAATAACAGGCACCCAGCACAGAGCCAGCAAAGGTCTGTCCCAAGCTAAGTCATTTCTGCCACCTCTGGCCGGGGATCCTGGATAAGGCATTCCTACCCTGAGCCCCTGCACAGACCATAGAGACAGGGCAGCATGGGTCTGCAGTGGGGCAGTTGCTCTGTCTGTTCTCCCCCCAACCCCCACCCCAGTCCCTTAGCCCCCACACTGGGTTGTCCTGGTCCTTTCTGAAAATCCACCACTTGCCACTCTGGTGTTCACCAGATCTTAATTTCCTAGTGTCAGGAAGATCAAGTTCATGTGGCCAATCTCAGAAGCAGTATTTCTCTCTCTTATATAAGAGCCGATGACTCTGTTTCTACTTTGTCCCTTTCCCCAGCACCAGCCCCCGGCCAATAATTGTGGGGATAAGAAACAATATGCAACGACTCTGGCTCAGTCCCATATCTGTTTACATACTGGGTGCAGTGCACAGCTCATTTCCCCTCCACCGGAGCCCTGCACCTAAGCCACAGCAGCCCTCTCCTCCCTGGCTTCTTAGAGTCAAGCCCAGGACTCAAGTTCCCAGCTGCCAAATGAGGAGCAGCTATAGAATAAGGAGTGGGAGTGGGCAGCTGCCCGCAGGACAGGACAGACCTTTGAGCGCAATACCTTGGTGGGGTAACATGACATTATACTGGAATACAGGAACCCCGTCACTGAAGATGGGTTGGGGTGGGGAGGCTGCCTAGTTGTTGGGCAGTAGGGAGTCTGAGTTTTTGCAATCCATTAGGGTACTGATCCTGAGTACATGGTTGTCAAGAACCATAAAGGGTGTGAGCTCAGTGTTACCCCACTTAGAGCTAGCAAGTCAGCCTCCCATGGATTCAGGTTCCATGGAATCCAGTTCCATGGATTCTGTCAGAAGACATGAGACTCGTCGGTCAGAGACAAAGGACTGTTGCTCGCAGCAGTAACAGTAGCCAGAGTGTCAGCACTGTCCTCACACCCCAGTTTCCACAGGGCAACATAAAGAGGAGACTTATGTGATTGATACCTGCAACTCAGAGGGTCAAGTTACAGGAGAAGAACCTAGAAGCTTAGGGAACTCAAATCTATTATAACAAGTGGTAAGCTTGCTGGCCCTTTGTCCTGGAGGGAGACGTACTCTCGTATTAACTAGAGAGTAAATAGTACTGCCTTCTGCCCTGGAAGGAAAAACTATCTCTACCTGCCAAAGAGGTTTACTATACAAAAATCATTAAACAGCCCAGAACAAAAGCAGTCAGTGCTTCTCACAAGATGTACAGAAACACAAGAGACATGTTAAGAACTATCTCTTCATAACAGTTACACAGTGCCTGGTTTCAGGAAAAATCACTACCAGTGAGGTCAATAAATAGTATTGGGGGCTGACAGAACACAGAGAAGCTGAAATGTAATCCAGATATGCAAATATAAAGCCAAACATCGACCTACAGGTGTAGTGTTTACCATCGGTGTCTGATAACCAGGCAGTGCCCAACAAGTATGAACGTCAGTAAGGATGGGTCAGATAAACCTTTCAAGGGTTACATTTGACCACACAGCTTATATATATACTAGATCACTTGATGTGGTCCCACAGTGAGGCTTATTCATTTTCCTCTCTCTTTTCTTCAGATTAGATTGTTTCTGTTGATTTCTTTTCAAGTTCAATAACACTTTCTTCTCTAACTCCAATCTAAAGCACTTATTCTACTTTTTAGTTCTAATCTTTCTGTTGGATTCTTTTCCTTCTTTTTTCTTTTTCATTTCTCTTCTAAGATCCCCCATCTGTTCATGTTAACCCTATTTTACATCAGCCTCTTATACATATTTGTAATAGCCGTGTTAAAAATCTTGTGGCTAATTCCAATATCTGAGTCATCTTTGGTTATTTTTCTTTGGACTGTTTTTTCTCTTGACTGTGGGTCATATTTTCCTGCTTCTTCTACATCTAATAATTTTTTATTCTACTCTGGGCCTCTCAAATGATGAGTTGCAGAGACTCTGCATTCTTCTTTCTTCCTCAGAGGAGTACTGATTTTCATTTCAGCAGGCAGTTAAATTTGACGAGACTCAGACTCCAAATTCGGTCTCTCCTTGTGGCGGGCAACACCTGAAATCTCTGCTCAGTTCTTCAACCTTCCAGCTTTGCTTTTTGCTGTGCTCTTTGGATGCCCAACTCAGAGGGTCATCTAAGGGTTTAGCCAAAGCTTATAAATGCACTTGAGAGTCCTCTTCCTCTGGCCCCTTTCTAAGATTTCCACCCTCAATTTTTAGTTATTCTGGCTACCCTAAACTTTGTCTCCTAACTCAGGGGTTCCCAGCTTTCTGCTTGAGTTCCAGCTGTCCCAACTACTCCATCTGGGACAGCATAATACTGATTATTTACATAAGATAGTTACCCAGAAGTGGAATTGCTGAATCAAATGGTGTGCACATATTTTTTTAAAGTTTTTGACTCATTTTTCAATATCAACCAGTAATCCTCCAGAAGGAGTACACCAACTCACCCTAAAGCAGCTGAATATGACAGTATACTTCCCACCCCCCCAACCTGCTAACACTGACCATAGTTGGTGTCTTTTTCCATCTTTAAAAAGGTTTTATTGATGAATAACAATACTTAGCTTAATGAGAGTATCTTCCTTTACCCAGGGAGTTGAACATTTTTCATATATTTACCATATTAAATGTCTTTTTAAAGTACTTGTTTATTTCCTTCGCTTTTTCAATTAAGATGACGCATCTTTTATTTAAAAATTAACTTGAAGAGCTCTTTCTATAGTATCTGCATCCTTTGTTTGACATGAATGTTACAAAAATGTTTTTCAGTTTATTATTTGCATCTTTATTTGTTGATGACATTTTCACACACACAGTATGTTTATGTCATCAAATTTATTAGTCATCTTCTGCATGGTTTCTGCCTTTAGAATTATACTTACAAACTCACTCTGCACCCTTAGATTATATGATCATATCAATGTTTTCTCTTAGGCCATTTACTTAACATTGAAATCTTTAATCCATCTGGGATTTATTATGATAAATTATGCAAGACAAAAATCTTATCACACACGAAAGTATTATACATACATTTGGGACTGTTTCTGCATTTTCACTGAAATCCAGTGATCTGTTGAACTATCAGTGTTACTTACTATTACCATCCTCTAATTTTTTTGGCTGAATAATGCATTTTAACATGCGGTGTTACATTCCAAGAACGACATTGACAAACCAGAAAGCATTTAAATGTGGAGTTTGAAAAATACTTCATGTGATAAATATTTTAAAAACTTGGAATGTTTTACTTTGAGAAGAGAGGATTCACTGCCTGTCAAAAAGCAGGAATTCAGTAAGTAACCTAAGGGGGTTAGGGTATAGTCATTTCCCAAAGAGTTAAAGATCCACTATATGGATTAGAATAGATCTGGATGACTCTAGAGGAAGGAACCAAGGCTAATAGGTGGAAACTAACAGAGGAAACTTCGCCTCAACAAGGTCTTTCCTGACAATGGGGCTGTTCAGCAGGAGAACAGGCTGTCTTGGAGGGGGGGTGGGGTCAGAGGGGAGGGCTCCTGTTCACAGAAAAAGTTAAAGAACAGTTAACTAATTTTTCAAGGATGTAATAAAAGCAGCATTTACAACAAATAAGGGTCTGGGCTACTTGAAGGACATTCAAACTCTTAAAATCCTAGTGTCTATGATCTTATTTAAAAAAACAAAACAAAACAAAACAAAAAAATCCCACTGTCATAACTTAAAGGAAACCAAGCCTCAATAACTAGGAAACCAGCAGTGAGAGATCCCTAAGGTAGTAGGGCTGAACCATTGTTTTCTAAAACCTTAGAAGCTCTGGTCCATTTCTTCTTTGTCTAGGGGGTGGTGGGTGCAGGGCTGGGGCCGGGCTGCAGGATATAAAACATAGAGAAATTTAATAGGTCCCCACAAAGCCCTCTTTTTTGTTTACAGTTGGAGGCGTGACACAGGGTGTCTTGGGTACAAAGGGGTAATTCCCCAAAAAATGAGGAAAAAAGTGGCCCAAGAATCTTGGGATCTCATTTTCATCTTCTGCAGACATCAAAGCACTAAGCAAAGGTATATTCTGTCCCCTCTTCACCTTCATGAGATGTGAAGAAGAGAACTCTCCTTTAATTCCTTGGGAAAATATTCTGAGGTCCCAAGAGCTATCCTATTCAAATACAGTGATTTCATCTATTATTTATCCCATGGCTTGGGGAGAGGAGGTGTCTCGGCCATGCTGAGAGGCAGAGCTTTGAAGCAGCCCTCTTTGGGCTGGTTTCCCTGGAAAGTAAGCAGTAGCCCAGAACACAAGGGCAGGGTTGTCATCTCTCTGGGGCTGGCATCCCTGAGTAGGACATCTCATAGCTGAGGACATTGGCTCCTCAAGTGTCCAGTCATCTAAGCACTCCGGCTATAGTCTTCTGAAGACCTACAGTTCTGATTTCATTAAAGGCACTGGTAGAGGATAAAGTACCATATGCCATCAGCTGTCCAGCCCTCAGGGTAAAGATAAACACTTAGTGAGCATGAGACATGAGGCAGAATGTGGGCAGTACAAGGTGCCACAAACTACTAAGATGGACATAATTCAGCATTAAAATACAAAGAGAAAAGTTTATGGGGCTTATAAACAGAATGTTGAGTAGAAAAAAAACAAACACAAAAGTTTTGTATTAATCAATTTATGTGACATTTAAAACAAACACATTTATGGTGTTGGAAATCAAGATAATGGTTATCTGGGGATGGGTGGGGCAAGTGCCTGAGACACATGGCGGCTTCTGGGCTGCCATTCATTTCTGTTTCTTTTTTTTTTTTTTTAATTTTCTTTTTAAAGATTTTATTTATTTATTTGACACTCAGCGATCACAAGTAGGCAGAGAGGCAGGCAGAGAGAGAGGAGGAAGCAGGCTCCCCACCGAGCAGAGAACGAGATGCGGGGCTCGATCCCAGGACCCTGGGATTATGACCTGAGCCGAAGGCAGAGGCTTTAACCCACTGAGCCACTCAGGCGCCCCCATTTCTGTTTCTTAAACCAAGTCCTCAGTTTGTGAAAATTCATTGAGTTGTACATTTTTTATTTATATACTCTTCTTTATATATTACACTTCAATAAAACATTCCAACCAAGAGGAAGGTGGTAACTTGGCCCTTCTCAGTCCTGTTCGGAGGACTCCTACAGGTTTATGCCATTTGATTCTCCCAACATCCATGTGTGAAGTAGGTGAGGCCTTCTTCCTCCCTCCAATGAAGCATGGCGGAGGCACGGAGAAAGGATGGGACAGACTCAGGTGGCCGACAAGTCACCTCAACTCTTCGTTTTCCAGACTTGAACCTTAGGCTCAAGTTCTCACTAAGTATTTACTATCTAGAGAGCAAAGTAATAACCCCCAAAACCCAAGAAGAAGAGAGCTAGGATTTAGACTCTCTTTGGGCTTAGAAACTGGAATTCATGACCCCAAGGAGAATTTGCAAGTCAGGGAAGAGTCCAAGTGCTCCCAGAGCCCCAGTGGGTCCCTCGTTACTCAGAGACTGATTCCTAGTGGGCTCTGTGCAACACTGGAAACTTGTCTTGGGGGTTCTCTATCACCAGACCATAGGGCTCCCTCCACCTAGAGCCATGGCTGCCTCACAGACTCTTCCAAGCCAGAGTAGGGGAGGGGGGTGGGGGAAGACATGCAGAAAACGCAGGTGGCCTGTCCCAATTCAGATACTTAATCAGATCAGTTAAGCAGAAACATGGCCTCAGACAAAATTAAATTATGGTTTCTTCATGCCCTAGTGGAAAGTTCATCGCCCAAGGCTTCAGGAAACTGTGCCAGTTACTGGCTCTGCCATTAAGTATCTGTTCTAACCTCTCTGGGCTTCGTTTTCTTCATCTGTAAAATGAGAAATTTAGAAGACATTTTCTCTACATCCCTTTTAGCCCAGAATTAGGACCTAAAATGCTGGGACTTAAATTTCTGCCAGGAAAAAAACTGTAACCCCAGATTTGAGTACAGGACTTTGAGACTGAGTTTAAGTCTTAATTCAAACTGTAAAGCTTTACATTCTCTTTGGAGTCTCCATTTCCTAGACCATAATAAAGGAAAAAGAACACTCCTAGGGATTGTTGCCAAGACTCAATGAGTTGATGCGTGATTCTCAAACTTGACCTTGCTACAGAATCACACTGGGGTCAGGGGGCTTATTAAACCCCCAGCTGGGCCTTCCTCCCAGTACCTTTGACTTATCAGGCCTGGAGTGGAGGCCAGAAGTTGTATTTCAGTCACATTTCCAGGTGACACTGATGCTTTTGGTCCCAGGGTCATACTTCAAGGACACCTGAGTTACTGTATTTAGAAGTTCATAATAGGGTATGAATCTAAAATGTTTTGACTTGATGCAGATGGGAAATGTTTCCTCAGTGCTGACATACAGCCATATAGATGATACATGTCTGTATCTGACAGGCAGCTGGAGTGTAAACCAAATGTCCCCAAGCTCCACCAGCCTATGGATTTCTTTGGGACAGTATAAGCACTGATAACCAAATCTACTGTCTCATAGCCCTGAGCTATAAATTCAGGACCAAATATTTGGGGGACTCTCCACATGTCTATACATGGGTCTCATGTTCTTCTACAAGGTTCTCTCCTTGTTGATGTTCCTCCTCTCATGCACCCCAAACCACTGAGTGGTAGTCTCTTGTCACAGCTATTCTTGCTGGTATATTCTGGAAGATGTTGCTTTCCTGGCCAAGAGCTGCTTCCCCACAATACTGCTGCTTTGAAACCCTAAAGGTGCCAAACAAGGCTGCACTCCCTTCAGCCCTCCCAGAGAGATTATTTCCTCACAGAAAAGCAAGAATGGCTCTCTCTTCCACCCGACCCCCCTTGTCACGGAGTCCTACTGTAGCACATTTGTGCCCTAAATATCTCATTGCAGAGAACATGCCCCTTTCATTTCACAGGGCTGCAATTCCAAGCCTCTCTGCCAATGAAGTTGAAACCAGGTGACCAGTTCTGCCATTATTTTTTTTTTACTTTTTTTCTTTAAATTCAATTAATTAACATATAGAATATAATTAGTTTCAGAGATAGAGATCAGTGATTCATCAGTCTTATGTAACACCCAATGCTCATTTACATCGCTTTCCCTCCTTAATGCCCATCCTCCAGTTATCCTCTCTCTCCCTCCCCCCCAGCACCCCTCAGTTTGTTTCCTATGATTAAGAGTCTCTTATGATTTGTCTCCCTCTCTGATTTCGTCTTGTTTTCTTTTTCCCTCTCTTCTTCCCCTATGATCCTGTGTTTTGTTTAATAAATTCCAAATGTAAGTGAAATCATGATAACTGTCTCTCTCTGACGGACTTATTTCGCTTAGCATAACACCCTCTAGGGGGAAATGTGTGTGCAACTTCTGGGTCAAATCACCAAAGAGGGGCTGTGAGTTCTCCGCGCCCTTTGTTCCTTCCCCAGGGACGTCACATGTACCAGAGCACAGCAGAGGCAAGTGACCTGTATTCCCAAGTCGTTTTCTAGAGGGGAGCAGCCTTGAAGACATGCCGCCAACCCTGACTTAGTGAGAAATAAGCCTTTATGTGTTCAACCACTGAGATCTTTGCCCTCAGCACAATTTAGCTTAAACCTGACACAAAGTTCCTTTAGCTTTGTTTGGACCTAAGGCCCAGCCAAAAAACTGGCAAGAGGCTGCAGAACAGATACCCTAAAGCCTTTCCCATCTCCAAACCTTTCCCATTTCCCCCCTAATACATTTCTCTCTTAATCTACATAAATATCACCTGCAGAGAGTCCCAGAGCAGCCATGTCATTAAGCCTATTATTGCCCAGGAGACCAATCAAAATTTAATTTCCAGTTGGAGCTGGTTGGTGGTGGTGGTAATGCTAGTGGTGATGGCGGGGGGGGGGGTGTGTCAGAGAGAATTTGGATTTTTTGGGCAAAGGGGGTACAGCACCAACTCAGAAACCATTCCTCAGAATACAATGCTACCAGGTAGACCTGAAGACGGTCTGTATGGGAGAGAATCGCCTTTCCGGCAGGGAGACTATATGGCCTTTTTCAGGGGACAATCTTACCAGAGCTATAAAAACATGTTGGTTTCCCTCCATCTTCAGAACAAAGCAAAAGGGAACATTGGAATTTCTTATGTACTTAATTTCAGTATCCCCCAGTGGGAATGCTCTTATTATCTTGCTGAGATTCTGGCAAATGTGCATGGATCCTATTCTTGCTCCCCCCCGCCCACCACCCAATTGCTGGGCAAAAAAATATATCTGATTCGGCAAATCATTAGCCTGTGGTCACACCAGCGGCGAATGGTCTTCAGAGTAAAGACAGAAAAGAATGCACGGCCCAAGAGGTAAAATGTAAATGAAGGGAAACTGTGGCTAGCCTGAGCTCTACGACCCAGTGGGCATGGCAATGGGGCCAGGATAGAGAGGTCAGAAGGCAGTACACATCTTCCAGAGTTTGGGCCTAACCATGGGTGGGCAAGTTCAGAATTCTGGAAGTGGGTGACAGATAGATCGTTATAGTTGGGTCATACCTCTGCTCAATCATTCAAAGTCAATGAAGGCAGCAGCATCCATAAGACAGATATACAAGAACTGCTAACAAGTTTTACCTTGGGAATAGAAACTATTCATCATATAATAATGCTTCACTTTTGTAAAGTAGTTTTCTTCCTTTAAAAAATTTTTTTGCTTGTCCTTATGGTATCTTATCCTTAGAGCCACCATTATCTGGTAGATACAGTAAGCTGAGGAGCAAAAATAAGAACTAATATTTACCTGGCCTCCAACATTACCAGTAACCATGCATAGGACAAATGAACTCATTTAAGCGCTCTTTGTTTTTGTAAGAAATATTATTTCTAGTTGTAAAGGAAGAAAGTAGGTCTCCAAGAAGATCACTTGCCCACTATCATCGAGGCAGTAACAGTGTTACCCAGATTCCAAACTAAGTACATGTGACCTCAAAGTTCATCCTCTTTCCATGGACTTTATTGTGTTTGTTGACCAACGTCACAGAGCAATAGACAATGGAATCAGGCCCAGGGGCAGTTTCTGCCAATACCCAACACCTGGTTCTGAGCTCCATGTGACACGCCATAACTGTCAACATCTCACTATAGGGGCACCTGGGTGGCTCAGTGGATTAAGCCTCTGCCTTTGGCTCAGGTCATGATCTCAGGGTCCTGGGATCGAGCCCTGCATCAGGTTCTCTGCTCAGCGGGGAGACTGCTTCTCCCCTCTCTCTTTGCCTGCCTCTCTGCCTACTTGTGATCTCTGTCTAATAAATAAATAAAATCTTTTAAAAAAATAAAAAATAAAAAAATAAATCTCACTATAAACAAAACAGGCCCATTCAGTGTCACCCAGAAAATGCTCATAGTGCCAGAGAGTGGAGGGAAAGCCCTCCGCCCACCTCCCACCACGTCCCCACCCTCTCCCAGTGCCTGGTGGGCTCCAAGGCACACAACAAAGACATTTAAAGAGCAGTTATATAAAAGTTCATGCAAGGACCCAAACTTGAACATTATACCAATGACCCCCTTCTATAATGCTGTTCAACTCGGAAATGGTAGGCGTGGTGAGTAAAGTGAAGGGTTTGCACCCTGATTATTACCCAAGTTCATTTTAGATGGTTTTCAGAATCAAATAGTATATGAAATAAGATTAGAAAAAAAAGTCACTCAAAAGATCAGGTACATGGAGACTATTAAGCACCTCAGATGAGTTAATTATCAATGTTGAGCCCAAAATTTAGCTGCATTTCCCAACAGGTAAAACATGGTTCTCATTACCTAATGAAGATAATTTTTATTATAATTTTTTAATTTTTTTATAAACATATAATGTATTATTAGCCCCAGGGGTACAGGTCTGTGAATCGCCAGGCTTACACGATAGCACATGCCCTCCCTAATGTCCATAACCCAACCCACCTCTCCCTACTCCCCTCCCCTCGGCAACCCTCAGTTTGTTTTGTGAGATTAAGAGTCTCTTATGGTTTGTCTCCCTCCCGATCCCATCTTGTTTCCTAATGAAGATAATTTTTTATGTATTTTGTAGTTTTGGGTTTTTATTTAAATTCCACTTAGTTAACATGCAGTGTAAGATTAGTTCCAGGTGTAGAATTTAGTGTTTTATCACTTACTTTCCACACCCGTGCTCATCACAGGTGCCCTCTTTAATACCCATCATGGAGCTAGTCCATCCCCTGCCCACGTCCCCTCCAGCAACCCTCAGTGTGTTCTCTGTCGTTAAGAGTCTCTTACGGTTTGTTTCCTAATCCTTCTCTTTTTTCCCCCTCCCGTATGTTCATCTGCTTTGTCTCCTAAATTCCACATATGAGTGAGATCATATGGTATTTGTCTTTCTCTGACTTAATTTCACTTAGCGTCATACATTCCAGCTCCATCCATGTTGCTGCAAATGGCAAGATTTTGTTCTTTTTTATAGCTGTGTAATATTCCTCTGTGTGTGTGTGTGTGTACCACATCTTTATCCAGTTTTCAGTCAATGGACATCTGGGCTCTCTCCACTGTTTGGCTATTGTTGATAGTGCTGCTATAAATATTGGGGTAAACCTGTTCCTTCAAATCAAAATTTTTGTATCCTTTGGGTAAATACATGGTAGTGCAATTGCTGAATCACAGGGTAGCTCTATTTTTAACTTTTTGAGGAATCTCCACACTGTCTTCCAGAGTGGCTACACCAGCTTGTATTCCCACCAAGAGTGTAAGAGGGTTCCCCTTTCTCCGCATCCTCACCAACATCTGTTGTTTCCTGAGTTGTTAATTTTAGCCATTCTGACAGATAATAATTTTTTAAATAATTAACAGTTTTTTAAAACTCTGTGTGTGTGTGTGTGTGTGTGCATGTGATGTCACTGAAATGTTCCCTGTGGTTATTCATATGGAAGAGACATATAGTATAGTATTTCTTTCCTCCCTCTCTTCTTTCTTGCTATCTTGCTTTCCTTTGCTTTCTCTCTTCCTTCCTTCCTTTCTTCTCTTCTTCCTTCTCCTCTTTCTCTTCTTTCTTTGGTTTATGAAATACAGAACAGTACAGAATAGTATAGAATAATATGTACCCACTCAACACCCACAGGTAATTTATGCTATATTTTCCAAAAGAAGATAAATGTAACAATTTTAGAGGAAAACAATGGAAGCTGCTTCTCTTCTCGATCACAATTCATTTCCTATTCCCTGACCCGCAGGTGCAATCACTATCATCAATTTAGTGTATATTTGTTCAGTCTTGTTTTTAGATTTTTAAATATAAATATAGGTAAATATATCTATACATAATATGTGTAAGTCATGTAAATGGTATATGTAACTGGTTTTATGTAAATGGTATCATTGAACACAGCATTCTGCAACTTGTATTTTCCACTCAACATTATGCATCTGATACCTATCTACGTTGACATACACAGATCTAGTTAATTCATTTTGCCTCCTAAATAATATTTCATCATATGACCATAGCACAGTTTATTTATCCCTTCATCCATCCCTACTGGACATACTTGTTTCCAATCTTTTAGCATTATGATAAAAAATTCTATGGATACTCATGTATGACTGCTTATACACATCTTGCAGAATTTTTCTTTGGGATATATACCTAGACATGGAACTGTATATCTATTTCAAATTTTCCTAGGTTGCATACAACAGAATTCACTTGGGTTGGCATAAACAAAAAATGGCTTAACTGAAGATTAAATGGCTTATTTGAATTTTTGCAAGACAAGAAAAGTAGACTGGAACAATATTGCCAAGGATGTCCCTATCTGGAGAAATACTTCAGTATACCACAGAACTGTTCTAATAGAAACACCAAAGTTGTTGCTTAGAGCCCATGACTCTTTGGTCTAGAACATCCAAATATTTGAGTTCAGCCACCCCAGAAGAACCAGACGTCCTTCTGTCATCATTCTGTAATGAACGTTTCCTTTATCAAATATCAAGGACCTATATATGGTTGGATCTGTGTTTGGTCTCCTATGTTCTATTAATATATTTGTCTGTTCCTATACCAATACTACACTGACTTAATCATCATGTCTTTATAATATATCTCTTTTTTTAGTGACTCAAATCCCCTCTTGTTCAGAATTATTTTGACTGTTTTTGTACATTTATTCATATGAACTTTAGAATCAACATGTCAACTATGAAGATAAATCATGTTGAAATTTTTATTATATGTGCATTGAATTTACAGCCTAACTTTGGGAGAACTGATATCTTTATAATAAAAACTTCCCATCCATCAACATGTTCTATCTCAGCTTATTCAATTCTTCCTACAGTACTTAAATTTTTATAATACTTATTTTATTACAATTATTCACATGTACTTTCTAGGTTTTCTTGCCATTCTGAATTGCAGCTTTTTCAAATTTAACTTTGTAATTTGGTCAATACTGATGTGCAGAATGTAATAAGCCTGGATATGCTGATCTTTTACCCAGCAAACCTGACTTTAAAAAACTACTGATAATTTCTCCATCTGTCATTTGGGTTTTTTGTAGAAACAATCAAATAATGGGTAAATAACAACTACATCTCTAACTTTTCAGTTCTTATCCTCTCATTTGATTTTTGTGTTTAATTGCTTTTGTTAAACACAACCTTAACACAATGTTCACACTTGCAATGATTGTTAGTGGACATTCTTGCTTTCTTCTTTCTTTAAATCAGAGTGTTTCTAAACTTTTGTGATTAATTATGGTATTTGCTATGAGTAATAGATACAATTATTAGATGAAGAGACTACTCTTAACTTGCTAAGAGATCATGTTTTAGTCACAAATGAGTGCTGAGTTTTATCAAATCCTTTTCCTACATCTATCAAGATGATTGATTTGGGGGTAC
This sequence comes from Enhydra lutris kenyoni, assembly GCF_002288905.1. Lineage (NCBI taxonomy): Eukaryota > Metazoa > Chordata > Mammalia > Carnivora > Mustelidae > Enhydra > Enhydra lutris. Next base: position 10,838,265 of record NW_019154111.1, read on the forward strand.
CTGGGTGGCTCAGTCATTAAGGGTCTGCCTTCTGCTCAAGTCATGATCCCAGGGTTCTGGGATTGAGCCCCACATCTGGCTCCCTACTCTGTGGGAAGCCTGCTTCTCCCTTTCCCACTCCCCCTGCTTGTGTTCCCTCTCTCACTGTGTCTCTACCAAAAAAATAAATAAAATCTTTAAAAAAAAAAAAAAGAAAAAGATGATCAAATTTTTTCCCCTCATTTTATCTCTGAAGAAAACAAACTGACTAACCCTAACCCAGGACAGAATCAGATGATCAGATGATCAGACCTGGAAGCATCTGAGATACGATCCAGTGTTCTCAATGAGACTGTGGCCTGCAGGGCTGGGAAAACTTGGATGGTTCAGGACTGTCCTACCTATTACAGGAAGGCTAGCAAGCCTGGTCTTCACTCTTTAGAAGCAAGATGCACACTCTAAGTTATCTGGAAGTCAAAAACTGTCCCCACATAGTTGCAAAGGTCACCAGAGGTTCCACCACGTAACTTTGACACCACAAAGACCCAGAGTGGTCCAGAGGTCTGCAGGGCTTACCCAACCCTGAGTTACCAAGTTCTTCCTATGGCTTCACTTTAGAGCAGTTCTGACTCCTCCCTGCTGTGAAATCTCCACTCCCATGCCCCCAACCCTTGCTGAAGAGCTGTCAAGTTGTTCAGGATCCTTCTAATTACCTTTGATCCTGCCCTAAGCAATCCTTCTGGGGATCCCTATTTTTGCTCATGGTAAATAATTCTAAAGACTCATCTCTTCTCTCTTCTCCTCCTTGGCTCTCTTCTCTGGAGAGTCATACCTGACCTGCCACGAACCAGCCCTGTCAGTCCCACTTCTCAGATACAGTGGATTTCAGCAGTTAAGACAGGAAAGAAAGTGACTTCTCGAGATTGAAGATCCAGAGGTGCTACTTGCATTCTGCCCCCTCACTTAGCCACGAGCCTTCCGGTGAGAACAGTGCACCCGACAGTTCCACGCTGTCTCCCCACCTCGGGCACACACATACAATCCCAACAACCACCGGGGGGCTCTGCCCAGGCTTCTTCAAGCCCAACCTTTTCTGAGTGTTGAGGAAGCAGCCTGTGGCCTCTTGGGAAGAACAGATGCAGAAGTGAGTCCTTACCATACATCCTGACCTTCCAAACCACCGCAGCAGGGGAACAGGAAGCTCTGGGCCAGGGAGGCAGAAGAGGGAGGGGGACTAGTGGTCATGGCGGGGGTGGGCAGACCCAGTTCTGCCCAGAGAACAGACTTTATTGCCTTCCCGTTGGAAAGAAAAGTCAAAGCAGCCAGTTCCACCTTGGGCCGTGGGAGCTCACCAGGAGTCTCATGAAGTCATTTTGAATAGCCTGCCCAACCCAAACAGTACATGTATATCAGAAGCTTTCCTCGCCTCAGGGCATTAGCACGCATTCAAACACTTCCTGAGTATCCACTCTGTGTTCCAAGGTTAAGAACCCCATTCCCATGCTCGAGCACTCCCCAGTCAGCTGGGGAGAAGTACAGGAACATGACTCTGGGAGAGGATGTGCAGGGCCCCAGCAGAGGTCCACGAACCATCAACAGAAGGCAGTGACCACTGCCAAGGGAGGGCTGGGAAGGCTTCATGGAGTGCTGTTCCATCCCTCTGTCTGAGGCCTGTCTGGGGAACAGGCAGGCAGGCATAGCCCATCCCAGCAGACACCGCAGGTGGGTGGCACCTAGTCCACAGCTCCCCCATTCCCACTTTCTTCTGCTTCTCAGGAAGACTTCTGCCCCAGCGACCCCGAGGCTCTGGACTCTACCCTTCAGTCAATAAGCATCCAAGGAACGAGGGGGAGGGAACATCAAGATACCACCAAAGATGCCTGCACTAGGGCAAGAGGGGTATGTACAAACCTGGAGGGCTGGCTCAGCAATGGAGGGCCGGCTGGAGGTGGATCCTGAGTCCAATATGGGCTTCTTTTGGTTCTCGAAGGACGTACATTTCAATCACCAGTGCAAGCAACTGGAAGACATATTAGAAATCATTATTCCAATGCTTCGATATGAAATCTGCCATAACAATTTCCTAAGTTTCAATTGTCTAAATTTTTGATAGTCATGAAATAAATAAAGGTTGTCAGTGACGAAGAGAGAAAACAAGAGAATGCCTAAACCCCTTCATAATTTCCCTTGATGGACAGCATGAGACTGAGGGCGTTCTTCTCCTGCCACTTACTAGCTGTGTGACCTTGTGCAAATAACCTAACCTCCCTGAGCCCTCTGCTCATCTGTAAAATGAGGACAAGGTCATATGCCATGCATGACTGTGGTAAGAACAAAAACAATGTGCACTTGGCGGGTACTTAATAAATGGTAGCTAGTACTGTTACTCCTAGGAGCTCAGAAGCAGGAAGATAGCTCCTGTGTCTACTTTCTAAGAATAACTTCTCAGCCAGAGCTGTAGTTCAGACCAACCCTAGCAAGGATGACATTGCAGAGTAAATAAAAACAGGATTCAGTTAATGGAAGAGTTGCCAGGTCAATAAGGCAGAGGGGAAAGTTACTATCAGTTTCTGTATTAAGGAATAAGGAACTCTTAGGGGGAAATTCCAGGAAATGCAGCTTTTCCATTTATCCATCCATCATCCATCCATCCATCCATCCACCCATCCACCCACCCATCTATCCATCCATCCATCCACCCCAGTAAAGAAATGGGAGCAAGAACACTCAAATGCCATGGGTTCCTGTATGTCAAAACCATGCCCTCCACCCCAAAGGACATGGACAAGAAAGTCAACAAAGATGAAATTCAGATGGCCTGTTAACAAACTCTAAATGTTTATTTGGTTTTATGAACAACTGAAGACTCATAAAACAAAAATCATACCATTTTCCCCACTAACTCTGTGGCAATGGTTTTAAAATGTAAAATCTCTGGGTTTATAAGGGTGCTGGGAAATGGTCGCTCTTAAGAGTGGTGCCGGGAATCCAACATGAAGTAGGCTTCCCAGCGGTTAGGAAGAGGGGTTGGGGGTGGCCTAGCTGTAGAGCAAGGATGGGATCCATCCGTGTGCCGTCTGCCTCTGCCCCAAACAAATGTTCCAACTCCAGGAAAATGTGTATTTGCTTTGACCTCTCTGCTTCATTTCTAGAAATCTGCCCTTGCAAATAATAATGGCAGGTATAAAACATATAGCTAGAAAGATGTTCCTCACAGCTTTGTGAATAAAATTTAAAAGCTAAAAACAACCTAAGAGCCAGCAATGGGCACTTGGTCAAGGTGGCCGCGTGACACAGAAGCTCCCGGACTTGGGAGCCAGAAAGAATGCAGGGGGGGTTCAAGCTCCAGCTCTTCTGCTCACTCCCTGTGCAACCTTGGGCAAAATGTCTAAAAATTTACTTTCTTATTTATGAAAGGTGGATAGTAATAGGATTTACCTCAGAGAGCTCTAGTAAAGAATAAATTAGATGATGCGTGTGAAGTATAGCCCATAGGAAGCACTTTATAAATATTTGCTATTATTAAATAAATTATGCTATAACCATATGATGAAATTCACTGCAGCCATAAAAAAGATGTAGAAAACTATCCAATGACGCTGGGAAATGTTTATGGGTATTATTAAGTGTAGGAAGTAGGTTATTTACAGTATGATATCTAGTTTTGCCAAAAATATATTTTTCCAGAAGGAGAAAAGTGAAATAATTTACCTCAAAACGCTAACCATAGTTATCTCTCAGTGATGGGATGACAAGAGATTTTTGTTTTCTCATTTAGGCTTTCTTGTATTTGCCAACTTTTCCTCAAAAGGGGGGTAGAAAGAGGGCATCAGCAGTAATGTGACTCTGCTTGCTATCTATTTTTTATGGCAAAGACGGACAATAATTGATTTTACCCTTAAAGACATTCTAGGAAACCACAGAGAATGATGACTACAAAACTCCTAACAAAATGTCCGTGCCCTACACAATTTTGGGGAGGGAACATCCAAAGAAACCTCCTAACCCAGAGGATGACAAGTTCCCCAGCCTGTGCGACCCTTCGGGCCTCACTGAGTCTGTGGGTCCCACCCCCAGGCCCCTCACAGGAAACAGGTGCGAGGAGGGGAAGGGGTGGGAAGCAGAGGGGAGGGGAGGTATCCTCCTTCAGTCTGCACACCCTCCCCCCAACCTCCCCGTGGATCTTGTCATCTTTGCTGCTGTTTTTCATTCAACCTGCCCAGGGGCCACCATTTTACCGCTATGTAAAGTTTTCATGTGTTGTCCTTGGCTATTGGATCCCCCAGGGCGAAGCAAATACCCCAGAATTCCCCCATAGCTAACTTGGGCCCAGGGCACAGGCCCAAGGCAGGACTAGCTATTTCCTGGGCACGTCCCTTCCAGGTCAGGCCAGAGCAAGGAGGGGGAGGAAGAAAGGACAAAGGGCAAGAAAGGAGTGGTGAGCACATCCTTTCCTCTGAGCAAAGGAGGCAGAAGGTGAGTCTGAGGCCTGAGATCAAGTCAGCTGGCTTTCACTCCTCCCCCAAATCTACCCCCAATCCCCAAGTAAGCAGTGCTTTTCCAAAACCACAGGAAACGGAGGCCAGTGGTTATGGACAGCATGCAGAAGCAGCATCCGGGATTTTGCTTCTTCGGGCTGCAAGCCGTGGGTAGGTGGAGAGTCCTGCTCATCGCCAAGGGGGCCATCACCCGCAGCATCACTGCTGCACTGCTACCCTTGCGGAGCTCCTCCAGTCGTGCTCAGAAGGTATTCGTGGAGTCACAGTGGCTTTCCAGCTACTAGCAATTACTCTCCAGCTCTCTCCTGGGTATTTGCACACTCTGGGATGGCTTTCTGAACTGGTTAACCCCTGAGAGGCTGCATCCGAACAACTGTTTAGGGTAAGAGAACTAGCTTTCCTCCCCTGTCTACAAAACAAAAATGACAGGAGTCCCTGCTGACTTGCCAAGCCCACAGGACCCTTGCTGAGGAGTGAACAGGGTCATCCCCGAAAGACTGGAAAGCCCCCTGGAAAAGAGGTATTTTAACACAGAGAGAGGTTTGAAGCCCAATATTGTCTGACTGCAAAGCCCTGTTCTTAGCTGCTCCGTTCTACCATCTTGGGAGCAAACGTGACTTGCAGATGGAGCTGGCGGCTACAAACCGGGAGCTCCTAACTGATATGAATTGGAATTAACATTCCTTAATTGGAATGTTACAGCTCCAGCCCTAAATTTTCCAGCTTTCCGTACCTTCAAAGGCCCAAGTGTCCCCTTCTGTACCGTCCCTACTTGAGACCTTTGACGCCCACCTGCCTGATCCTCACCATTTTTTTATTTCAGGGGAAAAGCGGCAGGTGATGCCATTTGGCGTTACAGGAGCAAAAGTGAAAAGGCACGGAGAGGAGAGCGGCGTGGAGGCTAGTGGCAGCCATTCCCACCGGGGGAGAAACCCGTCGCTCTTTCCCAGTGGCCCCACCTCCCTTCCAGCATTGGCTGGAAAGCACAGCAGACACTATTGCATCCCACCCTTGACTCCTGGGAGACTCCCTCTTCTGGGTGGGAGCTGTGTCTCCTGTTTCTGAGAGCTTAAGGCATCTTGGAATGCCAAATGGTAACGGCGGGACCTGAGTGGCCCTACCCGGCGTACCCCAGGCCCCGGTCAGAAGCTGTGTTTGCCCAACTGAGTTAGGACCTGTTGGTCACCAGTTAGGCTATAAATACACGGAAAGTGGGAAGAAACTCCTCAGGCAGGAACACAGAAAAGAGGCTGCAGGCAGAGCGCCAGGTGCCTGGAGACCTCCCTGGAGCCAACACACACACACAAACACACACACACACACACACACACACACACACACCCATCGCCACAAGGGTCCCTGTCTCTGCTCCAGGGAGATTTTTTTCAGGAATCAGGCTGCACTGCTGTAAACACCGTGATGAGGTAACAGGGGGTGCACAAGCGGATGCAGCTCAGGGCGAGGGCGGGACCGGTGGATGGGTGGGGACCCGCTCTTCGGCATGTTGGATTCAGGGTGTTGGCAAATACGATTCTCGAGCAAGCTCCCCTCCCTCGGGAACCCCATCGCAGATTCCCTGTTGCCAGGAGAAGGATTTCCTGTCATCCTCCCTTCCTCTTGTCAACTGCTGGCACTGCCTGAGCTGGAAGGCGGGCTGACAAGGTTAAGGGGAGAGAAGATCTGATATGCTATCACGCTTCTCAGGTCCATGACAGGCAGGCTTGTGTGGAGTGGGCCCATGGCTTTCCTCCGCTCCCCTCCCCAAATAACCCTCCGGTGTGCCAATCAGAAAGGAAGATAAGAAGCTGACTCTGAGTCCTGCTCCCGGTGCCTAAACCTGAGGCAATTATTTACGGGAGCTCTGCAGAGTCGCTCAGCCTCAAGCCTGGGGCCTCGTCAGCACGTGGTACTGCAGAAGCACCACGTGGAAACTCCTCCGGCAGCGGGGACAGCCCTCAGCAGGGACGGGAGAGGCTCTCCCACGCTCCCTGTGTATGGTGCTGGGCACCAGAACTTCACAACGACGGCCATTGGGAGAGCCACGCCCACCGCTGGCTGCAAGACAGACCCGCCCCTGCAGGTGGGGGCACCGGAGGCCCCCCAGGAGAAGTCCATGCCTCCACTCCAGGTCACTTAGGGCCACTTGACTTAGGGTCACTTGACTTAGGGTCAAGCTGCAAATTCTTTACTGCGGCTCCGCAGTGAGGTAAGGACAGAAACCAAGCCTGTGTTTTGAGACTTTTATAGCAATAGAGTAATTTAATAGGTTTATTCTAGTAGTAAAAGGAGGACTCGTACTTTCATATCTTTTTATTTCATTTTCCCAGAAATGTATTCTAAGGAATACATATTTAAAGAAAAATATAGATTTTATAAAAATATCATTCTGCAAGAAACTGTCAAAGAAAAACCCTGTTCCTTCATCCCAGAGAGTTTGAGAAGCATAGGTCTAGATATAGGTCCCTGCTCCGAGCATACAGCCTCGAAGCCTCAGGGCCCCTGCCTACCTGCTGTCTTCTAGGAGTGCTGAGAGACCGCAAGAGTGGAGAAAGAGAGAAGAGAGAGGAAAGAGACAGACAGTCTGGCCTACAGGGCAAGTCTTCCTCCCAGTGTAGCCTGCTCCCCCTGAGCCCAGACAGCCATTAAGGTGGCACAGCAAATCCAGTCCTTTCTGGCACTGAAATTATGGCTACAGGGCAAGTCAAAATTAAGGCAATACACTGGAGGCAAGGCTCTTCTGGGTGGCTACCCAGATAGCCCAAAGCAAGGCAGTGCACCAGCCCTGAAAACACTCGTCCTCAGCAGCAGCCCCTCCTGTTGTAGGCTGGCTGCCCCAGTGCCCCTCGCCACTTCCCTTCCAGCCTGCAGGTTCTCGCCTTTTGAAGAAGGCAAGCTGATTGGGACGCAAACCCCTGCCCATCACTCCAGCTGAGTAAGACCTCCCGAGAAAAATCTTTCAGCTCAAGCAGAATACCTAGTGACTAAAAACGAAAGCACTGTGGTCCCACCTACTTGAGCTTGAGTCCCAACTCCTCCACCCCTCCCTATGCGACTTCCGGCCCACCGCTCCCTCTGTCTCCATTCACGGAGTGGACATAACAATACTAGTATCTACCGAACGTGTGTCCTGTATGCCAGATGTTGGCCATATGCTTTACCTGGGAAAAAAAAAATCTCAGAATAACCATATGAGATAGATACATCTCTTCCTAGTCTTCAGGTGAGGAAACCAGTGTAGAGAGGCTAAGAACTTGCCACAATTCCCCAGTGAGTAAAAGCCAGGACTCTGGGTTCTGCAGTCCTGTCCCCAGAGTTCCCGGAGCTGGGTCATTACAGGACGCCACGCCAGCACCACCACCTGACTCATAGGACTCCTGCAGGGATAAAATAATGCACTTCTCACTGTACTTTTCTAAATACGGGTTGCTATCACTTTCAAAAGGACTTTCCGAGGGCTGCTTGAGGCCTCTGAATGTCCCTGGCTTCAAGGCTACCACCTAGGGCAGCAAAAGCTTTAGCAAGCTCCAGAAGGAACCAAGCCAGGGCCTCCTTGGCAGGTAGCCCAGCCCACACACCCTTTCACAGTCCAGGGTCTCCTATAAATATGCCAACAGCAAATCAAAGGCTCCGAAGCAAATCTCAATAGTTACTCAATTTCAGGCTCTTGAAGCATTTTCTGAAGCATTGAGGCCCTGCACTCACATCCAAGTTCTTCCACGTTCCCCCCAACCGTCCACCACATCCTTCTAAATGTGGAGCCCCTCCCTGCCAAAGACCAGAGATGCCGACTGTGAAAAGAGGGGAGCAGGACCAAAGGGTAGGGAAGACATTTGAGGAGGTTGTCTGACTGTCCATAAATATTTATGACGAGCTGATGAGTCTGCCTTGGAGCCAGGACTCTTGCCAGGGCCTCCCCTGGAGGGTTTTTAGTGCAGGATTGGGGAAAGCTGAATACCAACTTCTTCCCCTGCCATGCCCTTGAAAACCTCAGACCCATGCTAATGAGCACATTCTGTTGAAGGTCAGTGTGCCAGGCAAGGTGTCCTCGGTACGTCTAAGCTGTATGTCATACCGCCACGTAGGTATTAGTATTCTCCCTGTAGAGATCAGGAGACCGAGGCCAGAGAAGCTAAGCAGCTGGCCTCAGGTGATGCGGTCAGCAGGTGGAGGAGCCGGGATACGTCCCAGCTGTGATGAGCATCCAAGCTTTCTTCCTCCAAGAGGACTCCCCCTTTGGGTGCCCTCCCTCTGGGCAGGATCCCGGATCTCTACTAGGTCTGGTTGCCTCCCATCCTTCCCTCTACTCTGGGCTCCAAGAAGGGCTTCACTCTACCACCAGCATCACAAATGATCCCTCGTGAATTTGAGTTTCCACACCACCCCGCCAGGGGCTGGATGTGTGCTCTCTTTACCTGCCCCTCTTTGGCTCTTATTAGTTTTACTTCCAAGGTGGTGCCTTTGAGAGAAAAAGACAATCTCGTTGATTGGGTGGATGCAGAATGGCTGGAGCTCCTGCTTATTGGTGCTTAACCACCTTCCAATTTATAGGAGGAACTCATGTCAAAGCTTCTATTGGACACACCGTCAGCACAGCTTTGTTCCAGGCTTACGGGTTTCTGGAAACACAGAGCAAGAAAGTGCCATATCCCTTGTCCCCCAAAGGGCAGTGATGGGTATGTCAGAGCCACAGTCTAAGCCTCTGAGTGACTATGCCCCATGTCCATGATGGCACAATGCCACCACTACCAGAATCCTCTAGGGTGCTTGCTTTTTAAAACATGCATTCTTGGGCCCTAGCCCACCCTCTAAATAATAATGCAGCCTGCAGTGGAGTTCAGGAACATCCCCAGGCTTCCAGATGATTCTGACATTTACAGAAATTGTACAATCTTTGACTTAGAGTGCCGGTTTCAGAAGCAGGACCATCTGGATTCAAACCCTAACTTTGGGCAAGTTGCCTAACCTCCTCAGCCTTCAGTTCTCTTCTATTGTAAAATAAGAACAGTCCCCGACTCTTAAGACATCAGGAACAGACAGAGAGAAAGTGCTTACTTGGTGAAAGCTGAGGAGTTCATCTAAGTTTGTCAACTTCCATCCCACCATCCACAACCTGAATATAGTGCCCCGATGTGGTAGGCAAGGCTCAGACACCTGTTGGATTTTGCTCCCACAAACGAGGTGGAATTGAGAAAACTCGCCGATTAAGAGCATTACAGGTGAAGGACAGTGATTAGAGGGGCAAACTCGTTCTCATTCTAAGCAATCAACCCACAGAGAAGTGGTGGGCATCTGCCATAAGTCCAGCAACACCGAGCAACCACGGTTCTTAGCCACAGCAACTTGAATTGTGCTTGAGGAGATAAGAAAAAACATACAAGTTCAAATAAAGTAAGAATTAACTAAAAGAACAAGACAATCATCAAAAGATGCTCCCCACTGGTTTATTCATCTAGCGTGTACATTCATTAATTGCCTATTATGTGCCATGGACTGTACTAGAGATAACAAAGTTGAATAACACAGTCCCTGCCTCAAGATATTTAAAGTTCAGAAAAGGAGACAAATCAGCAAACAGGATGAGCAAATCAACGTTCATGATTAATTTACTTTCTTCTGGCTATGCATATTGGAAAAGGTTAAGTCTCACAGTGTCCAAAATACTTCATTCAGAGCCCAGGAGATCAGTCCTAATATTTGAGGAAGGCATCTGAGGTCTGGCTCCCTATCTCCAAGAATGCAGAGCTTCAGACTCTATGTCTAGAGACAAATATACCAAGTAGACCACTGTCAAAGCAGTAAGGGCAGACAGCTTTGAAACTCTTATCTAAAGATAGCTATGAAGTGTGAAAACACAAGTAAATCTGTTCTAAACAGTTAACCACAATCCAAGATAGGGGGAATAGAGCGCATGCCCAACAAACCTTTAATAACCCCAATACTGTAAGGCAGTAGACAGTTTGGAGGGAATCCAATCACATCCACACTTTGTGCAAACCCACGGCTTAGTTCCTTGAGGGGAGGAATAGCATCTGTTTGTTCACTGCTATATCACCCATGCCCACCAGAGAAGTGTCTAACGAACATTCACTGAGTGACTGAATGATGCTAACTGCCCAGATAGGAGAATGCAAAAGGCCCAATATGCAGCCCACTGTCAGTGGATCGGTAGCAAACAGCCATTTTTATTTTTTTTTATTATTATTTTTAGTTTTAGAGAGACAGAAAGAGAGAGCGAGTGGGGGAGGAAGGGTGGGAGGAAAGGGAGAGAGAGAATCTTAAGCAGCCTCCACACCCAGTGCAGAGCCCAAAGCAGAGCTCGATCTCACAACCCTGAGATCATGACCAGAGCCAAAATCAAGAGTGAGATGCTTTTTTTTTTTTTAAATGAACCATCTGGTATCAATATTAGTCAAATTTACATAGTCCATTAAGTGTCATAAAATAGTCATACAAATGCTCTTTCCCTAAGTTTGTGTCTGAAAATAGGGAGAAAGAGGTGCCAAGCACATAACCTTAAGTAGGGATGGGCCAGGGCCTCTGGCTCAGTGTTATGTCATTTTGACTTCAAGGACAATGTCTGTCTTCCAGCTCTGTACACTGTCTTCTTGTCATTTGCAGCTGAAGTAAGATTCATGAGCTGGTCTTTTCCAGTGTGACCAGGGCTGACAACGCTCTCTGGCAAACGAGGCTCACGCTGGCTTCTGCTTCTGTATACACCTTGCAGTATACCGGCTGAGCTACCCAGGTGCCCCAACAGACAGCCCTTTTTCAAGTCCAGACATCTCAGGGCTCTGGACCTGTGTATTCAACTGTCTCTTTGTCATCTCCTCTGAGATGTCTGGAAGTCACCTCAAACTCCAAGGGGATGAACCTGTCCTCCTTTTTCTTGCACGTGCTTCCTTACAGCTCCGTATCTCAGTGAATGCAGCCACCCTCTGTCTCGTCCCATCTGCCAGAAACCAAGGACAGTGCATTTCACCGCCCTGTCCTCACTCCTTATCACCCATCCACCCCTCAGTGCTTTCTATTTACTTCCTGAAATCCTCTCAAATCTGTCCCCTGCCATTACTCTAATCCAAACAAGCATCTTTCTCTGGAACTAACACAGTTCCCCCCAGCTCATCTGCCCACGTCTGCCATCCCTAGCATGTCCCCGTCTCACTCCCACTCCACCTGCAACACCCGTTCTTCCCATCTGCACGTGGTTAACTCCTCATCCAGAAGACCTCAGACCTGTCCTCTCCTTCCAAACTTGGGTAGAGCCCATTTGCCTTGAATCTAACATACTTCTCTTTCTTACCATTTGTCACCACTGCAATTCTTTTTATGGCCACTGTCCAAAGGCCAATGATATTCATGCCACTGGTAACCATCAGGATGGTAGAATGGACACAGTTCCCATAGTAGGGATTCAGTTTAAGCAAAAGTTCTGTGAAGAGAGGGAGAGAGACAACAGACCTTTGGTTCTACAGAAGTCTTCAGGGTTATGAAAAGAGTAAGCCTCTGCGCAATGGCCTGCTTGGCTTATGGGAGACGACTGTGACCCAGAACGTACAGGTTGAAATGCTCACAACACCTGGGTGGGTTGCACGAGGAGAGAAGGGGGCTGGGTGACAAGAGAAGGGTGGGGACCGGAAAGCCTGACCCGCCTGGGAGCAGCTCCAGTCAGAAGCCCAGGGCTCAAAGGAACATAGTTTGAAAGTCATTGTCCCATTCATCCCCCAAGGAGTAACACTCAAAATCAGCTCTCAAAGGCCAAGCCAACAGGATGGAGACCCCCTCACACCATGAAACTGGATATCCTCAAAAGCCACCACCAGGAACGGGGGTGGGGAGAGGCCCAGATGGAAGTTTTGGGCAGGACCCAGAGGGTGCCCACTTTAGGAAGTGGGAGTTCACAGCAGAGGGAAAGGGGTGAGACTCTAAACTGCTTGTTATCTGGACGTCCTACAGGTGCCCCAAGCCCCCTGTAGTCCTGACTGGTCCCCTCTGTGCGCCCAAAGCCCTCCCTGTCCTCTTTCCTTTCCATACCTGAGGATGGCACCACACCTAGTTACCAAGTAAGACTCTTGACAAGACGCACTGAAATAGTCACCCAATCACCAAGATACAAATTCCGCACCTTGCTATATCCCAAATCCATTGCCTTTTCTCTGTCCTGCCAGAACCTTAGTTCAAGCCACCATCCCTTTCCCTAGATGACTGCCGTCACTGTGCAGATCACCCCTCTCCCTCTCTTCTCACCCCAAATCTAACCCCGCCATGCTGCCTGGGCAATCTTCCAAAAGCCTAAATCAGATCTGACCGTGACCTCACACCTCTGGCACATCGCAGAAGGCACCCCATGTGGCAGCCTGACAGGACTGCATGGGGAGGTCCAGGCTCCCTCTTGGCATCCATGACACCACACCTGCTGTCCCACCTGCCTGCAGGTCCCTTCCCCACCTCCTCAGCAGCATGATAATCCCTGCTGGTCCCTGGAGCTCCAATGAGGTGTCCGATCCTGCAGAAAGTCCTTTTTTATTCCCCCCTCCCTCTTTACTCTCCCGGCTTCCTTCTTTATCCCCTTCGCATATTGTCATGCATCACTTATCCTGTGGTCCTGCAATGCTCTCTTCGGGCACATCTCACCTTAGACCATGAGCCACTCTAAGGCAGTGACCGTGTTTCAGACACACACTGGAAGCCCAGCACCAAGCACCAAGTCTGAACAAACGACTGGAACATTCTAGCCTCCACCTTGAGCCCAGGGTTGGCTGTTTCCAGTCTGTCTCTCAGCACACACGGCTGATTTTTAGCATTCGTAGTTTATCTCCCAGTGAAATTTGGTGCCAGCTGTGGTCACCTGTTTGATTGCTCTCTGAGCTCTGCCTTTAACTAGAAATTAATTTGGATTATTTAAGCTTTCCTTGCCCACTGGAGAAACTCTGGCTGGGTAAATCCAAAGCTGCCGGCGATTTTTCTTTTTCCGTTTAATCTTTTCCCCTCATGCGCCAACTCTAATTTTGTGCTTTCTGGCTCCCCCCACCCCCCGGTGCTTATTTTTAATCTGCTGTCTCTGACCCCTCTCAAACGCTGATTCACCGTGGATCACCATCTTCCCACCTGCTCATCTCTGGGAAACTGAGACCAGCCCTGCTCAGGGGCTCAGCTGTATCACATAGGAAGTCTGGAGCAACTCTGAGAACAGAGAGCAGAAGGGAGAAGTCCTGAACCCCACAGCCCAGACTGTGCCTCACTGCCCAGAAGGGTCAGGGACTTTAAAGGCCAATTCTTCAGCTAGCAGCTCTGTCAGCAATGAGGACACAGAGCACGGTGAGGAGGCCAGGATGGGCACAGAAACTGGCACTCACCGAGGCCCATTTCTGGTAAAATCGCATCCAGCCCCACCTGGGGTCGCCTAATGGTCTATGCGTGTCTGTGCCTGACAGGGGTACTTTCACTTTCCGGCAGACCGAGAACCCTGTTTCGTCATTAATACATCCTTCTCCCCAGTCTTAGTCTCGATCAACCTCCCGTCCTTCTCCCTTGGCAAGAAGCCATTCCCACCTCACACAGGCTCCAAAAGCAAAACTGGCACCTGTCTGTTGCAAAACCCTAAAGGAGGGCTGGGGGGAGGGCATGGAACTGAAAACCTGCCAGGAACTTCAGGGAAATTAAGAAAAAAAGGCATAAGTTGTTCAAGGTACTCCTGCCAAAGGCACACAGGGACTGAGCAGGGGAGCCACCGACTCCGGGTTTTGTACAAACAGCAAATGGTTTTGTACACGAGGCCCATGGCCTCCACTATATCATCCTGTAGAAAGTTCCAGAAGATTGTCAGTTCTTATCTGGGGGAGAAAATTCTGCATCAGATCAGAACTCCCTGCCTTGAGTAACTGGCAGTGGTAAGAATTCCAGAGGAAATCACGTGTGGCTACACTTGGTGACGTCACAAAGCTCTCCTCAGCACCTCTCTGGGCATTGCGTTGTCCTCAACACAAAGCAAGCCTGCTCTCACGAAGCTTACGGTCCCGTGCGGATGAGGGCAGAGGCATAAAGAGAAGCGTGAACCCTGAAATTCACGTAGGACATCGATCCGTTCAACCACATTTCTAGGTGTGAGCTTATATAATATCCTTTTGAGTCCATAAAAAAGAAACCATCAGACAAATCAGCCCCCCTGTCATTTTAACTAAAGCACCTCAACCAGTTTTGGTTCTGAAAATAGAGAAGTTCTGGCTTCATGCTTTTCTAGAAGTATGCAAGGCAGTGTGCAATTTACCTTTGGTGGAACTAGCAAAAATAGTTACGATTTGTGAATTCTCCTTTTATTTAGATTTAAAAGTGAGAAATCCATTTATTCCAAATTCATTATCCACAACAGATAGAATTTGCCCCTTGCTCCAATCTGGCTGTAAAGGCCACAGAAAATCATAGAGGAGATATGTAAACTACATTGACCGTGAGCTCACGTGTAGCAGGAAACCGCAGAGAGAAGGGTCTCTCTTTGCTTGCTGATACAAAAGTCACACCACGAGGGACGCCTGGACGGCTCAGTCGGTTAAGTGTCTGCCTAGGGCTCAAGTCCTGATCCCAGGACCCTAGGATTTAGCCCTATTATCAGGCTTCCTGCTCAGCAGGAAGGCTGCTTCTTCCTCTCCCTCTGTTGCTACTCCCCTTGCTTGTGCTCTCTCTCTGTCAAATAAATGAATAAAATCTTTAAAAACAAGAACAAAAGTCACTATGATTGTGTACAAACCCGACTACAAGGCAAGGTTCTAATTAGTCCTCGTTCTCCCCCCAAAGCTACAAGACCGGCAAATAAACCCCTCCAGCAAACTGTGCCAGAAGGAGTAGAAGCTCAGGGATAACAATGCTAGCAGGAATTTGTACCTGTGATGTAGTCCCTCATATTTTCTTTTAAAATGCTCGTCTCTCCTGTCTTCCTGCTCTTCATCCCTTCTCATCTCCAGCATCTAACTTTTTGGGGCAAAAAAAGGGCATTCCTCCAAGAGGATAGACCAGTGTACCCAAAAGGGGGTAAAACCTGGTGGCCTTGATTTGGCAACTCTTACTATGTGTTTAGAATGTTCACACATTTGGACTCCAAAATAATACTTTTAGGAACTGACCCACAGGAAATAGTCAACAATGAGGATACCTTTGTATGTGCAAATATTGTTCTGAATAATTTATTTTTTTAAGGATTTTATTCATTTATTTGCAGACAGAGATCACAAGTAGGCAGAGAGGCAGGCAGAGAGAGAGGGGGAAGCAGGCTCCCTGCTGAGCAGAGAGCCCAATGCGGGGCTCGATCCCAGGACCCTGAGATCATGACCTGAGCCGAAGGCAGAGGCTTTAACCCACTGAGCCACCCAGGCGCCCCTTGAATAATTTAAAATTGGAAAACAACTTAGTTAAATCTTCATAAATGTGGGCTTTAAGTCAACTCTGATAAGCCTGTACATCATGAACACTTTTGACTATATAAAAATATGAACATTGTCTATGGCAAAAAAAAAAAACCAAACAAACATTTACAATGTCAAAGACAAACAGGTAAATTATCTGTAGCATATATGATATAATTTATTTGACATAAAAAGAACTCTTTAAAATCAATAAGAAAAGAACAACCCAATTTTAAAAAGGCCAATAACCATGTGGAAAGATGTTCAGTCTCACACAAAGAAATGTAAACTGTATTAGCAGCTAGATTTAATTTTTCATCTATATTATAGGCAAAGCACCCCCCCAAGAAAACACATTTTTTTTAACTGTTCTCATTCATTTTTGGTGGAATTGTAAAGCTGAGGGACAGTCTCATAATCTACCAACATCTTAAATCCTGGAATATTTCCACTGTAGGAATTTATCCTTGTATATATACTTGTACAGGCACATAAAAACATGTAGGGAATTTACAGCAGTGCTGTTTGTAATACCAAAAACCTGGAACAACATAACAAATAAGGAATGGTACTTCCAGAATGTGCCACACAATGGACTATGACCAGCTGTTCCACAGAACGAGGTAGCTCTACATACACTGACATGGAAAATGATGCCCAAGATACGTTGGTATACTGACTGCTGAATGACTACAGAACAATGGAGAATATTAATTAAGAATAGTCTGATCTACATTTTGTAATAAACCCTTAATTTATATTCAAAAAAAAAGAATAGTCTGATCTGTGAGGTACATATATATTTTTTTCACATAAAAATAGAAAATGTCTTGAAAGACACAAAAGAAATATACATAGTGGCAACTTCCAAAGGTTAGAACTTGAGGGGAACAGGGATTTTATACTTTATTTTATATCATTCTGAACTGTTTGATTTTTTTCTTTCAATGATTACTCTTGTAATTTAAAAAAAAAAAACTTGAGCCATTAACTGAAACATTATTAAAAACCTACTCTATTACTGGAATTGTGTAAACACTCGGGATGCAGTGGTGAATGGATAGACAGTACTTCGCAAGTAGTAAATAATAATGTGAAGTGAAAGGGATTATTGCAAGCGGATGAGAGGAGACTACAGTAATGGCAAGAGTGCGCCTGCCTGAAGTCAAGCAGAACTTTTATAAGGAAGAGTAAAGAACTGGAGCAGGGTGGGGTGGGGGGCGGGGAAGGGGAGACAATGAGCAAAGGGTGTGATCAGATGGTTGATGAGGGACTGTTTTTCATTGTGGTCAGCCTATTTGCAAGAGGGTTGTGAAGGAGAGACTCCAAAGTCCACTGCTGGCTCAGACTGAGCATGGGTCAAAATTCAAGGTTCGGGATGTGGAGGGTGGGGTGGAGAAAAAGCCTACCTAAAGTTAGGCCAAGACAAGTGAGTATTCCTCAGGAGCAAAGAGCAGAGCTAATCATTAGGAGACAAAGAATGGGAATCTGGCGGGTCCATGTCCATTAAGTCCTAGGTAAACAGGGGGTAGCCCTGAGTCTTATCCAGCTCATACTGGATAGGCTGGTTCTTTGCAGTCAGCATTTACAGAACACAAAGGAGTGGGGGATTTCTTGCCCACTGCTGTTTTCCAAGGAACAGGGCTCAGGTAGGATTTGACCTTGTCAAAGACGATCACAACCCTTGAAGAGCTTTAATTCTTGAGGACTTAATAATTAAGTGATCAAATAATTAAATAAACAAAAGTTGCAGAACTGTCATCAAATGCTTTCAGAGACAAATGACTCCTGGCCCCCCAGTGAGGACCTATAAGAACACTGTTAGTTCCTTAGCTTTGCAGTTTCAAAAATTCATCTGTATCTGCCCAGGACCAGACTGAAAGATCAGTGTAACAGAACAGATGGCACTGAAATGGACCCGATTATGTACAAAGATGTAAGATTCATTACAGCTCAATGAGGGAAAGCAAGGATTACCCAATAAATGGTGTTGGGACAATTAACTAGCAATTTGGAGAAACAGTAATTTTCAAATCTCACTTTATATTATGCACTAAAACAAATTCCAATTGAGTGGAAGAGTTAAACATGGGTTTTTTAAAACATCAAAATCTCAGAAAAATAGAACTGAATATTTTCCAAACCTCTAAACGAAAGAGAACTTTATAGGCTCAGAAGCAACATAAAGAATAAAAAGAAGAAAAAGAGTAAGATCTCCAAGTTTGACTGCCAAAAAAAGTAACGTATTAAAGCAAATGGCAAACAAAAAATATTGTAACAAAGAGGCACTATATTTAGTATTTAAGACCTCATGTATATGGGTCAGAAACAAATTAAGACTCTAAAAGATAGGGCAAAAGACACTCACAAAGGAAGTTATGTAACTAGCAAACAAGGATTTGAAACGTTCAGTTCCCAGAGAATAAAAAATATAAATTAAAACTCTAAGTTACCATTTCCCCCTGTTAAGTTAGCATAAATTGAAAAATAATACCCCTGGGACTTTTGTTTCTGGTGAGGATGTAGAAAGGGACAAGTGACTGATAAACCTGCCTTAGCCAGGAGAACTAGCTGAGGAAGCCACAAAACTGCAGTTTTCAAAACCATCAGAGTGCTCAGGATGGAAAAGAAACCTAAATAAACTAAACTACAGAGATGACAAGGTCTTCCTAACATAGAAGAGATCCCTGGCTGCTTTTATCTATGAAGTGTCAGGAAGAAGAGGGATCTGCCATAAACCCAGGTAAAGAAATTTCAGCCCAACACGTAACAACACCTAATAGGTCTATGTGAGCTCCTGCGACAGATCAGAATTCTGAGAACCCCAGTCACAGAGCAAGTGTACACCCACCCACATGCCAAAACTTTCAAACAGGTCTTCCTCAAGCACACAGGTAACAGACCCAAGGCAAAAGGCAAGATCGAACCCAGAGGATTCCCTTGAGGCAGGCGGCATGTTTCCCAAGACAAGACCCACTGAAGACTGGGAGTAAGACAGAGAGCTGCGAAACCCCTTCAAAGGACCCAGGGCCTCCCCCAAGTGCAGCACAGTGGCCTTCCTAGACACAGAATGGGGCAGAAGATGAGGAGGGGCCTCTTGAGTTGCAGAATCCTGGGGGAAGGACCTAAAACTCAAGCCGGCAGCTGGCTACCAAGCAGAAAGAGAGAAAGCCACCCATGGTCTAGAGAGCTGGCAACAGAGCTGCGAAGCCTAAAAAGATCTCTTGAGTCTCACTGGTGCTCAGGGCCCAAGCCCTAATGGAGAGAGTCTTGACATCATTCTCAAAACACCTGACCAGTGATGAATGGAAGGGATCTGAAGATTAAATGCGTCCATACCCTGCTCAGACAGAGCTTCGATGGTCTCTGTCCCTAACATTAGCAGCCTCAGAGAAGGGACATAACCTTTCCTATGAGTAAATATTCTTTATATCAGTCTCTAGTGATCTTTACACACAACATCCAACATAAATAAAGAATTAAGAGACCAAAAGATACGAGCCCAGAGATGGCTCAGATGTTAGAATTATCTAGACAGTGACAGCGGAATAAACAAAGTAAGTATGTATGAACGACTGGGGAAATTTGGAGAAAGATGGAAACCATAAAAAAAGAACCAAATGGGCATGTTATTAATTCCTTAAAAGACCACTAATTCTGTTTAAAACAAAAATTATAACAATGAATTAAGAGTTTAGAGCATATATAATTCATTATTACAGTTTTCATTTTTATGAAGTCCAGAACAGGCAAAAGAATTTTCTTGAGTAATGAAAATATTCCATAATGGGGGAAGGGTTTAAAGGTATATATAATTATCAAACCCCATCAAACTGATTTCTTACAATACGGGCCTTTCATGTCATACCATTTATACCTCAATAAAAAAAAATTTTTAATTATATCTTAGGCTGCTGAGGGCATAGTGAAACCAATATTCCTATAAACTGGACCATGGTTTTGGAAAGCATTTGCGCAATATTAATCAAGAATTACTGAACATCCAAACATTTTAACTCAACAATTTCACTTAGGCAAATATACTCTTAAGAACTAATTCAACAAAAAGTAACATGCACAGTAATGTAATGCACAGTATTTTTGTAATAGGGTAATCAGAAGCACTTTGAAATCCAACACTGGATAATAATTTAACAATGTGCAACAAATATATATTTGAGCCACGGAAATTATATCATCATGGCCTGCCTGGGTGGCACAGTCAGTTAAGTGTCCGACTTTTAATTTCTGCTCAGATCGCGATCTCAGGATAGTGAAATCGGAGCCCAAGCCCCACACTGGGCTCCGTGTTCAGTGTGGAGTCTGCTCAAGTTTCTCTCTCCCTCTCCCTCTGCACCCCACCCCCTGCACACCCTCTCTCTCCCTAAAATAAATAAATAAATCTTTATTTTAAAATTAAACTATCATGACTATATAACAAGCTGAAGACATGTTTAGGCTGTAAGCCTCCATGTCCTTGAAAAAACACACACATGAGAAAAGCACTGGAAAGGGAGAAACTGTAATGATAAGTCATTCTTCTGTTGGGCATGTGGAAATATTTTTTTCTTTGCAGCTTGGTTATCAGCATCTTGATATTTTTCTTTCCTTTAAAATGTTTTCAGTTTTTTTAGCTTTCCTTTTTTTTCTTCCTATCTTCACAATATTACATTTTCCTATCCAGGAATAAGGTTTTTTTCCTGCAGTGATTCTCTTATCATTTACATCCTTCCATCATTTTCTTTGTTTAAATTACTTTTTTATTGCACGGGAAACCCATGATTACATTTTCATGATTTCTTCTGTATATAAAAGGACCTCAGTTTTGCCCAGCAGTTTTTAGCTTCTAGAAAATAAATGGGAAGAGACTTCATTTGTGAATATAACAAATTAACAAATGGGATGGGCCTTCCCAATGACCCAAATGCTTGCACCTACCAGAAGGAATCATGATATAGAGCTAAACTCTACGCTGATTAATGTAAAACATTAAATCTATTTACTTGGAAAGCATCTGAAAAGACTAGCAGTGGTTAGTCTCTGGGTAGTGAGATAAGGTGAAACTGCTTTTTCTCTGTCTGCTTTTCCTACAGTGAATCTGTATTATTTTGTGACAAAAAAGAAATGGTAAACTTAGATCCCAATTTCAGGCTCAAGCCCTCCTGAAGCTCTGGACACGAGCCTGATCCAACTCAAGGGGGGAAATGCAGCCAGAAGCTTTCCCACCAGCGGTTCTTCCAGCCATCCATGCTCCACTTCCTGTCCCTTGACCTTGCACCCATCAGTCACACTGTCCACACGCCTCCCTGCCCCACCCACGGGAAGTAAGAGCAGGAAGCAGGGACCCTCAGTCTGGTCTCTCTTGGTTCCTGGACTCCTTGGTGTCACCTAGGCAGCTAGAGCAATAGCTACACCTACGTTCCCTCCCCGAGTCCCCAGCACCAGAGCCTGCTAAGCCATCCTAGCTGTGGTTCATGCCAGACCTTTATTAACCGTGACAAGGGCTTGGAAAGCCTGAGAGACATCCTAATTTCCCTGTCTCCCTGTAGAAGCAAATAGAGTTAAGGGAGGCTGTGGAGGGTGGAATGGTGGCAGATGCATCCCTGGAGAGCCCAGCTCCAGCCTTCCTGGCCGGCTTGTGTCTCCCCCTCTTGGCTCAGATCTCCTCTCAGGAGCCTGGCCAAGCCTGCTGAAGGATTGCTGAGGAGGTGACTACAAATCGAAATGAACATCCAGCTGTAAAGAATTCAGAGAGGTGATGAATAGCTTCATGGGGCCCTGGCATATTGCAGACGGCAGAGAAGTCTCTCCCCATCCACCCCTGAGTAAATTAGAGAGACACCCTTCGTCCCTCCCTCTTCCTGACCCTCACAGTGCTCAGAAGAAGGAAGCGTGACCACACCTAATGAGGAGGGGTGAGGAACAGCCCAAATTAGAGGGAACCTCATTAGAATATGTCTCCTCATAGCTATTCAATCACTAATTGACTTTTTCTCCTCACTTTAATTTTGACGCTGGTGTCTTGATTAATTAACTCTGTCACCAAAGCCCCAGGGTGTCACAGAAGGACTCACCAGGAGTTTATCTTGCTACATTCTGGCCAATTTGACAGATAGGCTCTCCCTGGCCAGCTCCATGGGTAATGGCCTGAGCCTATTGTGGTCCCTTGAGCCCTAGAGGAAACGGAGAACTGTTGGCCACAGGGCCCAGCCAGCAGGAAGAGAATCAGAAGGCCTACACTGTTGCTTTCCCTCTCTGACAGCATAATAAATTTCCTTCTCACCATCTGCATTCTCATACGGAACTTCGTAGTTCATCACGGACACCATGGGCAGTGGGAGAACTGGAACACAAGTGTTGCTTCTGGATAAGCCTTCTGGGAAATCATTTGGTCACTCATTCATTCCTTCACAGAAGTATTTAACTTGTTTTTCACTGGCCTGTGCTGGACTTTGTGAGGAAGGAAGGGGTCCAAAGAAGTCTAAGTTATGGGCCCTGCCCATGAGACATTTATCATTTTAGTTGAAGAACTGTAACGTTCTCTTATAAAAACAGAGGCCAAGATTTGGTGTTCAGAGAAAACCCCAGGTGGCAAAATCAATCGTCCTGGCTATTTCAGCCATGGGTCCCCCCTCACTTCCTGGACCCCTTGGTATATTTCAAGTGTGCAATGAGTAACTGCCACGGAGCCACCAGCAGGGGGAGCTTTGGCAGGAGAAATTAAAAAGTCAAAGTTCTCTTCCTCTGTGTGGCTTTCTCCATTCTCCCTCCTGGACTGGAGGCATTAGGTCTCAGGAGACAGCATTTGAGGGAAGGGAAGCTCTCCTTTCATCCCCTCCTCAGCCCACCCTGCAGAAGAGGAAGACTAACCCAGACTCAGCTACAGCGCTCCACCCTACAGGTGGGCTGGGGGTCTGCTCCTGGTCCGCACAGCACCGGGAGCTTTTAGGCATCTTCTTTTTTCTTTCTCTTTTTTCTTCAGCTTGGTGACAGAAGCGGCATACTGCTCTGGGGGCTCACTGTTCTTGAGCACACCACCCATCCTGCCCTCTTCTCTCTCCTTTCCAAGAGGAAAAGAAAGAAGATTCCTGATCAGGAATTGTCTTTTCCTATGGTATTCAGTGTGAGGAGGAGGAGAAAGCAAAAGCCACGGCTGCTTCTGTTTCCTCTGGCCTAATTTACAAAACTCACCTTATTGTGGCTCAGGGCCCACCCTCACTAGCATTTAGGTGTTATTTTCCCTTTACAAGTTTCATCACACGCATCTTTCTCTAGGAGACTCCTAGGGAGGAATGCTATGATCTTGGGCAGAATATGCCTTTTCCAGGGTCCCCTGTCCAAAGACCATCCTTGAGTGCTTGATACATATGGAAAGCCAACAAGGCCAAGTCATCCCCACAATGTGCCTCCTGCAGAGGGCCTGGTCCTGGTAGTATTTTTAAGGCTCTACCCTAAAGAACTCCCTTGTCATGTGCTCATATCTGACACGGACTTTCCCAGATTGCCCGGCTTCTCATATCTCCTATTTTCACTCTTGACCTATTTTTACCCTAATTTGGCAACCAATAATAATATCCTCTGCTTTAAAATAAAATAAAAAATCCTAATGGTTTTCTATACTGTAATCGAATCTCCTCACCATAGTCTACATGGAAGGTTGCACTGCTGATCTCAACTCCTGCTGCTCCTCTCCATGGAAGGACTGTGCATCCCCACCCCTGATGGCATCACTTTCGGCCACGTAACTTGCTTTGGCCAGTGGAAGGGGCCCATCCACTTCCATGCAGAAGCTGTAAGGATCGCGTGATCCTGTACCTTCTCTCTTCCCTCTGTGAAAAGACAAGAAATGTCTCAGGTAGGAGCTGTCCCATCTACCAGAGTCCTGGAGTGAAGATTTGCAGCCCATCCGTTATAGACATGTAGTATGAGTGATAAATAACCATCTTTACTAGATGCTATTGAGATTTGAGGGTTCTTTGTTACCATTCAGAGGAGCCTCATCTGATTGACATATTCTATGGTGCGATCCAACCCCTGATCACTTCTCCAATTTTATCTCCTACCTTCCCTTCCTTCACCCGCTACATTGCAAGCGCCCTGGCCTTCTTTCTCTTCCTTGGACATGCCATGTGTGTTCTCACCTCAAAGCCTTTGCACAATACGGATTCCTCTGCCCGGACTGCTTTTCCCTGAGGTCTTCACATGGCTGGCCCTTCTTCATTATTCAGATCTTGGTTTGAATCCTAGCTTGTTAAGAAATGCCTGCCCTGAACCCTATCTAACGGAGTCCCCCAGCTATTCTCTGTCATGTTATCCTGTTTTATTTTGCATCTGTCCACTAGTTTGCTATTTGTTTTCCCTCCTCGGGAATGAGCACTTCATGAAAGTAGAGATCTTGTCCATCATAGTCACTGCTGTATCTCTAGACACTACAAGGTTACCAGACACATAACATACACTCAGTAATATTTGTGTCATGAATAAGTAAAAGTCTCTCCCAAACTTTAAACCCAGTTTCAACTGCCAACTGGACTCCTCTTCCCAGAATTCATGATCCAGAGACCCAAAGCAGAATTCATAGTTCTGTCCCCTCTTCTCTTATCCCAACCTTGTCCTCATCTTATTCCTGATTAATGACTCCATCCCTCACCCTATCCCCCCAACCAGACTCCTCAAGTACTTTTCCACACCTCCCCTTCACTCATTTCCTCCATTTCCAATCAGTCGCCAGGCTGATTCTCTTTTTTAAATCTTTCTCTAATCTACTTCATCCTCATTCCTACGCACCTGCCCTCACTCAGGCCCTCATCATCCGTTGCCTGGATTATCACAATCTTTGCAGAACAGGGCTCCCTGTTTCCAATTCTCTCCCCTCCCATCTGTGCTGCACACTGCCACCAGAATTATCTTTCTAAAATCTGATAATGTCACTCCCCTGTTTAGAAGGATTTAAAAGGAGCTTCAGGATAAAGTTTAACTCCTCAGAGGCCACAAGATACCTTTGCCTTCTGGCACCTGCCACTTTTGCCAGTATGTCTGCCACTCATGGCCGGACACATCACCCCATTCGACCACACTGAGCCAGGGTAGCAGATCCAACATGTACTTGCACTTTCTGCTCCCTCTCCCTGGAATGCCCTTCCCCCCTTCGCCTCCCCAAACTCACACTAAGGAACATGCACATATGCACACACTCCCATCAGGACCCACCTACTGAGAGTGAGAGAGCAGCCTTCTCTGCTGCTCTCCCTCTCAGTGCTGTGTGTAGCCTCTCCCCACCCTCCTCATCCTTCTCCTGAAAACAAGAAAATAGCTCTAATGATGTGCCTGATGCAAACCTCTCTTAAAAGATCACATGGCACTATATGCTCTTCGGGTACAGGTTCATCTATGTGCTTCTCAAGGGCTGAACAAGCAGCCTTTCTCCTCTGAGTGCCCAATACTTCACACAGCATGTCCTTCCCCACGGACACATAGCATGTGCTCAATAATCTCGTTCCAGCGACTAGATGGACAGATGGTATTAGGTATAGGAGAGAAAATAATAGATGGACTAATTACATTACCAACCGGAGTCTGCATGATACGACCAGGAAAAGAAAGCAGAAGACAGTAGAATCAACTCTTAGTTTCAGTTCTGCCCTAATAAAGCTACCCTACAAAGTGGATACACACCCGGAGTAACAGGAAGAGGATCCCAGGATTGAAGGAGCCCTTAGCTCCTTCACCAGTACGCTGACCTCCAATATGACTCTTAAACTCCCTGTCCCAGGAGTCCTCATTTACTGCTTATGTAGCTTTCTCCCACCTGTATATTATAAGAAAGGGCTTTCCTAATGCTCTTCCCATTGTGCAGATTCTGAAAAAGGAAAAGGATGTCCCCAAACCACACAACTGGTAATCAGCAAAGTAGAACTTCAACTAGGAGTCTTTGAGTCTAAGCTGCGTGTCCTCCTCACCCAGCTGGGCCATCTTCCCCTCCAAAGAGAGCATCAGTAAGTGGATTATCTCTGTTACCACCACCTCTAAAACGCTTTAGGGCCAATACTTTCTCCCCTGCAGCTGTCTAGAATCACTTCCCACACCTAACCTCTCACTGTCCCAAGCCCCTATTAGGGCCCATTAGGGCCCATTCTCTGGAGAGTGGGCCGGGACCCCTGGCTCTTCCCCCCGGAAATGGGGGCTCCCCTCCAATGGGGAGCAGCACAATCCTCAGCAGGGCCACTCAGAAGCCAGGCTGTCATTTTAGAAGATTTGGGTTCCAACTAAATACTACTCACGACTCAAAATAACCCCTCCAGTCTCCCTGGTTATTTCTTAAATGGAGTTCTTAACAGTAATGATGGCACCTGCGGGGGAGGAAAAAGAAAGGATTTAGGCTGAGAGTTGGTTTCATGTCACCTAAAAGGATTATTTTATACCATCAGAAAGATAATTCCCCTCCTACCAGGGGAGGATGGATTAGGTCTTTACTTCAGTTGGCACTTTATGAAAAGATTATTTAAAGATTATAGGACAAAATGGATACATTTGACAACATCTGCTAGGGCTGGGTTTTTTGGCTGCCTGAGAAACAATTGTTAATTTATACAATTAATAGATTGCTCACAGTGGTGCTAATCTAGAGGCCGTCTGCCCATAAATGTCCACACACTCCTGTTGTGGAGTTTTCTTTCCCATCTCCCCACTGATTTTTGATGAAGAATGATACAAAATGCCACTGCCTCCATGAAGTCTTCCCTGATCTCCCCACTTGGAAGTGGACACTCTTGCCTCCGGACTCCTTCCCCTCTTTGAAGGTATTATCACCATGCTGCTTAGTGCAGGGGACCACCCTCTCCTCCTGGACCAGAAACTTCTTGCACACATCATTACTCAGGCCCCATAAAGCTGTTGCATACCTTAGGGGGGGAGAAATGTAAACGCTTCTCTGTGCTCCCAGCCATTCCCCCAGGCAGTATAGGGAAGGAAGGTCTTAGAGGCCTCCAGGGGTCAGGAGGGCACCAGTGTTGCTGGGGTGGGGTTCTGCTGCTCTGAATCTCACCATCTTGTTATTCACAGCTTTGGGGCTGAGGAGCACAGGCTAGGACCTGCCACCCTGAGGGGCCTCTAGAAAGCACTGCGGCCCAGAGCATCTTGGTCAGACATGCCAGATCTCAGGCAGCTCGGCTATTTCTGGTGGGGCAGTCATGAGAAAAGTACTTAGGAAAAGTACAGAGGATCCTGGATTACTTGTCTGAAAAGTCTTTGGGCATGATGTGACAGAAGCAAGTCTGCTTTACTCAGAGTGGAAAGCTGTCTCCTCAATCCCCAGAAATCTGTGAATGGCACCTATATGCCTTCACAGCACGGCCATCCCCAATGGCGACCCACTCTTTAAGCTTCTCCCCATCACGGCCCTTTGGCCCACGCCAAACTAAAGCCAACCCTAACACTCATGCCTCAAACTCTTCCCTGCCTCCCAGAAAGAGTTACTTCTGCCTGGACTGCCTCCCCTCAGCCCTTCCCTGCCCCATAAATTTCTCCTCCACTGGTTTAGACTCAGCTCAGATGTCAGCTCCTCTGTGAAGCCTTCCCTGATGCCTAGTATATATTATCTGAGACATAGAGAAGCAAAAATCACCGTTTCTGAAAACATTCACTAATAAGTGGCCACTCATAATAAATACTACTCAACAACTATTTACTGAGTGCCCATTATATGCCAGGCACGGATCTCCATACTTGGAATACAGCAGTGAGCAAAACACACAAATATGCCCATGCTCGTGGCCTTACACTCTAGCAAGGGGCAGGGGGTATCCATACACGACAAGCACAGTGACAAGTAAATTATATAACATGTTAGAGGTTGGCTAAGTGTGTGCAAAAAGGAAAAAGTAGAGAAGGGTAAAAGGGCCAGAGAGAGTTGAGGGGGACAGGAGAAAGGGTGGACGGAAGGGGGCTATTGGACAGACCAGTTTTAGGAACTCAAGAGAAGGAAGGAGGGAAGCAGAGGAGGAAAGCAGGCTACAAGGAGTGTCTGATAAGCAGCCAGAAATGAGGCCAGAGTAGAAGCCAGGTGGAGAGGCAGTGTCGAGGAGGAAGGAGAGATCATCCCTGTCTACATTGCTATTATGGAAGCAAGATGCATGCTCAGAGTCACAAGTCAGCAACACGGAGGACATAGGTGGGTTTTACAAGAGCAGGTTTGGTGGGCAGACTGAAGTGAACCTGAGAGAGTGGGGAAACGAGAATGTGGAGGTAGCGGGTGTAGACAACCTGCTTGAGGTTTGCTGCAAAGGGGAGCAAAGACAAGGGACATGGGCAGGAGCGGTAAGGCACGTGGAAGAAAATAACAAAAGGCAAAGCACCAGGGCCACAGGCGAGGGTAACTTTTGCTAGAGTGGAGGGGACGGGCAGAATGAGTGCACACGTGCACAGGCCACAGAAAGTCCCAACTCCCTGCAAAACTGCAGTCCCATCCATATTCACCAAGCTCAGGACCTGGGCCCTCTGTTCAAATGTATTCATTTATTCATTCATTCCATGGATTTTCACTGAACACCCTCTACATGACTGGTTGGTTCTAGGCACTCCCCAGTACACAGTGCAGACAGGCCAATGATCTCTGCTCTCCTCCTAAGTTCCTAAGTTCAAGAAACTCAAAAGACAAGGACATTTAATAATAATAATAATAACAAGGACAATTAATAATAAAAGTTCTGATAAATGTTCACATTATGTCATTATTATAGCCTTCATAAAGATGTATCACCATGGTCTATCCCCTACACTGACAGCGATTTTCTTTATAATATTTATAACTCCAGCACCTAACAGAGTTTCTGACATAGAGAAGGGACTTTTGAGATGATTGTTGAATGAATACGTGAAACCTGAAAGATGAGAGAAAATCCTCGTTTCAGGTTCCTCCATAACATCCACCGACGTGAGTTACCAAGCTATACCCTCTGAAAACAAAACATCCCTGTGACATCTAACACCTTTGGACAAAACAGTGATTCACAATGAAGTATGAAGCAGTATCCTTGGATACTTTTAACAACCAGCTCAGATGGGCCATCCCTTATCGACTGGACTTCTCCATGGAGCGGGACGGGATGGAGATGTGGGTGAGATGCTTTGGAAACTGAGGTACCACCAGGTAAGAGAAGACGAGATGTCCTGGCCCAGCGGTTGGTCCTGCTTCAGCACGGTGACATCAAATACCACTGGAGGGGACATCGAGGTGGGACACCAGAAGGGGTTCAGAGGGTGAACAGAGTTTGTAAAAGGGCTCCTTAGGTTTTTTTGTTTTTTTTTTAATTTTATTTTATTTTTTATAAACATATAATACATTTTTATCCCTAGGGGTACAGATCTGTGAATCGCCAGGTTTACACACTTCACAACACTCACCTTAGCACATACCCTCCCAAATGTCAAGAACCCCACCCCCCAAACCCCCCTCCCCCCATCAACCCTCAGTTTGTTTTGTGAGATTAAGAGTCACTTATGGTTTGTCTCCCTCCCAATCCCATCTTGTTTCATTTACTCTTCTCCTACCCCCTTAACCCCCCATGTTGCATCTCCTCTCCCTCATATCAGGGAGATCATATGATAGTTGTCTTTCTCCGATTGACTTATTTCGCTAAGCATGATACCCTCTAGTTCCATCCACGTCGTCGCAAATGGCAAGATTTCATTTCTTTTGATGGCTGCATAGTATTCCATTGTGTATATATACCACATCTTCTTTATCCATTCATCTGTTGATGGACATCTAGGTTCTTTCCATAGTTTGGCTATTGTAGACATTGCTGCTATAAACATTCAGGTGCATGTGCCCCTTCGGATCACTATCACCCTAAAGATATGTTTGTATCTTTAGGGTAAAAACCCAGTAGTGCAATTTCTGGGTCATAGGGTAGTTCTATTTTCAACATTTTGAGGAACCTCCATGCTGTTTTCCAGAGTGGTTGCACCAGCTTGCATTCCCACCAACAGTGTAGGAGGGTTCTCCTTTCTCCGCATCCTCGCCAGCATCTGTCATTTCCTGACTTGTTAATTTTAGCCATTCTGACTGGTGTGCGGTGGTATCTCATTGTGGTTTTGATTTGTATTTCCCTGACGCCGAGTGATATGGAACACTTTTTCATGTTGGCCATCTGGATGTCTTCTTTGCAGAAATGTCTGTTCATGTCTTCTAAGGGCTCCTTAGTTTGAGGACACTTGGAACTCCTGTGGCTGACAGTCCCAAGCTCATCCCCAGCCATTTCCAGGTGGCAAGAAACAAAGTGTCTAATTCTAAATTGGAGTTTCTGATTGTTTTAATTATTAGGCTGACTATGTCTGATTAATTCTTTGCCCTTCCAAACTTCCCATCAGTACATATATTTGGCACCATACAGAAGCCGCTGGCCTTTCAATGACTTGTGCTCTGTGCATCTGGAGACGGGCAATCACAGAAGAACAAGCCAGAAAACAATTATTTGAAGGAGTAAGAAGGAAGCTGGTACTTGATCTTATTACTTCTGACCAATTTCTTGCTTTCTATTTAAGAATAAGAGTTCTAAATAGTTTTTTTTTTAAAGATTTATTTGACAGAGAGAGAGAGAGATCACAAGTAGGCAGAAGAGAAGGGAAGCAGATCCCCCACTGAGCAGAGAGCCCCATGCGGGGCTCAATCCCAGGACCCTGAGACCATGACCTGAGCCGAAGGCAGAGGCTTAACCTACTGAGCCACCCAGGCACCCCAAGAGTTCTAAATAGTTTAAAGTGAAATGGAATCATTTTAAAATTGTACCTTCTGGGAAGTGCTCCCATTGGGAGTGTCCACCAGGCTGGAACCCACAGCCAACTCCACCCTCAATAGTTTGAAATTTGAGCCTCTTGTAGCCCTCATGAACAATTTCACCTTCCTCAAGTTCAAGACACTTGAAACGTCAATGGTAGGAGTTTCGTGCACTTTGGGACCGGTCAGCACTGGATACTAAGAGACAAGAGAAGAACTTGATGTATATGAATAGGAAGAAAACTCTGGAGCAACTAAGCCACTTTAATGATGTCACTGAAGAAAATCATGTCTGGAAATACAACTCCTGTAGACGAGCCAAGTGGAATGCAACTGCCTTCCAGCAGCTGTCAGCCAGGCCATTAAGACCCCACACATCATCAGATTACTTACAAAGAAATGGTCGGGTCGGCTCCAGACAAGGTGAGTGGAGATGGATGGAGATCTCATGGTAGGGAAGCTGGAAAGAGGCCTGAACGCCCAACAGAAAGTGGAGATACTAAGTGCTCTCAGGACACTTGGAGAAAAGCTGACTGCGATGATGAGGCCCTATTATCAGCAAATGCAGGTCTCTCCTCAGCGAGTCTGAGAAAGTCTCTACAGACCTTGGCTCTGGAGGCAAACTTCTGGCACTGACAAGTTTTGATGTTGGACAAACAAAAAAATGACATGGCATGGAAGCTTGGGACATTCTCACTATATGTGGCATTTCTCTTCTAGGGATTCTGAATCATTGCTAAGAAATCAAGAGACCCTAGAAATGCATTGATAACCTAAAAAAAGGTGACTGAAGAACACTGTTGTGGCTTCGGGTTATACCCTTCATCATGGTGCTTTGTGATCCTAGACTTGTTGGGATGATGGACACATGGGACCTTGTTTGTTATGTCTCTCATGTTTGAGGGAGAGAACAGGAAACAGCTTCTCTGCCTGTTTTTATCAAGCCTCCTTGTTTTTAAGTGTTGATAGTCAACGAAAAGAGAACTAGAAATTAAAATTAAAATTAAAAAAATAAATTGAACCTTCTGTAATTTTTTATGGCTGAATATTATCACACTATATGAGTAGACCTTGTTCTGTTTATCCATCCATTAGTGGATACTTGGGTTTTTTCCAGCTCTTGGTTGCTGTGGACATGGGGGCACAAGGCTGTGTTCGAGTCCCTGCTTTCATTTCTTTTGGACACATACGTATAAGTGGAATTACTGAATTCATACAGTGGGTTCTACTGACCTTTGGAGAAACTGAGACTGTTTCCTAAAGTGGCCGCACGATTTTATACCCCACCACTGAGGCATCGGGGTTCCCACTTCCCCACATTCTCACCAACACGTGGTTTCCTGCAGCTGTTGCTGTTGTCTTCATAGTCACGCTATGGGGTGATGCGAGATCTCACTGTGCTTTTGATTCTGGTTCCCTGATGACGAATGCTGTTGGGCACCTTTGCAGAGCTGTAAATCAGTAACAGCTACCTCTTCAGCTTCCTCTGGGACTCGGTGATGGTGGCACATGACACTGGGAATGTGAATGGACTTGGTAATGCTCAACGCAAGTTATTACTAAGATGATGCTTCCACACGAGGCACTGATGTGTGACTTTTACTCCGAGGTTCGGGTGCTTCTGAACAAGAGCAGTACTGCACGGGGCATCCGGCCGGTAAGAGATGGCAGACGTCTTGTTCCTGTGGGCCAGTCCTAGCCACTCTCATGACTTCAGCCACTGAGGGGTAAATTCTCGAAACAGCCTTGCACACGTGTTTCCAGTCACTGAGGGGGGCTGTCGCCTGAATGTTACCCCCCTCCTTGCTGCTGTGTGGACTGCAATTGGGTCTAAAAAAGATTTTGACCTTCTTTTCCAGGCATATCTGTGTGTGGATTTGACCTCGTGGTTTTATTTATTTTTTTAAAGATTTACTTGTATATTTTAGAAAGAGAGAGAGAGAAAAATTGAGAGAGCACAAGCGGTGGGGAGGGGCAGAAGGAGAGGGAGAGGGACAAGCAGACTCCCCTCTGAGCACGGAGCCTGACACAGGGCTCACAACCCTGAGATCATGACCTGAGCCAAAATCAAGAGCCAGATGCTTAACCTACTGAGCCACCCAGGCACCCCTGACCTTGTGGTGTTAAATGATCTTAAACCACCATTAGCAATCTGACACTCTGACCATGTGACCTGAAAATTATTTTATATTCTGGCTTTGAGGTCATACAAACAGTAGTGACTCAAATTTCACTGACCAGAGTTTATTCAGAAGCTCAGAACACTGTCAAATGCCCCTCGGCAAGTGTTTCTAGAAATCCAGACCCAAGGAATCATCCACCAGGTATCCCATGCCCCAGAGCCCTCACGGTGCTCTGACTGAAGTAAAAATGGGGAGAACATCTCTCTCGTCCACTCTGAATACCTGGGGACCCAAGCAGGGCTGTGAGTATTATAACCTCACAGAGCCCGTGGAGAGAACTGTCCCGAGGACTTCCGTCCATGCAACAGGCTGCAGACCTCAGTCTGTGGGTCAGGAGGAGCAGACCCCAATCTGTCTGCCTACACCTCCTCTGGCTCCTCACCCTTACGCCCATTCTGCTGTGCCAGGTACGGCTCCCGCCTCACCTCCACCCTGCACTGGCATGTCAGGCATACTACACAGTGCGGTACCAAAGCCAAGGTCACAGGCTTTGGAGTCAACACAACCGGGGTTTCAGTGACAACAGCGCTAATTACACATGGCAGCCTTGGCCATAGGGCTTCCCCTCATAAGCCTCCACTTCCCCAGACACTAACCAGGGATAAGGAGACCTTCTTTCAGAGTCGTTACGAGAATTAAGGGGTTTAGGGGAGCAGCTGTGTGGGGCACGGCTCGATCGATGTCAACTTACCTTTTTTTAATATTTTTTTTCTTGCAGTTGTTTCATGCCTAAATCTGACCAATTCTCATCCCTCTCACCATGAATATCTCAGACTAAGTCCCCACCACCTCTTGCCACATTGTTCTAAGAGCCTGCTTACATTTGCTCCTGCTTCCCCACGGTGAACTTGCACAGAGCAGAAGGAAGGCGCCTTTCCAAATGTGAGTCGGATTATGCGTACTTAAAACTCCCAACACATCAGGATAAAGCCAACCTGCTCTCCACAGCCCCTGCGTCTCCCTGCCGCAGCTCTTCACCCTCCTCCTACCCTCCCCACCCTCTGCCCAGCCTCTATGGCCACCTCACTTTTCCCAGGCACACTACAACCTGTCCTGCCTCGTGGCCTTTTCCTTGGTATTCCTGCCACTGGGACGGATGTCCCTATCACTTCAGTGTCTGTTCAGATGTACCACTGTGTCCTTCCTAGTTCACCTTATCTACCCTAGATGCCCTTTCCCCAGTGGCACTCCCTAGTCCCTTGCCCTGCTTTAATTTCTTCACTGTCTTTGCTATGATCTGAAGGTCTCCCCACCCCACAAAAGCTTGTGTTGAAATTCTAATGCCCACTGTGATGGTATCAGAAAGTGGGACCTTTGAGAGGTGCTTGGTCATCAGGACGGCGGAGCCCTCATGAACAGAACTAGTGTTCTTACGAAAGAGGCCCCCAAGAGTCCCTTGCACTTCCTGCCCTGTGAGGACACAGCAAGAAGTCAAGAATCTCCAACCAAGGAGAGGGCCTTGGCCCAAACCCTACCATGCAGGCACCGTACTCTTGGACTTCCGGCCTCTAGAACGCCAAGAAATAAATCTCTGCGGTCCCTTTGCCAACCAGTCTGTGGCCTTTTATTATGGCAGCTCAAACAGACTAAGAAAGTACTGATCACTATATGAAATTATACCAGTTGTGCATTTATTTAATGCATGGTATTTATTTTGTGCAAAATTAATATCATGCATATTCATTTTATGCAATTTTAATTTAATGCATAAAATAATACCCTTCTAACAGTTCCTATCTCTCCTATCTCTTTACTGTGCTTTATTCGTCTGAATAGCACTTACCACCCGGGTGTTACTCATTTATGTATTTTGCCTACTGTAGTCTGTCTGTCTCAGAATCTAAGCTCCCTGAGGGCAGGAATCTCGACAGTGCCTGGCAGTGCCAGGTATGGAGTCGGCCTGCAGTAAATATATGTTGAATCAGTGAATAAGTCTGTCTCCTTTCTGAAACACAAGTTGCCTCTCCGGATCCAGTGAAGAAGGAAGGCTCCGTACCCCTCTCTGTATCCCACCTCTCACTGTGTGGGAGGCATGTCTAGTTTGGAAGGCCTCCCTAGTCTCTGGGCACCAGCAATGCAGATTTATTTCAAGTCGACACAAGCCATGATGGAGCAGCTGGTGAGAAAATTCAGGGCTTGTTCACTGCTCTGGGTTCATGGTCATCAGACATGGGCTGGCCATGTGGCCATGCGGTGTCCCTGAGGGGCCTCTGAGGGGACAGCAGCCCAGGCCGGCATCCCTTTCCTGGCATCAAGAGAGCAGACTGCCATGAGAAGGGAGGAGCCTTGACAAAGTGGCCGGGTACCTCTCCGGGTTTAAGACCAGAGTGTCCAGGGCCCCCCATCCGCCCTGCGGCTGCTCATGGACTTGCGCTAGGCTCTCATCTTTGAGTGTGCCCAGGACTGTGGCCTTAACTCCTGGCCCCATTCAGCCCCTTCATCTTCTGCATTCTGAGCTCCTGACACAACACACTCTCAGCCAACATAACTCACACAAATTGCTACTTTTGCAAGTCTGTGTGTGTGGTAAAATGTACCTAAGGTTTATCATTTGAGCCATTTTAAGTGTACAGTTGAGTGGCATTAAGTACATTTGAGAACTTGGCCCTTCAGCCTCCTCTGGCTCAGGCAATAACGTCTTCTTTATGGACACAAGCCTGCCTTCCCCTGGGCAACCTTCTTCCACCCTGATCACTCTTCAGTCTTCTTTGTAAGCATCTCATAACCTGACCCTCACACGTTAGTGTTTCCCAGGGCTTAGCCTCCTGCTCTGGTCCTCACATGCTCATAGGTGATTACGTGCGTTCTCACTGGTATTATCAAAATTAATATAAAAAAATTACTGGCATTACGATCATAATTTGGTGACCCCCAAATTTAGATCTGCAACCCACAGCGGTCCTCTGAGTTCCAGACGCACATACACAACTACCTCCTGAAAATGTCCCCTGGGATAGCTCATGGGCATCTCATTGTTAATAAAGTTGACACTCAATCCTCGATTTTTCCCCTCAAATCTTCACACTCCTCCATCTCTATAAATGGCACCACTATCCACATAACTGTTTAAGTAAGGACAGGAGGACACCTCCTTAATTATAATCTCTCTCTGCCTCCAATTCAATCCATTACCAAGTCCTGCTGGTTTTGTTTCTCCCTCCAAAGTATTTCTTGACTCCATCCACCTCTCTTTCATTTGCTTCCTAATATGTGATTCATCCCAAGCCCGGCTTTCACCTGGAGGGTATCCTCGCCGGGTGTTCCTGCTCCCGGTCCTCCACATCTACAGTCTATTATCTCTGCAGAAATTAGGTCAGGGGGCATGCCTCCTCCCTAAAACCTTTAATAGCTTCTCATTATTCCTCAAATAAAATACAAATGTCTCATCATGACCAATAAATCCTACACGATCTGGGCCTTGCCTAATGTTCCCAGCTCATCCTGTGGCTGTCTCCCCCCGCCACTACACTCTAGCCACCCCGGCCTCCTTCTTCCCTTGAAGATACAGAATTCTCTACTTCATGGCCTTTGATTATACTCAGCCCTTTCCCCAGAGATACATACATTCACCCACTTTTCCCCTGGCTGCCTCCTCCTTCAGAACTCATTTACATGTTATGGCTTTAGAGAGGTTTCCCTGACCATCCTAATTAGCTACATTTTCTACCTCTGCATTCTGGTAATTTCTTTCTTAGCATGTATTATAATTTGTGCTCAGTTGATCATTTGAAAATACTTTTTACACCTTCTTTGTGTCAGACACTAAGGTAGGCCCAGGGGATGTAGCTGTAAACAAAATCAGATACAGCCCATACTCTAATAGAGCTTTTACTGGAGTAAAGAAAACATATATAAATTTCTTTTTAAAAAATCACAACTGTGAGTGTATAATACAAAGTGGCATGAGTACTACAAAGAAATTTCTCTCTTTTGAAATTTTATTTTTATCTATTTATTTGTTTGAAAGAGAGAGAGAGAGACAAAGAGCATGCATGAGCAGGGGGGAGGGGCAGACGGAGAAGCGGGCTCCCCACTGAGCAGGGAGCTCGATGCAGGACTCAATCCCAGGACCCTGGGATCGTGACCTGAGCCAAGGGCAGACGCTTAGCCAACTGAGCCACCCAGGTGCCCAGAAAGCTCTATTTCAGAATATAATTAAGAAGCCAGCCCTGGACTAGAATGTGGGATGCTCCAGATGGCATCTGAGGGACTAGCAGGGGTTAACCAGGCAAAGGGAGGAGAGGAGCTTTCCAGGCAGAAGAAAAACTGATGCAAAGATCTTTCAGCAAGGCAGAGCAGAATTCTAGGAAGGTCAGGGCAGCAGCAGCAGAGAATGAAGCAGAGAGGTGCGTGATGTCAGGAAGCTAGCCAGGAAACACCATGTCCAGGCCTCGTAGGCCAAGCTAAGGAACATGGTTTAATCCCGGGAGGAAAAGCGAGCTGTTCAAGGTTGTAAGTAGGAGGTGGGTTAGAGGTCAGGACTCACATGATGGCATCTGCTTCTGCGCAAGATCACTCTAACCACAGTGCTTGGGGAGGTCATGGAAGAGCAGAGAGGCCAGTAGGGAACTTCGGGGCTAGCCTGAGGAGCCATGATGACAGCAGGCTCAGGGGCTGGCAGATATGGGGAGAAGCAGACACACTGGGAGGAGATTCAGAAATCAAATCGATAGGAATTTATGGTGGATTTGATAGACATAACGAAGGAGAAGAAGTCTCAAGGAAAACTCAATTTCTGACTTAGTGGACTGCAGGATCACTCACTGAAACAGAGAACACCAAAAATGAAAAACAGAAAATTAGACATGAACTGGGCAGGGGCTCCCAGAGGGAAGGGAGCATGAGTTGGTCCTAACCTGTTGAGTCTGAGATATCTCTGGGAAATGGAAATGGAAATATGGTAAGATTGAGAGAAGCAGGGGTATCACATGCTTGGGTCAAGAGCCAGCAAAGGATGTGAGCGGAAGCTCTAACTTAAAGACTCACTGATGTGTAGACAAAGAACTGGATATTTGTGTCTCCCCAAAATTCATATACTGAAATCCTAAACCCCAATAAGGCCTTTGGGAGGTGATTAGCTCATAGTGCGGAGACCTCGTGAATAGGAATAGTGGCCTTATATTCAAGGTGAACTCCATTGTTTTGAGTCTGGGGAACTGAGAAGGTGAGGTTTATCTTTATAAGAGTCTGTGGGAGGAGAAAGTTTTGGGTGCAGATCACTATCTCGATTCCAGTCTGTTAAGCTGGAGGTGCCTAAGTCCTAGGGTAAGGTGTTCCAAAGAGAGTCAGTTCTGGAGGTAGGAAATGTTGAGCCATCAGCACATGGGTAGTACTTAAATAGATGATATTTAAAGCCAATGGGATTAGATGAGGTCACCTTGAGTGTAAGGGTTAAAAAAAGAAAAGGTCTGAGCATGAGGCCCTGGGACATCTCCAGGTTTAGAGGGCAAGAAAATGGGAGAGGCCAGAGAAGGAGACTGAGAAGAAGGGACCAGCGAGGAAAAAGGAGAGCCGAAAGAAAGGGGTTGCCCCAGAAGCCAAAAGAAGAAAACACTTCAAGGTGGAGAGACGTAACCACCAAATTAAATGAAGCTGATAGGGGAACCTGAGTGCCTCAGTCGGTTAAGCATCTGTCTTCAGCTCAGATCATAATCTCAGGGTCATTAGATCAAGCCCCACATTTGGGGGGGGGGGCGGTCTCTGCTCAGCAGGGAACCTGCTTCTCCCTCTGCCTCTGCCTGTCACTCCCCCTGCTTGTTCTCTCTCTCTCTCTCTTTCTAATGAATAAATAAATAATCTCTTAAAAACAATAAATGCAGCTGATAGGTCCAGTTAGATGACAACCAAAGAATATGGCCACTGGACATAGTGCAGACATAGTGTGGACATCACCATGGACACAGTGTAGACATCACTGTGGACATAGTGTAGACATTGCTGTGGACATAGTGTAGACATCACTGTGGACATAGTGTGGACATCACTGTTGACCTTGAGAAGATTGGTTTGCACAGTAACCCACAGAGGAGAAAAATGGAACCAGTGGGTATAGACAACTTTTCTAGGAATTTCACTGTAAACCAAAGAAGATAATGGAGTGATAGCTGGAAAGGAGAGTGAGGCCCAAAACAGACTTGAAGGTTTTTTAAATGGAAGCAGTGCCAACATAAATGAACATGGATGGGAATGGTCAGCAAGATAGAGAAACAAAATGAAAACAGTGAGTACAAATGAGTAATTCAGGACCAAAGGATGAGAACTGCTATAGTACTGTTCTTGAGTAGGAGAGGGGAAGGGAGCAAGTCCTCAGGTGGGAGGGCTGGTGTACGGATGGCAGAGACCCATAACGTGGGAAATAAGACAGCAATGTGGGTTGGTATGTCCGTATGTGGGTGGAAGCTTTTGCAAATTCTCTGCCAAGGGTGTTCATTTTCACTGAGAAATGAAAAAATGAAAAAAGAGCATCAGTGGTGGGTAAAGAGAGGGATGGGGAGAAGGGGGACTGAGAAGAGAGAAGGAAACACAAAATGGTCATCTGAGAGAGGGAAGGGCAAATGGACCAGGAGGTACAGGGTAACTGCTAGGCAATGTCAGGGCTCCACGATGTTTAGTGATCAAATATTTATCGTGACCTTGAAGATTAGGAGTTTTAAATCACTGCTCTTGAAAGTGGGGCAGATTCAGATGATGCCAATGTCTAGGCTGTACTTGCAGACGTGGGTGATTGAGATGGAATGAAAGAGGATATTCAGTATTGTGGTTTTGCTTACTGGTTCACCTGCTGGGCAGGGAATAAGCCCCTTCTTTACCATTGTGTGCAGTGCCTGCTTCACTGAGCACCTGTCACAAAGTAGGTGCTCAGCAAACATTTGATAAAATACAAATATTTTACATAGAACAAAAATATTATAAAATACAAATATTTTACAAAGAACAAAACACTGCACATATTACATTCTGCTCTCTCCTCCTCCCCGCCCTCTGTTCTTCATTTTCTCAAGCTACTAGGGAGCTCAATACCACATTTAAAACCGATCTGCATCTCTGGGTGATCACAGCAGTTTCCTCAGAGAAGCCCAAGGACCTAGCTTAGGTATAAAGTTAGGAAAGAGGCTATTTATTCACACCAGTAACTTCTTTTATGGTAACACAAAACTTTTTATAGGACATTTCTGATTAAAGCATATTCACAACGATCCTCCCCTCTCATCTTCAGAATGACCCTGAGAGGCAGGTGCAGGGACGGCATCATCCCCACTTCACAGGCAAGGGGTGGAGGAAGTACTTTTCCTGGTCACACCACCAGGTGAAGGCAGAGCAGGAGTTAAACCTGCCCACCTCCCACCCTGGGCTGCACTGGCTGTTTACCTTGGAAGCTGGCAGGACTTTGCTGCCTCTTAGGACCCCACTGCCCTTTGAATTTCTGATCTCTCTCTAGTATCTGCTCCCATAATCTCTTTTTCTCCTCTTTCCAGCCTCCCTCCCAGGGATATGGCTCAGGCTTGGGAATGGGGGTTGGGAAATAAGACCTCAGGGATGCAGCCGAAGACAAATTGGCAGAACATGTGCCCATATGACATTCAGCAGCTCCAAACCCAGTCAGACACTTCTCAGGTTCTCTACAAGAGGTGGATCTCCTGGGCTTGCACCCTTGGTCACCTTGCCCCAGCACCCCACCCCTCCGAAGGGTGTGGGTAAATGCTGACATCGCTTCCTTTCCTGGAATCCCACTCTAAATACTGCTTCCCACTTACTGTGCGAGCAGTGTGCGGGGGCATGGGATTAAATACCACGCGTATTACAACTTTTATTCTTTTACACTGAAAACACGGCAAAAATGGCACTTGCCCCATTTTTTACACATGAGGAAGCTGA
This sequence comes from Enhydra lutris kenyoni, assembly GCF_002288905.1. Taxonomy (NCBI): domain Eukaryota; kingdom Metazoa; phylum Chordata; class Mammalia; order Carnivora; family Mustelidae; genus Enhydra; species Enhydra lutris. The sequence continues at coordinate 10,878,970 of NW_019154111.1, forward strand.
CGCATGAGAAGGTTATAACTTGCCAATGTCAACCAGCAAGTAACTGGCAGGTCTGAGACTGGACCCCATGTCTAGACCCAAAGTCGTTGCTTTAACAGCTGTTATACCATCTCTCAATCCCTTGCTGAAGAGCAAGACACCAAAACAACTTCCGTCAAAATTTTCATGTTAGCTGAGGGAAATTGGAAGGGGAGGTGAACCATGAGAGACTATGGACCCTGAAAAACAACCTGAGGGTTTTGAAGGGGTGGGGCGTGGGAGGTTGGGGGAACCAGGTGGTGGGTATTGGGGAGGGCATGTATTGCATGGAGCACTGGGTGTGGTGCAAAAACAATGAATACTGTTATGCTGAAAAGAAAAAAAAAAGTTAGTAATCCCATCCAAAAAAAAAAATTTTTTTTTTCATGTTAATTATTGTTTCCTCCCCTCCCCTTCCTGCAGAGCCTGTTTTCTCTTAGGTGAGAGGCAGGCAGGTGATGTCTCAATCCAGCCTTGACAGGGGAACAGATCTACATATGAATGGTGGGTCCTGCCTGGAGATAGACCAATGAAGGGCTAATTCCTGCCATTGGGGGTAGAAGGAAGAAAGGGAGAGAGGAGGGAAGTTAGGGACTGCACCTATGGTCCAGGACCCCAGTAAGGGAGGTAGAAAACACTGGCAGGGATGGACACTCCCACAGTCCCTTTCTCCAATGAGTTCCCCATCACTGTACTTCACCAAATTACCCACTGGAGTGACATATTTATGGCTCGCCATCCCAACCAAGATCTTAGTGGTGACCATTATGACAAAGTATTCCACTTTCTCTAATTGGTTTTGTCCTGGCATCATGGCCACCTGCAGGATTCTTTCCAAAAGATGCCACCATTCCAAAACTGAACTGTCAAAGACCAGAGTCCTGAGAGAATAAGGAAGGAGAGGTAAGTCTCACAGGCTTAACCTGGAGACTCCCTGCTGGGTCCATGAGGCAGTTCTAAGCTCTCCCCTGGTGCAAAGGTAGGGAGCAAAAAGGCTACTGAAATCACATTTTGCTCACTATCCCTCAAGATATACATTTCTATGGGTGGGGGGGGTGGAGATCACATCATCTTTAGAGCAAACACATAAATTTGATTCCTTTTCCTATGAAACTTAAGCCACGTGACCTCAAATTGCATTTTATTTTCCAGAATTTTCTATATTTCTGAAGATTTCTGCAATAACCCTGCATTACATGTATAATGGGGATGGGTACTAAACTTTCATTTGTTTTTTCAGGGACAAGCTGGAAATAAGATGCCCGAGAAGGTAATGAAGTGGCTGGTGTGCAGTAAGAAAGATGTGGGCTTTCGCAGAAATGCCTCTCCCAGGTTGGAATCCTTCTTGCTGGTGCGTCTAAAAGTCATAAGCACAGATGCTGCGGTAGCGGTTTGGATCATTAGTGGGATGTGCTGGGGGACTGCTCTATGCTCAGAGCTGCCAGGAAAGATATTGGGCTGGTCCTGGGGAGCCAGGAAGAGCAATTCCACTCATCTCAGGCTACTTAGTAAGGAAAGAATTAACCCACACGGGGAGCGAGCCTACTAAGAAGTGAATTAGTCCTTTCCTTGCCCTCAAAACTCTGCTAAGAAGTTACTTTTCCTTTCAAGGGGAGTGGTGGATTTCTAGGCATCACAAGGCAATCTCACTGTATTTAAAGAACACATATGTTCTCAAAAAGTTGTTTTCAGCAAATTAAATTTTCATATACCAAATCCTACTTTCCCATACCTTTTTTATTATCAAAATAAGTAAACTTCTTGAGAGAATACAGTCAATCCGCCCTTGGGAATATGACACAAGGTGAAAGGCAGCACACTTGTTTTTTGAAACAGGAGTGTTTTTTAATAAGCCGCTCAAAATAAGGTACATGTGATAAAGTTTCTCAAAATAAATTATAAAATATGAATGTAAGGAGACAGCAGTATCTGTCCCCTTGGCCAGCAGCTTCATGGTCCAGAGAAAACCCATAATGATAGCTGAGCTGAATAAAAGAGACTTTTGTTCTCCAGTCTTTTAGTCTCTAGAACAGTCTTCTTTAAAAGAAAAAAAAATCCAGTGTTTGAATATTCAGCTCTTATCTCTCAGCTCCAAACTTACTCTCTGTTCTATGCTTTGTGATAAGGGTGCCTGGGCTCCCAAAGCCACCTTCCCTGCTTAGCCAGCTAGATCCTCAATAGACTAGGAGACAGGGGATGCTAGAAGGACTCTGGGTAGCTGCAGGAGGAAGTAGGACCTGACCCTACTTGTCCGCCTCCTGATCCTATCACTGTCTCACCAGCAGAGCTTCTCCATTCTGGAAGTGGCAGCTTGGTTCCAATTCCAGTTTTCTCCACATTCCCAGAATGAGCCTCACTGTGCTCCCTTATTTGCAATGGCATATTGGAGCCAGCTCGCTCAAGAGAATTTCAAGAATTTTGCAAGCTAATTTTAAGCATGATTATTATTAAAAATTAAATTCCATAAACTTATTGTATTAGTCAGAGCTGTATTGTTAGAGCTGTAGTAACAAGGCACTGCAAAGTGGGTGCTTTAAGCAGCAGAAGTTTCTTTTCTCACAGTCCTAGGGGCCAGAAGTCTAAGATCAAGGTGTCTTCAGTATTGGTTCTTTCTGAGGGCTAGGAGGAAGAATCCGTGTATGTCCCCTAGCTGCTGGTGGTTTGCTGGCAATCTTTGGCATTCCTCGTCTTAGAGAAGAATCACTCCAGTGTCTGCCTTTATGTTCATGTGGTATTCTCCCTGTGGTCATGTATGTCTCCAAACCTCCCCTTAGAAGGACACTAGTCATACTGGATTACAGTTCATCCTACTGACCTCATTTTAACTTGATTACCTCTGTAGAGACCCAGTCTCTACATAAGGTCAATTCTGAGATACTGGAGGTAAGAACTCCAAAATACATTGCTGGGGGCAGACATAATTCAATCAGTAACATAATTAAACAAATTATAGAAATCTGGAGAACAGACAGTGGTTGCCAGGGGCTACAGAAGGGGAATGACAGTGTGACTATGAAGGGGCAGCAAGAGGGAGTTTCTTTGCGATGATGGGCGAGTTTCATATCTAGATTGTGGTGGTGGTGGTTATACAAATCTCTATAGGTGATAAAAATGTCATAAAATTATATACAAAGACATAAAAAATTAGTAAATGCAAAAACTGGTCCAGGTCTATAATCAAATTAATCATATCATGCCAATCTATTTCCTGTGTTTAATGATGTACCAATGTCACTACTGGGGAAAGCTGGAATATGCCACAATTGGTACAGGGGTACTGTTTTTTCAATTCCTTATAAGTCTGTAATTATTTCAAAATAAAAAAGGCATTTAAAAACAAAAACAGTTTGTTTCTCAGAGTCCACAGTCTCTCATGATTTGTCTCCTCCTCCAATTTCCCCCAACTCACTTCTCCTCTCCATCTCCCAATGTCCTCCGTGTTATTCCTTGTGCTCCACAAGTAAGTGAAACCATATGACAATTGACTCTGTCTGCTTGACTTACTCCACTCAGCATAATCTCTTCCAGTCCCATCCATGTTGATACAAAAGTTGGGTATTCATCCTTTCAGATGGAGGCATAATACTCCATAGTGTATATGGACCACATCTTCCTTATCCATTCGTCCACTGAAGGGCATCTTGGTTCTTTCCACAGTTTGGTGACCATGGCCATTGCTGCTATGAACATTGGGGTACAGATAGCCCTTCTTTTCACTACATCAGTATCTTTCAGGTAAATACCCAGTAGAGCAATTGCAGGGTGATAGGGAAGCTCTATTTGTAATTTCTTAAGGAATCTCCACATTGTTTTCCAAAGTGGCTGCACTAACTTGCATTGCCACCAACAGTGGAAGGGGGTTCCCCTTTCTTCACATCCTCACCAACACTTGTTGTTTACTGTCTTATTGATTTTGGCCATTCTAACTGGTGTAAGGTGGTATCTCAATGTGGTTTTCATTTGAATCTCCCTGATAGCTAATGATGACGAACATTTTTTCATGGCTCTGTTAGACATTTGTATGTCTTCTTTGGAGAAGTGTCTGTTCATGTCTTCTGTCCATTTTTTGACATGATTAACTGTTTTGTGTGTGTTGAGTTTGAGAAGTTCTTTTATAGATCTTGGATAACAGCCCTTTGTCTGTAGTGACATTTGTGAATATCTTCTGCCATTCTGTGTGTTGCCTCTTTGTTTTGTTGACTGTTTCCTTTGCTGTGCAGAAGCTTTTAATCTTGATGAAGTCCCAAAAGTTCATTTTCACTTTTGTTTCCTTTCTTTGGAGACATATCTTGAAAGAAGTTGCTGTGGCTGATGTCAAAGAGGTTACTGCCTATGTTCTCCTCTAGGATTTCGATAGATTGCTGCCTCACGTTGAGGTCTTCTATCCATTTTGAGTTTATCTTTGTGTACGGTGTAAGAGAATGGTAGAATTTCATTCTTCTACACATAGCTGTCCAATTTTCCCAGCACCATTTATTGAAGAGACTGTCTTTTTTCCACTGTATATTTTTTCCTGCTTTGTCAAAGATTAGTTGATCATAGAGTTGAGGGTCCACATCTGGGCTCTCTACTCTATTCCACTGGTCTATGTGTCTGTTTTTGTGCCAGTACCATGCTGTCTTGGTGATCACAGCTTTGTAGTAAAGCCTGAAATCAGGCAATGTGATGCCCCCAGTTTTGTTTTTCTTTTTCAACATTTCCTTAGCAATTCAGGGTCTCTTCTGGTTCCATACAAATACGAGTTTGTTCTAGCTCTTTGAAAAATGCTGGTGGAATTTTAATCGGGATGGTATTGAAAGTATAGATTGCTCTAGGCAGTATAGACATTTTAACAACGTTTATTCTTCTGATCCATGAGCATGGAATGGTCTTCCATCTTTTTGTGTTTTCTTCAATTTCTTTCATGAGTGTTTTGTAGCTCCTTGAGTACAGATCCTTTACCTCTTTGGTTAGGTTTATTCCCAGGTATCTTATGGTTCTTGGTGCTATGGTAAACGGAATTGATTCTCTAATTTCCCTTTCTATATTTTCATTGTTAGTGTATAAGAAAGCAACTGATTTCTGTGCATTGATTTTGTATCCTGCCACATTACTGAATTGCTGTATGAGTTCTAAGTAGTTTGGGGGTGGAGTCTTTTGGGTTTTCCATATAAAGTATCATATCATCTGTGCAGTTTGGCAGGGTGGGGATTGGGTGAGCCTGGTGGTGGGTATTATGGAGGGCACGTATTGCATGGAGCACTGGGTGTGGTGCATAAACAATGAATTCTGGAACACTGAAAAGAAATAAAAACAATAACAGAAACAAAAAAAACAACTATTCCAATTAAACCTGGGCAGCGGACCTGCAGAGACATTTCTCCAAAGAAGACATCCAGATGGCCAACAGACATATGAGAAGATGCTCAACATCCCTCATCATCAGGGAAAACCACAATGAGAAATCACCTCACACCTATCTGAATGGCTAGTGTCAACAATACAAGAAATAACAAGTGTTGGTGAGGCTGTAGAGAAAAGGAAGCCTTTGTGCACTGTTGGTGGTCCAACTATTCTGGAAAACAGTACACAGATTCCTCAAAATAAAAAAAAAAACAAACAGAAAGAAAGAAAGAATCGAAATACCCTATGACCCATTAATTCCACTATTGGGTATTTACCTAAAGAAAACAAAAACACTAAAGATATATACACACCTACATTTATTTATTCCAGCATTATTTACATCAGCCAAGATCTGGAAGCAACTGCAATGTCCACTAAAAGATGAACGGATAAAATCTATATAATATATACATTCAATGGAACAGTATTCAACCATAAAAACAGCGAGATCCTGCCACTCAAGACAACATGGATAGACCTTGAAAGTATTATGCTGATGTGAAATAAGTCAGACAGCAAATATATGATTTCACTTACATACGAAACCTAAAAACCAAAACAAATGAAAAATAAAACAGAAACAGACGAGTAAATACAGAGATCACCAACCTGGTGATTGCCAGGGAGGGGAGGAGAGGGATGAGAAAAAATGAGTGAAGTAGAGAGGGAGGAACAGATTTTCCAGGTATGGAATGAATGAGCCATGGGAATAAGAGGCATGGCACAGGGAACAGAGTCCGTGATGCCGTAGTCATGTTGTATGGTGACAGATGGCAGCTATACTTGTGAGCACAGCCGAACTTACAGAGTTGTTGAATACCGTCATACACCTGAAACTCATGTCACATTGTGTGTTAACTCTACTTTGATAAAAGAAAATAACAGAATTTTTAAAAACAAAACCACTTTGAGAACCAACAAAGGTAATGGGTACCCCAAACTCATTACTTCCTAAATCTTTGCATTATGCTGTCTCCTGTGCTCTGGGGGCCCAGCCCTGCAGACCCCTACTTCCCAATTCTTAGCCTCTTCCCTCGTTGCCCCAGCCATGGAGATGGCAGCTGTTTTCGACAGTTATTACAACTCTGCGCTACCTCAACGTTCCCTTCTTGCCTTCTGTTCTCTAACACCTGCTTAAGTAAATCCTTATATTAAATTCTCTCTGTTAATTATGTTTGTTTTCCAGACCGATATAACCAGTCAACACAAATGTTCTCCAAATGATGCAAATGGTTCACACGATCGTAGAAGATAAAGCATTTTCATTTCCCAAAACTATAAAAGGCCCAGCCTACATGCCTCTTCTGATTATCCTAGGATTTTATTTTGGAAAATTGGCATTCCCAAAGGATGCTGGGAGGCAGAGTTTGCGTGACCCTGAAGGTAGCACAGCAACCACTGTCTCAAGAGCCCAGACACACAAGATTATAAAGCAATCTCAGAGAATAATGCTTTGTTTTAAAAATTAATAATGATTTTCTTTCTGATTATAAAGGTCATCTATGCTGCTCTGTACATTACAGAGAGTATAAATAAATACACAATCCCCACATCCAGAGAGAGATCACTTTTAGTATTTTTATGTGCTTTCTTCTGTAATTCTTGTGATATGTAATATAAACAATTTGTATCTGTCTATAAATACATAGCTTTTAAATATGTAAAAGCAGATTGGGTTCATTTATAGTTACTGTTACATTTTGAAGCTAATTATCAATCACTCTTCTTCCCTTTGATGAATAAATATTGGCTTTAGGTAAGGATTCTGGCAGGGAAAGCTGGGAGAACATGGCTGGGGTTTGTGGACAAAGAAGACTTCTACTTCTCATCCCATGCCCACCCCAGTCTTTGGAATGGGCTTCCTAAGGCCAACCCTTCCCCAGTTAGCTGCCCCTGGGATGATTTTGCTGCTTCGAACTCTCTGATCTCCAGAGCAGGTGCGGAGCAAGATCTCAGAGGCACAACTGGCCCCACCTCCCACGCACACACTTTCCACCTGTCCAGGTCTGTCCGCTGGGGAGCAGCCACTGGACCCTCACACTCCCCCAAAGAAGGAATTAGGAGCAGTGCAATCTGAGAGCATTTATCTCACCAGCAAAGTAAATCATTCCTTCTCTCATGCAGAGAAGCAAATGAGAAAAAACATGGAGAGAAAAGCTGAATGCATTTTCCTGCCAAACTTCCTACTTGAAAACACAAGGTCCAAGGAATAGGAAAAACCTCACATGCAGTGTTTGCAGCACATTTTTTCAGGCAATGTTGTTTGGTGAGCCTATCCCTCATCAAAATGTCTTCAAAACCATGATTTTATCTTCTGGGGTTTCTTTTTCTTATTATAAAACAATATATAGTCATTTTAGAAGTTTCAGAAATCAGGCAAGCTCCAAGAAGAAAATGAGAAGCACAGTTAATCCCATGATCCAAAATAACTACTGCTAGCATCTTGGCATGAATCATTCTTCGTACTATGCTTTACTTTTTTAAGAGAATTACACAGCGTATATTGTTTTGTAACATGTTTTTCATTTAATAGACCTAAAACACCTTTACGTATTTTCCCACTTGTCTATTGCTGTATAACAAAGCACACCAAAACCTCATGGTTTAAAATAATTTAATTTTGCTCGCAGTTTTGTGGATCAGGGCCCGACCACATTCCAGGAGATGAGAAATAGGCTCCATCCCTCCAAGGTCGTATAGCAGAAGAACATGCAGGATGGAAGATGGCCGTCTTTGGGAAATAAAATATGCTGCATGTTATTAAAGATTCTTCTTCATAACAATGGCGGAATAATATGTATTTTTTAACGTGTTCATCATTGATTTAATGAGATCATCATTGATTTAATTTTTGCAGATTTTAGAAACAGTATGATAAATACCTCCATGATGAACATTCCTGTACAAAAAAACTTAATCCACACCTCTCAAATTTTTGTTAGATTAGAGGTGGAATTACTGGGTGATAGAGTTAAAGCTGCTTGATATAACTGGCTAAATCAATTCCCAGTAAAACTCTAATTTAGATCCACTTCACTTCAAAATATCTTGCTCCCTGAAAGAAAAATAGGCCCATCAGTACTTTTCTTTAAAAATACAGCTAACTATGTTCATCTATTATTTTTCCAGGTATTTTTCAGTTGTGAAAATGACTCCCGCTGAAATTTGTGCTGAAGATTAATTCAACCTATTAATAGGTTGGGAATGAACTGCCTCTCTTCAATATTCAGTCTTCTGGTCTGGAAGTTTTGTATTCTGCTCTTCCTTTATCTTCATCAGTGGAAACTTACTCATTATTGAATCATTCCTAGAGTGTTAAACCTTTGTAATTGTTTTAGGTAGGACTGTGTTCTCTATAATATATTTAAACTGATTATCAATGTTAAAATGGGAAAGTGCTTATTCTGTATATTTGTTCATAGTCACCCATCTTTCCAATTTATTATTAGTTCTGATGGTTTGTGGTCTGATTCTCTTAGGTTTTCTGGGTAGACAATTATATTAACTGCATGCAGCAGCAATTTTTATTTCCTTTCTGGTCACCCATCTTACTTCTGCTTCCTATTTTTTTGTGTTGGCTAGAATATCCAGAAGAGTATTAATTAATTAATATAGTGACAAGGTATTTTTATCTCATTTCTGATTTTGACTAGAATACATCTGGTGTTTTCCTTTTAATTATGATATATGCCATTGTTTAATATAAATATTCTTTATCACTTAAAGAATCCTCTATTTCTAGTTTACTATACCTGTTCATTCATAATTGGTACAGAACTTTCCTGATATGCTTTCTAGACATTTACCGAGATGATGGAGATTTTCTCTTTAGGCTGACTGATATAATCTTCTATTTCCTAATATTAAATGATTTTTGTATTCCCAGAATTACCCAACAGAATCACCATAAAGTGCCCTTCTTTACTTGCTGAAACTGATTTGTGAGCACTTCAGAAATTCTGCTTCTACATAGAGTGAGAATGGTTAGTAACTTTCTATTTTATGATACGTCTCTCGAAGTCTGTTAGGGATATGCTTGTTTTGTAGAGTGAATGTGTAAGTTTTAATATTTTCTCTACTCTGGAATAGTTTGAATGGCAGTGGGATTATTTGCTCCTTTATTTTTTTTAAAAGATTGTATTTATTTATTTGATAGAGATCACAAGTAGGCAGAGAGGCAGGCAGAGAGAGAGGAGGAAGCAGGCTCCCCACTGAGCAGAGAGCCTGATGCAGGGCTCCATCCCAGGACCCTGGGATCATGACCTGAGCCGAAGGCAGAGGCTTTAACCCACTAAGCCACCCAGGCATCCCTATTTGCTCCTTTAAAAATTAAAAGCAAAATCACCTAAAAGCAGAGCATATTTAGGGGCTAACTTCTTTTTCTTCTTGTTAATCAAATCAGAGTATCTATTTTTGTGTTGTTGTTGGATCAGTCTTATTCATTTCAGGTAGGTTTTTTAACACATTAGCATAAAGTTATTTTTAATCATCATTTGAAATTATTGTATCTGCTAATACATCTCCTTTCTCGTGTGTATTTTACCTCTGCATTTTCTCTTGCCAACATCCTGTCAGCCACAAATTGTCTATTTTGTGATTTATTTACATGCATTCTTAGTTGTATCTGTCTACTATTTTTGTTTGAAAAAAGAATTTTTAAAATATTTTTAAGTGCTGAGTTCCTTATGTCTGATTGACTGTTTTTCTAGTTTGACTAGAAAAAATAGTTGACTATTTTTCTAGTTTCTTCAGTTTATTAATTAATTAATCTTATTGTTCTTGTTTAATTTTTTTAAAAAGCATTTTTAAAGCTATGCCTATGCCTTGAATTAACAGTGTTGACTGTATCCCACAAATGTAAGATAATGTTTTTACTTTTGAACTGTTGCACACTGAAAATGTCCTCTCTCACTTAGTAATTTTGGGGGAAGTATTTTTAAATTTCCAAGTACTTGAAGTGTTTTTTTGTGACCTCCTAGATGATTTCATTATGGTAAGAAAATATGGCCTATACCATATCTGCTTTTGTTATTTGTTGATGTTTATTCTATGATCTAATGCCATATATTTTTTATGTTGTCACCACACCCCAGAGAGCAGGAGAAGATGAGGAAAGCTCCCTCCCACCAAAGTATAAGCTCATTTAAGTGTGCCCATACTCCTCCACTCCCGTCCCCTCTTTAGTGCCCATCCTAGAAAGGAAAGCAGAAATACAGGAATAAACGTGAACAAGTAAACATCCCAAATACCTTGGGCTAAGTTATTAGGGCAGACTCACATTATTACTGTTATGAAAATAGTGCATAACTCTTCTATTCTTCTATTCTATTCTACTATTCTTCTATTCTACTCCTCTGCATGGTCTCAACTCTGAGGAAATGATAAGGACAGAGAGAGCAATGGACTACAAGATCAATATGAACCCTTGAACAGAGCACCAGGGATGTGAGCATCGGGATCTCCCTTCTCTTAGCTTCCTGAGTATCCAGGATTTCCTCCCAAGCAGGAGTCCTTGGAGATGCAGTAAGAGATATATGCTTTGTATATGTTAAGAACCGTAACTTCTACCAAATTCAGAAGAAACAGGCTGGTACCACTCAAAACACTGTATAGACTATTGTGGATTTTATATGACATTTTTAGAGCCAAGCCATTTTCTTCCTCTTTGTGACGTGTTGCTATTGTCTCACACAGACTCTTCCCTAGACCATCCTCCAAGATGGAGCTAAGTAGACCACACAGAATCTACCCTCTTTAGTGGTTAATTCGTTGACCTGTAGGTTTTCTTACCCAGGATAGTCTGAAGATGGTACAGACTTCTTTCTTATAAGACAGCACATGCCCCCCCAAAAACCAATATCTAGAGACAAGGTGCAATGTCTCTAGCTAGGTACACTTCCAGTAAAGGTACACTTCCAGGAAAGTGCTGAGTTAAGGGAAGAAAGGACCTAGACCTCACAAGAGCTCCAAGATCTGATAGAAGGGCGACCTGTTTAGTGTTTGACTGAGACCCAGCTCGAAGACATGACCCTGGAAGGATGGTGCACCATCCACCCCGCAAGGTACATAATATGCCTTAAATAATGATCACTGTGTGGGGCTCTGAGGTGCTGCTGGGTGCTGCGGAGGACTATGGCAAGAGATGCAATATATGACAGCTTTTGCCAGCCTTCTTGTCATTGTTAAGCAGAAACACATTTTTGGAGGTTCTTACTTTGCCACTTTGGAAGTCAAACTTTTCTCCATCCTTTCCCCTACTTTGTTTGATTGAGATAATTTGAGGCTTCTACTAATGTGTTTTCTTCAGACAGAATTTACATTTGCTTCCGGCAGGAGATGCGGGGCACTACCAACCCTAGGTTACATCAACTCAAACAGGGACTGAGGTGACCCAAAGCTGGTTTCAGTGCCCGCCAGGGACAGACTAGTCCTGCTTCATGTTATTCCAATGATGTAACCACTCATGGTCTTCATCTAGATCGTGGGGTTCTAGCAGAGCCTCCCACCCCTGACAGGCGCCTAGTTCCCTAAGTCTGCCAGAAGTTCCGTGCAGCATCTTAGCCCTCAGCCACGTCGACTGGATTGGTCATTCACAGGAGAAAACTGGCCAGAAGATCCAGGTTCACCTCACTGGGTTTCCCTCTTCTCAAACAACACGGCCCAATAATTCTTCATTGACTTGTGATTTTTCAGATTTTTTCAAACAGATTTTTAAAGACATATTTTGTCTAGCTTTTCTAGTAATTCTCAACAGGAGAATGGGGCTGAACTGTGAAATTCAACTCCTAGTGGAAACAACGCTGTGTTGGCTGTCCCAGCTGCAAGAAGTGTAAAACAAGAGAGACTACACGAAGGGTGCGCCTCCCGGCTGAGTCAGATACATTTTTTTTCTTTTAGGATTTTATTTCTTTACTTGAGAGAGAGAGAGAGAGACAGAGAGAGCACGAAATGAGGGACGGGCAGAGAGAGAGGGAGAAGCAGACTCCTTGCTGAGCGGGAAGCCAGATGCAGGACTTGATCCCAGGACGCTGAGATCATGACCTGAGCCAAAGGCAGACACTTAGCTGACCGAGCTACCCGGCACCCCTGAGTCAGATACCTTAGGCGATAACCTCTCCAACACTCCACACCCAGTCCTCATTCTATCCCATCAGTCAGAAGTTAGTCACGTGGTTACATATGGCTCCAAAGTGAGGGCAGAAAATGCAGGCCATTCGCATGGCATACCACCACACTAAGTAAAACCTGGGTTTTGTTTCAATGGAAAAAAAGAGAAGAAAGGATTTGGGGCATGCGACATGGTCTCTGTCACATTCCTCATATAAAACGGGAATAATATTAATACCTAACTTATAAATTGATTAAAGGACATATATAAAATGCAGGTAAATCTCTTAGTACAGTGCCTGGGACATGATGAACAGCCAATAAGTGTTAGCAACAGTACTATTTACATAGTGTAGTAATCTGAATACAATAGATTATTACATGAAAAAGGAACAATCTTTCAAACTAGCTCTCTCCACTTTCCCACAGTCACCTAAAGCCTCTTAAAAACTCAGTCAGATGAACTTGGGATAAAATCCCTATTATCGTTGCTTTGTTCCAAATAGTTATTTGCTTGATTTCTAACAGCTGATTATAGATGTAGCCCATGGTAGGTATTAAAACTCATGTAAGTTTCCCTTATAATTCTGCTCTGGACTTTCTTGGAGTGTCCATATTCTTACATAGTTTCATCCTTTTCAATCTAACAAATGTACAAATAAATGTGGGGGCTTTCTGTACCTTCATAAGACCCATAGTTCAGGACAAAGCCATCTGTCAGACCAACGTCCTGATTTTTAGCTGCGCAAATGTAGGTGGTCACTGTGCTCGATGACAGCTTCCATATGATATTTAGAAATACTCTGACAGTTCTCCGCTCTTGTTTCTACTTCTTTTGAAAACCACACTCAGAGTGTCTTATCCATACAATAAGGGATAAATTATGGGGGTCACAGAATTTTCACTCCAACATCCACAACAACACTACACAGACTCTCACATCTACCTTCTTCCAGGGATCAGATAGAAGTGAGTGTGTGTGTCTGTGTGTGTGAGGGAGTGTGTCTGTGTGTGTGAGGGAGTGTGTCTGTGTGTGTGAGGGAGGGTGTCTGTGTGTGTGAGTGTGCCAGTGTGTGAGTGAGGGAGTGTGTCGGTGTGGTGTGTCTGTGTGTGAGTATGCCAGTGTGTGAGTGAGGGTGTGTGTCAGTGTGTGTGTGTGTGTGTGTGTGTGTGTTCGTGTGTGAGTGAGGGAGTGTGTCAGAGTTGCATCTGTGTGAGTGTGTCCGTGTGGGAGTGAGGGAGTGTGTCACTGTATGTGTGTGAGTGTGTCGGTGTGTGAGTGAGGGAGTGTGTCAGTGTTGTGTGTGTGTGTCCATGTGTGAGTGAGGGAGTGTGTCGGAGTTGCATCTGTGTGTGTCCGTGTGTGAGTGAGGGAGTGTGTCAGTGTTGTGTGTGTGTGTGTCCATGTGTGAGTGAGGGAGTGTGTCGGAGTTGCATCTGTGTGTGTCCGTGTGTGAGTGAGGGAGTGTGTCAGTGTTGTGTGTGTGTGTGTCCATGTGTGAGTGAGGGAG